>NC_092750.1:64225538-64894432 GCF_047496795.1 Chiloscyllium punctatum | reverse complement strand
GTTAAGAAAAAGAAGGAAGCATATGTCAGGTATAGAAGGATAGATCAAGTGAATCCTTAGAAGAGTATAAAGGCAGTAGGAGTATACTTAAGAGGGAAATTAGGAGGGCAAAACGGGGACATAAAATAGCTTTGGCAAATAGAATTAAGGAGAATCCAAAGGGTTTTTACAAATATTTTAAGCACAAAAGAGTAACTAGGGAGAGAATAGGGCCCCTCAAAGATCAGCAAGGTGGTCTTTGTGTGGAGCCGCAGAAAATGGGGGAGATACTAAATGAGTATTTTTCATCAGTATATAATGTGGAAAAAGATAGGGAAGATAGAGAAAGTAGGGAAATAGATGGTGACACCTTGCAAAATTTCCAGATTACAGAGGAGGAAGTGCTGGATGTCTTGAAACGCATAAATGTGGATAAATCCCCAGAACCTGATTAGGTGTACTCTAGAAGTCTGGGGAAGCTAGAGAAGTAATTGCTGGGCCTCTTTCTGAGATATTTGTATCATCAATAGTCACGGGTAAGGTGCCGGAGGACTGGAGGTTGACTAATGTGGTGCCACTCTTTAAGAAGGGTGGTAAGGACGAGCCAGGGAACTATAGACAAGTGAACCTGATGTCAGTGGTGGGCAAGCTATTGGAGAGAATCCTGAGGGACAGGATGTACATGTATTTGGAAAGGCCAAGGACTGATTAGGGATAGTCAGTATGGCTTTGTACATGGAAAATCATGTCTCACAAACTTGATTGAGTTTTTTGAAGAAGTAATAAAGAGGATTAATGAGGGCAGAGCAGTAGATGTGATCTATATGGACTTTAGTAAGGCATTCGACAAGGTTCCCCACAGGAGACTGGTTAGCAAGGTTAGATCTCATGGAATACAGGGAGAACTAGCCATTTGGATACAGAACTGGCTCAAAGGTAGAAGACAGAGGGTCGTGCTGGAGACTTGTTTTTCAGACTGGAGGCCTGTGACCAGTGGAGTGCCACAAGGATCGGTGCTGGGTCCTCTGCTTTTTATCATTTACATAAATGATTTGGATGCAAGCATAGGAGGTATAGTTAGTAAGTTTGCAGATGACACCAAAATTGGAGGTGTAGTGGACAGCGAAGGAGGTTACCTTAGATTACAACAGGATCTTGATCAGATGGGCCAATGGGCCAAAAAGTGGCAGCTGGAGTTTAATTCAGATAAATGCTGCATTTTGGGAAAGCAAATCTTAGCAGGACTTATACACTTAATGGTAAGGTCCTAGGGAGTGTTGCTGAACAAAGAGACCTTGGATTGCAAGTTCATAGCTCCTTGAAAGTGGAGTCGCAGGTAGATTAGATAGTGAAGAAGGTGTTTAGTATGCTTTCTTTTATTGGTCAGAGTATTGAGTACAGGAGTTGAGGCGTCATGTTGCAGCTGTACAGGACATTGATTAGGCCACTGTTGGATATTGCATGCAATTCTGATCTCCTTCCTATCGGAAAGATGTTGTGAAACTTGAAAAGGTTCAGAAAAGATTTACAAGGATGTTGCCAGGGTTGGAGGATTTCAGCTATAGGGAGAGGCTGAACAGGCTGGGACTGTTTTCCCTGGAGCATCGGAGGTTGAGGGGTGACCTTATAGAGGTTTACAAAATTATGAGTGGCATGGATTGGCTAAATAGACAAAGTCTTTTCTCTGGTGTCGGGGAGTCCAGAACTAGAGGGCATAGGTTTAGGGTGAGAGGGGAAAGATATAAAAGAGACCTAAGGGGCAACTTTTTCACGCAGAGGGTGGTACGTGTATGGAATGAGCTGCCAGAGGAAATGGTGGAAGCTGGTACAATTGCAACATTTAAGAGGCATTTGGATGGGTATATGAATAGGAAGGGTTTGGAGGAATATGGGCTGGGTGTTGGCAGGTGGGACTAGATTGGGTTGGGATATCTGGTCAGCATGGATGGGTTGGACCGAAGGATCTGTTTCCCTGCTGCACATCTTTATGACTCCATGACTCTATCAACCACCTTAAGGAGGAAAGCAAATTTCCCCAAATCCCCTCTAAACCTCCTGCTCCTTACCTTAAAACTGTGCCCCTGGTTATTGATCCCTCTATCAGGGGGACAATTTTCTACCCCTCTATCCTATCAATGGCCCTCTTAACTTTGTACATCTTTGTGCTACACAGGTTCATGTAACTACAGTACATTCAGCATGTGGATCTCTCTGTAGGTATGGTACACTTCCTGCATCTCTGTTCTTTAACACAGAGATAGTAAAGTAATTTGTGTGCAATTAATAGCATCTTGTACTCTGTGGAAGCCAGCAATCCTGGCAAAGTCTTGCACACATCTTGCCTGCTTTTCTCTGGAAAGAAAGAAGTCAATGTGTTGTCCAATGCTGGCATACAAGGTTCATCATAATGCAGTGGATCTAAGTTCGAAGGTGTTGAAGAGGTTACCTTGCTTTTGCCCAATGTGAAGAGCATCATTTTCACAGCCAGTCATAACCACTGACAAAACTGTGCTCGCCCTGTTCTGAAATCTGCCTGCAAAAGATGTAGGATGTCAGAAAGTAACACAATCACAACTACAAAAGTCTAAAAGCTGAAAGAGATAAAAGTTATTTGATCTAAATTGGTAATCCTGTTTTAATCTCCATTATAAGGTGACATTTTTAAATTTTGTTTTAGGGTCATGTGGGCACCATTGGCAAAGCCAATATTTATTATTCATCCCCTTGAGAAGATGGTGGTGAGATAACTTCTTAAATCATTGCTATCCTTGCATAGAGGTACTCCCATAATACAGATCAGAAAGAGGTCTTTGACCCCGATGGGTAGTTCCAGCATTTTCTATTTCTATAATGCACACTCTGTACTTCACAGGTTGAGATAGGAGAACAAATGTTTTAGGTTTTCACTCTTCATGCTTGGAACTTTCTCTCAAGTCTTTGGCATTCTCTAAGGAGTGCAAATTAACTAGAATTTATGACTGAATTACCACTGAGCCAGCCTACAAGGAATGCAGTTACTGAAGTGAATGACAGACAATTAATGTGTTCTGAACTCAGCTTAGAAAATACTTTTAGTGTCTAAGCCACATGAATAACATATCAGTTTCTCAGTTTTATGTTTGGAATAAAATCCATTTAAAAATTTTTTACAAGTTCATACAGAACTTCAGGAAATTAATAAACTAAAATCTTCTTTGCTTTTCAAAGCGTGTGTGCAATTGATGGATAAAATTGGTGTTTTGTAATATGACATAAAGTTATGGAGGGAAATAGACCCTTTGGTACGAACAATCCATGCTGTACATAATCCCAATTAAACTAGTACCACCTATCTGCACTTGGCTGATATGCCTCATAACTTTTCCTATTTGTGTACTTACCCTAAGTGTCTTTTAACCACTGTCACTGCATCTGCTTCCTCAGGAAGCTCATTCCACACGCGAATCATCCTCTGTGTAAAAATTTTGCCCCTCATGTGTTTTTTTTAAATCTCTCTCCTTTCAACTCAAAAACATGCCCCCAGCCTTGAAATCCCCCACCCAAGGGAAAGACACTCAGCATTAAATCTATCCATACCCCTCACGATTTTATAAACCTCTATAAGGTCACCTCTTAACCTCTTATGTTCCAATGAAAAAAATCCTAGTCTATCCAGCCTTTCTTGATAACTCAAACCTTCCATGCCTGGCAGCATACTGGTAGTCTCTTCTGAACCCTCTCTAGCTTAATAATATCCTTCCTAATGCAGGGTGATCAGAACTGGACACAGTACTCCAGAAAAGCCTTCACCAATGTCCTTAACATTGAAAAATTAGGACCTTGGTTAGCAAATTTATCATATATTTTTTCTGAGTGTCTGAAAACTGAAGCTAATTAACCTCTTCACTACTTTAGAAGTGCCATGAGATCACACATATATTCCAGTAGTGACACCTTCCCATGTGGAAGCCCAGCCCTAGCCACAAAGACATTTCCATTCATTGTTATGAAGAGGAATAAGAAAATTGAGATGTGAGCTATGTGATTCAGAATTATAGTGCACACTATGTCAACGTAAACTTCAGAACTTTAATGACTTTTCATGGATTTAAAGAATAAGCAATAACTTTCTCTAGGATAAACTGTTTTCTGAGATAAAAGAGACAAGGACAAACTGTTAGAAAGGAATTTAAAGAAACATGCCAGTTTGCCATCCCCCATGAAAAGAAATTGAAGCAACATAAACATATTGTTTCCCAGGAGTGAGTAGCTTGATAACTAGCTGCCTTGCCTGTGGAAGAATTTGGGGAGTTAATGACATGACAGTTTGTATTTCAAACGTACACCAAATGGAAAAAGGAACAGCGAGGATATTCTTGATAAGAAAGCAAGCTACAGATTTGATGACTCCAACCAATGTAACCAATGTTATGGATGAACGGATCTAAAGGATCATCAGTAATATCACATCACAAACTTAACAAGACAGAAAACTCTGTAAGAATACAACTTCTGGATTCTTCAGCAGCAGAATTCTTGAGAACCACACTGTACAAGGATCGATACTTGCATTTATTCAAAGACAGACATTGTTGGTTGGAATTGGAGCTAAGATCCAAAATTAATCGGGTCATAGCTAATTTAGTTTGTGAGGCCTAACATACTGATGTGAGGATACTATTTTGGTTGCCATGTGCATTAAAATTTAAATAATTGTTTCAATATTTGATTGTTTGTGAGATTTTTTAACAAGTCACTGAATTGAAGGTAGCTTGGGGTAATTTACCCACAACAATGTACACGTAGTTTTGTAATAGGCAGCTATTGTGCTCTTGAGTCAAGAGTGTGGTGCTAGAAAAGCACAGCAGGTCAGGTAGCATCCAAGGAGCAGGAAAATTGACATTTCGGGCAAAAGCCCTTCATCAGCTATTGGACTCTTGCACATTCAGGCAATCACTCTGTTCTATAGAATCCTTTCCTCAGAGATTATTGTGAAATCCACCCTATTTCAATTCACAGGGCTAGATCCAAATTAAATTTATTGGTTAGCCCCATGCATATGAATTCAGGAAATTGTCACTAAAACATTTTATGAACTTATACTCAACATCGTTTCACCTTGTTGGAGGTGTCAATGACAAGGAGGCATAGATTTAAAGAAAAGAGCCAGAGTTTAGAGGGGATGTGAAGAATAATGTTTTCAACCAAAGAATGTTGGGAATCTGGAACTCACTGCTTGTAAGAGTTGTAGAGGCAAAAACCCTTATAACACTTCAAAAGTATTTAGAGCTGCACTTGTGATGCTATGACAGACAGGTTATGGGCCAAGTGCTGTAAAATGCGGTTAGGATAGTTGGGGCTTATTTTTCACAGACGCAGACTTGATGAGCCAAAGGGCTGTTTTCTGTGCTTTAAACCTTCAACTTTAACTACTCTGTTGATTTGTGTTTATCAATCAATAGGAAACTTAAAGTCATCCATGATTATTGCATGCCTTTGTACTAAGTTCCCATCGTTTTTTCATTAATACTTGGCCCAACAGTATCACTGAGTGAGTCTGTAAACTACTGCCATCAGTATTTGCTGCCCTTCTTTATTTCTCATCTTCATCTATACCAATCTCACTTATGAGTTTTCCATCAAGCACCTTTATTCACTACTATTATATGATCGTTTATTAGTGGGGCTATTTTACTTCTTTTCCATTCTGTTTGTCATTTCAAAATGTCAATTACAATAGAATAATTAGTTTCCAGCCTTTGCCACCTTGCAGCTGCATCTTTACAACAGCTATTAGATCAAAGCAATTTATCACTATTTGTGCTGCTAGTTTATCTATCTTATGATGAATGATTTGTGCATTGTAATAAAGAGATTTTAATTTTATTATTGTTATTCCCTGCTGTTATTATTTACTGATTTGCCACTAATATTAGATTGTCTGTTCCTTCTTGTTACACTTAGTTTATCTTTATCCACATTGTATTGCCTTGGCTTTTCTCTTTAGATTTCTAAATTTTCCCACAGCTGACCCCTCCACCCCTGTCGCTCCCACCCACCCTTTTTTAGATAAAAGCCTGATCAAAGACGCAGTTATTTGATTTGTCAGAGCACTGATGCCAAGCTGGTTTAAGTGAGATCTCTCCTATGGGAACAGTTGCCTTTTTACCCAGTTCTCCATGCAATGAATCCTTTTCCTGTCACACATTTACCTTTCTGATGTTCTTGACGTGATGTCGACTTGTGCACTAGCCAACCTAATTTAAGACATTAGAATGAAATTATTCTGGACCTGGAGATTGTTGGCTAGCTGCTCCGTGAGTTTGCGATTATAACTTCACTAAGTCCCTCTCTCACTTCCATCTCCTGATTACAGCTCATATTGGGATACCTTGTATCCTTTGTGCAAGGGCAGAGCAAAATATTTATTCATTTAATCTTTCAGTTCCTTACTTCAACTATTAATTTGCCATTCTCATTTGGGAGAGGACCAGTACTCACATTACTTATTCTATTCCTTTTTAAATATCTATAGAAACTCACGCTTTCCATTTTACTACTTCAAGCTAACTTCCTCATTCTTCCTCTTGATTAATCTTTTTCCTGCCTTTGATGTGAACGTCTGATTTTCTCATTCACATTGTAGTCTGTTACCAGAAACAGCTGTTTGGCAAGCCATGTATTTCCTAAATTCATTTCTGGGCCCTATCACGGTCTCCGCTGTAATTGCATGAAGTCTTGAAACTGGCATACTACCAGTACTAATGCATTTTCTCCCTGAAGACAAATAAGTCTATTGCTACTCACTACTAAGGCTTATCCGGAAGCCTTGATGGCATTAATGGCTCCGTTGTCACATGTGTGACAAGGTAATAGAAAATTCTCTCTTTCCTTCAAAATGCCTGGTCAACATATGGATTGTAAATATCATACACTTCATTAGGTGTCTGCCATGAAGTTATTTTAGGATTTGCTCTGTCAAAGACTTCAATATAACTAGCATCTGGTCATATATCATCAGTAAATTATTTGTAACTGTTAGATTGTGCTTCTATTCAAGATAACTCTTTAAAACTTGATCTTAGGGAGAATATCTGGGCCAACCTTCCAGACAAAGTTATTAGATCCTTATGCATCCTTCTTCTGCTTTCTGAGCTGCACAGATTTCCTTTAATTTCATCTTTGTAGCTAATTTTTACAGCTGTACAAAAGAATTCCAGTTCTTTCATGAGAGATTAAGTCTTCTTTGTCCACCGTTGCCTGGAATATAAACTGACAAGTAGTCAAAATTTATTAGCCTGAATCTGAACCTCTGTATTCTGAATCGCATTTTCACTAATTCTTCCGAAGCTAATGATGTGACTAATGGCTCATAGTGTGTTTTGACCTTGAACCTCAACCCCATTAGATAATTCAAGAAACATTCACATCCCCGTGTAACAGCTTAATGCTTCTGTCTCAATTAGAGAATATCTCTGCTCAGTTTATACCAATGGTCTTGATGCACAGTATGCACGATTCCTGCTTCCATTATTCTTAACTTAAATCAGACCTGCACTTAATCTTGTAGAGAAAGCAACACTACTACAATTGTAGGTCTGGGTTAGTATGAGTTGGCATATCTGAGGTGAACATTTCCTTAAATCTTCTTAAAATTGTCTGTTCCTGATTCCCGTACCATGGCTGACTTTCCTTTAAAAATTCTGTTATAGATTGTGTGAGACTGGCTAGGCTAGAAGTGAACTTTCCCAATTTTGAAGACGCATGAGTCATTTTATTGCAATCAACTATAAGTGTAATGAGTCATCTCATTAAAATGATTTTGAAATCAATGTGGAAAGAAATAACATGTTTGAAACAGAGGTTGGTGAAGCGCAGTCTGGATTTAGACTTGGAGGAGGAACATGAAAGGGAAATTTGATATATCAAATAAATACTTAGAAATAAACAAACATATTTACATATGTTTCATGCTCTATCCAAAAGCATTCAGTCATGTTAATCAGCAAATACTGACAAACGCATTGCTGTAATGTGACATTGACAGTAAAGGTGTGTGATTTATTCAGAATCTATACAGGAACCAAATACCAAGCAGCAACGTGATTGAAGGACATGTTTCAAGTGGAGAGAGAAGTGGAAAATTACACTATAAAATAACCTCTGTAGAAAATTGCATTGTAGATGATTGCTGTAGAGAATTGCTATACTCGTTCAGTAGAAAGTTTGCATTATCCAAACAGTGCCCACAATTCTTCAATCACGTTATAGTCAACATATAGTTAATTAAATGCGCGTTATACTAGAATGACCTGTAACTCAAGTAGAGTCTTGAGGTTCAGAAATTTAGAAATTGGATGGAGTAAAGATACCAAAAGACAGGAACAACAGTAATTATAAGGAGCACTTCAGAATGAAGATTAAAGTGGGAAGTGAGTGGTAGGGTTTTTCTACAGCATGAACAAAAGCCTTTCAGCCCGTTGTGTCTGCAATCGTCATCAAGCATCAATCTACTTTAATCCCATTTTCCAGCACTTGAACCATAGTCTGAGGTGTTTCAAGCCCTCATCTAAAACCTCTTAAGTGTCTCGAGAGTTCCTTTATATACCATTCTTTTTGGCAGTGAGTTCCAAAATCTACCCATCTTCTGGGTGAAATATTGTTTCTTAACTCCCCTCTAAATTTCCTGCCACCATACCAATTTTGGATCCAATTTGCCAAATTGCCTAGGTTCCCACCAGCTCCTGACTGGTCTGCCATATGACTTCTTGTCAAAAGCCTTACTAAAGTCCATTCAGGCTTCATCAACTTCCTCATCTACCAAGCTTGTTATCCCCTCAAGAAAACATTCAATTTTTTTTTAAGACATGATCCCCCCCTAACAAAGTACTGCTGACTGTCATTGATTAATCTACATCTCTCCAAGAGGAGATTAATTCTGTCCCTCAGAATGTTTGTAATCCAGACTGGCCTGTAGGTTACTGGTTTAACTATATCACCCTTCTTGTATAACAGTACAACATTAGCTATCCTCTGCTCCTCTGACATCTCTTCAAATTTCTATTTATTTCTGATTTCCAATATTCACAGTTCTTTGGTTTTTTTTTGCCAGGCACAGTGAGCCCCAGGCAGTGAGAGGGAAGGGAAGAGATTGAAGGACTCTCTTCAAATTGTTCTGAAGAAGGGTCACTGGACTCAATACATTAACTCTGCTTTCTCTTCACAGATGTTGCCAGACCTGCTGGGTTTTCCCAGCAATTTCTGTTTTTGTTGCACCTCCTCTGGGCCTGGGGATTTATCTACTTTCAATCTGCTAAAACCACTAATACCTTCTCCCTCTCAATGCTAATTTGTTCAAGTATTATCACAGTCTCCATCCCTGATTCCTATATCTTCAACATCTTCCACTCTTATAAATGGTGGTGAAAACTATTTGTTTAAAACCTCAGCTATGTCTTCTGATTCTACATACAGATTGCCACTTTGGTCTCTAAATTACCTTCCTCTATCCTTGGTTATTCTCTTGCCCCAGTATACTCATAAAACACCTTTGGATATTCCTTAATGTTACCTACCAGCATTTTTTTCATGTTCCCTCTTTGTTCTCCCAATTTATTTTTTTAACCACAGTAGCACCTCGACTTACGAACTTAATCCGTTCCAGGACCCGGTTTGCAAACCGAAAAGTTCGCGAACTGAATCAATTTTTCCCATTTGAATTAATGTAATTCCGATTGATCCGTTCCCCAGCCCCAAATGTAAGAATGCTTGGACGTAGCAACGAACGATGTTCACAGCGCGCACGCCAAAGACGAACTGAATGAGATCACGCGGGGCCCGAGAGTTTTTGTGTTCAAAGCGCGCGTAGCAAAGCAGAACAATGAAACCACGTGGTCGCACACGGGCTTTTTGCTTTCGTACCTTCGTTCGTACCTTGAATTTCGTACGTACGTTGAAGCAAAGTTTTACGTACAATCCTGTTCATAAACCAATTTGTTCATGAACGGGGTCGTTCATATGTCAAGGCGCTACTGTAACTGTATTTTCTGTACTCGTCAAGTGCACCTGGTTTTTGAGCCTTTGGTGTCTGCTAAAAGCATCCGTTGTTTACCTATTCCTTTATGTCCTTGGACATCCAGGAATTTCAACACTTATTGAATCCCACCCCCACCCTCACCCCCCCTTCACCTCCATGGGAACATGTTAGCCCTGCACTGTCGCTATTACCTTTTTGAATGTCTCCCTTGGGTCTGATGTGAATTTTCCTGCAAGGAACCTTTGGCCCAGATCCTGTCTTATCATATTTAAGTCAATCTTCCCCCAATTCAGAAGTTTTATTACTGGCCATTGTTGTCTTTATCACAATTACTTAAAATTTGACTACATTATGGTCACTATTACCAAAATGCTCCCTCACTGCCTCATCTACCACTTGCCCAGCTTTGATCTCTAAAATTAGATTCTCTCTTGCAGGACTTTCTACATCCTGCCTTAAAAAGAGCTCCTGAACACATTTTAAGAATTCAATCCTCTCTAAACCTTTCTCAAATTGTCTATCTCAATTAATACTGGGGAAGTTAAAATCCCCTACTATTATTACCCTATTATTTTTACATTTCTCTGAAATTTGTCTATGTATTTATCTACCTATCACCCCCTGACTGGTTCAGCAGTACATGTCCAGCAAAATGATTGCCTCCATGTTTTTAAGTTCTATCCAGAATCTAATTTGAGGAGCTTTCTAAGACGTCATACTCTTTACTGCAGTAACTGACTCCTTGATCAACACCATCATCTCTTTTACAACTCCCACTTGGCTTGCCTGAAGATTCCATGCCATGACATATTGAGCTGTCTGTCCTGTCCCTCCCTCAATAATGGCTCTCTGATCGAAAACTTATCATATCCCCATGAATTTGTCAACATCCTCAACTTAACTGCCTCACTCTCAAGATTCCTTGCATTAACATGAATATCATCCAGCCTTGCCATTCTGCATTGTGCTTTAACTTGACTATATTCACTCAGGTTTCTGTATTGATTTGGTTATTCTTCTATACTGGTGTACGCATCAGACCACCACCACCCCCACCCCACTCCACCCCCCACCCCCACCCCGTATCTCCAATTTCTATCCCATGTCCCAAGCCAAGTTTAAAAACACACCAAAAGCACTTGCAAACCCCTCTCTGTGCCAGTTCAGGTGCAACCCATGCAATGCACGAAGAATAAGTTGACAAGTTTGTCTATTTAGGTTAAATGATAACTGAAGATGGCAGAGGTGCTGCAGGTTTTTGAAGAAGAATCTAGATAGCCACATGGAATTCTGCGATGAAGGATTTAACTACAGGAAAATGTGAGATGCTCACAAAGAGAGAGTGCATAAGACGATACATTCTAACCAATTCTGTACATTTCAGAAGCCTGGTCTGTGAATAGAGATATGTGGAAGAATATAGAGGACTATCAAATGTGAATTCTAAATGCATGCTTAAAATTGCATGACCAGATCATCAGAAGAGGTTATTTATTGCAAGGGCAAGAGGAAGGCAAAAAAGAATGAAATGAAATGGAAGTTCTGACCATTTGATCAAAGAACAGAGATCTCTTCTGGAGAGCAAAGTTAGGGTGGGACAGCAGAAATAGGAATCAACCTAGGCATTGGATGACCAATGTTGCAAAACAGTTGTACATGAGCTATAGTGTATATATAAGGATAAAAAAGGTAAAAATAAGGACTGCAGATGCTGGAAACCAGATTCTGGATTAGTGGTGCTGGAAGAGCACAGCAGTTCAGGCAGCATCCAAGGAGCAGCGAAATCGATGTTTCGGGCAAAAGCCCTTCATCAGGAATAAAGGCAGAGAGCCTGAATCGTGGAGAGATAAGGTAGAGGAGGGTGGGGGTGGGGAGAAAGTAGCATAGAGTACAATAGGTGAGTGGGGGAGGGGATGAAGGTGATAGGTCAGGGAGGAGAGGGTGGAGTGGATAGGTGGAAAAGGAGATAGGCAGGTAGGACAAGTCCGGACAAGTCATGGGGACAGTGCTGAGCTGGAAGTTTGGAACTAGGGTGAGGTGGGGGAAGGGGAAATGAGGAAACTGTTGAAGTCCACATTGATGCCCTGGGGTTGAAGTGTTCCGAGGCAGAAGATGAGGCGTTCTTCCTCCAGGCGTCTGGTGGTGAGGGAGCGCGGTGAAGGAGACCCAGGACCTCCATGTCCTCGACAGAGTGGGAGGGGGAGTTGAAATGTTGGGCCACGGGGCGGTGTGGTTGATTGGTGCGGGTGTCCCGGAGATGTTCCCTAAAGCGCTCTGCTAGGAGGCGCCCAGTCTCCCCAATGTAGAGGAGACCGATGAGGATAGCACAAGAAGGATGGGTATGGCATACCATGACAGCAGATGCCCTGACAAGACAAACCACAGCAGCAGCACTTGCCTGAACATTGTCAAACTCTTGCTGTGCATCTCTTGTACACAGACTGCTTGTATATGTAACTAAGTGAAATGGACAAAACTCTCTGTAATGATCAGTGGACATTTCCACTTCTAACCTCATTTGGAGGAAAGTTATTAAGGAAACAATTAAAAATAATTGGATGTAATTTATTACCCTGAGGAACTCCTACAATAATGTCACGGGGCTGAGATAATTAACCCCTAACAACAACAGCTTCCTTTTGTGCCAGGTAAGACCCCAACCAGTGAAGAAGTCTCCACCTGACTCCTATTGACCTTTAGTCAAATGCTGCTTTGATGTCAAGGGTTGTCACTTCCTGCTCACATTCAGTTCCTTTACCAAGTCTGTACCAGAGTTGTAATGAAGTCAGAAATTGAGCAACTCTGGTAGCACCAAAATGAATGTCAATGAGCAGGTTATTGGTGAGTAAATGCTGCTTGATAGCACTGATAACAATACCTTCTGTTATTATATAGTACAGTTTGGTAAGGTTGCAGGAGATCAAATCAAACTAGGAAATAGGTGATTGTTTTATGTTCAGTTAAAGGATAAATAGGTGATCTCTTAATTGGACAGGTGGGGAACAAGTAAATGGTGCCGTTGGAGTTTGTGGAGTGCAAGTAGAAGAATACTGACTAAAACAGAATAGGCCTGGAATGTGGCTAACTAGCATTTAATGCTTGCTATGTCACACTTTCCAGCACTTGCTGATAATTGAGAGATGATGTCTTAGATGGGTACAGAGCTTGATTTAATTTTGGACAAAATTTAATGAGGTAAATTTCTATTTTGGGATCAGGTACCGGTTTTGTAGCTATACTGGAACAGTTTGACTAAAAGTGCAACTAGCTTTGGAGCACAAGTCTTTAGCATGACAGTCAGGTCCAATACATTCAATCTCTTCTTAATGTTATATAGTGTGAATCAATTGACTGAACCCTGGCATCTATAATGTTTGATCTGAGATGTATTTTTCCACTTAGCATTTCTGGCTGAAGATGGTGAAATGCTTTAGCCCTATATTTCGCATTGAAGCTGGGTTCAGTGTGCATTGTGGATGAGATTATCCATGGACTCTTCTTAGATTAGATTACATTACAGTGTGGAAACAGGCCCTTCGGCCCAACAAGTCCACACCGACCTGCCGAAGCGCAACCTACCCATGCCCCTACATTTACCCCTTACCTAACACTACGGGCAATTTAGCATGGCCAATTCACCTAACCTGCACATCTTTGGACTGTGGGAGGAAACCGGAGCACCTGGAGGAAACCCACGCAGACACGGGGAGAATATGTAAACTCCACACAGTCAGTCACCTGAGGCAGGAATTGAACCCAGGTCTCAGGCACTGTGAGGCAGCAGTGCTAACCACTGTGCCACCGTGCCGCCCTTCTTCTCAGGCTTGAGATTGAATTGTCCACTACTGTTCATGTGGCAGAACTGCAGAGCTTTGATCTGATCCATTGGCGGTGAGATCACTCAGTTTAATTTGCAGAAACTTATTATTGCCTTTAAGCATGCATTTAGCCCTCTGTGTAGCTTCACTAGGCTAACTTCTTGCTTTAGGTATACACAATGTGCTTCTGGTGTATCCTGCAGCAATCTTCATTGAACCAGGGTTGGTCTCCCGACCTGATGGTAAATATAATTCTAAAGAAATGCCACTAGATCTGGTGAAACTTTAATGCTGATTTTCTCTCCCCAAGTGTTGCCTGACGTGTTTGTGTTGATGGTACTGGTAGAGTAAGGGGTGTGAGATTACAGATTTGGTAATGAAATTCTGATGCTGCTGGTGGTGGCCTGTCGCTTTTCATTGATATCCAGACTTGAGCTGCTAGATTCTAACTCTATCCTGTTTAGAACAGTAGTAATGTCATAAAATACTGTAGACGGTATCTACTAAGGGCATTTCACCTCCACTGAGACTGCAGTCACTCCTACCAATACCTCCCTTTATTGGTCAGTGCATTGTGTATGAGTTGGGATGTCGTGTGAGGCTGTACAGAACATTATTGAGGCCACTATTGAAATATTGCATTCAGTTCTGGTCTCCCTGATATAGTCAGGATGTTGTGAAACTTGAGAAGGATCAGAAAATATTTACAAGGGTGCTGTCAGGCTTGGAGGTTTTGAGCTAGAGGGAGAGGCTGAATAGGCTGGGGCTACTTTCCCTGAAACATTGGAGGCTAGGGGTGACATCATAGAGGTTTATAAAATCATAAGGGGCATGGATGGGTGATTAGCCAATGCCTTTTTCCCAGGGTAGGGGAGTCCAAAGCTAGAGGGCATAGGTTTAAGTTGAGAGGGGAAAAGTTGAGAAGGGACGTGAGGGTCACCTTTGTTCACGCAGAGGATAGTGCGTGTATAGAATGAGATGCTAGAGGAAGTGATGGAGGCTAGTACAATTGCAGCATTTAAAAGGCATCTAAATGGGTATATGAATAGGAAGGGTTTAGAGGGAAATGGGCCAAATGGTGGCAAATGAGACTAGATTAATTTAGGATATCTGGTCTGCATGGACAAGTTGGACCAAAGTCTGTTTCCATGCTATATATCTCTATGACTCTAATACTATCATAGGTTCATGAATTTAAAAGTTAATAAAATATAGCTGCAGAATTTGGCCATTTGGCTCATCGAGTCTGCTCCGCCATTCGATCATGGCCGAATGCTCCTCACCCCCATTTTACTGCCTTCTCTCCATATATCTTCAACCCATTACCAATTAAAGATTTGTCTAACTCCTCCTTAAATTTACTCACTATCCAAGCACCCACCGCACTTTGGGATAACGAATTCCACCGATTCACAACCCTTTGGGAGAAGTCATTTCTCCTCAACTCTGTTTTAACATTGCTACCCCTTATTCTAAGACTATGACCTCTCATCCTAGAATGCCCCACAAGAAGAAGCATCCACTCTATGTCTATTTTATCCATACACTTAACCATCTTGAGTTCATGAGTGCTATCAAAGGAGCCTTGGTGAGATGCTGTAGAATCTCTTAGATGGTTCACACTGCTGCTGCTGTGCACTGGAGTTAAAGGGCATGAACATTGAGGGGGTGCATGGGGTGCAAATTATATGTGCTGCTTTGTCCTGGAAGTTGAGTTCCTTTTGTGTTGTTGGGCTGATCGACTCTATATTTGTTAGATGTTTTTCTGATGGTTTTGATAAAACTGAGAGGCATGTCAGGCCATTCCACAAGGCAGTTACGTTTCAGTCACACGATATGGATCTGAAATCCCAATCCTAAAGGAAGTAAGTGAACCAGAGGACAATCTGGTAATTTCATGTCGGCTGTTGCTGATAACAGTTTTTATTCTCGTTTGTTACCATGGTGCGATTTGAATGAATGAAGTAGTAGTTTCTAAGTTGAAGTCTTTGTCTAGTCTTAGAACCATTTTGTTACCATGCGCGTGACAACTATTTTTAGGGCACTGGATGTGCGAGAGAATGCACTTGGGCGGGAAAAGCAAGGCAAGAAAATCTGCAGATAGTTGGATACTGAGAAGTGTGGAGGAGCGAGGTGAGCCAGCCAATTGGATACATAATTTGCTTTACAGCAGGAGATGGAGAGTGGTGGTGGAGGGCTGCTTTTCAGACTGGAGGCCTGTCACCAGCAGTGTTCCACAGGGATGTGGAGGGATCTGGGCAGGAGCAGGCAGGTGGGATGAGTTTAGTTTGGGATTATGTTCCACATGGTCTGGTTGGATTAAAGGGTCTGTTTCTGCACTGGATGCATCTATGACTCAAACAGAGGGAACTTTGAGTGCATGTCTACAGATCCCTGAGGGTAGAAGGAAAGGTACTTAACATGGCCAAGAAGGCATGAGATGTTTTCCATTATTGGCTGAGTCCAAGGCCAGACGAGCAGAAAAGTTGTGTATATCTTTCATAAAATGTTGAGCAGGCCTCAACGAGTGCACTTAGGCATATGTTTGGACTGACTGGGCTCCATACAGTGGCAAAAGTTAGTCAGCCCAGGGAGCTGTGAAATCCTTGGACTGACTGACATCTGTCTCTTGATGGAGGCCATCTGAACAAGCTCACAATAGCAACCAGGAGAAATGAATGGCCTCAGACGAGAAGGGAGAGTGTGGCAAGGCCAAGACAAGAGCAAAGGGATGCAAGGTTGGACAGCGTGGTGTACAGTATCTCTTTTATATTTAGTGATGTATTTTACCTTGCAAGTTATTTCAACTGAGTGTACAGTGCATTACATGTGTGGTATCGCATTATTTTTCTATATTCACTCGTGGAATATCTGGCTAGAATTTATTGCAAGTTTCTTGTTGCTACTGAGAAGGTGGTGGTGAGCTGTCTTCTCAACGCTGCAGTCCACCTGCTGTGGGTTGAC
The DNA here is from genome assembly GCF_047496795.1 of Chiloscyllium punctatum. Classification (NCBI taxonomy): domain Eukaryota; kingdom Metazoa; phylum Chordata; class Chondrichthyes; order Orectolobiformes; family Hemiscylliidae; genus Chiloscyllium; species Chiloscyllium punctatum. The sequence goes on along the minus strand of NC_092750.1, from coordinate 64,877,656 downwards.
CCACTGTACCCTTGAAGGGGAGTTCCAGGATTTTGACCAGTGTCCTAGAAGGAACAGTAATGTATTTCTAAGTCAGGATAGTGAATTGCTTGGATGGCAGCTTGCAGATGGTGTTCTTGTGTACCTGCTGTCCTTGTTCTTCCAGATGGAAGTGATCGTGGGTTTGGAAGGTGTTGTCTAAATATCTTTGCTGAATTTCTGCAGTGTATCTTGTAGATAGAACACACTGCTGCCAGTGAGCATCAGGGGTAGAGGGAGTGGATGTGATGTCAATCAAGCGGGCTGCTTTGTCCTGAATGGTGTCCAGCATCATGGGTATCACTGGAGCTGCACTCATCCAGGCAAGAGGGGAGTATTCCTTCACACCCCTGACTTGTGCCTTGTAGATGGTGGACAGGCTTTGGTGAGTCAGGAGGTGAGTCACAGTATTTCTAGCCTCTGATCTGCTCTGGTTGCTGCTATGCACCTTATAAACGTTTCACTGTACTAATGTGACAATAAAGCTAACTCTAATTCCAATTACAACAGCAATTATATTTCCAGGTTACCTGGCTGCAGAGCAGTTTGGGATGTCCTGAGGTTATAAAAGTTGCCAAAATAAAAGTATGGTTAGGATTTTATATGAAAATGTAAATTTTCTTATGAATCATTTAACACTCAGTTATTGGTTATTTCCTAAATTTAATGTTCTAGGTGTGTAAACCTTGGTGATCTGGAAACAGCACATTTACTCAAGAGAAAAGCAAATATCTAATTGGCCCAGTGTTTGGACGAGAACTGGAGACAATGGAAAGCCATTCTGTATTTTTCTAATCCTCTTGAGAAAAGAGGGAGCCGTCATGGTGTTGATGTATATTTTGTTCCACAAATCTGAACGACACAAGTTTCTGTACAACGGTAGATGCTTTATTGGACAATCGGTGAGAGATTCTCAGTATCCCCAAAGTAGCCGTGTGTCTACTTGTGGTGACACGTCTCCACGAATCTCTGCCCTATGCACAGAGACAATATATTTTATAGTAATTAAACAAAAGGTTTATCTGTCAAACGGGCAATTGTCATCACATAGTTTAAAGTGGGTAATTATGAATTTACAAAGCCCGATGAATGTCGATGTCTTGTGATCACGTGTGAATGGATTACAGAAACTGATTATCATATTCTTCATTACTGATGGTAAGAGATTAAGGCAGAAGGGTTTTGCCTGCTGTAAATGGGGGATTCGCAAACCTATGCTAATATGGAGGGGAAGTAAGACAATGGGAGCAGGAGGCAGTTTAACAGGGTTGTAGCCAAGGCTATCATCTTGTCTGGAAAGGGCAAATACCTGTGTCTGAGGATACAGGGGGAATCCACATGTGTGGCTCCACTAGGCTCTATTTCTGAGATACAGTCAGCCTCCCCCCTACTGAGATGTTCTGTCTGTATTTCAGTTGTTACTGCAGTAAGTCCTTTGGTAGTGGAACGTTTAATCCTTGAGTCCCCAGTGTGTACTGAAAGAGAAGAAAAGCAAGGAACTGACCCCCTGTGGCATTTTAACTTGGTCATTCCCTCCTTTTCATCATTTGATGATCAACCAGATCCCCTCAGAGCCTATTGTGAAAATATTTGGACAACAGTGGCCAAAATCACCGGAGCACGACAATGCAGGAGATCACAATTAGTATTGTAATTCCGATATGTGCCAGCAGGCCTCTCAATGCTCCAAGAATGCCCCCTAGTGACCACCCTCCCATGCCATCGCTGAACCCCTTGTCAATAGTTTGGAGAGTCCGGATTTTCTGTGTGATCTGTTTAGAGTGGTCAGTGATGTTAGTGGATTCATCAGGGGTGTAGGTGCAGCACTCTGCCCCAATAATAGCACAGGTCCCACCCTCCTTGGCTAGCAGGAAGGCCAGGGCCAAACGATTCTGGAGGGCCACAGTTCTAACTGCAAGTAGTTCTGCGTTAATTTCAGTTAGGGTTCTAGTCATATCATTGACGACCCTTTCCCATATGCTCCTGAGCTGGCTAAGTTCTTGGGAGTGTAAATATCTTCCTGTCGGGGGAGAGTTCACTCCCCCACAGGTGAGGAACCTGGCGAGGGACCTTCTGGATCTCGGGGATGAGGGCAGGTTGCCCAAAACTCGAATGCAAGGTACAACATACCCCATGTAGCACCCAACTGGAGGAAAGCTAGGCGTAGGCTTTCAACCTGCAAATGAAGTATGTGCCATTGTAAGCTGTCAGGGTGGAAACAGCACACACCCCCCTCCCCCGCACAGCCTGGGAGCAAGATTATTCCAGAGGTGACCTGAGGTTATGGTGGATGAATTAAATAAAAAGTACCCATATTCTGTTAAGTTCTGAATAGGTTTGACCCAGGGGAGGTAGAGGAGCATTCATTCATTCCCACATAAATGCCTTTGGTGGGCTTCCCTTCCCGCCTGAAACAAATGGTGTAGTCCATGGTGTTGTTGACAACTACAAGGAAGGGGGGCCTATGTGAATGGTTGTAATTAGGGTAATACCATCCCCTGAATGAGGTCAGGTTATACTCTGCCAACTGCCAATCTTGTGCGTCATCGGTGTTAGCAAGGTCACCGGAAAGGCTTTGACACAGTAGCCATTTGGCCAGTTCATGCCAGCGAAAAGGTACAGGCCACAAAGGGATTCCTCCCACTGAGTGGGGTGGCATATGGGCACATATCCAACAGTGGGTGTCTCTCCCCATTACGCAGGCTGTCTGATAGGCGAGGTGCAAAACGGTATGATGCTGAGGGCTGTCAATTTGGGATCCATCTATTCTTAAGGCCCCCTCTTCCCAAAGTCACCAAGGTCACAAATATGGAAAACATTGTCCTTAGTTGTGGTCTGCTTCCACGTTGACTCTTTTGCAGTTGGTTCTGTGTAGCCACAGGGGATGGCCTCGTACTTTCACAGCTGTGGGAGTGGTTAGCAGCACCTGGAACAGTTCTTTCCATCTCGGTCACAGCTTCTTTCGTTCCCAGTCCTTTATCAGTATGACATCCCCAGTTCAGCAGCGGGGTAGTCTCCTTCAGGCAAATCGTCACTTTCTCTGTAAGCCTGGTGTACCTGAGAATGCAAATTTTGGAGTGATTTGGTTAGCCCCTGCAGGTACGCCCTCACCTCCTCCCCAAGGGTGTTCATATCAAGTCTCTCGGGAAGGAAGGTGTCAGACTATCCCAGGTCCCCATGGGGTCCTCATGGGCTTCCCATTAACCACCTCAGCAGGAGACAGACTGGTTTTGCTTGAAAGGGTAATCCTCATGTGGAACAGGGCCAAGGGTAGGACCTTCAATCAACATAGGCCTGTTTCCTGTGTTAGCTTTGCCAGCTTATTTTTTTAGAGTACCATTTGCTCATTCCACCACTCCAGCCACTTTTGAGTGGTGAGTGCAGTGGAATTGTTGTTTTATTGCTAGTTCCCTGCAGATCCCCTGGTTAATTTTAGCCATGAAGTGTGGCCCATTGTCTGAGCTTATTTTTTTCTAGGAGTCCATAATGGGTTGTTATTTCCCTCAACAATATTTTTACCACTGTTGTAGCTGTGTTGTCCCTTGACTGGATTGCCTCAATCCATTCACTGAACACATCTACTATTACCAAACAATACTTATAACATTGTACCCTGCGTAATTCTATGAAAGCTAGTTGTAGACAATTGAAAGGCCCACCAGGCAAGGAGTAGTCTCAGAAATGCAGGGCATCCCTTTTCCAGCATTTGTCGTTTTATGGATCAACCATGCTTTGGTTTGTTTCTCAGCCATTGTTTTGGGAATCAGGGTGCCACTAGGTTTGTAGCAAAGTGCTGACCATTCCCTCCTTGCCTCGGTGTGTACAGTTATGTACATGATCCACCAAGATTGGAAAAAGCAAAGAAGGAACACAGACCTGTCCCACAGTTTGGTATGAACATCAAGGATGCACCCCATCTGTGACCCACAATCTGTGTTCCTCTACAGGGGCGTCCCCCTGTAAGTGACGTATCTCACCCAGGTCTGGCATATTCGTTCTCATAGTTTTTGTAATGAGATGTTGCTGTGAGCCCAACAGAACCAGGAAAGTGAAGTGTAAGGCTGCCTGGTTTGGCGGTGGCATCTACTTGCGAGTTACACTTGGAGATTCTGTCAGCGGCAATAGTGTAAGCTGAACATTTGATCACTGCTAGGCTGGATGGTAACTGTGAGGCCTGCAAAAGATTATGCACAAAAACCGCATACTAATGGGTTGTCCCATGGAGGTTAAAAATCCCCTATCCTCCCATAAGGTGCCATGGCTGTTGGCAACACTGAAAGCATAGCAAGAGTCCGTATAAATATTGGCTGAACTCCCTGCTGCCTAATGCAAGCCCGAGTGAGGACAAACAATTCAACCTTCTGTACTGATAGTGGAGCCTCAAAGCCTGCATGTTCAATCACTTCAGAATCCGTAGCAATTGTGTACCTGAAGCATCTCTGACCTGTGGGTGAAATAAAGGAGCTGCCATCCACATAAAAAGTGAAGTCCACATGTTCAAGGGGCAGATCTGTGGTATTCCGGTCCCAATGAAACTCATCAGTCCTGGATAATGGTGCGTTGTGATCGTGGGGCAGCTGAAGAAACTCAGTTTTTGTGTGACCTTTACAGTGCAACTTGGGGTCGTTCTGGCCATCCCAGTAATAAATAAGGGCTCTCCTCATCTGTGTCCTGGTGTTCTCAGACCAATCCATGTGATATGTGACCGCGACAATGTCCGCGACACTCAAGGTGTTCTCTTTGAATCTGTCGCTTAAATCATCGTAAGTGTGTGGACTGGTCCCTTTGTGTCACCCTCACATTTGTTCATTAAGTGGAGGAATTACAGTGAACTTTATATAGTCTAATTAAAAACTTGCAAAATAGAGTATAAAGGTCGATCTGGATATACCAAACCAACAATATTGTTTTCAGAAAATGATTCCAGTTGAATTGAATCTTTGTTTCAGACTCGTTTACCTCCACTTAATTCTAAGACTGCTGCATCTCTTTTGTCAGTATGGAGTGCCATTCATAGAATAAAGCTATGTCAATTTCCCTTCTTCACTGAGAACTGAAGTGTTAGTTCAACATTATCTTGCAAAAAAAATCATGTAACAAAGGTTGTAAATATCTGTGTCTTTGGGTTAGTCATTATTCGTGCATATGAGGCATCTTGACAAGACTTTTATTAGCGCTGTCGCAGTCATTTCACAGCCTAGGGCATTATAACTGAGCATCCAAGATGCTGCCTGAACTGCTGTGCTCTTCCAGCACCACTAATCCAGTCTTTGCTTTCCAGCATCTGCAGTCATTGTTTTTACCTCATTATAACTGAGCATTGACTGATCAGAACTGCTTGAAAAAAAACAAATTGGGGATTTAAATTGAAAGACGAGAACCAGGTAATTATAATGGAGTTCAGAGTTGGAAACTGTGTACACTCTACATTATAGCACTGGATTTTGATCAAATTAATTTCCGGTTTATATTGAAGACTCTTAACAAAACTCTTAACTCGATAGGAAAAAACTTGTGACTTGGTCAGCTGAGTGGGATATGCATGTAATTGAACAATCCTGCTACAATATCATGTATACCACACTAAGCAGATTTGAATAATTTCTGTGACTTTGAAATCTGTGTGTTCGTTCTTATTATTTCACAGTGGGATGTCTAGTCACTTATTCAGTTTTCATCTCATTAAATATGCTTATTACTCAATACTTTAAAACAATTTGTACTATCCTGAACTGCATTATCACAGTTAGTTAATTAATTAATTGGCAAGGCTTTATACCTTTCCACATTGTCAGTGATCTGTGTCATTGCCTCCTTTAAAGCATGGCTGCATTGATTAATATTCAATTGGTGACAAAAATTATGGCAATATGAGGAAACATGTCAGTAGCATAGCAAGTGAAGAATTGTTAAGGGAAAGTGAGACTTTGTGTTCCTCATGCAAAGCACTGTCACTGAAACAAGAGGTTGAATAACCTTCTTTGCGGTAGCCATTTTCATTTTTTACTTGATAAGCTTGCCTAGGAGTAGGACAAATCTAACTGATGGGGTTAAAATGCGCTCTAGGAAACCAGTGGCACCCTGTTACCTTTGCACTGGAGTTCACCATCTCCATGTCACCCTCCCCACCTCCCCTCTCCCGCCCACCAAATCTATGTTCCCCATAAGATAGCTATTGAACCCCAAGGCATATGAGGAAGGTGAGCCACCAATCATCGAGGTCTATGTCCTCTGGAAACCCCAAGCGATGATCATGATAACGAATCAGGCTCCAGATCGCTAAAGATAAACCTGCCCAATTCACCAATTATGTCCAGCGCACAATTCAAATGGACAATGCAGCACCCTGGAATCTCTTTGCCCTCTGTTGTATGATCTTGTCACCGGAAGAAGTTACTTAGTGGCAGGAACAATGTTAGGTTTAGACTTTTTTGTTAAGGAATGAGCAGATATGCTTCACAAATTACCATCACTTTCCGTTCGGACACTAGGACCTGTTAAGTACTGACACGAGTAATTTGTAGCCCAGTATAGAGAATTGTAACAGCATTCTCCTGCATAGCCAAGAATGACCAAAGCAGCGATCTCGTCTACCCGAAGGTCAGCTTGCTCAGCACTGATGGTAACTTTGGGAGTAGTAAGGGGAATAGGGTGATGGGGTGGTGGGAGGGCCTCCCTGAAAGAGCCCCCAGGGTGCTGTCTGCGATCTCTTAAATTTTAGGGGACTGATGGCCCCCAGCCACCTTCCCGAATGCATCTAGGCATTGGATCACATGAATCCTAACCCAAAAAGGGTCTCTGCACCTACCGTCTATGTCTCCTCTCTCCTCACCCCCACCCCCCCCCCAACCTTAGTCTTGCAACAGGGCACTTCTGTGTCCTCCGTGAGACAGCAGACCAACGCTGGCTGCCCTTCTCAGTGAGACAAGACAAACCTGTCCCCTGGGGCAGCCTTTCTCTGGCATTTCAGAGTTTCAGCCCAGCGTACTGTAAGCAGACAAACCAGAAACAAAGAACACACAACAACACAAAACCCACACAGACAGCACTAAACACTGGCACACTGGTCAATTGTTTTAATGCAATCGCAATTAAAAGTCATAGTTTTGGAATCAATTCACCATTTAAATGAAAGCTTTCACCACACATACTATCGCAATCACTCAAAATATTCAAACTGGATATCCTTTAATTTGTATATGAAAATTTAGCAAAATGACCAATCTCTGAGGGGCCTAAAATCCCTATAACCAATATCCTGATCAGGTATTTTCTCACAGATTGTCCCCCTTCCCAATTACATGGAGGGACTGTCCCATTTTAACCTTATGATTCCTTGCTCTGATATAAACAATTTCCACTGGCCATATCAATACTGAGGGGTGAAGAATTTACCGAGCCTGCCCTCTTTCCTTATTATACATTAATTTCCACCGGCCACATCTGAAAGAGGCAGCTCCCTGAACCAAATCCGTCAGGTAGTGACCGGGGTCCCCTGTCCTGATCTTTTTTCCTACAGGAACAATACAGAGGAGCCAATGTCACCCCGCAGCAATACAGAACAATCTGACAAAACTTTCCTACCTTACAAGCTGGGTCCGGGTGGTTCATTCAACCTCTTCAAGGTACCAGTTCCACTGAGCGAGGGACAGATTGTCTGGCTGAACACAAGGAACAATCTGGAGTAAAATACCCCGGGACACCCTTCAATTCAGACATTCGTGTCACTTACTCAGCCCAGTGGGACATTCCCTATGTTGAGGTCCAAGTCACAGTACCAAATGTTGGTATATATTTTGTTCCACAAATCCGGACGACACAAGTATCTATACAATGGCAGATGCTTTATTATTGGACAGCCAGCGAGAGAGTCTCAATGTCCCCAAAGTAGCCGTGTGTCTACTTGTGGTGGCACGTCTCCACGAATCTCTGCCCTACACACAGAGACAGTGTATTTTATAGGAATTAAACAAAAGGTTTATCAGTCAAATGGGCTATTGTCATCACATCGTTTAAAGTAGGTAATTATAAATTTACAAAGCCTGATGAATGTTGATGCCCTGTGATAATATGTAAATGGTTACAGAAACTGATTATCGTACTCTTCATTATTATGTATTGATGGGAAGAGATTAAGGCAGAAGGGTTTTGCCTGCTGTAAATGAGGGATTCACATACTTATGCTATAATATGGAGGAGAGATTAAACATGAGGCAGTTTAACAGGGTTGTGGCCAAGGCTATTAGTATTGTCTGGAAAGGCAATACCCCTGTCTGGAGCTACAGGGGGAATCCACATGTGTGGGTCCAATAGGCTCTATTTCTGAGATACAGTCAGCCTCCCCCTATTGAGATGTTCTGTCTGTATTGTAAGAGTACAGGCTTAAAGTTGATACCGCGATAAGTCCTTTGGTAGTGGAATGTTTAACCTTTGAGTCCGCAATGTGTCCCGAAAGAGAAGCAAAGCATGGAACTGCTCCTTCTGTGTCATTTTAACTTCCTCACTGGGATTGGAATGTTGCAAATGTGACAGCCTTGTTTTAAAAGGGTGTCAGGGCCTTTCTGATAACTGCAGTTTAACATCAGTGGTGGGTAACAGAGTCATAGAGTCAGCTAGATGTACAGCATAGAAACAGACCCTTCGGTCCAACCCGTCCATGCCGACCAGATATACCAACCCAATCTAGTCCCACCTGCCAGCACCCAGCCCATATCCCTCCAAACCCTTCCTATTCATATACCCATCCAAATGCTTCTTAAATGTTGCAATTGTACCAGCCTCCACTACATCCTCTGGCAGCTCATTCCATACACGTACCACTCTCTGCATTTAAAAAGTTGCCCCTTAGGTCTCTTTTATATCTTTTCCCTCTCACCCTAAACCTATGCCCTCTAGTTCTGGACTCCCTGACCCCAGGGAAAAGACTTTGCCCTATTTATCCTATCCATGCCCCTCATAATTTTGTAAACCTCTATAAGGTCACCCCTCAGCCTCCGACGCTGCAGGGAAAACAGTCCCAACCTGTTCAGCCTCTCCCTGTAGCTCAAATCCCCCAAACCTGGCAAGATCCTTGTAAATCTTTTCTGAACCCTTTCAAGTTTCACAACATCTTTCCGATAGGAAGGAGACCAGAATTGCACACAATATTCCAACAGTGGCCTAATGAATGTCCTGTAAAGTCGCAACATGACCTCGCAACTCCTGTACTCCATACTCTGACCAATAAAGGAAAGCATATCAAACGCCTTCTTCGTTTAGCCGAACTGGTCCTCACCCTTAACAACTTCTCCTTTGAATCCTCCCACTTCCTCCAGACCAAAGGGGTAGCCATGGGCACACGTATGGGCCCCAGCTATGCCTGTCTCTTTGTTGGCTACGTAGAGCAGTTGATCTTCCGTAATTACACCAGCACCACTCCCCACCTCTTCCTCCGCTACATTGATGACTGCATTGGCGCCACCTCGTGCCCCCGCGAGGAGGGTGACCAATTCATCAACTTCACTAACACATTCCACCCTGACCTTAAATTTACTTGGACCATCTCTGATACCTCCCTCCCCTTCCTGGACCTCTCCATCTCCATTAATGACGACTGACTTGACACTGACATTTTTTACAAACCCACCGACTCCCACAGCTACCTGGATTACACTTCTTCCCACCCTACCTCTTGCAAAAATGCCATCCCGTATTCCCAATTCCTCCGCCTCCGCCGTATCTGCTCCTAGGAGGACCAGTTCCACCACAGAACACACCAGATGGCCTCCTTCTTTAGAGACTGCAATTTCACTTCCCACGTGGTTAAAGATGCCCTCCAATGCATCTCGTCCACATCCCGCACCTCCGCCCTCAGACCCCACCCCTCCAACCGTAACAAGGACAGAATGCCCCTGGTGCTCACCTTCCACCCTACCAACCTTCGCATAAACCAAATCATCCGCCGACATTTCCACCACCTCCAAACAGACCCCACCACCAGGGATATATTTCCCTCCCCACCCCTTACCGCCTTCCGCAAAGACCGTTCCCTCCGTGACTACCTGGTCAGGTCCACGCCCCCCTACAACCCACCTTCCCATCCTGGCACTTTCCCCTGCCACCGCAGGAACTGTAAAACCTGGACCCACACCTCCTCCCTCACCTCTATCCAAGGCCCTAAAGGAGCCTTCCACATCCATCAAAGTTTTACTTGCACATCCACTAATATCATTTATTGTATCCATTGCTCCCGATACGGTCTCCTCTACATTGGGGAGACTGGGCGCCTCCTAGCAGAGCGCTTTAGGGAACATCTCCGGGACACCCGCACCAATCAACCACACCGCCCCGTGGCCCAACATTTCAACTCCCCCTCCAACTCTGCCGAGGGCATGGAGGTCCTGGGCCTCCTTCACTGCCGCTCCCTCACCACCAGACGCCTGGAGGAAGAACGCCTCATCTTCCGCCTCGGAACACTTCAACCCCAGGGCATCAATGTGGACTTCAACAGTTTCCTCATTTCCCCTTCCCCCACCTCACCCTAGTTCTAAACTTGCAGCTCAGCACTGTCCCCATGACTTGTCCGGACTTGTCCTACCTGCCTATCTCCTTTTCCACCTATCCACTCCACCCTCTCCTCCTTGACCTATCACCTTCATCCCCTCCCCCACTCACCCATTGTACTGTATGCTACTGTCTCCCCACCCCCACCCTCCTCGAGCTTATCTCTCCACGCTTCAGGCTCACTGCCTTTATTCCTGATGAAGGGCTTTTGCCCGAAACGTCGATTTCGAAGCTACCTGGATGCTGCCTGAACTGCTGTGCTCTTCCAACACCACTAATCCAGAATCTGGTTTCCAGCATCTGCAGTCATTGTTTTTGCCTTCCTCACTATCCTATCTACCTGCGACTTCAATTTCAAGGAGCTATCAACCTGCACTCCAAGGTCTCTTTGTTCAGCAACACTCCCTAGGACCTTACCATTACGTCCTGCTAAGAGTTGCTAAGAGTTGCTTTCCCAAAATGCAGCACCTCGCATTTATCTGAAGTAAACTCCATCTGCCACTTCTCAGCCCATTGGCATGTGGGAAAAAAAATGAACAGTCACTTGGAGAAGTTGGAGTAAATTCAGGAGAGTCAGCACAGATTTGTAAAAGGTAGACATTCTTCTTAAAATGTTTACCAGGAGTATCGAAAGGCAAAATAGACTGCTAAACAACATCAGAGACACATTTTTTAAGGCAGCAGGATATATGGAGAGTGTAGTTAGCAAAGTATATCAGACCTTGGGCTCCATAAATAAACGTATTGAGTACAAAAGCAGGAAGATTTTACTGAAACTTTACAAAGTTCTGGTAATGCCAGAGGACAATTGAGAGTTAACCAAATTGCTGTGGGTCTGGAGTCACATGTAGGCCAGACCAGGTAGGGATGGCAGTTTCCTTCCCTGAAAGACATCAGTGAATCAGATGGGCTCTTCTGGCAATCGACACTAGTCATCATTCAAGTCCTAATTCCAGATTCCTACTAGAGTACTGCATCCAATTCTGGGCACCACAATTTATGATGGATGGGGTGGTTCTTGAAAGGGTGTAGAGGAGAATAACCTAAATACTTCCAGAAATGGAGGAATTTGACTGTAAGGTTGGTTGAGAGAAACTGTTGCCCTCCATGTTGCAAGCTGGAGAGCTGTTGGGTGTAAAAGATTGTGGTAAGTTTATGTTGCATAAGGGTCTGCAAGAGTTAATATTGACAGCAATACGTACTGCCCATTGTGACTATGTTATATGGATTTGTGGGCAGAGACAGCTTAGCACCTTAGAAAAGTGAGACCAGCGTGTGGTCCTGCTCCGTAACACCGTCTTTCACATCAATGTAACTATATAACATGTCAGCAACATGTTACATCTTGTTAACTACAAGAAATTCTTCTGTTTAGACTAGGAAGCGGTTTTCCCCTCGCACGCTTAGAATAAGGCAGCTCTTATAGGCAACGATTGCAGCAGATATAATACAGTGAGGTGCAGGCTTGATTTAACTGCACAGACAGCACGAAGTGAACAAAGAAAATCTGTCCTCAGTGTCTTATGATAGAAGGATTAGGGGCAAGGATTTAGGAATAAAGATGCAGGGAGATGTGAGGGAGAATATCTTTCCACAGTGAGTGACAATGATGAGGAACTCACTGCCCACACGACAGGTGGAAGTGGAGATGTGAACCATTTCAAAAGGGCCCTTACGTGAAGTAGACCCACACAGCTGTGGGATAGAGCAGGAGAACAGGACAGAAAGCTACAGAAAACTGACATGGAATTGATAGGCCGAATGGTTTCTTGTAAGCTATGAAAACACATTAATTGATTGAGTTTCTGTGGATTGCTGATTTTGTGACTGGTAACTTCATTCACTCATAGACAAATTATGCAAATCAGTAAGGCATATTTGACAGATAAGAATTATTCAAGACAAATGGATGGAATTATGCATGCGTAACATTTTGAATGATATTATAAAATAATGCATCCTCATACAATATAGGTGTGCATTAGGTACAAGCTTTCTAATTATACTTGTGTATATATAGATGTAGTGAAAACAGTGGTGACTAATCTTTCAGTGCTCCTGGTGCTAATATACCATACACAGAGTGCATTCAGACCTCTGGTGCTGGCTAGCGCAATGGAGAGAAGGCAGATTGTATCACCGGTCAGGAGGTGACACTGGTTTGATACCAGCACTGTTCTTTCGGAGCTCAACACTCCAGGTGACTTCCTACCCCATGTAGTTCAAGATACAGAAGGAAGGATCCCACAGTAAGGTTTAACAATTTTGTTGGTTAGATGTTCATTGATTTCTGCCTGTCCTTATTAGTTAGATGTTTGGTCCTTTTTCGAGCTATCTTTTGAAGTTGCAGGGAATGACGTGGCACATACAGACAACTTCAGCTCTTACCTTAAGGACTTGCTCAGTGCTCTTGCTTCCAGGCAAGGGGATATAGTTGTTGTGGTTCTGTTTGCCGAGCTGGGAATTTGTCTTGCAAACGTTTCGTTCCCTGTCTAGGTGACATCCTCAGTGCTTGGGAGCCTCCTGTGAAGCGCTTCTGTGCTGTTTCCTCCGGCATTTATAGTGGCCACTATAAATGCCGGAGGAAACAGCACAGAAGCACTTCACAGGAGGCTCCCAAGCACTGAGGATGTCACCTAGACAGGGAACGAAACGTTTGCAAGACAAATTCCCAGCTCGGCAAACAGAACCACAACAACGAGCACCCGAGCTACAAATCTTCTCCCAAACTTTGAAGGGGATATAGTATCTTATATTGCCCCAGTATAGCAGAGGGGACTGAGGAGGACAAGTTCTTCAAAGAGGGAGTGAAGGGAACCATATTGTATTTTAGCCTCACTGATGAACAGTGTGTTGGAGGCCTCTGTTACACCAAGGAGATAGTCAATGAAATCTGCCCCCTTTTGTAGATAGACCTAAATGCTTTCCACAGGATGAGGATGGCAGTGTCCCTGACTGTGATGGTGGCCTTTACCTTTCTTTCATTTGGCTGGACCTGGAATTATTTTGTAACTTCTCCCAGTTCTCCATCCATCCACAGCTGCATAAGGAAGACCATTATTAACTCTCCCTGCAGTACGAGCTGCAAACATTTAATCTTCTCTTGCCAAAGAGAACCAGGCAGATAGGCACATAGCTTTGTGAGGGTGGAAGGCATCTCTCTGGTACTGGGTGCCACTGAATGTACACATATGATGCCTCACTGGTACCACCTTCCCAATCTGAGATGTGCCAGAATGTGATGGGTTTCTGAGCCTTACTGTCCAGTAGATTCAGCACACTATGAAGCTCAGCACCATATATCCTGGCAGCAGTCTCACTGCCTTCATATGACAGCAGACTACTGCACCATCTGCAATTGAATCAATGCAACAAAACAAAGCAAAACTCTTGGACTGGAAGGACTATCAGCTAATCACAGAGCTGTAGTACCAGTGTGCAACTCGCGCGCACATGGGGAGGAGGACATATCTCAAACCATGCTACTACACAAAATGCCATTGAGCAGACCATTGGTGTGTCTAAACATTGCTTCTGCTCTCTGGTTTACACAAGAGGAGACCTGCAGTGGAGGGGAGGCTGCAGCCCTGTGGTGGAGGAGAGGCTGTGGTCTCACAGTGGAGGAGAGGCTGTAGCCCTGTGGTGGAGGAGAGGCTGTGGCCTCACAGTGGAGGAGAGGCTGCAGCCCTGTGGTGGAGGAGAGGTTGTGGCCTCACAGTGGAGGAGAGGCTGCAGCCCTGTGGTGGAGGAGAGGCTGTGGCCTCACAGTGGAGGAGAGGCTGCAGCCCTGTGGTGGAGGAGAGGCTGTGGCCTCACAGTGGAGGAGAGGCTGCAGCCCAGTGATGGAGGTGAGGCTGTGGTCCTGCAGTGGAGAAGAGTTTGCAGCCCAGTGATGGAGGAGAGGCTGTGGATGTGTAGGCTAAGTGGGTTAGCCATGGGGGAATGCAGAGTTACAGGGATACGGGATCGGTTTGGGTGGGATGCTCTTCGGAAGGTGGGTATGGACTCGATGGGCCGTATGGCCTGCTTCCACAGTGTAGGGATCCTATAATGAAAAATAAATGGTCAGTGACTGTGCATCACAGTTCCTTGTGGTCTACTGAATGACATCCTGAAGCACAGTCTTTGACATCAGGTACGTGGCAAACAGAGTTGTCCTGGACAATTGTCCAGTACCGGTGAATACAACCTCAAATCCTCCATTCACTGACAGTCCCACAACCTCCCCCCCTTATTAAGTACTCCAGTCTCGATGCAGAAATCAAATCCAACACCAACAAGATATTCCAAACCAACCTAAATTAGTTCTTAATAAAAACCAAAACAGCTGCAAGATGCTGGAAATCAGGAACAAAACCAGAATTTACTAGAAAACTCAGCAGGTCTGGCAGCATCTGTGGAGAGAAATCAGAGTTAACATTTTGGGTCCAGTGACCCTTCCTCAGAACTGAGCTAGCTAGGAAACGGTTGTTTTTTTATGGAGAAGATAAGGTCGGGGAGAGGGGGTAAGGAGAAAATTCCAGGGCAGTTGTGAAGCAGTGAAGAGTTTGAGATATAAAATAGATCACTGTAAACATTGGAACTGTAAAAGAATAACATAGATTGACCTGACCCTCGAAGGAGGCAGAACACAGAGTTCCAGTGACTGCCGAAATCAATCCTCAAGTATGTAACTTAATTCAGACTGATTAAGAGCCAAATTTAAACTCATGAAGGATCTCTTATTAGGGACTATATGAAAGTTCATCATTATTTGTTTACTTCATCATTCACTGGTTAAATGTACATTTCACAGACTATGAAATGCGTATTTCATAGGGAATAAGTCACTTTTGACTTTCTCCCTGTCATACGCTGCGATTAAAACTGAAGCAGGATTATCACTGTGAGTTAGTCTGTGATGGAGCATAATTTACTCCCTATTTTTGAGCTTGGTTTGCTTGACTTCGTAAGATGCTAAAATGAGCCATATGCCCCACAAAACTTGAGGAAGTTCTACTGGAGGTGAACGAGTATGAGGCAGGAGACTGAGCGCTGATAGGGAAATATGAGGAAGATGAAGAAGCAGGGTTTTCAAAGCCGATTAGTGAATTATCTGAGTAGAGTGAAGATTCTCTTCAACATGGAATTTGGCGAAATCAGGACAGGAGCTTAAGTAAGTTGGCTAATGACAAAGAAGACAATGGCTGATGGATAATGGAGCACCATCTCCCACATGGTGATTCAATGCTATTCAAGTTTTTTTTTCCAAATCTCAGGGGGGCAGCCTATGTATTTTGGACATAAATGCTTCATCGTCCTCCGTCATTAAAACAATGGTTCTAACTGCGGGCAACATTGATTAGTCTTTAGTATTTCACACTGATACCCATTTCCCACAGTGAGAGTCTAGGTGGCTGTCCAATGATGCAGTAGCATCATATTAAAGTAAATTTACTTGTATTTTCTATCAGAGGCTTCTGACGGAATTCCCCTTTCCAAACATGAGCTGAATTTCCCAATTTTTCAGGCCCCAACATTGTTTTTGTTTCAAATGAGATTCATGGTGCCCGGTCCAGCTGTGGCCCAATGTGACTTTTCTCATGCAGTCTTCCAACCTTCCTCTCAGTTAATACTCAGCCATCCTCTTCAGCCCCTACCTCATAGTGGTTAGAGTCCAAAATGGCTCTTCTTCAAATGAAGAATCATATGAAACTCAAAACATTTCTCTCTCCACCAGATTCTGCTTGACCTGCTGAGTATCTTTGTTCTACATCTATCTCAGCATTTCTTAAAGGTGGCATCAGCCTTGTTTTGGAGGGAGTAACATAAAAGCATAGGGCCTAGAAGCAGAAGTTAGCTATACTGCTCTTCAGTAAGATCATCACTGATCTGGTCATTGTCTCAACTCCACTTTCCCGACCATATCTCAGAAACTCTTGATTCCCATCTCTATCATAAATCTAACTCCACCTTGAACGAGTGTACAAATCCAGTCTCCACTATCTTCAGGCAAGAAAATTCCATGTTCAAATGACCCTCAGAGAAAAAAAAAACTCCTCTTAGTTTCATAATGAGGTCTTCCCTTTCAGACAGTGTCCCCTAGTCTTAGTCTAACTCCTACAAAAGGAACCATCCATCTGCTAACCACCCCTATACAGTACCCTCAAGATTAAGATACTTCCAATCTCTACTGGTTATAGACGTAAGCTGCTCAACAGGTAAGTCCCTCATCCCAGTACTACGTCAAATCAACCTTCTCTGAACTTCTCCAGCACTTTGTGTTTTAATTTCACAATTTTCATAGAAGTTTGTTACTGATTTGAAAATGTGGATTTCATCCGATTTTATGTTTTAACAACAAAAAATGGATTTAAAAAAGACTAGTATTCTAAAATCCACAGCAAATTCAGTGAAGTTTAAGAAAAACAATTTATTTAATGGGGAATGTCATTAATGCTGAAAAAAAAACAATCAAGGGACTAACAGGCACAGTTTAGCTAAATGGATCATTAAAGAATCATCAAAGACATGGATGAAGAATAAGTTTAAATGCTCATATTTATTCGGGCTTTAATGCATGTAGAATTGGATTTTACAAAATGAATCCTTTAACCTAAATGTCCACAATCTGTGAGACCATAACTCTACTCTTGGGGCTTGCAGCAAGTGATTCCAGACAACAGGTTGGTGATGTCTGTGCCACCAATATTCAGTGTGTGATTTGTAAAAGAAGACAACAGTTCTGAATTTGTTGTATTGGAAAAAACTGACTCAATGTTAGTCAGAAAGATCATTGTTGGACTGCAGCATCAGTACTAGCAGGAGGGTGTGATTACAGCATGGTATTTCCGTTATGAATATGGAGGTAGGAATTTATAATGGAGACATTGACAGCAAGTGTAGCAGACATAAATTCTAAATATATAATAATTAGGAAGCAGAGGAAACAGGCTCTGCAGTCCATGAGGAAACAGACTCATAGCCATTTGCATATGTAGCTGGAGTCCAGATACAAATTCTTTCTCAACCAAGATCAGCCAAAGCAGAAAGCCCTCCCAATGGACCAACAGGAGCTTAGAAACAAATTAGGTTACTCAGTGGAATGTGGGCTATGTCAGCGATGCACAAAATCATGACACATCTCCTGATGCTGCATCTAGTTATTGATAACAGAATGCAATGTCAATACTGGATAGAGCAGGGTCAGGAATGGATGTTGCAGGTTCCAGGGTTTAGATCTTTCATTAAGATCAGGGAAAGTGGTCAAAGAGGGGGAGGCGTGGCTTTGTTTGTCAAGGACATTTTAACGGTGGCTGAAAGAACTTTTGACGAAGACTCGTCTACTGAGGTGGCATGGGCTGAGGTTAAAACAGGAGAAGAGAGGTCACACTGATGGGAGTTTTTTTATGGGCCTCCATAAAGTTCCAGGGATGTGGAGGAGACGATTGGCAAAATGATTCTGGGTAGGAGTGAAAGGAACAGGGTAGTCATTAGGGGGGCTTTGACTGGAAATGCTATAACTCTAGTAGATCGGATGGATCAGTTTTTGTCCAATGTATGCAGGAGGGTTTCCTGACACAGTATACCATAGGGCTGACAAAAGGGGAGGTCATACTGGATCTGGTACTTGGTAACGAGCCAGACCAGGTGTTTGATTTTAGTGGTAGTTGAGCACTTTGGAGAGAGTGACCATAATTCAGTTACGTTTAATTTAGCGATGGAAAGGAATAGGTACGAGCCACAGGGCAATAGTTATGGATGGGGGAAGGGCAATTATAATGCGATTGGGCAAGACTTAGGAGGCATAGAATGGAGCAGCAAAATGCAGAGGATGGGGACAATTGAAATGTGGAGCTGGTTTAAGAAACAGATATTGCGTGTCCTTGATAAGTATGTCCTTGTCAGGCAGGGAGGAAGTGATAAGGTCAGGGAACCGTGGTGTACTAAAGAAATTGTATCTCTTGCTAAGCGGAAGAGGGGGTCTTATGTGATGTCGAGATGAGATGGTTCAGATGAGGCGATGGGGAGTTACAGATTAGCTAGGAAGGACTTAAAGAGAGAGTTAAGAAGAGCAAAGAGAGGACCTAAGCAAAATGTAGAATGAAGGAGAACCCTAATGCTTTCTATAGATACTTGAGGAATAAAAGGATGACTAGGGTAGGAATAGGGCCAGTCAAAAACAGAAATGGGAAGTTGTGTGTGGAACCCGTGGAGATTGGAGAGGTGCTAAATGAGCATTTTTCAACTGTTTTCACTCAAGAAAAGGAGAATATTGTAGAAGGGAAGACTGAGATATGGGCTTTTAGACTTGAAAGGATTGAGGTTAGTACGGAGGAGGTATTATCAATTCTAGAATGTGTGAAAGTAGGTAAGTCCCTTGGGTCGGATGGGATTTTTCCGAGGATTCTCTGGGAAGCTAGGGAAGAGATGGTGGAGCCTTTGGCCTTGATCTTTGAGTCATCATTGTCTGCAGGTTTAGTACCAGAGGACTGGAGGATTGCAAATGTTGTGCCCTTGTTCAAGAAGGACAGCAGAGATGACCCTGGTAATTATAGACCAGTAAGCATGACATCTGTTGTAAGAAAAGTTTTGGAAAGGATTATAAGAAATAGGATTTATAATCATCTAGCAAGCAACAATTTGATTGGAGATAGTCAACATGGTTTTGTCAAGGGCAGGTCGTGCCTCCCAAACCTCATTGAAGTTTTTGAGAAGGTGACCAAGCATGTGGATGAGGGTAGGACAGTTGACATGGTATACATGGACTTCAGTAAAGCCTTTGATAGGCAATTGGAGAAAATGCGGAGGCATGGGATTGAGGGTGATTTAGCAGTTTGGATCAGAAACTGGCTTTCTGTAAGAAGGCAACGAGTGGAAAATACTCAGCCTGAAGTCCGGTTGCTAGTGGTGTGCCACAAGGATCTGTTTTAAGAACACTGCTGTTTATCATTTTTATAAATGGCTTGGACACAGGCATAGGTGGATGGGTCAGTAAGTTTGTTGATGACACTAAAGTCGGTGGAGTAGTGGACAATGTGGAAGAATGTTGCAGGTTGCAGGGGGACTTGGATAAACTGCAGAATTGGGCTGAGAGGTGGCAAATGGAGTTCAATGCAGATAAATGTGAGGTGATGCACTTTGGGAAGAATAACAGAAAGATGGAATACTGGGTTAATGGAAAGATTCTTGGTTGTGTGGATGTGCAGAGGGATCTTGGTGTCCATGTACATAGATCCCTGAAAGTTGCCATGCAGGTTGATAGAGCTGTTAACAAGATATATGGTGTGTTAGGTTTTATTAATAGAGGGATTGAGTTCCGGAGCTGTGATGTCATGCTGCAACTGTACAAAATGCTTGTGTGGCCTCACATGGAATATTGTGTACAGTTCTGGTTGCCCCATTACAGGAAGGATGTGGAAGCATTGGAAAAGTTGCAGAGGAGATTTACCAGGATGTTGCCTGGTCTGGAGTGAAGGTCTTATGAGGAAAGGCTGAGGGACTTGGGTCTGTACTCATTGGAAAGAAGAAGGCTACTAGGGGATTTAATAAAGACATGCAAGATGATCGGAGGATTAGATAGGGCGGACAGTGAGAGTCTTTTTTTTCCGAGGATAATTATGTCGGCTTGTATGAGGAGGCATAGCTGCAAATTGAGGGGCGGTAGATTTAAGACTGATGTCAGAGGCAGGTTCTTTATTCAGAGAGTAGTAAGGGGGTGTAATGACCTGCCTGCCAATGTCGTTAACTGAACCACATTAGGGGCATTGGATATAAATGAGAATGGGATAGTGTGGGGGATGGGCTTAGATTAGTTCGCAAGTCGATGCAACATCGAGGGCCTGTTTTGCGCTGTATTGTTCTATGTTCTATCAGTTCAATTCTAGGTGAATCAGGGCATCTCACGTTAGCAAGACCTTTGGCTGTGTGGAATGCTCTGCCCCAGAGGGCAGTGGAGGCCCAGTCTCTGGATTCATTTAAGAAAGAGTTGGATAGAGCTCTCAAAGATAGTGGAATCAAGGGTTATGGAGATAAGGCAGGAAGAGGATACTGATTAGGAATGATCAGCCATGATCATATTGAATGGCGGTGCAGGCTCGAAGGGCTGAATGGCCTACTCCTGCACCTATTGTCTATTGTCTTTTTTTTCTGCAATGCACAGCTTAAATACAATTTGTAACATAATTTGCTGGATGCATGACCTGATAATGGCATGGTGAGGGCAATTGAGCAATTGGCATCTTAGTCAATGATGGAACTAACAGTGTGACTCCTTTACAAATGGGATTTAAGGACTAGAGGCAGAAATAGGGAGTGGTGGAAAAGGGGTGAATCAAAATTTCAATCAATTCAGATGCAGAGAGAGTAATAAAGAGGGAGAAAAGTTTGACAGGAAATGTGGGGTTCAAAACACTAAGAGATCATATTGAATGGTTGAGCAGATTCAAAGGGTTCTGATTGGACTAATGTGTATATTTGGAGGAACTGAAATAGAGAGAGGAAATTAGAAAGAAAGCAAATTTGGCATTTTAAATCCTCTAACAGCTATTTCCTATGGACAGAAATGTGATTGAATAACTGAAACCAACAATTATCACCAGTTACAAGCCCAGCTAATTTAATGGCCAAATAGTGTGCAAATCTGGAAGATTATTTAAATGAATGGAGAAGCTAAGATGATGTATATAATAGGGGTAAATCAAACAGCAAATTCTGGAGATTCACATCTCAGAGCAATGATGGTATAGTTCTTCACTCACTGAACCTTCTGGTCATTCCTCCATCAATAACAGTGTGGGCTGTTAAGTTTTTTTTTCTAGAAATAATTTGACCATTATTTCTGTATTGATTTTTTGATACCCAAGGACTTTCGTAAAATCGGCCTTTTCTTTATATTCAAAATGCTCATGGCAACTGATTGTGCTTTAGTTCAGCAATGCATCAGGTATTAATCTAACAATCCATCAATGACTTTCAAACAGTGAGAATGCAAAATGCGTTTACTTTGGTGTGAATGGGGTCGTAGCTTTGATATGAAATCTTCCTAACTAATAGGATATAATCTTGAGGTTCCCCCTGTAGTTTCTCCATCTATTCTATCGGAGGGTAAGAATATCTAGCCCTCCCAAAATAACATTTCCTTGTTTACCAAACAAATACAGAAAATGTTGGAGAAACTCAGGTCTGGTAGCACCTGTGGAGAGAAAACAGAGTTGATGTTTCAAGATCGTCAGGTACTGGATTTGAAATGTTAACTGCTTTTCTCTCTCTACAGGTGTTGCCAGACCTGCTGAGTTTCTCCAACATTTTCTGTATTTGTTTCAGAATTACAGCGTCCGCAGTATTTTGCTTTGATTTAAATCCTAGCGTCTTCCCGACTTCTGTTCGAGGGAGTGAAAACATCCTTAAATCAGGACTGATTAATGTTGCTAGAGAACGTCGGCAGTCTGGGAATTTCAATTAGTCAGCCACTGGCTGCTTCAATGCAGATTGACAGCAGCGGCTGCAGTATTAATGTATTAGACAGTGATGAGGATAGTACCTGTCGGACAAAGTCAACCCAATGGATCAGAGACCACAAATGAGGATCGTGGTGAAACTGACAAGTGGTTTGTTAAACAAAGCAATATCGTGGAAGAGAAATTGACCACACTGACACAGAATTGATTCTCTGCAGAGATGGCCAGAAAGCTCTTCTCAGAACAGAAAGTGCAGACATGTTTTGTAGGGGTACAACACAAAGGTGATCATTGTAAAGCAGTTACAGTACATTGGTGAAAATTGTAAAGTGATTAAAACAAGAACAAATTGAATAGCAGTAGCAATTCATTTGTAATTGACACAGGAGATTACAGCCATCTCAGTTGAGTGGGTGAGAATGTCTTTTAGAAGATTTTTCATTGCATTTTCCATCCACGTGAAATATGTGCAAATGTCCCTTCTCCTGGCATTCAGGTGTGTCCATTGTGTTCCTCCTGCGAGCGAAGCCTTCCGGGTCTCTTGGTCTGCCTCTTTTTTTATGCAGTATCGATTTCAATAGGAAACCTTAGGGTGTTGGGACGGCAGTGCTAATCAGGGCTGGAAGCTTTAGTGTGAAAATTGTTTGTTTGGGAAGTGTATTTTCTGGTCTGGGAATAGCTTGGCCATGTCTGGTTTCTTTGTTAGCCTATTTGGCCAAGACTGGGGCATTGTGGGTGCGTTCTGTATGTGTCGGCAGGCTTGATCTCTGTGTTTGAGCTGAAAATGTGTTGCTGGAAAAGCGCAGCAGGTCAGGCAGCATCCAAGGAGCAGGAGAATTGACGTTTCGGGCATGAGCCCTTCTTCAGGAATGAGGAAAGTGTGTCCAGCAGGCGAAGATAAAAGGGAGGGAGGAAGGACTTGGGGGAGGTGTGTTGGAAATTGGAAAAGGTGGAAGGAGGTCAAGGTGAGGGTGATAGGCCGGAGTGGGGGTGGGGGCGGAGAGGTCAGGAAGAAGATTGCAGGTTAGGAAGGCGGTGCTGAGTTCGAGGGATTTGACTGAGACAAGGTGGGGGGAGGGGAAATGAGGAAACTGGAGAAATCTGAGTTCATCCCTTGTGGTTGGAGGGTTCCTAGGCGGAAGATGAGGCGCTCTTCCTCCAACCGTCGTGTTGCTATGGTCTGGCTATGGAGGAGTCCAAGGACCTGCATGTCCTTGGTGGAGTGGGAGGGGGAGTTGAAGTGTTGAGCCACGGGGTGGTTGGGTTGGTTGGTGCGGGTGTCCCAGAGGTGTTCTCTGAAACGTTCCGCAAGTAGGCAGCCTGTCTCCCCAATATAGAGGAGGGCATATCGGGTGTAGCGGATGCAATAAATGATGTGTGTGGAGGTGCAGGTGAATTTGTGGCGGATATGGAAGGATCCCTTGGGGCCTTGGAGGGAAGTAAGGGGGGAGGTATGGGCGCAAGTTTTGCATTTCTTGCAGTTGCAGGGGAAGGTGCCGGGAGTGGAGGTTGGGTTGGTGGGGGGATCTCTGTGTTTTGCAGGCCAGCTTCTGTGTTTCTTATGTGGCCATACTGTGGGTGGGCAGGGTGGCAGATCTTTTTGCCACAAGTACCAGACATCAGGAGGACCTGGATGATGAATCGGCCAATATCATTTAATTCGGGGAAAGGTGAATTGATGCACTTTGGCAGGAAGGGCTCCAGGAACAAACGAATCTGTGAATGGACTTAAACAAATCCTTGAAGGTTGCGGAGACAATGTGGCAGTGGGATCAGAGTAACCGGAAAACATAACTCAAAGTAAAACAAAGAACTGAATAATCTGGAGACTTGAAACTAAAACAGAAATTGCTGGAGAAGCTCAGCAGGTCTGGCAGCATCTATAGGGAGAAAACAATGTTAATGTTTCCGGTCCAATGACTGTTCATCAGAATTGCTACTTTAGATTTAAAGTATTTTGAACAGAAACTGGATGTGAAAAAAATTGCAATGTGTTTTTACGACCTGGAATAGGTGATGGAAGCAGATTCAATAGCCGCATTTTAAAGGGTGAATACTTGAGAATTTTACAGGTTTATGGAGAAAGAGCTGGGGAGTGGGTGACACAGTGGCTCAGCTTATAGCAGTGCTGCCAGGGACCCAGGCTCAATCCCAGCCAGTCTGTGTGTGGAGTCTGCGCATTCTCCCCATGTCTACATGAGTTTTGTCTGGGTACTCCAGTTTCCTCCCATAGGTCAAAGATGTGCAGCTTAGGTGGATTGGCCAGGCTAAATTGTCGATAGGTCCAGATTGATGCAGGCTAAATGCCATGGGGAATGCAGGGTTGGGTCTGAGTGGGATGCTCTGAGGGTCGATGTGGACTTGATGGGCCGGATGACCTACTTCCACACTATAGAGATTCTATGTGTGAGGCTAAATGGATAACTTTCAAAGAACTAGCACAGTCATAATAAGCCCATCTAATGTGCTGTATGGTCAGAAGACTCGCTGTAAGAATATTTACCAAAGACACAATCAAGTTGCCTTTGATTCACATCATTGGGGAGATAATGGGTATTCAGACTTTTGCAGAATGTGTACATAGTAACACTGGAAATCCAAATGAAATTTAACTGGTGTGTGTAGGTTCAAAATCAGGATAGTATTGGACAACAGTCGGGAATGAGGAATTTCATCATGATGACGTCACAGGTTAACAGAAAGAAAAGCAACTTTCATGACCTCATCGTATCTCCGAGCATTTAACTAATTAAATATTTCTATTGTGAGGGAAGTGCTTTCCTTTCGATAGGATAGATTCTGAATTTGCCTCTCCCCATACCTACAATTTTTTTAAAATGGGAAAGCTAACATTGCAAAATTGATATAAATATTGTCGATGCCTTCTGATCAGTAGATCTGAGTAAACGCATTGTCATGGGATTGAATTGGAATGAGGGTACCAATGTAAAACGAGCATCCGTCAAATGCAGGAAATCCCTGCTGGTAAACTTTTAAAAATCCCTTGCTAAAATGTCTAAAAGATAAAAATTACTTTATTGTTACACCATTATTAATTTGCGAATCATTATAATCATTGTCTCATTGTGTACATTGGCATTAGGAGTATCAATGTTAAATGTATTTTACTGCATGCTTTGAATTCACCTCCACTATAGCATTCTTTCCAAAAAAGGATTTATTGTTAAAGTAAGGATTTAAGAGGGAGCTCAGAGTTCAAACCACAATTAGTCATAGCAATCCAATCCTTGGATCCATCTCACTATTGCATTGTTCCTTCAGCAGTCTTCAATAATTACTTGATTCCCCTGTGAGCGGGGGAACTGTTCCAACATCCATCACATTCCTTTCTAGAAGACCATAAAGTGACATTCTCATAAAGTTGCCTGTGTCCATTCTCATGACGTCAGATTGAATATTGTTCTGTCCCAAGTTGGCTGGGTGAAAGAAATCCAATGTTTTAACAAATGAACATCCATAATGCAGATTTTGAAAACTCTTCACACCAAAGGCCAATCATCCTCTGACTATGGGATCTGTTTCCCCAAAATACAGTCTTTCTACTTTATACTTGTTCAGCTCCCCCTTGGCATAGTAAGTGAGAGTGACAGGAGGTGACCCACTGCACAATTTTCACCAGCTATTCGGAAGCTGGCAATATGGTGGGGGAAGGTAAGACCAGCATCTTTCCATCACCACAGGGTATTTCTGAAAGCAGGAAAAGCTGTGGCCTAGCTCCCTGCCAACTGAAATGGGTGCTAATTAATCCCATTCCCTATTTTTAAAATTATGTCTCTGGGCCACACTGACAGGGCCATCATTTATTGCTGATCCTTCATTGTCGTTGAGAAGGTGTCGGTGAGCTGCCTTCTTGAACCATTGTTTTCCGTGTAATGCAGGAGCTTCCGCAATGCCATTAGGGAAGGAATTCCAGGATTTTCGCCCAGCGACACTGAAGGAATGGTGATATATTTCCAAGTCCGGATGGTGGGTGGCTTGGAGGGGAATTTGAAAGTTGGTAATGATGCCAAGTATCCGTTGCCTCTGTCCTTGTAGATGGTAAAGGTCATGAGTTTGGAAGATGCTGTTGGAGGAGCCTTGGTGAATTTCTACTCTGCATCTTGTGAAAGGTCCACATTGCTGCAACTCTGCGGCAGTAGTGAAGAGAGAAAATGTGTAACCTGGAAGATAGCGTGCCACTCAGTAAGTGGTTTTGTCCTGAATTTTATTGACCTTCATGAATAGTGTTGGAGTTGTACCCATCGATGTAAATGAGGAGTATTCCCTCACACTCCTGACTTGTGCCTTTCATATAGTGGACAGGCTTTAGGAAGACAGGAGGTGACCCACTGCACAATTCCCAGTCTCTAAAATGCTGTTGTGGCTACAGAATTGAAATGGCCAGTCCCAGTTTGAGTTACTGGTAACCCCTGGGATGTTGATACTGAGGGACTCACTGATAATGCCATTGAGAGTCACTGGGTGATAGTTAGATTCACTTCTGTTGGAGTGCTATTGTCTGCTATTTGTGTGGCACGAATATTACTTACCACTATCACCCCAAGTCTGGATGTTGTCCAGTATTGCTGCATATGTACAAAGACTACATCAGTTTGAGGAGAACTTTCCTGTTCTGATCCTGTGATGGAGGGAAGCTGATTGCTTGAGCAGCTGAAGATGGTTGGGAATCCAAAGGTATGAATTAAGAGCATGATTATGGCATGTTGCCCGTCGAATAAGATCATGGCTGTCTTGCTTACTCCAAAATTCTGCCTACCCCTAATAATCTTGCAACCCATTGAGACACTACCCCAAGGAACTCCTTCAATGAAAACCCAGGAATAAGAACTAATCTCCAACAACTATATGTCTGCCTTTGTACTAGGTATAACTCCCACCATTGGAGTTTTCCCCATGCTTCCTATGGATTCCAGTTATGCCAAGGCTCCTTGAATAAGGCAGACATATTATGCTTTTATTCCTGATGAAGGGCTTTTGCCCGAAGCGTCGATTTCGCTGCTCGTTGGATGCTGCCTGAACTGCTGTGCTCTTCCAGCACCACTAATCCAGTATATTGTTTACCTTGCCAACTGCTTGCTGCACCCACATACTGGCTTTCAGTGACTGGTGCATCAGTAGCATTTACTCAGCAATAATCCCTTGGGGAATTTAGAGCAAAGGGCTATGGTCTTGGAATACAGGGTGAGCCATTGAGAACTGAGATTTGGAGAAATTTCTTCACTTAATGGGTGGTGAACTGATGGAATTCTCTGCCACTCATGGCTCAGGAGGCCAATTCACTGAACATATTTAAAACAGAAATTGATAGGTTTCTAGATACTAAATGTATCAATGGGTAAGAGGAAGGATTGGGCAAATGGTTTTGAGATAGAGGATCATCTGTGTTTCCATTGAATGGTGAAGTAGGATCAATGGGCTGATTGGCTTACTCCTATGTTCTATGTTCCCAAACTTACCTCACTTTTCTGAACCATTTTATTGCCCTGTCACTTGAAGGTACTTGCTCATACTGTGCTATGATTCCACAAATGCTACTCCGCCTCCAAAATCTCAGTCAGTTCTCTGATCTTCTGATATTAAATGGCAAGTTCAACACTACCAGAAAGGATCAAAATTTGATGGGAGAGCTGATCCAAAGATGAATGCCTATCGACCGGCTGATAGCAAGTCTAGACGAGTGGACTCTGATCCTGTCCTCACTAGAAACCTACGCAGCGTGACTCCATAATTAAAAAGTTGGCATCATGACCATGAGCATAGAGTGTCACAAAAGCACAACTATTTCACTGATGTTCCTGGCAAAGGGAAATCTGTTGTATTTACCCGGTCTGGTCTACATGTGACTTCAGTCCCACAGAAGGTTGCCTCATAATAGCCACCTGAAATGCCCGAGCAAGATATTCCTTAAGGATAGACATTAAATGCTGGCTTTGAAACCCAAATGAATTGAATAAAAGAACAAATACTTTCAGCCAGTGACTGTGAATAGCAGTCCAGAGTAGGTTCATGATTTTGCCTTCTCTAAACTAACAGTGCAACAGCCAACTGTGATCATGTTAATCTGTGCTCAGGATGAAAACAATGGTTCAGGCTCCTTTTCTCCTCCCCACTGTCGTCGTGCTCTTTGTGTGTAAAACAATGAGAAGACGTTAACTTCATCTGTCCCAGTCTAGCATCAGTCTATTCAAGTGAGGCAGATCTTTTCCTTCCATTGCTTTAAGTCTAAACAATTGTGGTATGGTCACTCTGTAAAAAGAAGTCTACCAGACACCAGTCCTAAACATGCCAATTACCAGTTTGTATCAATGGACCTTTATCTTGCTATTAGAACAGTTTTCCATTTTATTATTTTACTTAGTTTCTCATTTAATGGTAACTCCTGGGATGTTGATAATGAGGGACTCACTGCTGATAATGGTTTAATTTATTTATTGTCATGTGTATTTTATTATAAAATTTGGTGAAAAGCCTTGTATAGTGTCACTACTCTCCGGCACCACTTTAAAACAGAGAAATAGACTAAAACATAGTCTGTAAAGGCAGAAAAATAAACAAGTAAAGAAAAAAGTGTTCAATTCTACAGTTCTTCTTGCTAAGTGCTTCGCCATGGGCCATGGGCCTGGTGAACAGGCATAAGTCCCTTTCACCGTACTGCTGCTGCTGGAACAAAAGTCATCACTCTTCAGCACCATCTCACCTCCACCGATACCCTCGCCACTATGAGTCCTTGCTCGACCTCACCAGTGCAGACACCACTGATCTAAACTCAACTCCACGCCATGAGTCCATTTCAGGCCCACCTCACCAATGCAGGCACTGTTGATGCTGCCAGGTTTCATACTGGACCCAAACTCAACCTCCATCACCACCTCCTACATGAAAATGCACTAGACGCAGCCACCACCAGAAACCTAAACTCATCTCCACTGCAGCAGCCATGAGTCAGCACTGGCCACCACCAATGCCATCACTGCAACCAAGGTCAAGAGTCACAGGATGATTGTTGGAAATGGAACATTGCCCTTTCATTCTCTTTCATTCACATGTGAAGATTTTTATATAACCTTTCCACAAAGGTTAAAGAAAAGGAAAGATCTTCCAATTATTCAGCACACTTCACCACCTCAGAATGTCTCCAAGTGTTTTGCAACCGATTAATTTTTTTTCAAATATAGCCGCTATTGCAACATAGGAAATATGGCAGCCAGTTTGCATAGAGTATCATGAACAACAGTGTGATAGGAACTAGCTATTCTAATTCCAGGAGTTTCTTGGGAGATCAGTACTGGATCATATACTGGGGAAAGGGAGTGCCATGAAATCTTTTAGGCTTACCTCTGCTGTGTTACAACACAGGGTAAACCCCTCTGCTAATTTAAACCAACACAGAGAAGCTCATCTCGTGCTGTAATTTGTTAAATTTTGACAGGCAAAGAACTATCCCAGAGGTCACTATTTAAAGTAAAAATCAACCATTTTATTCTTTAAGTCCAATAGAGAATATTAAAACCAACAACTATTTATAACTAATTTCTCTTAAACCTATTGTTTACCTCCCACTGTACAATACTGGTCTGATTTAAAAAAAACCCTGATTAAGATTTACAAAATAAATTCAAATTTCAAACCAGCCAGCTGTCAAATCTTCTCTTTTGTACCTTCCTTTGTAGATTTTCCTCGTTTGTCCTTTCTTCAGTATTCTGCTTCATAGGTCTTCCATATTAGAGAGCTTTTTAGAGAGCTATTCGGATAGCAGTCTATACTTATAGAGTCATAGAGTCATAGAGATGTACGGCATGGAAACAGACCCTTCGGTCCAACTCGTCCATGCCGACCAGATATCCCAACCCAATCTAGTCCCACCTGCCAGCACCCGGCCCATATCCCTCCAAACCCTTCCTATTCATATACCCATCCAAATGCCTCTTAAATGTTTCAATTGTACCAGTCTCCACCACATCCTCTGGCAACTCATTCCATACACATACCACCCTCTGCGTGAAAAAGTTGCGCCTTAGGTCTCTTTTATATCTTTTATATCTTTCCCCTCTCACCCTAAACCTATGCCCTCTAGTTCTGGACTCCCCAACCCCAGGGAAAAAACTTTGCCTATTTATCCTATCCATGCCCCTCATAATTTTGTAAACCTCCATAAGCCTCTGACGCTCCAGGGAAAACAGCCCCAGCCTGTTCAACCTCTCCCTGTAGCTTAGATTCCCCAACCCTGGCAACACCCTTGTAAATCTTTTCTGAACCCTTTCAAGTTTCACAACATCTTTCCGATAGGAAGGAGACCAGAATTGCACGCAATATTCCAACAATGGCCTAACCAATGTCCTGTACAGCCGCAACATGACCTCCCAACTCCTGTAGTCAATACTCTGACTAATAAAGGAAAGCATACCAAACGCCGCCTTCACTATCCTATCTACCTGCGACACAACTTTCAAGGAGCTATGAACCTGCACTCCAAGGTCTCTTTGTTCAGCCACACTCCCTAGGACCTTACCATTAAGTGTATAAGTCCTGCTAAGATTTGCTTGTTGGTTTTCTTGGTAGTTCTCCCCCTAACTGTTTAAATGTCTGGTTTTATACCCCAAAAACATCTGATCACTTCATTGGTTTGATGTCATCGAAATACTAAATTCAAATTTGATTGGATTTTGGTATCTGGAGCATAATTTAAACTGATTGGCTGAACTTGAATTTGTTTTTGTTCCATGGCAACGCAAGTCCAGGTATTTCTTTCAGCTAAGTGTTACATTTTTACCTTGTTCAGGACACTCTGTGCTTTCAGTCAGTCCTTGCTAGCTTCCTCTCTCTCTCTTGAAGGTACAGTACACCTCTTCACCTTCATCACATTTCTTTTTCAGAATCATTACCATTTTCTGAAATTAGAATCAATAAGCTGCTGCCATTAAGATATAAAAAGGCCAGAGTACCTCATATTTGCTGCCCTAAACCTAGCAGCATACTTCCCTCAGCATGTCATGCTTCACCTGGGCCAAGTGAGGACGGAGACTGAGATCTTTATACCCTGGGGTCACATGCAATGGGATGGTGACTGTATCATTAGTATATGTCTTAAAGATATACTGCATTCTAGCTATGAGATATATCACAAAAACCTTTAATCAATTGTTTATCTTCCTCCTGATTTATCTTTATCATTGGCTTTTTGGAAGTCTGGGTACACCACATCGTAAAAATTTCCAGGTGGTTGCTTGGGATGAAATGTTTATTTGTATCTTTCTTCCTGCCCTCATTAATCTATCTCCCTCTCTCACTCACTATGTTTCCCTCCGTCTCACAGCTGCCTTCGTGCACTATGCCCCTTATTTATGTCTTTCTCTCTCTAATGTTCAACTCTTCCCAATGTGACCTAATTCCTTTAATACCTGATCTTTCTGCGCTTTCTAAAGGATTTTCACAAATGGGATCTGACTCTACTCACAGTGACACCAATCCCACAGTTTCTCTGCTTGCCTCACAATAACTGAAACGAAGACACCCATTATCTCTGAAGCTAAATGGGAATCTGGATAAGCCAGTTTCTTCCTAAATTCCCCATGGATTCCCATCTTCTGACCAAATATGGCCCCAAGTGAAGTTTCTTATGCATTTCTATTGAAATCTTTTCCCAGGGAATAGAGCTGGGTCAGATGTTGTGGTGTCACACTCTGTGGACTTGATCCTATCATCTATGCTAATTCTCTAATGCAATACCTAGAGAGTACTGCGCTATTAGAGGTGCTATCTTCTGCTGAATCTTTAAACCAAGATCACGTTTACCTTATAAAGGTGAAGGTAAAAAGTCCACTGACACTGTGTCTAGGAAGAGCTGACTGACTGACTTATCTCCCAACCAACACCAGTAAAATAAATCATCTGTTGTTTTATTTCATGATTGTTTGAGGAGACTCCGTGTGCACAAATTTACCATCAATTTTCTTTGAATTTTAATCGTGACAGTCCTTCAAAAATAATTAATTGACTTTCAAGTTCTTTAGATTGTCTTAAGGCTGTTATATAAATATTATAGTTCTGATTAGGACTGGATAATCACAATTAATCTGGACAAAGAGAGGTGAGGAAGATACAAGTGGTTCAATACATGAAGGATAACTCTTAAATGAAGATCCCTGAATAGTTTCTCAGGACTGAATCTAATTCCTATGAAATAAAGTAAAGAGATAACAGTCTGGTTTGAAGATGGTCCACCCCATGTCCAACACCAGCACCTCCTGATCATGGTTTGAAGATGGCAGACAGCACAATGTGAGCTGGCCTTTTAATTTAGACTGTGCATGTAGAAACAAAGAGCACAAATCTAAAAGCACCAATCAACCACACAGCCCTGTGGCCCAACATTTCAACTCCCCCTCCCACTCTGCCGAGGACATGGAGGTCCTGGGCCTCCTTCACCGCCGCTCCCTCACCACCAGACGCCTGGAGGAAGAACGCCTCATCTTCCGCCTTGGAACACTTCAACCCCAGGGCATCAATGTGGACTTCAACAGTTTCCTCATTTCCCCTTCCCCCACCTCACCCCACTTCCAAACTTCCAACTCAGCACTGTCCCTATGACTTGTCCTACCTTCCTATCTTCTTTTCCACCTATCCACTTCACCCTCCCCCCCACCCCCCACCCCCGATCTATCACCTTCATCCCCTCCCCCACTCACCTATTGTACTCTATGCTACTTTCTCCCCATCCCCACCCTCCTCTAGCTTATCTCTCCCCCCTTCAGGCTCTCTGCCTGTATTCCTGATGAAGGGCTTTTGCCCGAAACGCCGATTTTACTGCTCCTCGGATGCTGCCTGAACTGCTGTGCTCTTCCAGCACCACTAATCCAGAATCTGGGTTCCAGCATCTGCAGTCATTGTTTTTACCTAAAAGGAACAAGCCTTGAGTGCAGGATTAAGCCT
The DNA here is from genome assembly GCF_047496795.1 of Chiloscyllium punctatum. Lineage (NCBI taxonomy): Eukaryota > Metazoa > Chordata > Chondrichthyes > Orectolobiformes > Hemiscylliidae > Chiloscyllium > Chiloscyllium punctatum. Next base: position 64,844,708 of record NC_092750.1, on the reverse strand, counting down.
TTTGCTTGGAATAACAGTTACTGGAATAAATTCCCAGCACACTAGTTGGTGTCATGTCACACTGACTCCTTCAAGAAGTTGCTGGACAACTTTGTAGATGGGATTAGAATTGGAGGATGTAAAGATAAATTGTGGTGATTGATATAACTCTGAGAAAGATTGTGCACTGCTGGGATGGAGGCACTATCCTTGTGAGGAATGCAGGCTTAATCAGGAGGATATGAGGGCTGATGAATATTCTACAGATTTGAACAAATCTGGGGTTAGGGTTAACCTAGATTAGTTTAGGGGAGCAGGGAGCATCGATGCAGAACATTACCTCAGGAAACTAAATGGGGTAGACTCCACAATCAGCTGGTTGCATTTAGTTATTGGAAGCAACAGGGAGCCAAACCGTCCTTTTGTCTTCTATGGTTTCTTGATACGATAGATTGGAACAAAGATGAATGAGAAAGAAAATGAAAGGATTGATTTAATGTCAATTTGAGAATGACTGAAAGCATTTTACAAACAAGGCAGAACTGCTGTGGGCACTGTAGGAAAAGTAGCAATCAATAGAGACAAAGCAAGTTTCCAAAACAGCAATATGATCATAATCTGTTTTTGGTTGAGGACATGAATATTGAACAGGACATCTGAAAGAGATGCACTATCCCAATTGGAGTATCATTGTGTTCCTTCTACCGTTACTCAATTTGTGTGAATGTATAACTCACAGAGTTCAGCAAGATAAATGACACCTTAATGTACTTCTTATAAGGTTACAATTACAGTGTTACATTTTGATTTTCAGGCTCTGCTCCTTCCCCCCTACTAAATGTATTGACCATTTCTATATTTATACAACCAGTCGGATGTGGAGGCCTTGGAGAGGGTACAGTTTAACAGGATGTTGCCTAGTTTGGAGGGTATTAGCTATGAGGAGAGATTGGACAAATTTGGTTTGTCCAATCTCTGAGGCTGAGGGGCGACCTGGCAGAAGTTTACAAAGTTATGAGAGGCATGGATAGATTGGAAAGTCGGAGTCTTTTTCCCAGGTTAGAAATATCATTTATTAGAGGACAGAGGTTTAAGATGAAAGGGGAAGTTTAAAGGAGGTAAAAGGGACAAGTTCTTTACACAGAGGTGGTGAACTGCTGGAATGCATTGTCAGAGGAAGTGATAGGAGCAGATACATTAGCAACATTCAAGAGGCATCTTGACAGATTTAAGAACAGGCAGGGAATTGTGGGATATGGACCATGTGGAGGTGTCATGTGTCAGCACAGGCTTGGTGGGCCGAAGGGCCTGTTCGGTGTTGCATTATTCTTTCTTTCTTTGTTCTTCTTTCTCACATTTAAGTGTGGAATTGAACACAGGGCAAAAAAAAAACCCTCAGCAGAAACATGGATGGGTTACACCACTGTACCATGAATAGCCTGCCCTATCAGAATTCAACAGAGAAGTAAACACACAAACAATCCTGAAAAATAAAGATTAAAGCAATACATCTGCATAAATCAATCCCAAATATGAATTCATCTTTCAGAACAGTTAGACCAACCAGGGGATAATGGAATTCAGTACAAAGGGACAGAGAACGAGTGATTATAATCACTCTTCAAATAATCAGACCTGCATTTGTGTTAAATCAGTTCTTATGAGTTTAGACAGAATTGGGATTTATTCCCTCTGCTGATATGGAAATGGATATCCTTCTCCACATGGTCCCAGTAACTTAGAAAAATGGCAATTAAAAAGGACTGGGGGCAGCAGATCTGATCAAGACATCCCAGATGGTATCCGTAACTTTACAATACTCTGCTGATTACACTTACACCTGTCTAATCGAGAAACACGTTGAATAACACTAATGTCATTGCTGTTGAACAGATTAGTTAGGGTTGTCATTTAACATAAGTCTGATCACTACTCTCAAGGTCAACGGTCCTTAGACATGTTCTTTGTCATCATCAACTTCCATATTATTCTGGGTAAAGATTAGCCAAGGGAAAGCCACCTTTAAAGGAGCATTCATTATGAATGGTGAATGTGTTTTTTGCACTGAATACAGATAAATGTTGGCATACAGAATGATTGCCTAAAGTAATAAATCTATTGCCTCTCTGCTGCTTTAAGCCCTTTGGTACTATAAACTGTGGTGCTTTGCATCATTCCATGTGGTTTCTAAGGTCTGTTAGAAGCTCTCTCCTGCTCTTCCAAGTTTTTAAAAGCTTTTCAAAATAGGGAAAGATCTTTTGACCCAACAGTCTGTTCCTTTTCAATAAAAATGTAACGCTGTTCATTGTGGGCTGGGAGTCTCATTGGCTAGGCTACCACTTAATTCCCAAGACTAATTACCCTGGGGAAGGTGGTATGAGCTTCAGTATTCAATTATGACAACAAGGGCCAAGTTTATCTTAAGAACCAACATCCAGTTGAACCATGTAAGTTTGTTCAATTAGATTTTGTACCTTTTAGCTGGGGAAGGCTTGCTGTAAAATAATGCTCATTGTGTCTTTCCAACCCGGTTACACAACCACTTATTGACTCAAAGCTTTTTACAGCTTCACTTTCCTGCCTGTCTCCAAGGTTACAAATCCTATTTCTCCACCTGAATGAGCTCAGAGAAGAGTTAATAACATAACAACAATAACATGATCACCAGCATCACTTCAGACCAATACAATTATTAGTGTAGGTGGGTCAAGCATAGTAACAGTGACTTGCCTTTCTACAGCACTTTTACTGAGAAACATGGCCCCTAGAAGAATATAATCAGACAAAAATTGACTCTGATCCAAGGATGGGGGCATCAGGAAAAGGTGAGGATTTTCAGTAAAGTCTGTAAAGCAGGAAGCTGAGTTGGATATGGGACAGGAGCAGGCAGGTGGGACTAGTTTAGTTTGGGATTATTTTCAGTATGGACTGGTTGGGCCGAATGGTCTGTTTCCATTCTTCATGCCTCTATGACTCGATGGTGAGTCATCAATGTTTAAGGAAGGCATTCCAAACAATGGAACCTTGATGATAAAAGAGATAGGAAGCAATGAAGCCATAAATGTACTCCAATACAATTAGATTTTTAAGTTAGAGGTATTAAGGAACTATGAAGGGTCAATGCAGGTTCAACAAGGACAGAAGTCCAAAGATGTGCAGGTTGGGTGGATCAGCCATACTTAATTACCCATCATGCTAAGGGATGTGCAGGCTAGGTGGGTTAGCCATGGGAAATATAGGCTAGGGGAATGGGTCTGAGTGGGATGCTCTTTGGAGGGTTGGTTTGGACCAGTTGGGTCAAATGGTCTGTTTCCACAGTGTTGGGAGTCTATGATTCTCTGACTCTGTGAATTGGAATGGGTGAGGAGTTCGATGTAGGCACTGGATGTTTGGATCAGATGAAGCTTACAGGTTGGCAAGTAACCACAGTAATAGTCTGAAAATATGTTATAATCATGTTAGTGCTTCTAATTACAGCCCTTTAAAAGTATGACTCATTTCTGAAATGAGCAATTAAAAGTGATTGCTTAAGATGCTTAACTTTGGCCTGATCTGCATATAGCCAAGTGACAGTAAACAATTCTGAGTGTGATAGTTTAGTAATTATAAGGCTTGATTGATTGATTATTCAGAGAGATGTTCAAATTACACTAAGTCAACTGGGACATTTGAATTCTGTTAGTTAAGAAATCTGAAACAAAAGCTTGATTCAAGTAATGGTGGTTTTGAAATGACTGTCACAAAAAGCCCATTGATTCATTAATGTCCATGAGGGAAGGATATCCGTCACCCTTCCCTGGTCAGGTCTACATGTGACTCCAGAATCCCAGAATTGCAGTTGGCACGTATATACCCTATGTGATGGTCTAGCAATTGCAATAAAAAAGTTGAATAAGACCAACATTGTCTTGAGTATGCACAAAACACAACAAAGGCACATCCAATTGACTCTATAAAATCCTTCTGATTAACATCAGATAATGTCCCAAAATTGGGAGAGAACTGTCCTACAGACTCATCAAGCATTAGCTTGGCTTAGTCATACTCACCAACTCTGATTTCACAGACAAAATCTCACCAACCACATGACCCTACATGCTCCGTCAGCCCTACCTCGCAGTGGCACTGTGATATATAAAAGAAAGGCTGTACTCATATTGTGTCTGTCATAACCATTTGACAGCCCAGAGAGTTTTGCAGCCACGAAGTACCTTTTAAAGTGAAGTCATTGTTGTGATGCAGGAATATCACAGTAGCCAGTTTACACAAAGCAATATACCCCACATTCTGCAAAGTGATAGCAACAAGTGTTGATGAAATCCTAAATATTGGCCAAGACACTGGGGACAAATCCCCTCCCTTTCTTCAAAAGAGTGGCACGTGTTCTTTATTTCTTCCCAACAGGGCCTCAAATTGAAGTCCCTCTGAATAGACAGCTTGGACCTTTGTGCTTGTGCAGCTGTGTGGCAGTTGAATCCATGATCTTCTGACTCTTGGGCAACAGCGCCAACTGAGCAATGGGTGACAATGGAGACAAAACTGTGATGGCACTACACTGGGCAGGAAAGTAGAGGTGGCGACAGGCAGGCGTAGAGTTTCCTGGTGCCAGTTTGTTGGGCTCTCTGTCACATTCTTCACTCCTGACTATTGCTGTGGAAGGAACAGCAAGGAACACTCGGCTCCCGCAAAAAGCAGGTACCCATTAAAACCATGAAGAAACTAATTAAGGCTGTTGATCATAGATCAATGGGAGGTTTCCTGATGGTCCAAGGACCCCCTGAGGGGCAAGAAACTTGGCAGGTACCTGAAGATTGCCTCCTGACGGCAAAGGAAGGGGTCCACTGCACCAGGATGACCCTGCTGTTCACCCTCCCATCCCTCTGCCCTTCCATACCTCACTCTTGCAGTAGCCAGAGCTTGCCCCTTGGAAGGCTTTACCCTCTATCCCCAGTATCCATTGAGCATGTCCCAATTCAACAAAGTTGCAAAGCAAACCTCAGAATTACCATGGAAACGACACTGGCAATGGCAATGCGAAAACATTGAGGGCCAAGACAGTGCTGAGGTCACTAAGTTCCAGGAATGATTTTAATTCAATAAATTTAAATAGGAACAAACTGCCCAAAAATATTCTTGCCAACAACAGCACAAAAAATATCTCACAGGAACATCATTAATTAATAACTTAACCAATAACGTCCAACTGAACATCAGACTTCACAAAACTATAATGTGTCCAATCCAGATTTTCAAGTATTCAAGGCTGCAGGCTTATTTGTGACCAATTAGTTGAAAACCTGTTTGCTTAGAATTAATTTTTCTCTTCCAATTCTGGTCGCCCTTCTATAGGAAAGATGTTGTTAAACTTGAGAGGGGTGCAGAAAGGCTTTACAAGGATATTGCTGGGACTGGAAGGTTTGAGTTATAGGGAGAGGCTGAATAAGCTTTTTACCCTGGAAAGTCAGAGGCCGTAGGGTGACGTTATAGAGGTTTATAAAATCATGAGGGGCATAGATAGGGTAAATAGCCAAGGTCTTTTTCTGAGAATGGGGGAGTTCAAAGATAGAGGGCATAGCTTTAAGTTGAGAGGGGAAAGGTCTAAAAGGGACCTGAGGAGCAACTTTTTCACACAGAGGGTGGTGCGTGTATTGAACAAGCTGCCAGTAGAAGTGGTGGAGGCTAGTACAATTACAACATTTAAAAGGCACTGGATGGGTAAATGAATAGAAAGGGTTTAGAGGGATATGGGACTAGATTAGATTAGGATATCTGGTCGGCATGGATGAATTGGACCGAAGGATCTTTTTCCGTGTTGTGTGAATCCATGACATTGTATTTATACTTGCCTTTATACTTTGTTTCAGTTCCACATAGGGACAATTTCTCAGTCCTTCAAATGTTTTGCCATATAACCCCCAAGTCACCGTCCTCTGCTCTGCCACTGTTTTTCTCAGTGTGATGAGCATTAAAATCTGGTGAATTGTGCCAAAAATGCACCTTTGCCAACAACCCAAGAGGCTGGAACTGTTTTGAAACCAAAGCCTCAATTTGAACTTCAGAACCGCCTGGCAACATAGTTGTCCAAGAGCAGCTTGTCGCGTTCATCACGGTGAGGTATGATTTGGCCTGACAGCAAGGTTAGGTATTATGTCAAGCTCCAATGCAGGGTCAGAGCACTGTCAGAGGTCATACCCTCTCTGTTAGTTGAGACTTTAATCCATGACCTCCCTGCAAAGCCAAGCAAGATTTGTACAGTTTTCTCTCAACCAATCCAAACAAAACAAATGGATTGTCTTTTATTTTGGATTAGTGGTGCTGGAAGAGCACAGCAGTTCAGGCAGCATCCAAGGAGCAGCAAAATCAACGTTTCGGGCAAAAGCCCTTCATCGAAATGTCGATTTTGCTGTTCCTTGGATGCTGCCTGAAGAGCACCACTAATCCAGAATCTGATTTCCAGCATCTGCAGTCATTGTTTTTACCTTGTCTTTTATTGTGTCTATTGTTCATGCTGAATAGTGATGGCACCTCGGAATAAATTAATTTTCTCTTTCACACTTCCAGAGGAAATGATAAATTCTTGTATAAATATAAACTCTTGCATCCCTTCTGTATTTTTCTGTCTCCTGTGGCTGTTCTGATTCATTTTAAAATCAAGTTTCTGGCTACCAGGAAACTCTGGCTCACCAAAATGCTCCACGTTCTGTTTTAAAAACAGAGAAAAACATTGCAACGGACAAGGTGTAGAGAACAGTGAAAGAAGGAAGAGGAAAAAAAATTTAAGAATCGATGGATAATCTGATCAGGCATCAGCAAGGTAAGACCTGGAATCCGTAGCAAATGCTTTTCAACGGAAGGAATAAGGCTGGATATGTCATGTTGCACTTATTTCATAATTACTAGGTTGGCTTGATTTATATGCAGGTTCCTGGAGAGAAGTGGGATAATTGAAAGTGGAGAAACCACTGGGCGAAATAATTTCAACTATTAGATTAATCGGCATCTTTGAATGAACACGGCCAGCGAATTAACAGTGACAGGGTCTAATGAGGAATGAAAGGTCAATTATAGGGTAGGGTGAGCAAACAGCGCACTGTGCCCCTCAAACTAATCCTGGAGACTTACAATCTCCAACAGTTGCAGAACAAGGCAGTGCCAGAGCTGTGGCTCAAAGCCTGAGATCTTTTGCTGAAAATTCATCGAAAGAATTTGACTTCTGCTCTTTTTAAAGATTGAATTGTGGTATTCAATTTTTGGATTTCCACATGGCACATCCTGAAATGTCCAATTTTCATCAGTTTTTCTCAGCGTGCAGGTGTTGCTGGAAGGTCGACCAATAAGCGTCAGCCCATTATTCATCTGATGGGGTGGTTTGGCTCGGTCATTTCAGAGGATAGAATGGCATTGGTGAGAGATGCAGATCATCTATAGTCTAGACCATGTTAGTGAATCACCTGGTTCTTCACAATAATCCAACAATTTCACGGATACATTGTTGGTGTCACACACAGTGGATTCAAAATTCTCAGACTGCTGACTTCTGAATGACTAGATTTGCGATTGCTATGTAACCACTCCATTACTGTACTTGGCTGTTGGAGGTAGTACAGGCAATCAATTCCAATGCATCAATAAGCAAGACTACCAGAATCAAGAGTAGAGTGGTGCTGGAAAAGCACAGCAGGTCAAGCAGCATCCGAGGAACAGGAAAAGTCAACGTTTCGGGCAAAAGCAATTTGTCAGGATGCTGCCTGACCTGCTGTGCTTTTCCAGCACCACTCTAATCTTGACTCTGATCTCCAGCATCTACGGTCCCACTCCTGCCTATTTAAGTTGCCTATGGGACAGGGAGGAAATGAAGAAGCACAACAGCAGCAACATGTGCTGACATAGAAATTGCTGGAGGAACTCAGTAAGTCTGGCAGATTTTCAGAGAGAAAACAATCTTGGTCATGGAAACTCAATTACTGAGCATATTTAATCCAGAAATTGATAGAGTTCTGGAGGCTAACATTGTCTAAGGATGTGGAGCTAGTGGGAGGAAAGTGGAATTGAGGTAAATGATGTAATTGATGGATGGAGCATCCTCAATGAGTTGAACGCCTACTGTAGGCATAATGTTCCAGTGTACTGCGATTACATGAGTGCAGGTATCTAAGACATCAGATGTAGGGAATGATGAGTTCATGGATAGATTTGAAACAAAGGCGGGATTTTTAATGTCAAGGTGAGCCAAGGGGTGATGGTGACAAGGAAATGGGGGATTTGGTTTGAGTGAGGACACCGTGGCAGGGTTTTGGACAACCTGGAGTTTACACAAGGTAGAATCTGGGAGACTTGCCAGAATAGTCAAGTCAAGACATAACAAATACCTGGATGAGTGTTGCGGGGAAGGTGAACTGAGGCAGACATGGAGTCAGGTGATGGTACGAGCATGGAAATATGCTGTCTTAGTCTTGGAGGTATTAAATATCAGTCTGGGCTTGTGAACCAACTGGTCCCATCTCTAACAGTTGTCAGGGAATGGGATGAATTTACTAGAAAGGAAACAGATTTGGATTGGAGGATAGAAACAATGTCTTCTGTCTTCCCACCATTTAATTGGAGGAAAGATCTGTCTAGCCAATTACTGGACATTTACAAACTTACAAATGATGCGTAATAGGAGAAAAAGTAGCCAGTTCCACCATTCGATAATGCCTCAGAGTAGTCTGACAAAACTTACCAAGTCAGAGCATCATGAGAAGTGGTGAACCATCTAATGAGAAAACGACCAATCATCCTATGAAGACCCAGATATCAAGATCTTCAACTTCTTCCAGATCAAAGTGCAGACATGTTTTCTTTTAATTTGATCAAATTAGCCAGGACAAAATGTATTTAATATCAATCATAATGACCATAACAAGTTGACAATTTTATCAGCAGCTCTCTGAACACAGCCTTTTTGAATATGCAGCCAACCTCCCCATCCTCATCCTTATGGAGTCACTGCTGCACCTTCCTACATCCTCGTCTTTAAGCATCCTTGCAGCTCCATCAAGCCTAATCTTTGCACAGACCAAAGACAATCGTCCCCTCTTGACTCCTGGGAGAATATTCCTGGGAGAACTTCCTATTGTTAAGAGATTATCAGGAAAAGATTAGATTTCCTACAGTGTGGAAACAGGCCCTTCGGCCCAACAAGTCCACGCTGACTCTCCGAAGAGCAACCCACCCAGACCCATTCCCCTATACCTAACATTGTGGACAATTTAGCATGGCCAATTCACCTTACCTGCACATCTTTGGACTGTGAGAGGAAACCGGAGCACCCAGAGGAAACCCATGCAGACATGGGGAGAACATGCAAACTCCACACAGACAGTTGCCCAAGGCAGGAATTGAACCCGGGTCCCTGTCATTGTGAGGCAGCAGTGCTAACCACTGAGCCAAACTTCATCATAGTTCCAGATCTCCACCACCCAAGTTTCCACTGCCCTCAAAATTCAAGCACCGCCATTTGGCAGTGCAGGAGCAATTGTACTCCCACACTAACATTTCAAACCACATTTTTGTCTAATTCTGGAACTAGTGCAGGGTGAACTGTTGATGAAGGAAAAATCCTTCCAATCTCTCATCTCAACCGAATGTAGCTTGAAGCAAGTCCTTCCAGCATGAAGATTCTAAGCCATAAAAACAGAAGTTGCTCAAAAAGCTCAGCAGGTCTGGCAGCATAGAACATCAAACATTGAACATAGAACATAGAACAGTACAAGCCCTTCGGCCCTCAATGTTGTGCCGGCCTTCTGTCCTACTCTAAGATCAGAGTTACATCCCCTTCGCTGTAAACTTCCAGGTGCCTATCCAAGAGTCACTTAAATGTCCCTAATGCATCTGACTCTACTGCCACTGCTGGCAGTGCGTTCCACGCACTCACCACTCTCTGAGTAAGCATCTATGGAGTGAAATCAGTTAATCTTTCAGGTCCGATGACCCTTCCCAGAACCCAAAATCTAAGTCCTGCCACAAAGCTTACATACACGTTTGTTACCAATGTGTCCTTTGCCGTGGTCCAGTTGCTATCACTGAGCCAAGGGTTCAAATCCCATTCCAGGACTCAGGTTATACGTATCAAGGCTAAAACTCCAGCATAGTTCTGAAGGAGGGTTATGCAGATGGGGCTATTGTCTTGTGGATGAGAAATTAATCTGGGCCCCAACCTGTCACTCAGACACATGTAAAAGATCCGATAGCCCTATTTTGAAGAAGGCCTGGGAAATTGCCCTGTCTTTCCACAAAAGACTTGTCTAGTCATTCTCAGTCTAGTCCTGTTTGCAAAAGGTTACCCCGCACAAATTGGTTACTGCTTTTCTCACATTGCAAAGAATGACCGCACTTCAAAAGTTCTGTACTGGCTGTAAAATGTTTTGAGATGCCTGGTGCTTGTCAAAAGTGCGATACAAATGCATGTCTTTTACTGTATTTTCTTTCGTTGGTGTTTACTGGAGTTCCAAGCTGTATTAAATGCAGCTAGAAATCACACAACACCAGGTTATAGTCCAACAGATTTAATTGGAAGCAGACTAGCTTTCGGAGCGACGCTCCTTCATCAGGTAATTGTCGCTCCGAAAGCTACTGTGCTTCCAATTAAACCTGTTGGACTATAGCCTGGTGTTGTGTGATTTTTAACTTTGTACACCCCAGTCCAACGCCGGCATCTCCAAATCATAAATGCAGCTATGATGCCATCTACTGGAAAAGCTGAGATTTAAAACTTTAAATTAATCAGCTGCATTCAAGTAGTCACCCTGTACCTGCGGGGGAAACGTTCCAAGACCTACAGCAGAAACCAAAAACCGCGGATAGGAGAGAACTCATTCATTTAAATCGGAAATTTACCTTCCTGGCAGCCCCCTGGTCCCAGGTGCTGGAACGTTCTCTATAATATGTTTGGGCCGTGGGTAACTGAGACCGTGGAAAACAATTCTGCAGATACGGCAGTCAGCCTGCAATTCATTTGTAGCTGTTATAAAAGAAAGGCTAAGGTTTTTTTTAAGACTTGGTTTTATATTGCAGTGTTCACAACCTCAGGAAATCTCAAAGCACTTTATAGCAAATAAGGTGCTTTGGAAGTGTTGATGGACACTCCCGTCACTGAGTGTTCTGTGAGAAAGGCAACTGCTCATTATTAAGGCTGCCATCTTCTTGGTGATGTTATATAGGGCTCTTGTCCCTACCTCTGAGGACAAGAGGCCTGGGCACCGAAGGGTCTGTTTCCTTGCTGCATGACTCAATACCTCTATGTCCCACCAACTCTGAATAGATTAATTTAAAAAGTCAAGAAAGCTAGGCGTAATGATGACCATAAAAGTTATGAGGGCTCTTGAGGTGCAGTGGTAGTGTCCCTGCCTCTGAGACAGGAGACCTGAGTTCAAGTCCCACCTGCTTCAGATGTGTCTACACAGGTTGACTTTAAAATATCTGTATTTGATGTTAAGACAAATCTTGATTCTCAGATCCAGCTACAAGTGTCATTGCTGAAGAGCTGGATGACAGCATTGACTTTGTGATGTGCTTGTGTGTCCTGTTGGGATCTGACTCTTTTCCCCATAAACATTGCTCTGACGACAAAGGTTCCTCCACTTGAGTCTATCCTGGGTTTTTTCTCTCCATATAATTGGGTCCAACTGACAGGGACTGAGACTGGTTTTCAGAAAGTCTTTGTATCTGAGTCTGGGACATTCTATTTTGTGCTCAGCTGGCTGTACAATACAGCCTCAGTGAAGCTGAGCACCAATGTACTCTTGACACTTAATATACGGCACTTTGCAAGAACTTCAGTTTTAGTGACATGTGACAACGCTGCTCTTTTAACAAGATTTCTTTTCAAAAGGGGTTGTAAAAAGCAGAGGTTCCAATTTGGCGAAAGTGGGGACTGCAGATGCTAGAGATTAGGGTCAAGAGTGTGGTGCTGGAAAAGTGCAGCAGGTCAGGCAGCATCCGAGGAGCAGGAAAGTCGACAAAAATGAATGGATTCCAATTTGTCTGGGGTTAGGGTTTTTCAAATAAAACACGTGTACATTGAAAGTTCTCAGGGTTCAGGGATCGTTCTAGTTTGGTTTTGATTTTAGCTGGGACCTAGTGAAAACTGCTGCTATGGGAAGAGGTTCCATGTTTCAGCAAATGATCCCTGGCTGATCTTCTCTCTCTCTCTCTGACATCTCTCCTGGAAGATCCTGTGTTTGAACTGCTTTTTTTGCCAAAGGGCGTGTTTATGGAATGTTGCAGGAAATTGGAACACCTCTATGTTAAGTTGTGGGGATATCATGTCGGTCGGGTTTTCAAATAGTTGTTTTTAAAAATTCTTTTGCTTGTTTCATTCAATAGTCTGTAAATAAATTCTGTTTTGTTTAAATGTGAGTGGTTTGACCAGCTGCATCACTCCTGGGATATTCACCTTAAGCCTGCTTAAAACAGCGAGAAAAGTTAGAGTCTGGGCTACCTTCTTGAAATGCTTTGAGAGGGTTCTGGACTGTCCCATAACAGACATCAAATTCAGGAAAAATCCCTTGAACATAAAAGGGCTTGGATAAATGTGAGATATTGCATTTTGGTAAAACAAACAAAGGCAAGACTTATACAATTAAAAGTAAGGCCTTGGGCAGTGTGCTGGAACAGAGAGACCTAAGGGTTCAAGTACATAATTCTTTGAAGTTTGTATCACAAACAGATAAGGTGGTTAGGAAGGCATTTAGCATGCTTGTCTTCATTGCTCAGACCATTGAGTATAGGAGTTGAGACATTATATTGAGATTGTACAGGACGTTGGTGAAGCCTCTTCTGCAGTACTGTGTCCAGTTTTGGCCACCCTGTTATAGGAAGGATATTATTAACCAGGAGAGGGTTCAGAGAGTACCCCAGGATGTTGCCAGAAATGGAGGGTTTGAGTTATAAGGAAAGGCCATTTTTCATTGGAACATAGGAGTTTGAGAGGTTACATTGAAGTGGTTTATAAAATAGTGAGGGGTATAGATAAGGTGAATGGCAGGTGTCTTTTCCCTAAGGTAGGGATTTCAAAACTAGGGATCATATTTTTTAAGGTGAGAGGAGAAAAGATTTAAAAAGACATGAGGGGGCAATATTTTTACACAGAGTGGTTCATGTGTGGAATGAACTTCCAGAGGAAGTGTTGGATCTGGGTATAGTTACAACCTTTAAAAACATTCAGGTAAGTACATGAATAAGAAATGTTTGGAGGGATATGGGCCAAGTGCAGGCAGGTGGGACCAGGGTAGTTTGGGATGATGGTGGGTGTAGACTAGTTGAACCGAAAGATCTTTTTCTGTGCTGTATGACTCTATGACTACACGGTGTTTGTTTTGAAGCATAAACACTATTGCAAGAACTTCAGTTTTAGTGACATGTGACAACGCTGCTCTTTTAACAAGATTTGTAGGAAATGTAGCAATCAATTTGTGTGGATGGCAAGGTCAATAAACAATAATGAAACAGAGACAATTCCTGATAATAACCTATTTCCATCATGTTTGAAAAGAGACAAATATTATCCCAGATTCCCCTATTCCATATTGCAATATTACCACGTGATCTTCTATGTGTACCTGGGAGGGCAGCTTACCTGAAAGACAGCAGCACTGGTAGTGATGCATAGCACTCACTCAGTATGGTTTTGAAAGAGTTAACCTGGTTAAGATTGGAATATTGCATGTAATTCTGGTCTCTTTCTTATCTGAAGGATGTTGTGAAACTTGAAAGGTTTCAGAAAAGGATGTTGCCAGGGTTGGAGGATTTGAGGCAAAGGGAGAGGTTGAATGGACTGGAGCTGTTTTCCCTGAAGTGTCAGAGGCTGAGGGGTTTATAAAATCATGAGGGGCATGGATAGGATAAATAGGCAAGGTCCTGTCCCTGGGGTAGGGAAGTCCAGAACTAGAGGGCATAGGTTCAGTGCTAGAGTGGAAAGATATAAAAGGAACCTAAGGGGCAACTTTTTCACGTAGAGCTGCCAGACGAAGTAATGGAAGCTGATGCAATTGCAGCATTTAAAAGGCATCTGGATGGGTACATGAATAGGAAGGGTTTAAAGGGATATGGGCCAAGTGCTGGCAAATGGGACTAGATTAGGTTAGGATATCTGGTCGGCATGGAAGAGATGGACTGAAGGGTCTGTTTCCGTGCTATACATCTCTATAACTCTATGACTCTAAGTGGTTGACACAAAAAATAGATGGGAAGGCAAATATTCAGGATGACACCAAGAGTCTGCAGAGGAATATAGACAGGTTAAGCAAATGAGCAAAACCCTGACAGACATAACATAATGTGGTGAAGTGTTGGGTTATACACCTTGGCAGCAAGATTAAAGAAACTGTATATCTAAATGGAGAGGGACTGGGGGAAACTTCAGAACAGAGAGATTTCGGAGCCCGCATCAATGAGTCACAAAATGTTAGCATCCAAATTCAGTGGGTAGTAGGGAAGGCAAGTGGAATGTTGGCCTTAATTTCAAAGGGATTGGAGTATGAAAGGAGGGAGATTTTGCTAAAGGTTTTGCTTACAATATAAATAACTCATTAAACTACAACTGGAATACTGTGAACAGTTTTGGCCCCCTAATCCAAAGCAAGATACAATAGCAGAGGAAGCAGCCCGGAGAATATTTACTCAGCGAATTAATGCCAGGTATAGACGAACTGTTTTATAAGAAGAAATTAAGTAGATTAGGTCTGTATTTGATGGAATATAAATGATTGGGAGGCAGTGCTTTTGAAATATACTAAATTCTTCGGGGACTTCCCAGGGTAAATGCACAAAGGTAGTTTCTCCGTGCGCAAGGGTCTAAGACCAGAAGACATAATCTTAGAGTAAGGGGTTGTACATTATAAAAAGGAGATGAGGAGGGATTTCTTCTCGCAAAAGGCAGTGAATCTATGGAATTCTTTACCACAGAGGGGCAGCATGGTGACTCAGTGGTGACTGTCTGTAGAGTTTGCACATTCTCCCTGTGTCTGCGTGCGTTTCCTCTGGGTGCTCCGGTTTCCTCCCACAATCCAAAGATGTGCAGTTTAGGTGAATTGGCCATGCTAAATTGCCCATAGGTATAGGTTAGGTGCATTAGTCAGGGGGAAATGCAGTAGGAGAAATGAGTCTGGGTGGGTTACTCTTCAGAGGGTTGGTGTGGACTTGCTGGGCCGAAGGGTCTGTTTCCACACTGTAGGGATTCCAATTCTAATTCAAGGGCTGCCAAAGTTGAGTTATTAAATATACTCAAGGCAGGGACAGACAGATTATTAACTAGGAAGGGAATAAAGAGTTATAGGGAAAAGGCAGGAAAGTGGAGTTGAGGGTTATCAGATCAGCCATGATTTCGCTGAATGGCAGAGCAGGCTCGATGGGCTGAATGGCCTGTTGTGAACTGCTTTTCCCCTGGAACGAGAGAGAGGAGGCATTAAGGGAGATGAAAGTGGTTGGGACAGCTATCGCTGTCCTTGGGTATGGGCAGATATCCTAAGCGAGTGGGCAGGCAGTGCAGAGGACATGCAGGATTAATGATGTCCGGGGCTAGAGTGGGTTTGAGTGAGTGAAGGTAGATGGTGAGGGGAAGAGAGAGAGTGGCTGAACATAAGGCTTGGAGGGAACTGGGTACAGCAGCAAAGGTAGAGTGAGAGTAAGGTATCCGAGAGCAAATGGTGCCATTTTTGCTGGCAGAGTGGAGAAAGTCATTCATCATCTTCTTACAATGCTGGACATTCGTCGAGACATCTGAGCCTGCTCTAATCTGGGTGGTACTATGATCAGATGCCAAGGCTTCCTCTGTTGGTCCTGGAAGAAGAAATGCCAGGAACACTGCGGGGCAGCTCTGGACTGACAGTACTTGTCTGAGTACTGCTGTCAGTCCTTTGGACACTTTGACCAATTTTTACGTAAACTCCTTTTCCTCAGATACTATAGTTTGTGAGATGAACAAAAGGGTCAGAGTCGACTTACAATTCAACATTATTTTATTTACAAAATATACTAAAGATACAAAGAGGGCTGTGTGCCCCAATATTATCTAAAATGTCTCTCTTTTGTAATAAAACTCCTGCTTCTTGTATTCATTACACTAACATCATAATGTTAAACCTGTGCTGCAATCCTTGGCTCCACTGGGTCAAGTAAAGTCTTCACTTAGGGAATGGCCACCAAAGTTCCTTCTTATTCATCCCTGCTGCATCCTTCCAGAATGTTCTCTGGCCAATTGATCTTCCAGGTCAAGGCCACAGTGTCCAATTGTACCCCCGATGTCATGTATGTACGACATTAGGGCTACATTGGGCAGCTATCCTCTGATGTGTCAATATCATAGCCACCCTCTCCATGGCGGTACCAGTGCGCATGCTCCCCATTCTCCAGTGCACAAACCAGCCTTGTTTTCCAGGGCATGTCCAGGCTTCTCCTCATCCGCCTTTGTCTTGTGTGGATGCTTTGTGCTTGAGTTGTCCTCAATATCCCATTGGGCCTGAATGCTCAAGGGTAGCTCATTTTGGCTAACGGGCCTAGTCGTTCAGGCCCTGGGCTATCTGGCCAGAGGTGCCAGTCCATTCTGACAAGTGGTGAGTTCTTCTAGGTACAGCAAGTGGTAACACAGGGCTAGTATTGGACAAGAGCAGTATCGCCACTGGGGCAGGGTAAGTACTTAATGAGTCGTGTTTGTTAAGATTCAGTGAGAAAATGCATTAGGCCTTGCAGAGAGAAATCCACCATGAAACTCAACTAAACATAAGATTCAGCCCAGCGGATTGTTATGCTTCAATGATTTTTCACCTGGTCTCCTGGTAGCTGACTGCGTTCTTCTTTCTCTTTAAATTCTGGAGACTCCCCAACAATCCTGTCTGCTTACCCATTCCTGACTGAGATTGAGGTAGGAAGTTGGGAGAGAGGCACATCTTGAGAGGTCGTTGTTGGTGGAAGTTTCTGCACAGCTGATGGGTTTGGAGATGGCTAGGCTGATGACATTGAGGAACCTTAGGAAAACCACTGCCTTCCCACCCAATCTCCAATGACAGCGTTCATGGAGAAAACTTCACAATGTTTCGTGAACAGTGCTCAGCCCTGTCATATTATGTGATCAGAAGAGGGTGCAAGACTGGGTCCATAATACCAGAAGACAATGGGAAATTGGATGTCGGCCATTCAGCCCCTCGAGCCTGCTCTACTATTCAATAGGAACGTGGCTGATCTGACATTCCTCATGTTCACTTTCCTGCCTTTTCCCCATAATCCTTGATTCTCAGTCTCAGCCTTAAATATACACATGGATCTTCTCCCACAGTTCTGTGTGGCAAGGAATTTCAAAGACATTCAACCCTCTTAGAGAAGAAGTTCTTCCTCATCTGTCTTAACTTGATGCCCCTTTATTTTGAGACTATGTCCTCTGGTCTGGTACACTCTCATCAGTGGAAACATCCTCTTAGCATTTACCTCGTCAAGCCCCAAATAATCGTTTCCAATTGAGTCAGGCCAGCTTGGAGCTCAAAACCAAGGGACTTGTACATGAATCCCTGCACATCACCACAAAACAACTAGTTTGCATTTATGTAGCACCTAAAACATCCCAGGTTGCATCATAGAGTGTTGACTGATGATATTTGACAAGAAACTTCATTTGGAGATAGTTGAGTAGATGGCTGAAGGTGGGTATTAACCAGTGTCATCAAGGAGGACAGCAGTGGACATGTGGAACACTCTGAGGGGGAAAGGCAAACCCAATGGTCCAAATAATTCTGTTACCTATCTCCTTCGACGCACTCCTCTGAAGGTTTGATATCATTATCCACGATGAGGTTGAACATTTCATCAACTTCACCAACACATTCCACCCCGACCTTAAGTTCATGTGGACCATTTCTGACACTTCTCTCCCCTTCCTGGACCTCTCCATCTCCATCAACGGTGACCAACTCAACACGGACATTTTCTACAAACCCGCCGATTCCCACAGCTACCTGGATTACACCTCCCCCCACCCTGCCTCTTGTAAAAATGCTATCCAGTATTCCCAATTCCTCTGCCTCTGCCGCATCTGCTCCCAAGAGGACCAGTTCCATCACAGAACACACCAGATAGCCTCCTTCTTTAAAGACCGCAATTTCCCCTCCCACATAGTTGAGGATGCCCTCCAACGCATCTCATCCATGTCCCGCACCTCTGCTGTCAAACCTCACCCCTCCAACTGCAACAAGGACGGAATCCCCCTGGTCCTCACCTTCCACCCCACCAACCTCTGTATACATCGCTTCATCCACCGACATTTCCACCATCTACAAACGGACTCCACCACCAGGATGTATTTCCCTCCCCACCCCTATCCGCTTTCTGTAAAGACCATTCCCTCCATGACTACCTGGTCAGGTCCACACCCCCTAAAAAGCCACCCTTCCCTCCTGGCACCTTCCACTGTTACCGCAGGAATTGCAAAACCTGGCCCACACTTTCCCCCTCACCACCATCCAAGGCCCCAAAGGAGCCTTCCACATCCATCAAAGTTTCACCTGCACACCCACCAATGTCATTTATTGTATCCGTTGTTCCCGATGCAGTCTCCTCTACATTGGGGAGACTGGACGCCTTCTCGCAGAACGCTTCAGAGAACATCTCCGGCACACCCGCGCCAATCAACCCACAAACCTGAAGCCGAACATTTCAACTCCCCCTCTCACTCTGCCGAGGACATGCAGGTCCTGGGCCTCCTCCATCGCCACTCGACGGCTGGAGAAAGAAAGCCTCATCTTCAGCGTTGGAAGCCTTTAACCCCAGGGCATCAATGTGGACTTCATCAGTTTCCTCATTTCCCCTCCCCCCACCTTACCCCAGTTCCAACCTTCCATCTCAGCACCGTCCTCACAACCCGTCCCACCTGTCCATCCTTCTTCCCACCAATCCGCTCCACCCTCCTCTCCGACCTACCACCTTTACCCCCACCTCCATCCACCTATTGCACTTTCAGCTACCTTTACCCCAGCCCCACCCCTTCCCATTTATCTCTCCACTCCCAAGGCTCCCAGTCTCATTCCTGATGAAGGGCGTTTGCCCGAAAAGTCAATTTTTCTGCTCCTCGGATGCTGCCTGACCTGCTGTGCTTTTCCAGCACCACTCTAATCTAGACTCTAATCTCCAGTACCCACTTTTGCCATCATTATCCCTGTGGTGCAGCAGACACTTTTCTGTGAGTAACCTGCAAATCCTTTCCACTTTCTGCAGAAAGCTGTCATTTGCTCCAACAGGGCCATCCCTGCCACAAATTGAATTTCCACATTGTGGAGTCCAAGCGAACACTTGGTTCCCAGTTACCATGAAGCAGAAAGAGGGTGAAGATAAGTAAGACTATGTCCCTTCTAGACCAGCTACTACACGCAAGGATGCTCTGGTTCAGAATTATCCCAGGTCCAGTACAAAGTGTGGGTGCATGCCCAAAGCTCCTGTTCACTTGGGCATTGAAATCCAAATCCAAAGCCAGAGAGAAAAAGCAAGAAGGCAAGTATTGGGCGATGTGCTGAGACCTCCACACGGTGTGTGGGCAGCTCAGAGGAGAGGGGTCAACGAAGATTAGAACTGGAAAATTGGCTCTTCCAAATGAATGTTAATCCTTTCACATGTCCTATAACTTAAAGAGGTATCTTGTGCAGACCCTGCTCAGAAACATTCAGCTTGTCACGTGACGAAGCAGTTTACAATAAACATTCCTCCTTCAACATTGCAAAGTGCAGATTATCTGGTGCAGAGAACATTTCTTTTTACTTTCCTGTTATGGACTGAAGTGGGAAATAATCTGTTTTAATACCAAGGACCGGGGGAGGCGTTACTGCACTTTTAAAAACAAGTTACGGGAACTCATTGTGAGTTGTGTTTACTGTGTTGTTTTGTAAACAGTAAGGGAGGAGAGATAAGATGGCATGATAGCTCAGTGGTTAGGACTGTGGCCTCAGAGCACTGGGGAGCAATTTCACTCTTAGGTGACTGTGTGGAGTTTGCACATTCTCTGTGGGTTCCTCTGTGTTTCCTCCCACCGTCCAAGAATGTGCACTTAGGTGGATTGATCGTGCTGAATTGTCCATAGTGGGTGCTGGAAAAACACAGCAGGTCAGGCAGCATCTGAGGAGCAGGAAAATCGATGTTTCAGGCAAAAGCCCTTTATCAGGAATGATGATGAAGGGCTTTTGCCTGAAACATCAATTTTCCTGCTCCTTGGTTGCTGCCTGACCTGCTGTGCTTTTCCAGCACCCACTTTAAAATTGCCCATGCGTTAGCCATGGGAAATGCAGGGTTACAAGAATAGGGTAGGGAGGAATGGGACTGGGTGGCATGTTCTTCAGAAGGTTGTGCAGACTCAATGGGCCAAATGGCCTGCTTCCACACTGTACACTGTAGAGATTCTATGGTGATGAAGACAGCATGGTATTGGGTTGTGTGCACACAGAGTGAGATTTGACTGGCAATAGGTCACTGATTAGTTTGCACAAATCTGATGAGTTGTGGATTAGCCTGATGACAACTGTTCCACTTGTTCATAGGTAGTTGAACAGCTTGTGTGTGTGAACAATAGAGTGGGAGAAGCTTCTAGACTGCTGGAAGAGCAGCCTCTGTGCCTATAGCTCTCTGTAGTAAAAACACCTGAAGCCTGGATCGGCTCAGGCTTGGGGGGCTGAAGGGCCTATTCCTTTCTTATTCTGTAGAACACCAATTATGTTCTCCCATCTGTTACTGTAAGCTATTGGCTTTAACCAGTAACCAAGAGACTTTGCAATTAGTGTGCTAATTACCCCGTGCCTCCCAAGAAGAAGTGAAAGAACCTTGGGAAAGTAGGTCGTAGAACAGAAGATTTTAATGTTATCACTATCTGTAAAGGACGTTGTTTAGGCCCTTTTGGAATTCCGGTCTCCCTGCGACAGGAAAGATGTTGTGAAACTTGAAAGGATTCAGATATGATTTACAAGGATGTTGCCAGGTCTGGAGGGTTTGAGCTATCGGTAGAGCCTGAATAGGATGGGGCTATTTTCTCTGGAGCATTGGAGGCCGAGGGGTGACATTATAAAGGATTACAAAATCATGAAGGGCATGGATAGGGTGAATAGTCAAGGTTGTTGCCCCAGGGTAAGGGAGTCCAAAACTAGAGGGCATAGGTTTAAGATAAGAGGGGCAACTTTTTCACGCGTATATGGAATGAGCTGCTAGAAGAGACAATTTCAACATTTAAAAGGTATCTGGATGGGTACAAATGCTGGAAAATGGACTAGATTAATTGTGGATATCTGGTCGGTGTGGACAAATTGCACCGAAGGGTCTGTTTCCATGCTGTACATCTCTATGACTCTATGTCTTGCGAAGTAAAAGGAACATTTAATCAAATCCTGCTATCGAACTGTGTTGCCCCAATAATATTCCCTTCACCCACAGCAGTTATTAAACCATGCAGTATCCTGGACTTTATCAATTGATGAAAAGTTTATATAAAAAAAGGAATTTCTGTTAATTCTGAATAAAACTTTGAACTGACTTCAAGTGGAGAATTGTGTTCAGCTCTGGGCACCACACTTTGTAAAGGCATTAGAGAGGGTTAAAAAAAAAATTCAAGAGAATGATTGTAGGGATAAGGCACATCAGTTGCGTGGAAAGATTGAAGATGTTGGGATCAGTCTACATGGAGAAAGTAGAGAGGAAATTCGATAGAGGTGTTCAAAATCATGAGAGGCCCAGGCAAAAGAGAAAAGGAACAACTGTTCTTGTTGATGGAAGGATTGAGATCGGGAAGGCTCGGTTTTATAGCAGTCGAGGAAGGGAGCAATGGAGACACAAGAAAAATCCTTTTTCACACAATGGGTGGTTAGGATCTAAAATGTGCTGTCTGACACTGTGGTACAGACAGGTTCAATTTAGACCTTCAAAAGTGATTGGATCAGTATCTGAAAAGGAAAGTATTTCAGGGTTGTAGAGAAAAGGTGGGTGAATGGCACTAGTCAATTAGTCCTTCAGGACGTTAGCATTGTCACAATGTGTTGAAACCATTCTGTGAAGTACAACTATTAAATTATAATGATTGACTTGTGCAGAGAAAATTTTGAAACACCTGTTTCACTTCAACAAAATGCAATTCTTTCCTGTAATTAAAAATTCACTAATCACCCACTCAATTTCACTACTGGAATTGTTCACAAATGGTTAACATTTAATTTTCCTAGTTGCTTTTCAGAAGGTGGTGGTAGAATGCCTTCTTGAACCACTACAGTCAAGTGCTGTACATAGGCCCATATTACGGTTAGGGAGGAACATCCAGGATTTTGACCCAGCAACATCGAAGGAATGGTGATATATTTTCAAGTCAGGATGGTGAGTGGCTTGGAAGGGAACTGGCAGTTGGTGTGATTCGCAGCTATCTTCTGTCCTTGACCTTCTAGATTGTAGAAGTCAGGCGTTTGGAAGACGCTGGCTAAGGAACCTTGCATGTTATAGATGGTACGCACCCCAGGCACAGTTACAATGTTTAAAAGACATTTAGATAAGTTCATGAACAAGAAATGTTTGGAGGGATATGGCCAAACGCAGGCAAGAGGACTAATTTACTTTGGGATTATAGTCAGCATGGACTGGTTAGACCAAAGGGTCTGATTCCATGCTGTATAACTCTAGATGATAATTCTTGATTAGTACAGAAACCCAGTCTGTGATTTCATAGAAGATCATAGAATCCCTACGGTGTGGAAACAGGCCATTTGGCCTAACAAGTCCACAAGACTCTCCGAATACCATCCCACCTAAACCCATTCTTCTACCCTATTACTTTACATTTACCCCGACCAATACACCTTGCCTACACATTCCTGAATACTAAGGGCAATTTAGCATGTCCAATTCACCTGACCTGCACATCTTTGGATTGTGGGAGGAAACCGGAGCACCTGAAGGAAACTCATGCAGACACGGGGTCAAAGTGCAAACTACACACAGTCACCTGAGGCTGGAATCAAACCTGGGTCGCTGGCACTGTGAGGCAGTAGTACTAAGCCCTGAGCCCCAATTCGATCAACCTTGTTCTGAAAGTCAGGTATATTGGGGTACTGTGCATTCCTGAAAAAACAACTTCAATGTTTGGTATGACCGTGGTAACAGTGAGGCTCAATTTATGATGCACCCAGTGTGTCATAACATCAGTATGCCCTTGTTAAACATTTTGTCCTCTGTAACTTCACGGGTGTAACTGAGGGATCTTAAATTTGTTGACCTCAGCTAGTTATGTTGTTTACGTGATCAATAATCCAAGTTGTTTTGGTTTTTTCCCCAGACAGTCCACCAGGACTTAAATCTGAACACTAAACGGGCTCATTGATGTTTGTTCATTTGTCACATACCTTGGATCGCAGCTTATAAAATCCATGAACAAAGTGTTTAATAAAGGATGGTACTTAGATATCATAAAGCATATCACATACTCAGCTCCCATCCAACCCAACTCTTCTCCATTGCACAGCTCAGTGGAAACACTTCTGTGATTAAGTGGATTGGAATCCTAGGTCCACCTATTTGAGCGCAAAATTGAGGTCAACACTGCAAAGGAGAACTGTAATGTCAGAGGGTGATCCAGTGGCTCAGTGTTTAGCTCTGCCTCTTCATTGCACCATGGACCCAGGTTCAATTCCAACACTGAGCAACTGGCTGTGTGAAGTTTGCATGTCCTTGCCATTTGCTTCCCTTGCCTTCTTTTAGAGAAGGTTGAGGGAATTCTCCATAATGCCCCGATCAATATTTGTCTCTCAATCAACACTGCATGAACAGATTATCATAGTTGGGATACTGTTTGGAGGGTTGGTGTGGATTTGTTGGGCTGAAGGGCCTGTTTCCACAATGAAGGGATTTTATGTTCTGAGTAATTTTGGGGATCTAACAGAATCCTGGTATTCAGAGGGTTCTCTGTTAGTTAAAATAGTATTGTGCACTCAGCTTATGTTACCTTCTGAAGCAATTTGAGGTAGACTGCTCTGTGCAATTTCACATAACAGATGCTCTGGATCCAATCAGGGAATGACCATTTTAGACCTGATAATATGATTGATTAATGAGCTCAAAATGAGAGACCCTTTTGGTAAGATGCAATGCAGCATGACAGAATTTAGCTTTAGGGTGAGGAATTTGGTTCTTCAACTAGTATCTAAACTTCAAGGCAGTCACAAGAGGATAAAGTAATAGTTAGCTAAACTGGAATGGGACTATAGTTAGAATGTTTAAAGCAGAAGAATATATTCAGTTATTTGTGGGAGCTTGCTTTGCACAAATGATCTGTCAAGTTTCCTACATTACAACAGTGGCTACACTTCAATGTGTATTTCATTAACTGCAAAGTGTTCATCAACTGTTTTGGGACATCCTGAGGTCCTGGAAGTTTCTATAGAAATGCAGGCCTTTGTTTTATCTTGCTGGTAAAATCAAACTCTTTATATCTCCCTGCACTTGACCTTTATCCACCAGTGCTCCAGCAACAGAGCCATCCATGATCACAACTTTGGTTATCACTCAGTGCAGCGGTGAGGAAATATTGCTTTATCAGACATGTTTGATTTAAAATGCTTCAGTCCAGTTCCTCCTTTGCTGGTCTTTCCATGAGCCCTGTCTGCAGGCTGTTTGACTCTTCATCTCTGCAGCTGCCAACTGCATGAGTATTTCTTAAAGCCATAAAGTCTTTCAAACTGTAAGTGTCTATGTTTCACTGAAATTCCCACCTTGTGGCTTGAAGCAACAACGTTGAGTCAAAGAGTCATACAGCACGGAAGCAGATGCTTTGGTCCAACCAGTTCATATTGAACATAATGCCAAACTAAACTAGTCCCATCTGCCTGGCCTATATCCCTCCAAACCTTTCCTGTTAAAGTATCTATTAAAATGTCTTTTAAACATTGTAATTGTACCCTCATCTACCACTTTCTCAGGAAGTTCATTCCACATGACCACCTTCTGTGTAAATAAATTGCCTTTTATGTCTTTTTGAAATTTCTCTCCTCTCAAAAATGTGCCCCCTAGTCTTGAAATCCCCCATCCTAGGGAAAAGACAACTATCGTTAACTCTATCTATACCTCTCATTATTTTATAAACTTCCATTAGATCGCCCCTCAATCTCCTACCCTCCAGTGAAAAATGGTCCCAGCCCATCTGGCCTTTCTCTATAACTCAAACCTTCTATACCCAGCAACATCCTGGTAAATCTTCTCTGAACCTCGTCCAGCTGAATAATGTTCTTCCTATCACTGGGTGACCAGAACTGGACACAATATTCCAGAAGAGGCCTCACAAATGTCCTGTACAACCTCAACATGACTTCCCAACTCCCATACTCAAAGGATTGAGCAATGAAGGCAACCATGCTGAATAGCCTTACTTCCACTCCTATGTCTTATGGTCTTATGATGAATGCCTTTTTAACCATCCTGTCTAAATGTGACGTAAACTTCAAACATTCTGTATATGCACCCCTCGGTCCCTCTGTTCTACAACACTACCCAGACTCCAGGGCATGGTGAATCTGAAAGTCACTTTTGTTGCCTTGAGCTATGAGTGGTCAGATCTTGGAAGCTTGGAGCACTGGTCTGCATGGCACTTAACCAATATTAAAATACTTACTTGTATGATTCTCTTCAGCAGCTGCAGGTCTTTCCATTTTGTGCATTAACGCTATAAATTGTAGGAGACCATTGCCACTCACAGCAAAATATGGCTTAAGCAGTACTCTACTGGAAGGGGGAAAGCAGCATGAATGCCAGGAGTCTGCATTAAAGATACAATTGTCCAGTGTTAGAATGGACCCAATCAGAACCAAAGTCAAAATTCATGACTGATTTGAGACCAAATGCTGTGGTTATAAATATTGCATGCAACTGTCACATGAATTATTTGCATGTTTCTAAAACAAAGGTCGAACACTGCTGTTACTGCTACCGTTGCTCCTATTTGAGACAACCGAAATTCTATTCAGAATGAGTTAGTGGTGTAGACAATCTATGCTTAACATGAGTGAGTAAAAGGCAAAAAAAACGTAGAAAGTGTTGGAAATAATTAGCAGATTTGGCAGAGTTTGATGAAAAGAAATCAATTGTTAACTCTGTTTTTCCCTCCTTAGATGTTACCAGATCTGCTAAGAGTTTCCATATTTTCTTTTATATTTAAAGCATTTGCAGTATTTTGTCTTTGTATAAAATATGTTGATTGGGGATAATTTAACAGTGGCTTATTTCGTTACATTGTTTCCAGATAAAGAAAATGCTGTCAATGTCCTATCAGACCTGCTGGTAGGGCTGCTGTCTCATCTGAAGAGAGATGGCCACCATCCCTCAGATAAGGGGGAGAGGTTGAGAATGAGATTCCTCCATGGTAATCCTCAGTCAATACAGAAATAGAACCAGTGCTGTTAGTGACAGTCTGCATGGCAAACCAGCATCCAGCAAAATCACACCATTCATGAATTCACTTTCTCCGTGCAAAACGTTATGCACACTATTTCACCCAGTGCGATTCCAGTGTTCACTTATCCGCAATTTTCAGACAAAAAAGTAGAAGCATCAGAGAAAATATCATTAGAGTTAAAATATCTCCAAAGTTAATGTATAAAAGGAGATAGAGAGGGTATCTATTGCACTGTATTTCCTGGACTAGAACATGTACACTCCACATGCATGATTTGCCATCTTGCTTACTGCAGTACTTTCTCATGGCTGTTCATTGTGGTCAGAATCATTACATTCTGCTGGATAGCCTGATTAGTGATGAAAGTTTTACATTTTTTAAAAGTTATTAAACAATTGTTCATGTAGGGCATCTTTATATGTTTTAGAAATATAGTTCTTATTGTTTTTTTATCTTTCATTGTATATTATAGATATTATATTTTTGAAACACTGGAAGCTACTCAATTAACTCCCACTATAAAGTATATCCACCATTTGCACATTAGTTATTTGCAACATTTTCCAAAACCTAAAGCCCTGCAAGCAATGAGATTTACTATATTTAAGAGACAGTTGCACAGTTGAATTGGAATTGTTAAGTAGTGTACTTTTGTATTTCTCAATGTGATTTTAACTTTATCCCAATTGAAAAGTTGATCAATTAAGACACTCTTAAAATGATCTGGCTGGCATTCATCTGGGAATTCAATTTGTAAATAAAGTAATCAGTCTTCTGCACGGAGTTTGCACATTCTCCCTGTGTCTGGGAGGGTTTCCTCCAGGTGCTCCAGTTTCCTCCCACAGTCCAAAGATGTGCAAGTCAGGTGAATTGCCCATAGTGTTAGGTGCATTCGTCAGAAGGGAAATGGGTCTGGGTGGGTTACTCTTCAGAGGGTCAGTGTGGACTGGTTGGGCCGAAGAGTCTGTTTCCACACTGTAGGGAATCTAATCTAATCTAATCTTATAGGAGCCTGATATAAATTATGTTCACTTGTACAATTGCACTGAAATATATGAAGGTAATTCAAGAATTAATAATTAAAATGAAGAATAGTGATCAGTTGTATCAAATAGAAAGCCAGAAGTGTTTTTAGAGTTATAGAGCATGGAAACAGACCCTTCAGTCTAAGTCCATGTAAACCATAATCCCAAACTAAATTCATCTCACCCACCTATACTTGGCTCATATCCTTTCAAATATTTCTTATTCACGTCCTTATCCAAATGTCTTTTAAATGTTGTAACTGTACCTGACTGTTATTATTGAAAGCAGGACAGATTTATGAAGTGAGGTACAGATAAAATCTAGATAAACAGATCATTTCTCCATTTGAGCAAGTCAGTTTTGGACAAGGGTCAGTTGACCATCATGGATGCTGTGATTTTTCTCTGAGGCAATTCCTCGGGAATGAGAATGATTTGCCTCCACTTTGAAACAGTTGGTAAGTAAAATGTGTGATAAGTCACATAATGGCCTGTATAAAGGTCCTAAAGGAAGTACTGCAAAGCTGGTGAGCACAGTGGTTATAATCTTTTCCCTTTAGCATAAAAGGATAAATGAGCTCTTGGAGGCAATGTTCAAGTGGTTACAAATGTCTAAAACAAAACTGACACACCAGGTTATAGTCCAAAGGTTTATTTGGAAGCACTAGCTTACGAAGCGCAGCTCCTTTATCAGCTTCCTGATGAAGGTGCAGTGCTCCGAAAGCTTGTGCTTCCAAATAAACCCGTTGAAGTGTAACCTAACGTTGTGTGATTTTTAACTTTGTCCACCCCAGTCCAACACTAACTCCGCCATATCATAAAACAAAACTGGAGTGAGAAGGGCCTGTACTGTTCTATGTTTTAATAGTTCAGAGATGCTAGAGGTCTGGCATTTTCCCATAAATTGCCAAGCCATTAAATGGTGTTGGATAGTTGAAAATAAACTCTGACAAGCTATCTTATCAGAACAATTATGACCCAAGGAGGATTGGGTCTGTACAAGTATATTTTGCTGATGAAAATGGGAACCTGAAACTTAGGTAAAAACTTTTATTGGAAAGGATTCCTTACTTACCCTACATGAATAAAAAACAACATATTAGATACAGGTCATCAGATCCAAGGGGCTTATTAGACAGTTAATGTTCCTAGTGCTTTTTCTGTAGTTATCATCATCGTTTTTAATTTTCTTATTCCATTTTAGTCACGACCTTTCTACAATTCTTTAGGATACTCTTTGTGTCATTTTCTGTAGACAGTTATAAAATAGCTGTTTAAAATTATTGGGATAAAATAATTGTAAATACAGAGTAACACATTTGTGCCAGAAATGACACAAATGCTTGAGATTGCAAATATATGTTTGCCTTATAGGCTCCTGTGACACAATGGTAATGTCCATATCTCTGAGCTAGAAGCTGCTCCAGAGGTGTGTCATAATGTCTGAACAGGTTGATTATGTAACAAGTGTATATGTTAAATGGGTCTTTGTGGTGTACCTACCTCTGAAACACAAACCCTGAGGTCACATCACACCTCCTCCAGTGGTCTGTACTGACATCTTTGAACAGGTTAATTAGAAAATATATTTGTTGTATTGACTATTTAAATTGAAGTATAACTTTTTAATTAATATATTGTTAACTTACTAGTTCTTGAAATTCAAAAGGCCCTTAAAGTTGAGATTTTTCTGTCAAAAGAATGGTGAGACCAATGTTTTTTTTATTTATGCAACATGCAAATTACAGCAACTTCAGGAGAGGGGTTGTTATATTTTATATCCAAAAAGCCAAGTTACCTATCACTGTGTTGTGAGCCCACTGTCAGCCTCAATTTTCATTGCATTGAGCAGTATGATCTCACATTTACACACAAAATATGAAGTAAACAGATAATAAGATCTAGTAATTACCACTATTTCCCTGCAGTGACAGAGTATGAAATCATATTCTTTCAGGTGTATCACTTTTTCCTCTCGACCTAATCTTACTATTTCATCCGCTGTTTATTTTTCAATTAGTCAAAAACGTACAGCATGGAAATGGACCCTTCCGTCCAACTCTTCCATACCAACCAGATATCCCACCCAAATCTAGCCCCACCTGCCATCACCTGACCCATATCCCTCCAAACCCTTCCTATTCATATACCCATCCAGATGCCTTTTAAATGTTGCAATTGTACTAGCCTCCACCATTCCCTCTAGCTGCCCATTCCACACACGTACCACCCTCTGCGTGAAAAAGTTGTCCCTTAAGTTTCTTTCCTATCTTATTTTTGGTAATCAATAGAATAGCTCCTTTACGAAAGTGATCAAGACAATCAGATGCTCCATTTTCTTCACAGGGTTATAATCCCCTCGCTTTCAGAAACTTAGTGAGCAAAACATTGGAGCTAAAGACTGAAGGGATCAAGGGAAACCTAACTGCAGCAGTATTAGACACCCAATGCATCAAAATCAGGCCTGTTAAATTTCACTTGACTACCAGTCAAGATTGGTAGAAAGTGAGGACTGCAGATGCTGGAGATCAGAGCTTAAAAATGTGTTGCTGGAAAAACACAGCAGGTCAGGCAGCATCAAAGGAACAGAAGAATTGATGTTTTGGGCATAAGCCCTTCTTCAGGAATGAGGGTGTGCCAAGCAGGCTAAGATAAAAGGTAGGGAGGAGGTGCATTGGGAATACGATAGGTGGAAGGAGGTTAAGGTGAGGGTGATAGGCTGGAGAGGGGGTGGGGGGTGGACAGGTTGGGAAGAAGATTGCAGGTCAAGAAGGCAGTGCTGAGTCGGAGGGTTGGGACTGAGAAAAGGTGGGGGGAGGGGAAATGAGAAAGCTGGAGAAATCTGCATTCATCCCTTGTAGTTGGAGGGTTCCTAGGCATAAGATGAGGTGTTCTTCCTCCAGGCATCATGTTGCCATGGTCTGGTGATGAAGGAGGCCAAGGACCTGCATGTCCTTGGCAGAGTAGGAGAGAGGAGTTAAAGAGCTCAGCCACAGGGCATTTGGGTTGGTTGATGCAGGCATCTCAGAAGTGTTCTCTGAAACGTTCCGCAAGTAGGCGGCCTGTCTCCCCAATGTATAGGAGGCCACATCGGGTGCAGCGGATGCAGTAAATGATGTAAACCAGTCAAAATTATAGATATCAGTAGGCATTGAACCTATAGCTTGTTGATTTGAATATACAGTCAACTGAGTCAAGCTGACAGGTACAAAAGATGTGATACCTTGGAGATCCAGTTATCAAAAGTCTGACAACCCAAAAACCTTGATTTTGTTCTAATTACTCATTCTATCAAAATTGCAACCAAATAGAAGCAGCACAGGTTAGTGGGCCTATTAGTATGTGTGCTATTGCATTGTTTAAAATGTTTAATGGCAGGCTGTTTAAACTTCCTTTGATTAAAAAGAACTACAGCACACATTTTCAATAAGAACATTTTATTTTTAATATGGGTTAGTAATTTGCTCCAGAGTCAATATATCCTTAAAGAACGGGTATGAAGCACAGCACATAAAGACCATTTTTTTCTCTTCCCCCTCCACCCCCCCAAGCATTCCTGACTAACCTCAGGCAGTTAGGGCTCAACCCAAAACAACTATTTATTAAGTCTTATCTCAGAGCTTTATAGAAGCCCAGCCAACATTTCTCAATCTTTTGTTGCCTTAACATTCACATGAAGCACAATCAACAGCTTAGCCCAAAAAGACCTATTAAGTTTTCATTGATCCAGACTTCACTTCTGGCCAGGAGAAAGTGAGGACTGCAGATGCTGGAGCTCAGAGTCAGGAGTCTGGTGCTGGAAAAGCACAGCAGGTCAGACAGCATTTGAGGAACAGGAGAATCGATGAAAATAGATCACCTATTTTCATCAGGAATGAAGGAGGGCTTATGCCCGAAATGTCAATTCTCCTGTTCCTCAGACACTGCCTGACCTGCTGTGCTTTCCCAGCACCACACTCTTCATTTCTGGCCAGAAATATTATAGCCCTCCCGTTTTCTTGTACTTCAATTAATGTTGTGCCACCTACCTTCGAAGTTTCATACACAAGTTGGAAAGTAAATAATTATCCTTTTCAAAATGAGTATTTTAACTCCTTGAGCTCAATATCACATGAGCAAAATGTTATCATAGTGAAATAGAAGAAATCTTCTTCAGTATCTTTAGGAAAAGGCATGCTCAAAAAGATCTTGTTGCATGCTCAGACTTAAACATGTTAATTGGGAATCATTTTGAAAACCTAATATTCTTTTAATGCATTTAGTGAACCTGAAGCAGATATAACATTCTGCAATGATTTGTCAAAGACTATCTAATTCTATATATTTGACTATTTGTGCTGTTACAGGTAGTGACGTTTAATTTCAGTACATAAGATATGGCACATTCTCAGTCCAAATAATAATGAACCACATGCTAGCTAAATCCATGTGTGTAAATTATAACCTTAATCTCATGTCAATCATCCAGTTTCCACCACCTTTTCCTTTCTGTATGAACTATGCTCAGCTCCTACTTCCTTATCTCTCTCCCAACCACATGCTGAAACAAAAACACCCTGGATGGTGTGGATTTCAGCTTCTCTTGGTAGTCTTATTTTTC
Source organism: Chiloscyllium punctatum (assembly GCF_047496795.1). NCBI lineage: Eukaryota > Metazoa > Chordata > Chondrichthyes > Orectolobiformes > Hemiscylliidae > Chiloscyllium > Chiloscyllium punctatum. Next base: position 64,812,682 of record NC_092750.1, on the reverse strand, counting down.
ATTAAAATAGCCAATTCTTCAATTAGCAATATTTAAAGACCATGTCATTAAAGATTAATTCTGAGGAAAATTGCATTTCATTTGCTTTACGACAACATCCATTTGATGTACAAATATTTCAGCTATCATGCTTACACATGTGCATTGAACAGTTTAAGAATAGCCAGGCTTGAACATTGATCAACAACTTTAACTATAAAAGCATCTTTTGCCTGTAGTAAAAAGGGTTGCCTGACAGTTCCTGGACTCGACCAAATGAATTGACAGGTATCCAATAGATCACCTATTTTCCTCATTTCCCCATCTAAACTTGAAGACAGCAAACAACACCATTACATATTTGGCTTAGAATTAAATGCTTTTAGGATTAAAAAAAACACTTAGTTGTGAACAGAAGTTAAACCTTGTAGCCAATGTTGAGTTTTGCAACTGTTTATCCAGTTTGGATAAATGCGCAACTATTTCGTTACCTGGATAAAGCAGTTACCAGTTTCAGCAAACAATTTAGTGACAGGGGCTCCACCAGTTCTTTTTAGATTAGATCAGTTAGAGTCACAAATAGTCCGTTAAGTCAACTGTGAAAATGCAATCTGATGAGCATACTCAAATTATGCCAGATTTCAGCTGATAATTATTCAGCACAGGACTCTCCTGCTGCTCAGTAAATCTTTCCCAATGTTTGATGATCTGCACAAAATGAACATTGTGAATAGATGAGCTAAATTGGTTTAAAGCAGCCAGGCCAGATGTAGATGCTACTAAGGCACTAGCATGGAGAGGGAGGAAAACCCATCTCCCTGACCAAGATTCTGTAGTCAAATATTGGATGTGTTATAACACCTGTGATGATGCAGCTCTTTTAACAAGGTTAAGCTGTCATTGCTATCTATTTTTCTCCATGTTTTCATTATGCTTTTGCTATTCAGTTCATGTATGGGATTGCTTCCTTAAATAAAGCTTACACTTTTGGTACAGGAAACAGTTTAAACTCCGGTTTCAGAAATATTTGTCCTCATGACAATCAAGAGTCAGTAAAAAAATTTCAAGAGACTCGCTGGGAATTTTATTACACAATGAGAAAATTAAAACATTCTCGAACAAAAAAAGTCATTGATAAATAACAAACTTTGTAACTAATCAACTTTCATGGATATGCCATTATATTTACTGCTGAACACTGTGCAGATGCATATATACAGACTCAATGTTTAAATATCCCTGATGACTGCATTAAATTAAAGCTATTTACACTGTTCGAGTACCAGTCTTAGTCATCTAGCACAATTACTTGAAACAGCACAAAAGTTCTTAGTGTATATCTGTACTGTGACTAGATTTAATTGAATTAGGATAATCTCAGATTACTCTATTGATATTCATAGAAGGGAAATGTTTGAGAGTTTGGCCTGTAGCAGAAAAAAACTACACGCAAATGAAACAGATGCCATGTGCTCACTGGGCCAGTCTCCACCACTGAAACGAAGGTCCAAGGAGAATTCAGCATCTGGCAGTCATCTATAGTGCACAAGTCTTAATCTGATGAAAACTTGCATTTCAGTCACACCTCACATAAAACCACTGGGAAATCAACATGGATTCGTGGATGGTCCAGTTTAACCATCCCCTGTAGAGAAAAAAAGATAGGTCAGGTAATTCAGGGAGTTAAAAAAAAGTGATCAGCTTGCATTTATGGGCTATTTAACATATTGCTAACAATTCTATGGTGAATGTTCTACTAAGCAGCTCCTATGATGAATAGCAAAAATTATAAATTACCCATCATAACCCACATTTGTGACTGAACAACTCAATGTCTCAATTGAACAGTTCTTTTAAACAGCTAGTACAATGGTTCAAGTGACCTTTAGCTGTATTGTATGATTTCTCAAAAGTGTTAAGATGGATAATAAAGGTTGGGTTTTCCAGTAGCACACACACCTTAATGTAGTACCCAGTGGTTTCAGTACACATAAGGAAAACTCAAGGTATCCTGATGGCCATAATGCTACTTGGGGATAGAGATACAAGACAATCAAATATTGAAACCATAGGAAGACAAAGTAGTTTCTAATGCTGACCTTTCATACTTTGCTGCTGCAGAGAAACAAATCTGTATTAAATGATTGTCCAAACTAACTTGAAAAATGATAAGCTGCATTGTTTTAGTGAAAGTTTTCACTGTAAATGTCCACTAAATTTTTTGGATGATTCAAAATATCTATTAAAACCAGCCTCTAATCTCTTTAAGAAATTGGTACATGCTGCTATTTCAGTTGAACTGCAATCAGATTTATTGGTCTTTAACCAAAGTGGTTTGGATATAATTGTGTCAAGTTTGTCTATGTTTTACATCTGAATAACAGCCAGTGACTGCTGCTTTAAGTTCACAATTTGGATGGATGGATGAAAGGAATTTGCCTGCTACTGTTCCAGATTATTTAGTGTCTCAATCTCATCCCTATTACAAGTTTACTCAATCCTTTCTGCAGCTTCCCTCTGACCGTAACATGTTTTTGCCTGAACTCTAACATTTACTGATCCATACTTATCCAAGGAGTTGTTGGTTTGGTACCATGAAGGCCATTGCAGACGCAATGGCCCAGATCTTGTAAAAGAAAAATCATTGCTGCAGCAGTTTAAATAAGGAGGGCATGACAGGATCACAGTGATGTTCTTCCACAGCTGATATCACAGAAATTGTCTAGGAAGTTGAAACTGCTAATAGGCAACTACATGACATCTGGGCCCCTGTGGGAAAGTCCACGACAGAGTTAGACTTGGAAATTTTATCAGATGGAACTAACTTTTGCTTAAGTTACTGAGGAAAGATCAGAAAATTAAAATCTATCCTGAGTAAAATACCAAAATCCAACATGCCATGGACCCCACTGCACCCTTCTACCCTGGAGAAAGCATTTTCTTTGTTTCTCCCCTCTCTTTCAACAGCATTTAATCCACCATATATCTATGCCCCTTCAGTTCTGAAAGGTTATATTTAACCCATAACATTAACTGTTTCATCCTCCACAGATACAGACTGACAGATATCAGACCTCCTGAATATTTTCAACATTGTTTTCTTATGGATTTATAGCATCTGAGTTATTTTGCTTTTAAATTGGTACTTGTTCTGTCATAGAAATTCCTTAATGAGTCATACTAGTGGCAATCCCTGGTTTTTAATGTGGGCAAGGCTCTTGCTGCCTCAGCTATCACTTACACCTAATGTGCACCAGCCAGCATACCCTGGTGCCTCATCACATCCAATAAGCTGAAATAAACAAGTGTATCAGCTTCACCTGGTGCAGAGATAAGACATCACCACTCAGAACAACAGATGAATTAGATGATCCCAGCAAGAGGGCAGAGGCTTTGGAGGCAAACAGACAGCAAACTTGTGTCCAATCACCTTGGAATATTTTAGGGACCTTGAAGAACATCACCCTCTAGTGAGCAATACAGCAAAGTCGCAAAAGTTGGTGTGGTGCAGAAGTAACCAGTATGACATTGCATTCAATCTGTGGCAATAGTAAGGAACTTGAAGGATAAGGTATGGAAATTAAGCAATAGCATTTTGCGTCCCTCATTCTCAAATGGGAACAGGTTGGAAAAAAAACTCAGGCGGACGCTCACTTATAACAAATGCTGCAGTTGAACCACTTGCACAGAATGGCTGCAGTATTTGGGTTTATAATAGGTCACTATACAATTGTTTGAAGGGTTTGCTGCTTTTGAACAGACTACATAAATGCATAATCTTTACTGGAACTCGATCCAGAGAAAACAAAAAGGATACACTAATTACAAGGCAGTATATTTGCTTCTCACCTGAGGTATTAAATTTTTATGAATTCTTTTCAGTTTAGCCTTTTTCCTTCCATTCTTTGTGACAAATGTTTCTTCATAGAATTCATGAGCCAAATCACCATCTTCATCATAATACATCGAGCTGCAAAGGCAAAAAAAACCAAAAAATGTAGTCTGTCACAAAACGGATATACAACATTAAAATGAAACTTTGTTGCCAGCTGAAAATCTAGAAAGTCTCCACAATGTATTCACAATAATTTAATGAAAAATTTAAGTGTTGTTAGGTATATTTATGAAAGTGGCTTTATATTAAAAAAAGGGCAAGGCTTTTATATATGGACATACTCTTACCAAAATTTAAACCTCCTGACCAGATTGGCCTCTGAATGCTTTAGAAAGCTTACAACCAAAAAAAAAGTGAAAAATGACTAAGCTGGCTTTAGTATTTAATGATCACTTCAAAGTCCTGTTAATTATCGTCCTTTCCCTGTACACAATCATACTTGGGGAAACCACATACTCTGCTAAATTTATGGCACACAGTCCACAGTTGCTAGTGTCAATATTTAATTTTGTCCTGCAATTGTAAGATTTTATTAGGCCACCCAGAACTTTTTCAGGGCCACTGAATGAGTTCAAAAAGTGACAGTTAGGGATTGAAGACAAGTATTTGTGGAGGCTCCATTTTTTTTTAGAATGGAACATGTGGCGGTTAACTGTATTGTTGGGAAGGCAACTGAACTACACTTATTGCTTGTGGGTGGAGTTATTGAGGGGTTAAGAGTAGGTAGATGGCTCTGTGCTGCAAGAAACTCAAGAAATTTTGGGGATTAGCTGGAGTCAAGTTTCAATCATGTTTCAGTCGAAGAAAACTAGGAAAATTACTGGTTCTGTGTCGGAGAAGTGGAAAGGGGCTTGAAAGAGGTCAGAGTAATATTTCAGTATGCATAAGAGAATGAGGTATGAACGTTTACAAGCAGTGTCTATAAATATTTCACAGTTGTGAATAATTTAGATTTCATGGAAAACATAAGAACATCAGGGTCAAGAAACAAACTATTAGCAAAAAAAAATTAGCTGCACCTGAGAAGTACTGGAGTGCAGTTTTCAGAATCCAGGACAGTGGACTCAAGACAGTTAGGTGCCAGAACAAGAATAGCCACTGAGGCAGTCTAAGATGCAGCATCTCTCAAGAAGGTGTTTCAAAGCCAGTCTCGGAAAAGTGAAGAACTGCAATTGAGTTGAATGAAATTTGATGACCCATCATGTCATTAACATCTGAATTGTGGGGGGGGGGAGCTTTACTGAGAAATCAGTTGGCTATGCCCGGACAGCATTTGTCATTAGGTATGCATTATGGGGTTTCCAATTACAGAATAATATCCATATATTCCACATGTTAACACTGGGTTAGAAATAAGTTGTACATGTTTATAGACTATAATACTGCATTAACCCTTAGTAACATGTTATTTGTATGAAATTAGAATTTTGTTGATTTGTTCAGTAAGTTACTTCACTGGAACTCATCCTTTGTTTTTAAAGTAGACAAAGATAACTGGCTCCAAACTAGATTAAGGCGAAAAGTTTTGATTTGGTTTGGGATCTAACAATACACTAGAGTTCTTGAGGTGAATACTGATGTTGAGTATAGTCCTGACCCCAAAGGAACATGACTATTTCTAAGCAGCCTTTCAGAGATGCCTGCTCCATTATAAACAAAATTTGATGTACTTGCCAGATGACTTCAAGAAGGACTTTACATTTCCAACCAGATCATCCATGAATTTTTGTGGAGGTGGTTGGTTTACTAACAGAACTTTGAATTTTATTGCAAATTTAGGTATTCTTAAAATCTAAATGCCTACTAAGTAAATAACTACCATATGCTGCTTAAGTACCTGTGCAGCAAATTTAAGTTCCCCTCTGCAACGCAAATATGGAAATGGAGGAATGAGTTACTTTGCATGAACTGAAATGTAACATGACTGTAACACATTATCCCTGTTGCCCAGCTGGATAGAACTACACTTTTTGTTCCATTCTCATCTGGTTAATCTTAATCTGATAAATACCTGCAATGGTTTCTCTTCCCACACCTGTGTTGATACCACCAGGGTCCCCAAAGAGAGTGTGCACTTGAGCAAAAGCAAGATGTCCCCTTCTCTGAAGTCATCAGCTTTGACACCAGCTGGCAGTTGGCAGAGTGGCCAGACAGCTTTCCAGTTTGGTGTAATATTTACCATTGTCTAAGTGTACCCTTCTGTTCCAAGATTTGCTTCTGAAACCCTCATCCACATCATCTGCCTCTAGATTTGACCGCTCCAATGCTCTCCTATGTCCTACCTTATATGAAAGGTGAGGTCACCTGTAACTCTGCTGCCCATGTCCTAGCATGCATTATGTTCCTTTCCACCAATATTCAAGGGCTCACTGACCCATAATTTTTAAAATTCTCAATTTCGTTTTCAACTGCTGTAGCTTCATTACATCCTCACTAATTTATTTGAGCTCCACAAGTGTCCAAAATATCTTCACTTTTCTTAATTCTGGCATCTACCTCAAAGTAGATAATTCAAATTACAGTCCTTTTAACTTGTTGCAACTCTAATTCTATAGATAAGCAGTCAACAATGTGCACTTTACTAGCATCTTTAACAAAAGGAAACATATCACAGCACTTCACAGGAATGAAAGTGATTAGCCAAGAATTGACAAGTGTAAAGAGATATGAGGACAATGGCTTGGCCAATGAGGAGAGCTGGAGACAAAATTCCAAACTTTAGGTCCAAGCTGTCTGAAGACAATTAACACCAGGATAAAGATGTGGAGTCACGAGGGGCCAAAATTGGAGGGCTGGAAGAGTCACAAAGTGGATGGGCAAAGTCATGCAGAGATTTGGACAAGAAAAAATGTTTTAGAGTCAAAGCACTGGATGGAAGGCAACATAGATAAATATAATTTAAATTATCTTAACTTAGTGGAGAGTGGAAACCCAGCTCGATCAGCTTTGGGACTAGAGGTAACACAGCAATGGATAAGGGCTCAAGTAGCAGAGGAGCTGTGACATGGGCAATACAATGGAAGTATAAGCAGAATGCTTCTGATAGAGAGGTGAAACGGTTATACTGTACTTAGGACTAGCTACAGAGGTTGTAAAGAGTTTAGCTCAGTCAAAGAATGACTGGAGACTAGCGTTTGGAGGGAGTGTACATTGTTGGAATTATAGTGAATAATTTTTGTTTGTTACCGATAGGAGGACCTGTTTGTACTGTGCAATCCATGTCTTTCAACACATTGCTTTAAATTCAGTTACAACTGAGTTCAACTTCCCTTCACTATTCTGTTGCTGCATCTCTCTCAACCATTAAAGGAATGTCACATTGATGGTGTAGTGATTCAAATGTACCCTTTTGTAAATTACAAAAGGATTAAAATAACTTGCACTCTGTATTCTAAGCTGCTAGTGATGTGGCTCACTTGACATCAACTAGGTATGTCCAAAACATGCCAGCATTAATTACATTGTATTGAACTGAGAACCCAGATACTGAGAATCACTTACAGGTTAGCATCAGAAAAAGGAAACCATTAAAGTAGTTGTGAAAATTTCAACTAACTTGCTAAATGTCAGAGAAGGAAAACTGTCACTCACATGCTGTCTGGTCAACATTTGATTCTGCTCCACTGAATGTTAGCCCTGAAGTGAGCCAGCAAGTTAATTCTTAAGCAGAGGAAGTAACCCACCATTTAATTTCAGGACAATCAGCAGGGCACGTTAAAATGTGCCTTCTCTACTGTCACCAATATTAGATAGTAATCAACAATTCACAAGCAATATGTAATGCCTATTTTTTATTTAGGTAAATCCAACTTAAAATATATACTATTAACAGTGGTGGCAGTGTGCTCTCAAGCATAAGAAACAAAAGAATAAATCAGTGTAAATAACTGCTGCTCCAATGCTCCTTGTCCTCTGTCACTGATTGAGAAATTGTGCAAGGACGCATGAATATCATGAATCAAGCCCTGGGAACTCAAAATAATGTGAATACATTTCAACATTGGAGTAATTTCATTCACTACTATTTCTTACACCCGAGCCTAAAATGCTTCATTTTAAAATGGATTCGGTAAATGATTAATAATGGAATTAACAACTAATAACCACTTTGATTGTTTATAAGTGCATTCAAGTTTGCCCTGGCAGTTAAGTATTTCTTCTTCACTTTAGAATGTTGTCAAATTATGCTCCAGCATTTGGAATGTTTCCCAACTTTGCCTACAAAATAAATGGAATCCTATATCTTAAACTATACCAGCATAATCAGATGGCTCAACAGTGCACAAAAAAAAATTACATTATATCACTGCTTCTGACAATTATCACCAACAACTTTCAAAAATGGAAACAATATTCAGAAGATGCACCTTCCAGATCCACCTAGTGCAGAAACCAAATACTAGAAGACCAAAATCTGTGCTGAGTTCTGACTTCAGCTCAGGCAGAACGCTCCAAGCACCATCCCAAGTAACTGAGAAAGTGATAGTGTTCTAGAGTGGCCAAACTGTAGAAATCCTCACTGTAGAAATGGTTACTGGGTAAAAGAGATCAGATTCAAATTCCTTCTACAGACAAATTGTCTAGGTGCATACTTTAGAATGTCCACTACAATAATGTACTCGCAGATTGCTCATGTCAATGGAACCCACCTCAGCAGAATCTGCTCTTCCAAACAAAGGGTCATTTGTTACCCTCACCTTTCCAGACAAGATCCACTTACTGTAACTATTTTCCAGGTTTTAAACTCTACTTAAAACTGGAAATTGCTTCAAATCTCATTGCTGAAACTGTCATTACTAACATTTATGGACTCCGAAATTTAAAGCACAGATGTAGGCCATTTGGGCCATCATATCTGCACCAAAGTTATGACATTAATCTTATTTTCCAACTTTTGACCCATATCCCAGAGGCTATGGGAAAGCAAGTGAATATCTAAATACTGCTTAAAATGTTTAGATTGTGACAACCTGTGAATGATATGAGTTCCAGATTCTCACTACCTTCAAAGTGATAACATTTCAATTCTCCTTCTCAATAGTCACAGCCATGGATTTAGAAAGTGCTGTTTTTGGTGAAATTTCTACATTGCATCTTGTAGCTGGTAGTCACTGCTGCTATTGAGCATCAGTGGTGGAGTGACAATGTTGGTGATGTCACTTAAGCTGGCTGCTTTGTAATGAATGGTGTAAGGTTTGTGTTGTTGGTGCTGTACTCATCCAGGTAACTGATAAGCATTTAATCATACTCCTGACTTGTGCTTTGTAGATGGTGGATAGACTCTGGGGAGTGGAGGCGGCAAATTACTCACTGCAGTATTCCTAGTTTCTGAACAGCTCTTGTAGCATTTGCAGTTGCATGGTTAATATATTTGTTTTTGGTCAATGGTCACTTCCAGGATGTTTATAGTTAGGGGATTCAGTGATGGTAATGCCACTGAATATCACAGGCCAGTGGTTAGATCGTTTTGTTGGAAATAATCACTGCCCAACATTTGTGACGCAATTGTTAATCATCCCTTTCCTGCCCAAACCAGGCTATTGTCCAGATCTTGTTGCATTTGGACATGGATTGCTTTAGTACAAAAGAAAAAGTTGTAAATGATGCCCAACTTTGTGCAAAACAGCAGTAAATACCCACACTTCTGACTTTATGAAGGGAAGGTCATTGCTGAAATAGCTGAAGATGGTTCAATTTGAACAGTATACAGATGAACTCCTGCAGCAGTGATGTCCTGGAGAGGAGCTGACCGACTAACAACTATAACCATCTTCCTACATGCAAAGTATGACTTCATTGACTCCAATTTTGCTCGGGCTTCTTGATGCCACACTCAAACACTCAGTATTTCAGGCTGAATTCCAGATGCCATTGCTGTTCCCAGCTAAGATCTTCCAGGTTACAGCAATTCCCCTCCCTAGTTGCCATGCTATCAAATTTTGTACTATGTGCAAACTTCGTAAACATATCCCTTAACTACAAGTCCAATTATTATGGACTCTAACAGGGAGAGGTTGGCATCCTGATCAATGACATCTACTCAAGTATAAAAGGCAAAGTCCATATTTTTTTAAAAAATCACAAGTGCCTGCAAATACAAAGACTGCAGAAGAATAAACCTCTTCAATATAAAATAAAATACATAAACTTAGCAGCTCACTGCCAAAAGCAGCATTATTTAGGCAGTTTACATTATACAAACATCTGCCAAGCCAGCAGAGGATACCATTCCCATTCTTCTAGTCTCGTTTGAGGTTGACCTTTCCCCCATTACAGTAAGTGATCGAAAAGGAGACTCAAAATTCAGTAAAGAGAAGAATCCATCCTTTCCCATCTGCATTATAAAGTAACAGAACTGACAGCAGATATAACCAACATACTGCACCAGGGAAAAGCAGGTTGTTGTTTGCTGCTTATGATTCCCATGACAATTTCTCAATCTTAGCTAAGTTGTAAACTACACATGCCAAGGGACACTAGTGCAGATGTGTACAGGGGTGTAGCAGCACGTAGAAACAAGAGATTAGAATTTGTCAGCCGCACAATACTGATAACCTGCTCTCAATTATGGGATTACTGTGGCTAGATACATGCCCTGAAATAGATCCCTTTCCCAAATTCTTAAAAGGTGGAATAGTGTAAATTAAATGGGGCATACAGAACATAAGAAAAAAACATTTTAAAATAAGGCTTAAAGAGAGGAAGATGCTAAACTTCAAAACCAATTAAATTTTTTAAATTTATGAATAATTTGATCTCATTAATGCAAACTTTGCCTTATATTACTGATCAAATTCAAAACATTAACGACATATCAAAGGAAGTCCATTGCAAATATCTGAGAATGTAGCTTAGTACAGCACCCAACATGAACAAATAGTGGTAAGTTATGAAAAATAAAAAAGCAAAACTATGGATGCTGGAGATCAAATGAAAACAGAAACTGCTGGAAAAATTCAGCAGGTCTAGCAGTATCTGCACAGAGAAAGCAGACTTAACGTCTAGGGTCCAGAGAGCTTTCTTCAGTTCTGATGCTACAAGGCCTGGCAGCAAGTTACTTGTTAGTCTAACTTCTCAAAGTAGCTTCATGGCATTTAACAGGTATCTGAAGTCTCAACTGCATACCATCACAATCCCTGGGATGAAACAATCCAATGATTTGTGATAATATGTTGCCCTGGAAAAGGCCCTAAGAACCTTCTCTAGAGTTTCTACACTGGCACTAAAATTCAAACTCTTATGAGAAAAAAAACTAAGCACGCCCAAGACACTTTTCTTTATATGTCAAGAGGGTTCAGCACCAGAACTTTCACCTTAAATATTACATGGGCCATCCTTAGCTCAAAAGTAGTACTGCTGAGTTAGTTAAGAGATGTGGAATTAAGCCCCACTGAAGACATGGTCACATTGCTGATCTGTAATTTGACAATACTTGGGCATGCTCTCATGTCAAAGTGCTGGAGAAACTCAGCATCTGTAGACAAAGAAACAGAATGCTTTCAACTAACTATGACATCCTCCAATGAAGATGGCAGTATGATGGGTTGATGCTAAAGGAGGAGGGAGGACAACAAACTATACTTTCAAAGTAATTTACTAGCTGCAACATGCAAGTCACAAGAGATGTTCTATTAAATGGAAGTTTTTTAAATTGATAAATATTCAAGAACCTATCAAAACTTTGCTCATTTCAGGAAAAATCTCCAGATAGTATATTTAATGGTCTGCTTGTTTATGAAATATTGACATCTTAGACCACCTTGAAATACATCATCAGTAATTACTAATGATATACTATTCAATCCACAACAATCATTCCTCTGTCATTTGCCCTAGCAGATGTGACAGTTCTGAAGTGAAGACCCACAGAGGCCTTTTTGCACAGCTAGGCATGCTCACAATTTTAAATAGAAAAATAAAAACCATTACATGAAGTGCAAGAGGAAAGTCTTTACTTGGCAGTTTGGTTGGATGCAAAGGATCTCATGAAAGAATAGCGGGGGGTTTAAGATAAATTGGCCACCTTGGTAAATATAAATGGGATAAGTCAACATACTTGCACCATAGCAAGGGATACTGAAGGAGAATGTCCGGGTCCTATTCAAATAGAACTTCCACCCCCCCCCCAGAGTGGAAACTCAGGCCCAGTCCTGTGGAGGAAAATAGACTTAACTTTGAACCTGATGTGACTCTTCTTTATGAGACATGCTTCAATTCTAAGAGTTGTACCAAACTCAAAACATTAACCATTTCTCTCCACATATGTCGCTTGATCTGCTGAACTTCTCCAGCACACTCTGCTGCACTTCAGATTTCCAGAATCTGCAGGAGCTTGCTTTTAAACAGCAATAAACTTACACAAGAGTTAAGGTGAAAAGCCAAGCCATTTCAAAAGCAGTAATGTCCTTAATCTGCACCAACCCTCCCCTGGATCTCTGCCACACACCCCCAGCCCAAACTACACCATCCCTCTCCTGGATCCCAGTTCACCTCCCTCCCTCCCCCATCCATCCCTCCCCAGGATCCCAGCTTACCTCCCACCCCCCTCATCTCTGTTTCCAAACCCCCCAACCATCCCTCCCCAGGATCCCTGTCCCCTCTCCTCAACACCCCACAGTCTGGCTGCTGCCAACTCTTCCTCCATAACCTGCCCTGAACCGCCCCATTCCCACCCTCTAACCTTCGGCGGCTGAAGACGAAAGGAGTAGCCCCGAGCCGGCCGCCTTTGTATCGCGCCAGGCTCTGCTCGCCGACGCCGTTCGCCGAGTCGCTGACGGCGCCCGACCCGAAGGGCCAAAAGGTGCGGCCTTTGGAACTGCTGCCGCCCATTATCAGCCGGAGACCATCTCCGAGCGGCGGCTCTCGGAGGGAGGTGAAAGGGGAAGGGAGTGAGGGTGGGAAGAGGGAGGCGAAGGGGGGGGGGGGGGGTGCGGTTGGTGGCGAGGCAGGGGGTGGGAGAGGGCTAGGCCTGAAGCCTGGGTCTCGCGTACCCACGCTCGAGCTGCTCAGTGACCGTTAGGAGCTGCAAATGATAAGGACCCCGCCCACGGCCGGAGTCTGTCCACACAGCCGCCTGTTTGTAACCACTTTCACGTCAGTGGCCGGGGCCAGCGGATATGACGTCGAGGAGAGGCGGCGGCAGCAGGTCGTTGGGCTGTCAGGTCAGGTGATGAGGTGTGTTAATTTGTTAGTTTAATTTGCGGCATCCTTGGTGTAAAATACCCCCCCTCTATTTTATAATTACTGTAAAAAACGTATAAATGGATGTGTGAGCAATATAGTATACAACAGAATGTTAGGTTCAACCTCAACATCGCCTTCTGCAGGAGGACCCGTGTGTTCTTTGTTGAGTCATTTACCTTGGGACAGGTGGGCTCCAACCCCCTGACACCGTTTCCAAGGTCCTGCGGACCACATTGAGGGTCGCCAGCAACCAGTTGGATGCATTCCTGGAGGTTTTTTATTTTTTTTCTCTTTTTCCCCAGCACCCATGGCGTGTGTGTGTGCAGGTGTAAAACACAGTGAAGGACACAAAGTGCACGAATCTTTATTCAATTTCCACCACCAGGAAGATATGAAAAACACCCGAGTGGCTAGTGACAAGCACTACCCTTCAAACCACAGGGCAATGCTGTGTGATCAAAACAGTGAAGGGGGGTAGGGACTAAATCACCTGGAGGTTTTTATGAAACCTCCGTCAAGCCCTTTGTCCAGTCAAACGCCTTGCCCCCACTTTTCAACCAATTAACTATCCCAAGGAATATTTGCAGTGAATTTCATTTTCTTTTCCTTGCATTTCTGTTGGGTTCCTTATGGCTGATTCATCTCCCAGTTCCAGGAAAGCGCAGGGCAATTCTACAGCAGCTTCTTCCCAAATGTTATCAGACTTATGAAAGGACCTCTCATATATCAGAGTTGATCTTTCTGTGCACCTTCTCTGGAGCTGTAATACTATATTCTGCATTCTATTCTATCATCTTGATGGATTTATGTAAGGTATGATTTGTCTGGATAGCATGCAAAACAATACTTCTCATAGTATTTCTATACAGGTGATAATAATAAATCAAATCAAATCAAATTAAGAGGGGCATGGATAGGATAAATAGAGAAAGTCTTTTTCCTGGGGTTGGGGAAGTCCAGAACTAAAGGACATAGGTTTAGGGTGAGAGAGGAAAGATATAAAAGAGACCTAAGGAGCAACCTTTTCACAGAGGGTGGCACGTATATGGAATGAGCTGCCAGAGGAAGTGGTGGAAGCTGGTACATTTGCAACATTTAAAAGGCATCTGGATGGGTATCTGAATAGGAAGGGTTTGGAGGGATATAGGCTGGGTGCTGGGAGGTGGGACTAGATTGGGTTGGGATAACTGGTCGGCATGGGCCGGGTTGCTCCTTGGCACTCATCCACAGACTCTAACAACAAACACATCGACCTGGACCCAATATACCGGCCACTACAGCGGACAGCTGGAACTGACAACCGGAAGCGGCAGAGACAGGCCACTATAAATGCCGGAGGAAACAGCACAGAAGCGCTTCACAGGAGGTTCCCAAGCACTGAGGATGTCACCTAGACAGGGGACGAAACGTTTGCAAGACAAATTCCCAGCTCGGCGAACAGAACCACAACAATGAGCACCCGAGCTACAAATCTTCTCCCAAACTTATAACATAGATACCTAAAAGCCGGGCTTGAGCTAAAATTCTAAAACCATTAGCAGAGTAGCAGCGCCAGCTCTTACTCCTGAGAGCTCTCTCAGGCTACTCCCCTTATTGCTGAAAACAAGCTGTCGTTATACAGAATTTGGTATTAAAACTACAAAAATGCCACACGCCCTTAAGCAGATAAGCAGTAACAAAATGGCAAAAGTTTGCAGAGGAAGTGAAACTCAGTGACATGTCTATGTAAGCTACATGCACAGCAAAGTGGGAAACCTTGATCCAGCCAGGCCAAATAGTCAATTTGCTTTGGCTAATACATTATTACGAGACTAGTGAAAAGGTCATGAGGTAACCTTGCTCAGGCACAGTGGTTAGCACTGCTGCCTCACAGCGCCAGAGACCTGGGTTCAATTCCCGCCTTAGGCGACTGCATGTGTGGAGTTTGCACATTCTCCCCGTGTTTGCATGGGTTTCCTCCGGGTGCTCCGGTTTCCTCCCACAGTCCAAAGATGTGCAGGTCAGGTGAATTGGCCATGCTAAATTGCCTGTAGTGTTAGGTATGGGTGGGTTGCGCTTCGGCAGGTCAGTGTGGACTTGTTGGGCCGAAGGGCCTGTTTCCACACTGTAAGTAATCTAATCTAATGTTCAGTATCATTGTCCTACAAAATGGCTTTTTCTTTTAAAATCATCTTAGATTCCCAGAATGCAAATTAAATTCATAACATTCCCGGATCTTGAGCTCCCAGGAACCACACACAAACATTCAATCCATGACAAGCCAGTGTTCACTCAAATCAGACCATAAAGGGTTAATTTTCCATCAGCTTCCGTCCTTCTCCCACCCCTCTCTCTGTCTTTTGAACTCTTCAGTCAGTAAATGTAATTTATAGAAGAATGTTTTCTTTCTCTCACTCGCACATAAACATCTTCCAACTTCCTTACTATGTCAGTTTTTTCCTAGCTGTAATGAGACATTCACATAACAGCAGTCAAGATGAGGGAACTGAGCTTCACAAATTCAAATCTGCTTAGTGTGTTATACATGAACATGTATCAGGATTGATCTATTACATGCATATTCTACTCAGCTTATTAAATTACAAGTTCTTTTCCTGTTGAGTATTGAGTTTTGTTAAGAATCAGTTTAGTTACTCTGCATCCTGTTGTAAAATATCTGCCTCCGGCGTGAACAAGTAAACATATTTTATCACCTTATTTACACTGATCCATTGACACTAAGAACAGATGTCCCCAATTCCTCTGAACAAGCACTTTCCCGCATTCTCTATAGCAAATTTGTCACATTTACATGCTTTCACATGTCACATGTGAAAGCATGTCACATGCTTTCTCAGCATGATTAGTCAGTTTGCAGATGACACTAAAATAGGCCGTGTCATGGACAATGAGGAATGTTCTCAGAAATTGTGGTAGGACCTTGATCCCCTGGGGAAGTGGGCTGAGAAATAGCAAATGGAGTTTGACATAGATGAGTGTGAGGTCTTGCATTTAGAAAGTCAAACCAAGGTAGGAGTTTCATGGTGATTGGTCGGGCCTTAAGGAATGAAGTGGAACAGAGGGACATTGGAGTTCAAGTGCACGGTTCTCTGAAAGTGGAGTCACAAGTAGACAGGGCAGTGAAGAAGGCTTTTGGGACATTGGCCTTCATCAGTCAGGGCACCATATACAGAAGTTGGGAAGACATTTACAAGGATGTTGCCAGGACTCAAAGGTCTGAGTTATATGGAGAAGTTGGACAAGCTAGGACTTTTTTCTTTAGAGCGTACGAGACTGAAGGGGGGAATCTTATAGAAGTGTATAAGATCATGAGAAGCACGGATTGGGTGAATGCACTCAGCCTTTTACCCAATGTTGGGGAATCGAGGACTCGAGGGCATCAGTTTGACATAAGAGGGAAAAGAATCAAAGGGAACCCGACGGGTAACCTTTTTACATAGAGGGTGGTCCGCACATGGAATGAGCTGTCAACGGAAGTGGTTCAAGCTCCATCAGGGTGTCTGTTGATTTACTCCCTTTGTACTTGTTAAATGCCTCTCTTTAACTTCTTATCTAATCCTGACTATTCCTAGACATCCAGGATTCTCTGTGCTTATTGCTCCTACATTTTACACTAAAGTGAAAATGTTGGGCTATACTTTCCCAATTCCTTATTGAACTCCCCCGAGTGTTCTGCTGTAGATATACTTGCAAGCAGAAGTTTGCAGTCTAATGTGGCCAAATCCTGCCTTATAATCTGCCTTATCGCAATCCAAAACACTTTTTCCTTCTCTCTGACAAACTTAAAATATACAGTTGAAAGTGTGGTGCTGGAAAAGCACAGCAGATCAGGCAGCATCCAAGAAGCAGGAGAATCAACGTTTCAGGCAGAAGCCCTTCATTAGGAATGATGCTGCCTGACCTGCTGTGCTTTTCCAGCATCTGCAGTCCTCACTTTTGCCTTAAAACATATGGTGTTGTAGCCACTAACACTAAAATGCTCCCCCACTGTCACCTTTAATACCTGTTGTGGTTCTGTTCGCCGAGCAACATGAATTCGACTGGGACAACACTACTATTATAGGGCAAGCCAAACAGAGAACAGTCAGGGAATTCCTAGAGGCATGGCACTCATCCACAGACTCTATCAACAAACACATCGACCTGGACCCAATATACCGGCCACTACAGCGGACAGCTGGAACTGACAACCGGAAGCGGCAGAGACAGGCCACTATAAATGCCGGAGGAAACAGCACAGAAGCGCTTCACAGGAGGCTCCCAAGCACTGAGGATGTCACCTAGACAGGGGACGAAACGTTTGCAAGACAAATTCCCAGCTCGTCGAACAGAACCACAACAATGAGCACCCGAGCTACGAATCTTCTCCCAAACTTTGAACTTTTAATACCTGTCTGACTTCACTTCCCAGAATTAGTCTTTTGTTGGATCATCAACATATGGATATAAAGGTTCACCTGAATACATTTCAAGAAATCTGCTCCTTCTAAGCCATTTACATCATGGCTGTCCCAGTTAATGTTGGGGAAGTCAAAATCTCCTGGTATATTTACCCTATCATTATTTTTTTACATAACTCAACAAATTGACTATAATTCCTTAATTGCTAGCTGACCGTTTGGGTAATATACTCCAAGCAATGTGATCTTTTTTGTTCCTAAGCTCAACTCATAAAGCCTCATTTGAAGACCCTTGCATTAACTGACTCCCTAATTAGTTTGACACCACCTCCACTTTTACAAACCTCATTGTCTTGCCTGAAGAGCTTATATTCCTAGAATGTTGATTTGCCAGTACTGCCCCTCTATCAACCCATGTCTCTGTGATGTCAATAGTATCATAATTCCATGTGTCAATCCTCATCCTTAAATCATCTGTTTTACATATAATATTCCTTGCATTAACATAGATGCCACAAGCCTTGCCTTACTCCCCGAAAGTCAACATGTTTGAACTCTGTCTGCCTTAATTCCTTTAATAAAGTATGTTGCATGTCATTTGAACTAACAACCTGTGTCCCTCCCCTACTGAACTATTTTAAACTACTCCTAATAGCACAAGCAAACCCACCCACAGAAATGTTGGTTCCATTCTGGTTCAGGTACAGACCGGCCTGCTTGTACATGGGAGAGGCTGGGGGTGTTTTCCTTGCTGCGTCGAAGGCTGAGGGGTGACCTTATAGAGGTTTAGAAAATGATGAGGGGCATGGATAGGATAAATGGACAAAGTCTTTTCCCCTGAGGTGGGGGAGTCCAGAACTAGAAGGCATAGGTTTAGGGTGACAGGGGAAAGATCTAAGGGGCAACTTTTTCATGCAGAGGGGTGTACGTGTATGGAATGAGCTGCCAGAGGAAGTGGTGGAGGCTAGTACAATTGCAACATTTAAAAAGCATTTGGATGGGTATATGAATAGGAATGGTGCTAGCAGGTGGGAGTAGATTGGGTTGGGATATCTGGTCGGCATAGTCGGGTTGGACCGAAGGGTTTGTTTCTGTGCTGTACATCTCTATGACTCTACAACTCTACATGTTCCACCTTCCCAGAAATGATCCAGGAATCCACTTAAACCCCCTCCTGCATTAATTCTTGAGTCTTCCCTGTTCTCCAGTCTAGTTCTAATCCTATTTCGTGATCATGTAGATTGTTGACACCACAGTGGTGTCAATTCAGAACCTTCCAACACATATAAACTATGGAACGCTGTGTGGGCCACACCAAGAGTTGCTAATGCTGCATTTCACTTTGGCAAGACAGTTGAAATTCCATACCACTTGCCATCCAATAATACAAACCCATGTTCCTGTATTGTTGGATTCCTGCTGCTGGGTGTCATGGTTTTCGAGATTTTGATGAGTAATCCGGTAGTACTGATGACTACCAGCAGGTGGCAAATTCAGTCTTGTATACCTAATAGGGCTCAGTGTGTAAAACAAGACGTAAAGTATCTAACTCAAATGCGGAAATAGTGCTCAATACTGAAAACAGCAAAAATTCATTTATTATATTTTTTATAAGTGCAAGGTGCAGTTATGTAAACATACATACCAACATAGGATTTGCGATCAGGAGTAGGTCATTCAGTCCTTGAGCCTGCCCTGCTATTTGATGAGAAAATGGATGATATAACTGAGGCCTAACTCTACTTTCTTGACTATCGCTACAATCTTTGACTCCCTTGTTAATCAAGAATTTATCAAATTAACCTTAAAAATATTCAGCAACCCTGCCTACACTGGTTTCTAAGGAAGAGAATTCCACAGACCAATGACAGAGAGAAAAAAATTATCGTCTCCATATTAAATGTGAAACTCCTTATTTTTAAACTGTGTCCATAGTTCTTATATTTCTCACAAGGGGAATCATTCCTCATTATCTACACTCTCCAGTCCCTTTAGGGTTTCATATGTCTCAATAAGATCACCTCTCATTCTTCTAAATTCTACTCTTATATCCATTCGTCATAAGATAACCCATTTGTTCCAATCGAGTGAACTTTCTCTGAACTGTTTCCAATGTTATTACATCTTTATTTAAATAAGGAAACCAAAATTGTACACAGTGCACTCCAGATGCAGTTTCACTCTTTTTACTTTCTAATCACAAGCTGAACCTGCATACCACTTTTTGAGATTCATGTACCAGCACAATCAGGTTCCTCCAATATCAGAGTTTTGCAATATTTCTCCATTTGAATAATATGCTGTTTTTCTATTCTTTCTGCCAAAGGGAATGTGTTCATAATTCCCACATTGTACTACATTTGCTAAATTTTGCCCACACACTTAAATCATTTATGTAATTTTGTAGTCCATCTGCCAAATTTTTGCCCACACACTTAACCTATCTATATCCCTTTGTAGACTCCTTGTGTACTCTTCACAATCTACTCCTATCTATCTTTGTGTCATTGGTAAACTTAGTAACAATACATTCTGTCATCAATGTATATTGTAAATACTTGAAGCCCCCAGTATTAATCGCAGTGGTATTTCTCAAATTACAATTTACCAACCTGAAAATTACCCAATTATCCCTCTTCTCTGCTTCCTGTTAAATAACTAATCCTCTGTCCATGCTAATGTTATCCTTTGCATCATAAGCTCTCCTTTTAATGATATGGATGTGTCTGTGTTGGACAGGCGTGTACAAAGTTAAAATTCACGCAGTACTAAGTTATAGTCCAACGGGTTTATTTGGAAGCACTAGTTTTTGGAGTGCTGCTCAACTGCCTGATGAAGGAGCAGTGCTCCGAAAGCTAGTGCTTCCAAATAAACCTGTTGGACTATAACTTTGTGTGCTGTGTGATTTCCAACTTCTTTTAAAGTAACTTTTGAGGTGGCACCTCATCAAATGCCTTTTTTGAAATCAAGGTTCAGTACTTCCCCCTATTGACATGCTTTTTACTTCAAAGAGTTCTAACAAATTAGTCAAGAATGATTTCCTTCAACAAAACCCACACTGACTCTGATGGATTGAATTGTGATTTTCTAAGTATCCTGCTATAACTTTCTTAATAATGGTTTCCATCATTTCCCTAAGAGAGAGATTGGATTAAATGGTCTGTAGATTCCTCCTTTCTGACTCCCTCTTTTCCTGAATGGAGGAGTCATCTTTGCTATTTTTCCAACAGCTGGGAACTTTGTAGAATCTACGGAATTTTGTAAAATTACAACCCATGCATATGCTATTTTCACAGCCAAATCTTATAAAACCCTAAAGGATGCAAACCATCAGGCCTTAGAGACTTGTCAGCCTTTAAGACCAATCATTTTCTCAGTTTCCTTTCCATGTTGATTGTAATTGTTTTTAGTGCCCTTCCCTATCTCTTAGTTATTTCTGGAATTTAGTTTTGCCTTCTCCACTAAAGGTGAAGCACAAAATATTAATGCTTTCACCACTTCCTTTATTTTCCATTATCAATTCACTGCTGCCTCACAGCGCCAGGGACCCGGGTTCAATTCCCGCCTCGGGCAACTGTCTGTGTGGAATTTGCACATTCTGCCCGTGTCTGTGTGTGTTTCCTCCAAGTGCTCCGGTTTCCCCCCACAGTCCAAAGATGTGCAGGTTAGGTGAATTGGTCATGCTAAATTGCCCATAGTGTTAGGTGCATTAGTCAGCGGTAAATGGGTCTGGGTGAGTTGCTCTTTGGAGGGTCCATGTGGACTTGTTGTGCCGAAGGGCCTGTTTCCTCATTGTAGGGAATTAATCTAATCTAAAAAAATTCCACAGACCTGTGCGCTAGAAAATCCATACTCACATTATCTATTCTTTTCCCTGTAAATAAATATGTGTAACCTTATAAACTCATCCTATCTGCTTTTATATTTCTAGCTATCTTTCCCTTATTTTCTAATTTTTCTTCCTTATTCTTATTTAGTAGTTCCTTGCTTCTTTTAAATTCTGTCCAATATCCTGACCTGCCACTAATCCTCACAATTTTAAAAAATTTGATAGAATCTTCACGTCTTTAGTTAGCCATGGATGGTATATTCCCTACAGTCCTTCTCTCCTTATAATGCATCTTTGCTGAGTGTTAGGAAATAGCTTCTTATATTTGTGAAATAGCTTCTTATATTTCTGCCACAACATCTCTACTATCCTACCCCTTAACTTTAGTTAATTTTAGTTAATTTTAACTAGGTCTGATACCATTGTAATGGCCTTTATTTAAGTATAAAACATTAGTTTGAGACATGCGCTTCTCAGCCTCAAATTGAATGTGAAATTCAATCATATTATGATCTCTTCTATTATCCTGAAGCTCCTTCATTATAAGGTTGTTAATTAATTCCAATGCACATTTGCCAGATCTGGTCTAGCCTGCTGTCTAGTTGGCACTAGAATGTGTAGTTCTATGAACTCCTTTTTAAGACTACCTTTGCCAATCTATTTCATTAAGCAACTACTGTAATGTTGGAGTTGACATCTCTCAGATGAGATATAAAATGGAGGTCCTGCCTGTCCCCTAAGATGAATGCAACATATCACTTGCTACTATTTGAAGATGATCTCTGGTGTTTTATCCAATGTTTATCCCTGAACCAACATCAGTTATTAAAAGATTATCTGGTCATTTTCACATTGTGGACAGAGTATCTATTGTGACAACTGTGTAAGCCAATAAGTTGGTGGCAGGGATGGACTTAGAGCTAAACAGTTTATTTTCCAGAAAACAAACAGCAAGTTCTATTTTGACATATTTTCTACAAAATAGCAAACTGAAAAAACATAGAAATGAAGCCTAGCCATTCCAGAGATAGTTTACAAAGGAATCACCCAATTATCTTCATTCTGTGCAGAAATGATGCCACGACTAAAATTCCTGTGGAATTTTAAACAGGCACAGGGGATGCTGGAAAAACTCGGCAGGTCTGGCTGCATCTGTGGACAGAGAAATAGAGTTAATGTTTCGAGTCAGGTTTGACAATTTTAGAAATGAAACTTGCTGTGTACAAAATGGCTGTTGTTTTTTGCTAAGTTAAAACAGCACTACAGAAAGTATATGAGGTATGTTCGGACATTCTGTGGTCATGAAAGATTAAAGTATTGCAGAAATGCACGTTCTTCTCTTTACTGCCACTGCTCCTACTTACCACCTTTAATTCTGCCCTGCCAGTGCAATGTATTATTACTGCCTAATATTGGTGCTACAGTAAGGAATAGGAACAGGAGGTCATTCAAGGAAATCATGGCTGATCTGAGGCCAAACCCCATATGCTTGTCTTTGGCCCATATCCCAAAATACTTTTTCTTAGCAAACATTTATCTATCTCAGATTTTCTATTAAGAACTGACCTAGCATCAATTCCTGTTTGTGGAAGAGAGTTGCAAACCTTCATCACCCTTTGTGTGCAGAATTGCTTCTTGACATTTCTCCTGAAAATTTTGGCCCTAATTTTTAAACTGTGTTCCCTAATTCTAGAACCACTGGAAATAGTTCATAGTTTTCTTCACTGTCTTTTCCTCTTCATGTCTAGAATACTTTGATTAGGTCACCACTTAAGCTTCTAAATTCGAGAGAAACAAACCTAATTTGTATAATTTCTCCTCATAACTTAACCACTGAAGTCCAGAGATCATCTTTGTAAACATATGTTGTATTCCTTCCAATGTCAAAATATCCTTCCTAAATTTTGATGCCAAGATCTACTCACAAAACTCAGTGGTTTTAACCAAGGTTTTGTATAACTGCAGCATAACTTCTGCATCCTTGTACTCTAGTCCTCCAGACATAAAGGCCAGCATTCCATTACCTTTCTTTATTATTTCTTGATTATTGTTTGTGCCATTTTAAAGGTGAATACGCCTAAACCTCCAATTGTCTGTGTGTGTCCACTGTATTTAATTTCATACCATCTAGAAAGTATCCTGATCTATTCTTTTCTGTCCAAAATGGATAACCTCTCACTTGCTTACAATTGAAATCCATCTGCCACCATTTTGCCCAATAACCTAGTCTATCCATAACCCTTTGTAATCTTATGCTATCTTCTGAACTCCCTACAATTTGCCTAAATTTGTGTCATCAGAAAATGTGCATATATGACTTTCTGGGTCAATATCCAAGCTGTTAATAAATAATGTGAATAACTGAGGCCCTAACATACATCCTTGTGGGACACCACTAGTCACATCCTGCTATTTGAGTACTTACCCGTATTACTCCTACTTTCTTTTGCCTTCCATTCAACCAAATTCCTAGCTATATCAGTAACTTTGCCCTCAATTCTTTGGGTTTCAACCTTAATTAACAGTCTCTTATGTGGGACTTTATCAAGTCCCTTCTGGAAGTCTGTATAAACAACCACCATAGACATTCCTCTCGGTAAAAACAATGACTGCAGATGCTGGAAACCAGATTCTGGATTAGATTGGTGCTGGAAAAGCTTTTGCCCGAAACGTCGATTTTCCTGCTCCTCGGATGCTGCCTGAACTGCTGTGCTTTTCCAGCACCACTCTAATCCATAGATATTCCTCTGTCTACTACCCAAATTCTCTCTTCAGAGGCATGGTGGCTCAGTGATTAGCACTGCTGTCTTACAGCATCAGGGACCCAGGTTCAATTCCTGCTTTGGGGACTGCCTGTGAGGAGTTTGCACATTTTCCTCTGGATGCTCTGGTTTCTTCCCATAGTGCAAAGATGTGCAGGTTAAGTAGATTGGCCATGAGAAATGCAGGATTATAGGGTTAGAGTAGAGGGCTGGAGCTGGCTCTTGATCTTAGTGGAATGCTGTTTGAGGGTAGGTGTCAACATGATGGGCTGAATGGCCTACTTCCATGATGTAGGGATTTTATGATTCTAATCTTTCCTTAACTTCAACATTCACTCTCAATGTGTCTAGTTTTTGAGCACACTGTGCAAGTAATTGTTTTAAACCAACACATTAGGGTGATGATTTTTTTTCCACATTGAAAAGATGAGTTTTTGTTTTGCTCTTCTTCTTTTCTGCAAAATCTTTTATGGCTTTCCATACATGGCATTTACCGTGTCTGACCCTCCCTGCGTAAGTATAGTTCCTGTCACACGTGGTTCAGCTCTCATTACCAATGTCTTCCCTTGAGTTGAGATTGCATGGTCCGCTACCACAAAATATCAAGCTCACCCTCAGCACTCATCTGCTGACCGACATTGATTTTTGAACCACATGATGAAGGACCAGAGCCATGCTTATAATGAATACCTGTTAAGCAAGCTAAAGAGCTGCTTATATAGACAGGTAGGAGGGTGGAAGAACACAGCAAGCCAAGCAGCATCAGGAGGTGGAGAAGTCGGTGTTCCGGGTGTAATCCTTCAGGACTATTGGTGGGTGTAGGGGGAAGCTGCAGATAAAGGGAGAGGCGGGAGTCAGGGGTTAGGGAGGGAAGTTGTTTCAATTAACCTCCCTCCCCAACCCTGACTCCCTTCCTAGCTCCTCCCTATTCCATCCACTGCTTCCTACCAGCAACCGAATTCATTCCTCCCATTGACAATAGCCTGCAATTCAAGTGTATCATAATCGGCTGCTTTGTGAATAATTGGGAAATTCGATACTGTACAGTATCACACCAACTCAGTCAAACTAAAGGGATGAGATGGCAGTGAAAATTGCCAAAATAATCAAAAAAGTCAAGCAGATTCTGCACAGACTTGTACAGAAGTTATCCTCGAGTGGAGAAATACACCTAAAAGCATAGAAATGAGTCGAGTCTAAAGACTAATGTCACAGCACTCCTGAAACTATTCACCCAACAATGAAAAAACTATTGAAACCAGAAGTAGTGACAGGCATGAGGGACAAACCAAAGGTGAGATGACAAAAAAGCAAATGTCAGTTCAGACAAACTTACAAACTCTGGCAACCACTGCCAGCATTGAGAACTGGAGAGCCTGTCAGAGTGCGAACATTTAATGCTGTCAACAAGAGTCAGCTCATGTGGCAGCTTGGGATCTATGCAGAACAATTTGGAGAAAAGAATTTGTATGTTGTGTAATGGCTGACTTATCATAGTCAAGTGACTGCTACATCTGCTGCAAGTGCTTTCTCTTTGTAGCAGCCCTTAAAAGTTTACACAAAAAAGTTATCTGAGTGGGCACTATCTGTTATCAACTGTAACATTAGCACTTACACAGCACTACCACTGGGCTGCGAAGTATGTTCTCTGAACTCTGGAATTTTTCTGAAATTGGTAGTATTAGTCCTGTTCATTATTCACATTCTGTATATGTGATAAACGTTAGTGGGAGTCAGTGGAGTTACCATGTGCGTGTTTGAACTTTTAAGTGTTCACCCTTTCTGTTTTCTTTAAAACAAGGATTTCTCATTTAAGATGAAGATGAGAATCTTTGTTCTCTTGGATGGTTGAGAGTTTGTGGAATTCTCCAGAGAATATGGAAGCTTGGTCAATGAATATTTGTAAGGGTGACAGGTAGATAAGCAGGAGGCTGGAAGAACACAGCAAGCCATGCAGCATCAGGAAGTGCAGAAGTCAACGATTCCAGCATCTATAACTGTGGAGATAAATTCCTGGCTAACAAGGGGGATAATGAGCAGGTTAGACCAAGGAGAGCCAATGGATATTATCTACCTGGATTTCCAGAAAGCCTTTGATAAGGTGCCACGCAGGAGACTGCTGAGCAAGATAAGAGCCCATGGTGTTAGAGGCAAGATACTGGTAATAGAAAGAAGATTGTCTGGCAAGAAGGCAGAATGTGGGGATAAGAGTCCTTCTCAGGATGGAAACCAGTGACTAGTAGTGTTCCATAAGGATCAGTGTTGGGACCATAATTTTTCACCTTATATGTTAAATGATCTGGATGAAGGAACTGCGGGCATTCTGGCCAAGTTTGCAAACGATACAAAGGTAGGCAGGAGGGCGACTGAAAGATTTAGACAGGTTAGGACAGTGGAGAAAAGTGGTAGATGAAATACAATGTGGGAAAGCGTGAGGTCATGCACTTTGGTTCTAAATGGGGAGAAAATTCAGAAATCTAGAGTGCCAAGGGACTTGAGAGTGCTAGTTCAGGATTCTCTTAAATTTGCAGTCGGCAGTTAGGAAGGTAAATTCAATGTTGTCATTCATCTCGTG
This sequence comes from Chiloscyllium punctatum, assembly GCF_047496795.1. Lineage (NCBI taxonomy): Eukaryota > Metazoa > Chordata > Chondrichthyes > Orectolobiformes > Hemiscylliidae > Chiloscyllium > Chiloscyllium punctatum. Next base: position 64,786,059 of record NC_092750.1, on the reverse strand, counting down.
AGGACTACAATATAAAAGCAGGGATGCACTTCTGAGGCTTTATAGGGCTGTGGTCAGACCATATTTAGAGAATTGTCATCAATTTTGGGCCCCATATATTAGTCCAGGAGCAGGGGCAGAGGAGGTCCACGAGAATGATCTCAGGAATGAAAGGCTTAACATGTGAGGAATGTTTGAGGACTCTGGGACTATACTTGATGGAGTTTAGAAGAATGATGGGAGATCTGATTGAAACTTACAGAATACTGAATGGCCTAGAGAGTGGACGTTTTCCATTGGCTGGGGAGACGAGGACCTGAGGGCACAGCCTGAGTAAAAGGAAGACCCTTTAGAACAGAGATAAGGAGAAACGTCTTTAGCCAGAGAGTGGTGAATCTGTGGAATTCATTGCCATAGAAGGCTGTGGAGGCCAGGTCATTGAGTATATTTAAAACAGAAATAGATGAGTTCTTGATTGCCAAGGGAATTAAAGGTTATGGGAAAAAAAGCAGGAAAATGGGGTTGAAAATCTTATCAGCCATGATCGAATGGTGGAGTAGATCCAATGGGCCGAATGGCCTAATTTCTGTTTCTTTTGTCTTATGGGGTCAAAGGGTATAAAAGAAAGGCAGGAATATTGTTGAAGCCACAGTCAAGTAGCCATGTTATTGTTAAGGGGTACAGCAGGCTAGAAAGGCCAAGCTTTCTAGCCCTGCTCGAAATACACTGCAGTGAATTGCAGATGTCAATGTGTTGGAATTAGCTTCCCAATCCACTGCAGACCTGCACTGGATTTAGCACTGTGTCAAGTATGCATACAATTCCAGATTAAAATGCATAGTGTTCAGAACCATACTAGTTACTGCAAGCAAACAAATGAAAAGATTCAAAAGATTCAAAAATATTTAAGCAAAGACTTCTGAAAAGGTTTGTAATTCTTTATAAATATTAATATAAGAAGACAGACATGTTTATTGTTTTTGAAATATGCATACATTGAAAGACTCTCATGGGACCATGGACCAGTAAAGGGAGCACTGGATATTTACAAACTAAAGAATTGAGATAAAAGGAAAATCCACCAGTTTGGAAATGTAGTCAAGGGAAGGAGAATTTGAGGTTCATTGGGACATTTTATTATGTTAAAGGGGATGCACAAACTCAAATTATTGGTGTAGGTCAAAGGCAGAGGTAAAGACAATGGACAAGTTAAGCAAAGAAACAAACAGGATTGTCAAACAGCCTGGCAGAAATTTCAAACCAATGTAGATAACGTAGGCTATGAAGAGGGATAATGCCTCCTGAACTGCTGGGCCCATTATAAGGAGTTGTTTAAGGAAGGCAATTGGCCAAGAAGACTAGCGTAAGGTTAGGGTGTTGTTGCAGAGTTTTACTTGTTTGGGTTAGGAAGGGAGATTTTTCCCTCTGGTTGTTCAGTTGACTTGGATTTACAATAGAGTGGATTTGCCTTGAACAGTCTTGATGAGGCCAAACAGCTTTTCTTGTTCTGTGCACCATTTATTTTAAACATCTATAATGCTTATTCCATTTGTGAATGTACCTACAAGAGAAGAAAGAACACATAACCTTCTGTAATAAGGCAGAGGTGTCAAATGGTGGAGCACTTTGTGGCAAGTGATCACAATTCTATTAGTCTTAAAATAATTATGGGTCAAAAAGGTAAAGTTCTAAATTGGAGTAAGACCAATTTTGACTGAATTCCAAATGTTGATTGGAGGAAGTTACTCACAGGTAAAGGGACAGTCAGGAAGCCTTTAAAAAAGAAATAACAGGAGTTCAGAGACAGTATGTTCTTGCTAGTGTAAGAGGCAAGGGTATTAGGTAGGTGTAGGAAATGCTGGATGACTAGAGAAATTGAGGCTCTGGTCAGGAAATAGGAGTAAGCATATATCAGTTATAGACAGCTGGAATTGAAGAAATCTCTAGAGGAGTATAAGGGCAACAGGAGTATACTTAAGAGGGAAATCAGGAAGGCAGAAAAGGGACATGAGAGCGCTTTGGCAAATGCTGGAGCCGTTTCAGGTTCCTTTTCTTGAAGACCTGAAGAATAGTAAGTTGGTGAATAATCTTGTTACTTATCCTATTTAATATCCCTCAAATATTTTCATTAGCTCAAAGTACTGGTTAGTGCTCACGCATTTGCCATTGTCCTGCGAAGGATGTCACAATGAACTAAAACTATAAAGTAACTCTTTGGCCAAACCATTTGATGAAAACTTCAAACCAACAGAAATTGATCTTATGCCTTCCATAGCAATGCTCATGATGATGGTCTTTTGACTGTGTTTTTGTAACTGACTTAGAGAGGCTACAGTGCTAAAGGAAATGTGAATAGACATACCAGCAGGACATTACAGATGTACACTTTTAAGATGGTAATTAGCACACTTCTCAAAATGTTGCCCTAGTGCATTTTCCTCCTTTGCTGTGTGAAGATGGCAGTTTGGAAATTCAATCTACACAACCACTTCGTGGCCAAAGTCTGAAACAGCAGTTTGACAACTATCAAGGCAGAACATAAATAGCATGTCAACATTTCCCACTTAAATGGTGAGTGTTGACAGAAACATAATTACAAACTCATGATAAATGGAAATGAGGGTTGCAGTGAGAAAATGGGTTTCACATTACAAACTGGACGATTGGTAATACAAAATCACTCAAAACAAAAAGGAATCCATCTTAGTTTATTGAATAAAACTTGAAGTACAAATATAAATTATGAACTGCTTTGATCAGGAGGCAAGCTCGACTCATGTCGTAGGGTAGGCTAAAGTCCATTTCTCTTCACTTTGCCCCTGCCAGTCCACAAGTCATAATTTTGCTACTTTCCATTCTACGGCATTCACTCAGGGCTGGGGGAGGAGAGGTGGGGTGAATAGAGAAAACTATGCAGCTCCACATTGCAACCACTCGTAGCATTATGCCTCTTCTCGTGGTCACAGTAACATAGGGGCACTCATTTTCCACGAGACCAGGTCGCTAGAGCCAGCAGGCTATTTAACACATAAGTGCATCACAGCTGAGTCTGACCCCTATCTCACCCAATGCTCACACAGATCTACTTGCCAGCAGAAGACACAAGCCTGCAATCAGGAGCACGGCCTCTGCTTAATATTCACCTCCCCAGCTCGAATGCTGAAAAGGTGTCCTTAGTCTCTGTGATAGAGTTGGGTTAAATCAAATCAGACTGGGGATCAAAGCTCTGATCTATAAATTTAAACCTGAGCTTTCAGTGTCTTCACTAGCAAGGCTTTCCATTCCATGAGATACTTCTCCAAATGATGCAAGCTTTAAAATTCATGTCCAAGATCTATCAGCCCAAACAGACAGAACAACACAACTTCTATTAGCTCACTTTTAGAGCAGATAGTTCACTTATAATGCACACAGATCTGAGCCTAGATCTGAACCACACCAAACCCAGCCTACCTTGTACCCACTTCAAGCTCAGCTGATGCCAAGACTGGCCCACCCTGTACCCACACCAGACCAAACAAAGCTCCATTCTTTAAATCTGGATACATTCCATTATAAAACTTAAACTGTCCCTCTTTCTTTCTTTCTCTCCCTCAATTTCTCCTCATTATCCTGACAGATAAGAAGAACTGGTGACTTGATCCCACAATATTTTTCACATGGAGTCAAAGCGCTTTTGGCAAGGCAAGTATGTTGTTGCCTTTTCTCAATTGCCATTTAAATTGAGTGGCTTAAAGCAACCATATTGTTCAGATTTGGTGTCATGTGAAGGCTGGTAAGTACAGCAGATTTTCTTCCCTGAACACCATTAGTGAATCAGATTTTTTTTTCATGACAATCTGGTAGTTTCAAAATCATTAGTACACTAGTTGATTTTTAATTCCAGATTTATTAACTTATTACATTTACACTTCTTTCAGTTTGCACGGTTAAATTCAAACTCTTGTCTTCAGAGTATTAGCCCTGGTTTGCTGATTCATAGTCCATTAACATTACCGTTTCGCTGTCATGCACGATTTTTGCTACTGCTTTCAGTCATTGTTCTGCGCAGGTGGAGAGGGCAAGTGGATAAAAGGTGGAGGACAAACTGAGCAAGGGAGCTCTGCTTCTCTTATCATACCCAGTAAAATTCAGGTTATCTTGCACCCCACTAACTGGAATCTCTGACATTCTCCCCAGCACACCCTCTGCAACTCCCCAGTTCACTGTTACTGTACAAGATACTGATGTTATCAGTCTGAAGTGATTGTAAAGGAAATTTCTGGACTATTTTTTCCTCTGTATGTACAGTGAAAAGAATTCAAGTGGAGAGGATGTAAGTCACTACAGGTTGCTGTTTATGTCAAGGCATGTTTTTGTTTGATTTTTTTACTATAAGCACAAACCTCAATGAAATAGCCAGCATTACTGATGTATGGTTCTTGCCAGATAATACAAATTTTACTGCAGTTAGTACCTTGATCTCAGCTGATCGACCTTGCTCCGGTAGCCAGGCTAAGATTATGAAATCTCTGACGAAGGAATTCCACAAGTTCTGAAATGACGTGTCTTTAAAGTTGAACTCTGAGATATGCTAACCCCTCCCATCCATAATCATACCTAAATATTCTACAGTCCCGAAGGGTTAGCCAAAGTACCAGACAGACACCTAAAATCAGACTGCCACAACAACCGTTCCAATGACCCACTTTGTGCAGAAACAGTGAATGAACCAGCCGCCTACTTCAAGAAAAGAACAAAATGAAAACAAAACAATCAACTCTCTGTCCTCTCGTCCATGTTGGTGCCTCCCGGCAAAACGTCAGTCACTGTGACAGAGGGATTTGACCCTGCAGGTCAGCACTTTCCCGCATTTAATAGTTCTGTTCAGTAACGGTTTCTCAGTCGCACTCAATAATGTCAGGAAGAGGCTGTATACCTTCCCCCTTAATATCCCACTCCATTCGCAGTAACCCCACTCATAACTTGTATTCTCCACAGTTCACACTCTGTCGCTGGCTGGCCAGCCAGGTAACATTGGTTTTAAGACCTTCTCACCGTTCATACATGTGCGCGTGCGCGTGTATTTTATGTCCCACCCTTTCTCTCTCGCGTCACAGGGTGGCGCGGGATCCCGGTCAACCCGGGGACCTGTTGGCAAGCTCCTCTTGCATTTTTTGCCTGCAGCGGGCATACTTCCCAAACATCTGTCTGACATGCTCCTCCTCCTCACGTTGAAGGATTCTCAAGAAGTTCTGCAGCTCAGGCACAGTGAAGGCATCCCACTGGAAAGGAAAAGGAGAGTTAACAGAAATGCTGAGGGACTCATTCATCTGAAACTCAACCTAACGGTCTAGCTTAATTCTTCAACTCTGAGTTCAAGTGTAATCAGCTTGGAGAGGACTAGAGTGCCAGCAAACTTTAATATTCCAAGGTCTTGAGCCTGATGGTAACCAGCCTAACTGCTCTTGTTCTCGCGATTAGACTGGAGGAAGGAACATCAACATCTTGTAAAAAAAGTCACCAGCTGCCAAAATATTGTGTGTTAAGGTACTATCATAAAGAATAAAAAAAAAGACTTTCATTTATATCAAGCGTTTCCTAACCTCAGGATGCTTTACCTTGCTTTATAACCAATAAAGTACGCTGCAATGTAATAATTGTTGAAAAGTTAGAAGTTATTTTTTGTGGAACGATTTCCCACAAGTCGTTTTGAAATAATGACCAGCCATTCTGTTCTGGCAATGTTGGTCCAGGAAAAAATATCAGGACACTGAGGAAAACTCTGTTTATTCTTTGGAATACTGTGATGGGATATGGGAGAGAGCAGACAGGAGTCCCAACTGAAATTTCAAACAAAAGACAGCACTTTCACTGGTGTGACACTCCTTCAGTACTGCGCAGGAGTACGTTAAATTTCATGAAGCACTCCACGTTGTGCAATGAGTTTGAACCCATGGCACTCTGACTCACTGGAATAATTGTTACCACTTACTCAAGGATGAAGTGGTTTTTACTGCCTGAGTCACAACACAGGGAGAATCATCAATATGAGGAGACAGTGGCAAGAAAAAACTTGAAAAATTGTAAACAGCATCCTGTCTGGTTTAAGATTATCCTAGCTGAAAATATGCTACATTAGTGAGCATTACTCAGATGGAAGTCAGAAGCCTGCAGGAGGTAAGTGGCCTGGCAGTCATCTATCCCAGAATGAAATCCTGAATTTCAGAGATAAAGATCATGATTTGTTCTCATGGTGTGGTCATTGCTGATGTTTATTGTCAGTTCCTAATTAACGTTGGTTTGACACATTTGACTATCTCATCAAGCTACTTAGAGAACATTTAAATGATCATCAAGTTGTTGTGGGACAGGAGTCATGTTTGTACCAGACTGGGAAAGGATGACAACAATGATAAAAATAATATTTTGGACAATTTCTCAATTGTGAATTCACAGTGCAGCTGATACTGGACTGTCCTGCAGGACTCTAATGTAGAATCCATGGGTGAAGTGCAACAGATGGGAGAATTACAACTGGCAGACCTTTACTCAAATTAAGATTCTATGTATTCAATTTATGGATTTGGAAGAAAAAAATCTTTCTCCCCATCCATATGTTCACTAATCTGTTAAAACACAGGAGACCTTTTTGGTTGATAAGTTTGCCTCTTTGATCTCAGCTCTCAATTTCATGACCTTTATTTACACACAATAAAGAGCTTTCAAGTGCTTATGGTTTCTTCTATTAATACTTAAAAGAGTACGGAGGAATGAGACTTTTATTGGTTTGTAATAAAAATGCTTTTAAGAAAAGTGGGAAGTAATGAATGGATGTTTTGTTTTAACAAGTTAATGTAGTCTTTTGTTATTACAAGATTCACTGGTTCTATACCATATACAGGGTCAGAGTGCATGGACGATGTCATGGAGGTGTGGATGGGATTATTGTCTGGCATGGGAGCATGAGGAGAATCTTTTAATCCTGCCTTTCAAAAGGTTCGTTCATTTAGACTATAGTTCGTAACATTTATGAAGTGCCACAAACCACGGGTCCTTAAAAGTCCAGCATGAATCCATAAAGATTATGAAAGCTAGGATATATATACTGTATATCCCTGCAATGGAACCAACAAGACCCAAACCAGCCCACATTCTTCACCATACTGGTAAAAACCCGAAAATCAGGAATGGGATAGGGAATCTCAGAATCCGGTCCTATACTTCTCTGCCTGGCATGTTACAACCAAAACAGCAGGAACCACTCAAAAATATTCCTACTTACATTCACTTCTCCTGTCTCATTCTCTTTGAGGACAAGGCTTAGCATTTTGTCATCAGGTCCAGCCAACAGTCGCAGGTATAAGGGATGCTCGTCATCGGAAATCTTACGCGTGTAAACTGTGAAAGAAATAACAAGTCTGAATTTTGAGATATTGAACTCAATTTTAATGTCTCCAAGGTTAGGCATTGAGGGAATAATCCTACTTAAGTTCTCAGTGAACCTTCTCTTCCATGGTGAGCAGTACAAGATTCTGAACCCATAACCCTGTGATTAGTGAATCAATGCTCTGAAGTGGGTGCTGGTTATGTTTTAATTTGATTAAATATTTTCGAAAAACCTAATGAAAGCAAACATTCTGTTAAACCAGAGATATTTATGCTTCAAACATACAATTCCCCGCACCTTAAAATCCATGCCACAAGTCACGGAAACTCAAGTCCTTTCAGACTATGGAGACCAATACGTACTTGGATATTTCTCCTCACATCAGCGATCATTGCTGAACTCAGCATCAGCAGCTTCATAATTGCAGGCTCAATTCCCACAGTTTGGGAGATTCAAATTTGATCCCCATAACCACACAGTCATGGAATTGGTAGTCACCAGTGTGATCTCGACTCCAGGCAGTGTCACCCAGTCGAGAGATATACTTTTAGTCCCCAAAGATGAGTGCCCCACAACTGTGACACGGAGTTTCATTTCCTGTTTAGCTCAGAGGCATTGGGAGCTGCAGGCTGCGAGTCACTAAACTGAGATTGTGACATCTCTCAGGCATAATTAATTAAATTGACCATAAGAGTAGGACTTGAGTCAGCGCTCAGAACATGCTGATTACAGGGATAGTGCTGAATGTCAGTTTGTGAAGGCCAAGTATATTTAAAAGATAATAAAAGTTGCCACAGCATTGTTTTTGTAAATTATCCACAAATAAAATCACTTGTCTGGCACATTTCGAATGCAACTTTATGAGAAAAAGCTCTACATGTTTTTCCTATAACAGAGCTTTTGAATGATTTGACAGAAATAGCTGGTAACCAGCTGGGAAAGTACAAGGCTCACACTTCCCGAGTCTGGTTGAGCTGCTTTTATTGAATGCCATTTACAAGGGAAGGGACAGGAAGCAGGACCCAGCCAAGTCCCGGGTGAGGCAGCAGATGGGACAAAAATTCACATCCTCCCATTACGGGGTTTGGCAGCAAGTGGTAAAGTGTTTATCTCAGGATTTCCTCACTGTGCAACTGATTGCGAGGGCCTCATCGCATCAGCAAACTGGATGTGGTTGATCATTCCCTGCATTATAGAACTCGAGCATTTTAAGGAACAGGAAAAGGCCCCCAAACAGGCAAGTCCTTTTTCAACTGATGAAATGCATCTAATTATCTCCTACAATCTTAGTCTACAAGTTCCATTAAAAATAAATGCTCTGTCTGCCCCACAGTCTTTCACATTAGAAAAGTTCAAAGTTCTCTCCTGCAGTTTCCTTGGCCATGGGAACACAAGTTAGAGAATGGAGCGTCTGTCTCAGCAGCACTCACGAATGTCTGGCTAATGAGTGGAAAGCTTGGCACAATTCACAAGAGTTAAGCTCTGGACATGCTTCTCCAGTTGACAGAATTCTATGCATGGAAGTGGCTAGTTACAACTTTGGGTCTTTAACTATCTCAATTATTTTATGTTTTCTGCTTGTGTCACGATAGCATTTCTCCATGGCAGATCATTTGCCTGGCTCTTGGGTCTCAGCCTTTCAAAACTTATTCTCTTTGTTAGGCCAGGACTGAGGATTAGCTGTGCCTTAAGTGGGCAGCAGTCTTTCTTTTTGGGTCTGAAGAAGACTCCCACTCCCACAACATGAGCCCTGATCTCAATAGGTCCTCTAATTTTGTATCGAGGGACAGCTGTTCTGTTGGAGGTGTGGACATTTGGTTGAGGTGTCAAAATGTGATCAACCTGCCTTCTTGGCAGATGCAAAATAATCCATATCATGATTTGAAAAACAGCAGGAGAATTCTCCCAAGTGCCCTTGCTAAATTTTAATCCCCCAAATCAACATCAAATGGGTGTAATGGTCATTGTCGTGTTGCTGTTTCTGGCAGCTTGCTGGCCATAAATACACTGCCACGTATCCTACACTAATGTGTAGGATGACTACATAACCATGACTACAATTTATGCTTTGTAGGGTGCAAAATACTTTGTGCCATCTTGAGTTAAGTTTAATATAAACGCAAGCTCTTTCTTTTTGACCCAAGAGCAGCAGTGCCTTTTTGCATTGGATTTACCTTGGTCATCTTTCTCAACCCGTTCAAACAAAGCAAACTTGCGGGGATTGTCCACCACCATGAATTTGTTGAGCAGTGCTTTGATCACCTCACTGGCCTTCGTGTGACTGCTGATGTGCAAATGCTTCACTGTGTCTTTCGGGAGGTAGAAGGATGTGCGCCGTTTTATTGGCTGCGCGCGGGGCGGTCCCATTGCTTTCTTGGCATCGTAGATTGATTGAGGCTTCATGTTTGCAGACACGGAGATAGGTCTCACCAACTTCAGCTGAACCTTAATGAACCCGGTGTACGTTCCGTCACTGTTCTGTGGAGATGGGGAAGAGACAAGTGAGAGTTGGTATTCTGCAGTCATTGTGAACACATTTACATTGGCAAAGGTAGGCCCATTTAACTCAAAGGCATTCACTGGCTGCTTGACATGTAATGTAGCTGCTTTTTATGGACGTTCCTGCTGCACACAAGCAATGGATCCATCGAAAAAAAGTCATGAAACCAGGAATAACTGATTCCCAACCCATGATTTCTACAGGGGAAATCCCAACTGTGTTGACAGAGAGAATGCCAAGAAATCCTGAGTTAAAAATCACACAATAGCAGGTTATAGTCCAACAGGTTTAATTGGAAGCACACTAGCTTTCGGAGTGTCGTTCCTTTGCAGTCCAACACCGGCATCTCCAAATCAAGAAATCCTGAGGCTGTGCAATGAGGGTGGGGGGACTTGGGGGCACTATCCTAGACTTGGGGAATGGCAGTTCCTAGCAAATAGAGGTGAGCAATCCCTCCTGATCTTGTTAACAATCGCAAGAGATATATTTATTGATTAAACAAAGTATGCTCAAATAGTGAAAAAGAATTATTCAAGGTGGGCAAAGTAAGGGACGTCTAGCTCATGTATACAGTAATGCAGCATCTGATTTCCTATATTTATTTCACGACTCTCAGTCATGCAACAGTCAACAGAAAGTTTGTATGCTGATCAACCAGCCTTGAAACAGATATTCTGTCAAAATATGGTAATAGGTAACATATAGCATTGTATTTATTCAATCTTAAAAATGTTATCGAGGATATCAACATCATTAAGAAAACTTGCATTTATTACCCAACCTTAATTACCCTTCAGAAAGCAGTAATGGGTTGCAGTCCATAATAACAGTGGGGAGACAGTAGCGACATCCATAGTGCTATTCCAACTACAGAGAGTTGTAAACACAGCCCAGTCCATCACGCAAGCCAACCTTTCATTCATTGACTCCATCTACCACTTCTTCCTGCCTCGGAAAGGCAACCAACATCAAAGACCCCTCCCATCCTGGTTACAATCTCTTCCAACCACTTCCGTCAGGCAGAAGATACAAAAGCTTAAGTACACGTATCAACAGGCTCAAGAACAGCTCTTTCCACACTGTTATTAGACTTCTGAATGGACCTCAGAAGTTTCAAGTCTAACGTTGGTCTTGCCTTTTGTGCACCTTCTCTGCAGTCATAACATTGTATTCCTTGCCTTGTTCTATGACCCTATGAATTTTGTATGGTATGATCTGCCTGTACTGCATGCAAAACAAAGCCTTTCACTGTACTGAGGTATATGTGACAATAATAAATCAGAATCGAAAAGTGTGGTGCTGGAAAAGCACAGCAGGTCAAGCAGCATCCAAGGAGCAGTAGAAGTTGGGGGTGGGGGGGGGGGGGGGGATGTTGGGGGAAAGGGGCTGAGAGCTAAATAGGAGGATAGGGGTTGGGGAAGAGTTGCTGGGAAAGCATGGTGGCACAGTGGTTCACACTACTGCTTCACAGCGCCAGGAGCCCAGGTTTGATTCCAACCTCGGGCGACTGTCTGTGTGGAGTTTGCACATTCTCCCAGAGTCTACATGGGTTCCCTCCGGGTGCTCCGGTTTCCTCTGACAGTCCACCCATAGGTCAGGTGAATTGGCCATGCTAAATTGCCCATAGTTTTCAGGGATGTGTAGATTAGGTGTGTTAGTCAGGAGTAAGTATAGGATAGAGGAATGGGTCTGAGTAGGTTACTCTTTGGAGGGTCAGTGTGGACTTGTTGGGCCAAAGGGCCTGTTTCCAGATTTTCAGGCAGTGCATTTCAGGTCCTAACCACACTGAGTATAAAAGCCAACTGGTTACCTCACTATTGCATTCCTGGTTGCTGCCACACTGGTGGAGTGAATTGTTATGGTAGTGAATAGGCTACCAAATAGGCTACTTTGCCCTGATGATATTGGGTTTTTCAAAACTTTCTGACTAAATCCATTTTATGATAAGATGTTAATGAGAGGGTCCATTACCATAACCCTCCACCATTTGGGTCTGCTACTCACCAGCGTCATCAAGAGATCATTATTGATCTGAGAGTTGTACTCTCGAATCTTGGGTTCAATTTCATCTCGTGAAAGAACTTGCTTCTTCCAATCAACGCACTCATCCTGCAAAGCAACAAAAATGTTGATAAGTACCCTTAGCAATGACCCACAGAGCTTCTAAGAGTTTGTCTTGGGATGTTGAATGGTAGCAGACACACACAGCTGGTGAGGGTCAGATGTTTCTTTATTTTCCACTTTACAATACCAATTTTCTCCAACTGCTACTTGATCCTATTGGTTCAAAGTCTTTGCCAGTATAAACTCGGGCACTTTGCTCAGGTGGCCAATTCCAAGAATGAGACGATCAGAAGATTAGATTAGATTACATTACATTACAGTGTGGAAACAGGCCCTTCGGCCCAACAAGTACACACTGACCCGCTGAAGCGCAACCCACCCATACCCCTACATTTGCCCCTTACCTAACACTACGGGCAATTTAGCATGGCCAATTCACCTGACCTGCACATCTTTGGACTGTGGGAGGAAACCGGAGCACCCAGAGGAAACCCACGCAGACACGGGGAGAATGTGCAAACTCCACACAGAGAGTCGCCTGAGGCAGGAATTGAACCCAGGTCTCTGGCGCTGCGAGGCAGCAGTGCTAACCACTGTGCCACCGTGCCACCCTGAAAGTAGTCTGAAAAGCCTTGAGTGATTCTAAAGCAAAGGCTGATCCTGTCCATAACCTGAACCCACCACTATATGGTGATTAGAAGCAGGAGCATCAGCAAATTCTATCACATTTTACTGAAATCAGTTCATTCAACAGAGACAGGGGATTGACGCTGGGCCAGTGTGTTCTATGGTTGTGCACCAGATCACATAATACCCTGCAGGGAGCTTTCTTTTTCCTCACTTTTAACATGCACTTTGGTAAGCGTTTTCTATCTAAATTCAATATTTACTGAAAGATGTTTGTTTTACTTTGTATGTCTATTGTCAACAAAAACTTGCATTTATATAGCATCTTTAACATGATAAAACATTCCAAGATCCTTCACAGCATTGTCATCAGACAAACACCAACCTGAGCCAAAGTACAAGACATGAGGGTGTGCAACCAGAAGCTTGAAAAATGTGGTGCTAGAAAAACACAGCAGGCCAGGCAGCATCCGAGGAGCTGGAGAATTAACGTTTCGGGCATAAGCCCTTCTTCAGGAATGAGGCTCATTCCTGAAGAAGGGCTTATGCCCGAAATGTTGATTCTCCTGCTCCTCGGATGCTGCCTGGCCTGCTGTGTTTTTCCAGCACATTTTTCAACTCTGGTCTCCAATATCTGCAGTCTTCACTTTCTCCAACCAGAAGCTTGGTCAAATAGTTAAATCTTAAAGGAGAAGAGAGAGAGGTGGAAAGTCAAAGAGGCTTGAGGAGTGAATTCTAAAGCCTCTTCTGTCTTAGAATGTCACAGAGTGATTTGCACATAGTCCTCTCCAATGACCACTATCACAGTATCAGGCTTATAGGAGGCTTGGAGGTGGAGGGGAGGAATGTGAAGACAGAGAAGGCGTGACAAGCCCTTTCATAAAGACTCCACTGATTTGCGCCCAAGAGATACTAACTCATGGCAGTGGCATCAGTAGAGGCTGCGTCACCGGATCATCCACATGGTTCACAGACTAACAACAGGACAATGTGGAACAGGAAGACAGTTTAGCTACTTTCTGGTCGCTTTGTTAATGTTGTAGAAAAGCCAGATTTAAACTGCATGCGCTCAATATCTGGTGAGGGGTTCAGGAACGAAAAGGGGCTCTTGAAGGTTTCTATCAATGTCTTCAGGATGTGTCAAACATCTCTCAGAGGAACCTTCAATGACAGGAAAAGCTATGTCCTGTTCATCTAATACATACATCATGTGGTTTTATAGCCCTCCTTTCATTACCCTTACAGAACACAGCATCTGAATGTTTCTGTGATTTATGGCACTGGAATAATGAAATCTTAGTACAGAGGCTTACCAAACCTACATTTCTGAAATTGCACAGCCATCCAGTCAAAGGTCTATAGCACAGAAAAAAGACGCTTTGGCCCATCAAGTTTGCACCAGTCAAAAACAACCTAACTATTCTAATTCCATTTCCCAGCAGTTGGTCTGCTGTTTGTAGTGTAACTATTCCCTGGCACAGCTGTTCAGACAGAGGCTCAGAGAGGTTGCCTTTAACCAACAACTTGCACTATTTAGCACTGCCAATGTAGTAATCCATCCAAAAGTACTTCATAAGATGATTATGAAACAAAATCTGATAGCGATCCATGTAGACATCAGATCCCTCCCCTTCACTGTTTGATCATGCAGCAGTGCCCTCTGGCCCTCCAAGAAGGGCACTGCTTGTCACTAGCCACCCTGGTATTTCCTTTCTTCCTGGTGGTGGAAATTGAATAAAAATTTGTACACCTGTTGTCTTTCACTGTGTCTCAGACCTGCGCGCACACAACATGGGTGGTGGGGAAAATGTAAGCAGTTAGGCGGTAGTGTGGCGGTTTGAAAAAAAAAGAAAAATAATATATAAGCAGGAGATTTAGAATCTCCTCAGTTTAGGGCACTGCCTCGGTTTAAAAAAAATAGACAGCAGATTATGTGACAAGAGACAAGATTTAAAGAACATCTGAAAAAGATGAGGTCATTGAATATGGTATAGTTATATACTATAGATTCTTAGTAAGCAAGGGAATCAGAGGCTATTGATCATAGATGGTAATGTGAAATTGCAAACACAACAGCTGTGATCTTATTCAATGGTGGAGTCGGGCCAAATGGTATAATCCAGCTAATCTGTAAATTCGTGGCTGCAGAATTTGAGCCCTCGCCAGTTAAAGAAACTGCAGTAGGTGAAAGTGCAACAAAAATCAGGGACATTCAAGGGGTCAGATCACGGGAATGGGTGGGATAGCAACAATGTCGTTGGACAGCAATTTAGAACCTCAGGCTAATGTTCTGGGAATGTGGGTTCAAATCTCACCATGGCAAATGGTGAAATGCAATTGCAGTAAAAAAATCTGGAACTAAAAACTAGTCTAATGATGACCATGTTGTAAAACCACATCTGGTTCACTAGTGTTCTTTAGAAAGGAAATTTGCTGTTTTTAAATGGTTTGGCCTACATGTGACTCCAGACCCATTGCGATGTGGGTAGCACTGCCTTACTCTTAACTGCCCCACCAGGCAATTAGGGCAATAATTTCTGACCAAGCCACTAAGGCCCACATTCAACCAACAAAACAAAAAGCATAAAATATTGAGTCAGGTTGACGGTCCAGAAGCAGCTACCTTTTGTTATTATATTTTGGATTCAGTCGAATGCATTTCTGGAACATGGACATGGGAAATAGGAGTACGAGTCGGCCATTCGACCCTTCAGCTCTCCTCCGTCATTAAATATGACCATGACTGATCATCCAGTTCAGTAGAGAAAGGAGGGAGAACTTCTTCAAGGTAGACATCCTTGTAAGAGGATTCTGTTCCCACTTTCACCCCATATCCTCTGATCACTTTAGCCCGAAGAACTATATCCAACAAAAAGTAAATTAGTCACTGAGCAGGAAGCCAAGACATAGAAATCACCCATAACACAGTAATAAGTACTGTTATAGATTCTGCCGTATTTTCACTCTCATTCTAACATTCACTCGGCATAATGAACCTACTTCTTCCACTGGGACGGGCCAAATGATCTCTTCCATCGCTCGTGCTGCCGCAGGGCAAAAGACAGACCACAAAGGACAACTGATGAACAAAATGCCCCAGAACAAGAGAAAGCCATGCAGGTCCTCGGGTCTGCCTATTAATTATTCCATCATGGAAATACCTATTTTAGGAAGCGTAGAAGTCCATCTCACGCCCCACCATCTCAAATTAGAGCATACGAACATATGGCACTGGACTGTATCAGAATGCAGCACAACACAAATCTGCAGCAAGTCATGCTTAAATGATATATTGCTCTTGGCATAGGAATTTCTGGCCTTTGGTTTAGTCTGAGCCAAATGATTATAGAGTAAATTTCCATTTAGTCATTAGTCATCCTGGTGTTACACAGCTGAAGATTACCTTCTACTTTGATATATAAGAGTAAACTCAGTTGGAACAGGCAGATTTCCAACACTTTAAAGAAGCATGTTTGTAGAAACAGGACTGCTTCCACCTGATTCTCCTGCCTAGATAAATCTCCTGCACCAATTATAGACAGCTATTGCACCAAATATGGTGAGAAAAATTACCTCCTCTCTTGTTTATGTACAGCTACTCCTTCAAATATAAAGTCTAGACTAGAACATGTTTTTAAAGAGAACACGGGTCAGGGAGATGGGTGTGACGGAGAGAGCATGATGTTAATACCAGCAGCATTTGTTAAATCAATTTGAAATTTTCTGATGTCATTAATCATTAAATGCTAAAGTTGCCATAGCCTTAGCAGGCCTAGGCAGGGGAACAGGAGAATGTTTCATGGTTAACTTCAAGTCTGGTTAAACTTCAGAGAATGAACTGTATGGGTATTATTTATGATCCCACTGATAATCCAGATTTGAAGGCTGCTATTTGCTTTATATTTTTCAAAGCTCTTGAATAATGGTATATGCAGCTGAGGTACAAATCAGCTACATCCTAAATAAATGGCAAAAATATTGGAACATGTGAAGGTCATTGAGCCTTTCGAGTCTGTACTGTCTTTCAGTTAGATCACAGCTGATCTGTATTTTTTCTCCATCCATTCTTTCTTAATTCAATGTCTCCTTTATTGAGCAAAGATCTGCCAAGACTATACTTATGAAAGGTGAAGATCATTAGGAGGACAAATGGAGAGTAGTTGAAGTCCAACAAAACAATAAATTGGTTTGTAAAAATGAATCTACCAATCAAATTTTGACAATTATAATAATTCACAGCCAATATATCCTTCCTGATATGTAGAGCACAGGATTAAATGGACTGGGTGGTGGGTGCTGAAGGCCTACTCCTGTTCTTAAATATGTTAATTTCAAAAGCTTAAAAAAAACTACATGACACCTTTCACATCTTCAACACATTGTTAAACATTTTGTAGCAAATTACTGTTAATGTACTGTAGCCAAAATTGCAGACAACACAAAAGTAGCTAAAAAGGACAATTAGAAGAGGGATAGAGACACTTTACAGAGAGATTAAGTGGGCAAAAAGTTAGCAAATGGAATATAATTTTGGTAGGGAGAACAAAAGAACAGATTATTATTTAAATGGAGAAAATGGTAGAAAGCTACATATTGGAGATAGTTGCACATGAGACAAAGTTTGCACAGGTGCAGCAGGTAATCAGGAAGGCTAATGGAATGTTCGCCCTTATTTCAAGGGGTTTGGAGTATAAGAGTTGGGACGTTTTACTGCAACTGTATAGACATGGGTGAGACCACACCTGGGAGTACTGTGAGCAGTTTTAGATCCTTTATTTAAGGAAAGCTATAATTTAATTGGAGGCATTTCAGAGAAGATTCACTAGGATGATTCCAGGTATGGAGGGTATGTCTTATGAGCAAGGACTAAACAGATTGGGACTTAACTCAATGGAGTTTAGAAGAATGAGAGGTGGCCTCGTTGAAACATATAGGAGTCTTAAGAAGCTTGACAGGGTAAACGCTGAGAGGATGTTTCCCCTCATAGGAGAGTTTAGGACCAGAAGGCAGTCTCAAAATAAACAGGTACCAATTTAAGACTGAGGTGAAGAGGAATTTCCTATCTAAGAGGGTTGAGAGTTAGCAAGGATAGCTATGGGACAGAGTCCTTTCTATACATTTAAGGCAGAGATAGATTTTTGGTCAGTAGGGGAATCAAGGGTTACGGGGAAATGGCAGGAAAGTGTATATAAAGAATGTTATACCAGCTATGATTCTACTGAATGGCAGAACAGACTCAAAATGGCCTACTCCTGTTCTTTCTTATGGACTTACATTTTCCAAATGTGGTCACTATTGCTTAATGGATAAATGCAGAACACATCTTTGATTATCTGCAACCGGCAACAGTTTGAATATTGGGTTAATCTGGTTTTGTACTAGTAATTGTCAGGGAATGATTAATGGTCAGGACGTTAGATTTCCCTACACTTAAAAAAAAATGCATTTTGTCTATCTGAACAGGCATTGTTTTACATTGCCTCTGACAATGTACCACTCTCTCAGCATTGGAGTGAATTGTCAGCTTAGAGAATAGGTTCAAGTATTTGATTATCCACAAGGATTTAGCAGCACTGAGTCCAGTGTATGTTTCAGGTTCATGCATTGCATTTATACCATGTAACCTCCCAAAGGAGAGAATTTGACAACCCATGAAGGAAAGTTCATCTGATTCATTCTTTCCAAGAAACTAAAGGAAAAATAAAAGCAACATTCTGAAATCAGTAGCTGTTCCAGTTCTCTTCTAAGTATTTCATTGTTCAGAGGTTTGCCTTTTTCAGCTTTACAAATTATTTTTAATTTAACTCATGGCCTTAACTTGGAGGAATGTGATGGTTACCCTTGGAATGCTAACCTGAATGTCCTCTTTAGACTCTAAATGATCTGACAAGTACTTTCAGTTTTGAAACTGACTTGGAAGTCTCTTTTTCTGCACAAAAGGGAGTATTTCTGATTTTGGGTGACGGTGTAAAAAGGGCAGTAGTGGATCAGCTGCTCATTGTACATCTCTTCTAATCAGGTCAAAATTCCTCCCAAACAGCGATCCCACGTGCAATGGACTTCTGGAGAGTTTCTCTCTCGTGGCTGGTATCTAGGACCCCTGTGGGTCTTTGTATGGATGTACACAATACAGGATCAAGCTCAAAATGATATCCTTCATGGTGGAACTGTGTGTTAGCCTTCAGTCTAGGCTGATGTGAAGAGAAGCCACCTGGACTCAGCACCAGATTGCTAGAGAGGCAGGAAATGTATCAGATTTAGAGGTGCAAATGGTCAGAACTGCTATGATTGGAAAGAGACCAGAACACCATTATGTGTATGAGAGAGGCCATTGATGCTAGATGTGAAAAATCCATAACTCAAGTGTTACACAAGAAAGAAATCGAGACTCTTTGAATGCTACACGTGAGGAAGGTTCACAATCCGTCAACATAATTACAGTACATAATTAATACGATATGCCAGACCTCCATTTACAATTAATACTACCCTGCGAGATCTCAATTTACAATCAAGAGGGAAGCAATAACCACATCCCACAAATGAATAACAAAAAAAAAGACGGTCAGAAGAGAAAGGAAGTAAGCCAAAAGTTTATTAACAAGAAAGCACATCAATTCCTATAGCACGGAATTGTGTGTTTCTGTGAATCAGTCAGGAAGCTTCCCACACTTACTGACTTATCTGCTGACTGCCTGTGTTCAGTCAGCCCCCGGAGCACATTTTTGACTTCCTTCATACAACTGCGAAGCATTAGGTCATTGCATTCCAAGCTGAGAAAGGAGAGTGGGGGGTGTGGGGTTGGGCAGTCCACGTGGAACACCCTCCATGTTGCCTGGCATCTCATACTTTGCGTAACGTTCAACAATCCTGTTCATCCTGTCCGCCCTACTTCTCAAACTGAACTGTAACTGAACTGGGTTGTGGCCAAAATAGAAACAGGAAGAGGTTGCTCAAGAAAAAGAACTAAACATTTCAGATGGACCTACTTGTCCCAGTGGTCTTTCCCTGGACCATTACTATAATGACAGTGTGTTTAGCTTTACTGAAGGGCTAATAACGCAAGAGAAAGCATGTCATGCACAATAAGAGGACTTTTTTTGTTGAGAGAGCTAGCGAAAGCGGAGTGCGGGGGGACATACACCACTTTTTGTCATACACGTAACATCCATCGCAGTTTAATCTGTCACAAGGCTTCTTCACCATTATCATGACGTTTTGACATATTCAGTATGTCAAATACACCCTAGATAGAGGATGATATACATTTTAAATCTCTTCTTCCTCCTCCATGGTGACAGTACAACACGATGGAGGTTGAGTACATGAGTTCAGTGCAAGAACTTGCCTCAGGTCCGCCATGACCTGATGCCTCAGTGAACCACGTGGATCAGAAAGTCCCAGGCTTCAGTGCTGCCCTCTGCAATGCTAGCTCATCTCACTAGCTCCCACTATCCATAGCTGCAGTGCTCTTGCTCTTCTGAGAGACCAAGTAAATAAATCACCCTGGCTTCCTACTTTGCTTATTCACATTGTAAAGTATCAGCTAAAAACAGAATGTAGCTCAGCTGCACAGTGGAGTGACTGCCAGGAAATGTACTTACCCAGTAAATCACCCAAAACTACCAAACCTTTGTAACTTCCTGTCTCTGCCATTGGCTCGGTTTCTCTCTGAGACTAGCTACTGCTCACTCTACGTCTTGCTTCAACCTTCTACTGCTCAGTTATCTTCTGCCCTGCATTGTGTAACACTGGCTGTCCCTCAAAATGTGAAGCACCTTAGGATGGTTTATTAAATTGGGGATGCTTTATAAATGCAAGTTATTGGTTTGGGTTGAGGACAGTATTCTTTTTGATTGTGATCACCTGCAGTTGGCTGTCCCTAATATTTCTATTCTACAAATGTAACTACATGGACAAGGTCTTGGAGCAGTACCAAAGGGTCAATTGTCCTACATGATTGGAGAGGTCAGGGATAAAGATGAAAGGGAGAACTGGAGCCAGTGTTAAGCAACAAAACCTATATGTAATAAGGCCTCAACTCCCACTGCATTGTTCCTGGACCTCCCTGCAATTTATCTTGAAACAAAAGCCTTGAGTAGCACTGTCTGTGAGGACAGTGTGTCGTAGGTCAGAGAGGTTACTGAGTAACTTACTTTCTCAATCCCTAGTAAGTTGGCCGAGAGAATACTATGTGAGAACTCTCATTTGATTTTTGAAATTTTTGCCACATTTTGAGAAAACAAAATGCTAAATGCAGAGACAATTTACCCTACGGTTATGTGGATGGGGGAAGGGGCACAGGCATCGTGAGACAACTTGGATCTCACAATGAATCTGAGGAAGACCACTGGGTAATTCACCTAAAGCCAGGGAAGTCAGCAGCCTTTTTCTGGGATAATCTCCAAAGCACTAGAGAGGGGTCAAGGGTCAGGGCATGTCAATCTCTCCAGTTATATATTCTGAAACAATTTCATTTTACCACTGCACCTGCCCCCAACTGTCTTTCCTGAGGCAAGGTTTCTTCACATCCTGGCTGCTCACAGTCACAAGAACATGGGATGAAACACTCCCTCTGACCACCCATACCTCTCCATGCCCTGACCGCCTTTCACCCAACCTTCCCAAAGCTATCCACTCTGTTATACTTCCACTCCCTCTCCTTTGTCTTACTTCACCCTTCAATATTCTCTTTTCCTTAATCCCTTCCCCTTCAGACATCCTCTTCCCGAATGCCCCTTCAGACTCCTCCAACTTTCCTTTTCATCCTTCACCCCAATCTCACATCGCCATTCCCCTCCACATCTCCAACTCTCCCCACTAACCCCCTCGCCCCAGCTCTCTTCCCCACGAACACCCCCCACCCCGACTCTCTTCCCCACAACCACCCCCCACCCCGACTCTCTTCCCCACAACCACCCCCCACCCCGACTCTCTTCCCCACAACCACCCCCCACCCCGACTCTCTTCCCCACAACCACCCCCCACCCCGACTCTCTTCCCCACAACCACCCCCCACCCCGACTCTCTTCCCCACAACCACCCCCCACCCCGACTCTCTTCCCCACAAACACCCCCCACCCCGACTCTCTTCCCCACAAACACCCCCCACCCCGACTCTCTTCCCCACAAACACCCCCCACCCCGACTCTCTTCCCCACAAACACCCCCCACCCCGACTCTCTTCCCCACAAACACCCCCCACCCCGACTCTCTTCCCCACAAACACCCCCCACCCCGACTCTCTTCCCCACAAACACCCCCCACCCCGACTCTCTTCCCCACAAACACCCCCCACCCCGACTCTCTTCCCCACAAACACCCCCCACCCCGACTCTCTTCCCCACAAACACCCCCCACCCCGACTCTCTTCCCCACAAACACCCCCCACCCCGACTCTCTTCCCCACAAACACCCCCCACCCCGACTCTCTTCCCCACAAACACCCCCCACCCCGACTCTCTTCCCCACAAACACCCCCCACCCCGACTCTCTTCCCCACAAACAATGCCCCCCGACCAGATTCTTCCCCACCAACACTCTCCTGCCCCGATTCTTCCCCACCAACACTCTCCCGCCCCGATTCTTCCCCACCAACACTCTCCCGCCCCGATTCTTCCCCAACAACACTCTCCCGTCCCGATTCTTCCCCAACAACACTCTCCCGTCCCGATTCTTCCCCAACAACACTCTCCCGTCCCGATTCTTCCCCAACAACACTCTCCCGCCCCGATTCTTCCCCACCAACACTCTCCCGCCCCGATTCTTCCCCACCATTCTCCTGCCCCGACTCTTCCCCACAAACCCCCACCCAAACTCTTTTCCCCACACCCCTACCCCAACTCTCTTCCCCACAACTCACCCAGACTCTCTTTTTCACAACCCCTCAACCCCGCTCTTTTCCACAACCCCCCCCCACCCAGCTCCAACTCTCTTCAGTGTAAACCCCCTCCTCAAGTCTCTCAACATCCCCCTCCGAAATAATCTGCCCCCCCGCCCACCCAAAACACCCGTTGAGCCTTTCTCTCTTCCTCAGCCCTTGCCTGAGCCCTGTCTAACTCACCTTGTACTTCCTGGGTTTCTTGATGAAGGAGGTCCTGGCAGTGAAGAACTGTTCAAACTCTGAATCTTCTTCCTGACTGCAGTAACCACTGCTGCTAGTGCTGGTCCACGTCATCTGGAGTAACGAAGAGAGGAAGGTGGGGGGGGGGAAGCAAATGGAAAATTGGAAAGAAAAAAAAAGCAATAACCCACTGAAAGTGGAGAAAAGCTGGCCTCAGCAGCCTGTGAAAGATCCCACACACAAAGCCCTGGACTTGATGTGGGTAGATATGCTGTGCTGTTACTCTCTCTCTCTTTCTTTCTCTCTCTGCTTTGCCTCTGTATTGTCTCAGCTCAGCACTGGGGGCTTCTGTCTCTCTCTTTCTCAGTAGCCGTTGAAATTGGAATGTACACACGCTGCTGATTCCCAGAGCTGATTTGCTGCAGGAAAGGGCTGGGAATGTGTGATCTAATCTGGATCCGCCTCCTTCCTGCCTTTTACGTGCAATCCCACTGATTTCATTCTCAAACTATTCCAACTGCTAAATATAGCGGCTTTAACCCCTGACATGCCAAGTCACTGTAAAAGTCTCAGGAAATAAAAACTGTATGAGGCTTGAACAGGGCTTTGGGTATACAGTGGAAAGAGAGTGAGAAGCATCATCAAGGGAGGGAAGAGGTAACAATGAGAGAGGGTGGGGTGGAGTGGGAGGTAGGAGAAGGCGGTGAGGTGGAACTAGGGAGGAAATAGGGAGGGGAAAGGACAGGGCAAATGGAGAACATGGGAATGCAGAAAGGGGAATAGGGGAGGGTGGATTCAGCTGTGATGGGGACAGAGAAAGGGAGGAACGGCAAAGACAAAGAGAAGGAGAAAGTCAGAGGGAGGAAGATGGAGAAACAGGGAGAAGTGAATGGAGTCAAGGGAGGAGGGAATGAAAGGAAGGAAGGGATATAAGGTTCAAATGGAACAGGGCTACTGAAAGGGAGGGAACAGGGAGGAAGAGGATATAGCAGGAAGGTTAAGGAAAGTAAGGCAAAAGAAGGCTGTTGGGAGAGGAGGACAGAAGATTGAAAGGGAAGAGGGTGGAATAAAGGGAGAATGGAGGGGAAAGGGAAATTGAAGGGCGAGAGAGGCAAAAGTGAAAGGAGAGGTGGAAGTGGGAAGAGGGTTAAAATGAATAAGCAGACAGCATCAGCTCACGCAGTAATTCAGGCGGAACTCTACATTTCCTGTACAAACTCCCAATCTCTGGGAACAGTTTGCACCATAACTCAGTCCCCAGCAGTGAGACATAAGGAGATAAAAACGTTCAGCACACAGACTTACCATGTGTACCAAGCAACACCCCTAATCTGTGCTTTTTTCCAATGTCCCTGACCTGTACCCTCAAGTTGAGCTGTGAAATCACTGAAGGAATCATCAGAGAGAGTAGAAATAATTTCATCCTGGCAATTGGCTATAAAGTACTCAGTGCTTTTCTTGAACAAGATTGAGGGAAGGGAAAGTTGTACAGCATCAAAAAGAGTTCTGATTATTGGTTTCCTATTAGTTTTTGCCTTTGTGAAATTCTATGTCCTAGTCAACAGATTTACCTCGATCAATCAGACCAAATCTAATAAACTGGTCAAAATCACATATTGGCAGCCTGCTGTGCTGAGCTTCTGTAATCCCTACATTCTTTATTTCTTTTTAGTCTTTGGAAACCAGAGCCTTAAGTTTGGCAAATTCATTCTAGAAGTTTGTTATTGCTAAAAGCTGGACTTTCTCTATCAGAACCCAATGACTCAAGATGCACAGATCCCCTATAAATCCTAATGGACTGGACTCAGAACATTTACACACAATTTTGCTGACCATCTCTGTGAATTGGAGATGGGGTAAGGGTAGTTAGGATAGGTCAACAAAGCAGCAAATTTATCATTTTGACCTTCTGCACCCCTATTCTCCCAACTGCAACCCCTTGTCAAGTGAAGCCTTGCCAGAAGTCACCAGATTTGCAAGGTAATGCCATTAAAGGAACACAGACAGCCACTTTTGTCATTCGCTGTTGGATAAACAAGAGTGCCTCAGTGGAGGAGTCCCTCAGTCTGACTTAAGGATTGGATGGGCTTGGGTAAGCATATTCATTTCAAACTTGTGTCGACTGCTTGCCTTGCCAGTCAGAACAGGCTAGGTGGGTTTCGCAGCAATTTACAGCGGCAAGTGGAAGCCATTTTGCTCCAAGTATGTTGGGCCAATGTCTCTGTTTATCTTTTAATCATCCCTTAAACCAATTTCCCTTGGATTCCATGTATTGTTGCCATGATAGGTCCTAATCAGTCTCACACAAGAACGTCTTGGGTCACTTAAAAAAGAATAGTTGAGGGCATGTTCCATTGTCCTGCTCACAGTTTTTGCCTTGTACTTAGATTGGAACCAATGTTGTACATTTCCACCCACCCTCACAAATGGAGTATACGGCCCATCCATCTACAATTAGCTATACTCCATGACTGGCCGTGGGTATAACCCTATTCACTACAATTCTGCATGCTGCTGTCATCCCTCCCATCTCACTGATACATTACTGAATGTAACAGTAGATCATAACTGGTCCCTCCACTCATCACCTTTCCCCAGCTTCCCATTCTCTCAAATATCACTCCCCCATTTATCTGTGGGCAGGGCACTTTTTTTTTAAAATGGCTCATCTCGAAGGCTAATTGTTAATTTTCGGGGAACTGGTGTTTTTCGTTCTTACTGACTTCTTTGTTAATATTTTGTGTGTTTGTGAGTCCAAACACTCCATAAGTAAACAAAGCAGAATAAGAATAATTCAACACCATCCTCAATAATTTCCAAATATCTATTACATTTATAACCACAACCCAAGCATTGGTTTCCTAGGCACCACAGTATTTAAATTGGCATAAGACAACATGTATATGTTAACATATTTTGTCTCCAAAATAACTGACATACACTTCTGCACAAAAAGCCACAGCCCCAGATGGATGGTCACAATTAAGACATTTTCATCATATTTTCACAAAGTTGGAATATTTTAATCAGGCAATTATAATCCTTACTATATTGCAAATCTTAGATTAAAATAGTTACAAAGTAGTTGCAATGTTCATTCCAATAGCAACTACTGCATTTTTTCCCCATGCAGTTCCTAAACATACGCAACCTTAAGCCTGAGTTACCACATTCGTTTGCAAGTCAGTTACTCCTCAAGTGACTTCAAGCTTTCCTAATTTCCAAGTAACTAAGTGCTCCTTTGCTGACAGGTTTGAAACTGTTTTCACCCCACCACCCTTTTCTCCCCTTTTTGCAGTCACCTATCCCTCCTTATAGTCTCCCTCCCTCTCTCTCTCTCCTCCATCCAGTCTCCCTCTCTGTTACCCTTCCTTCTAGTCCTCCTCCTCTCTCTCTCACACACCCTTCCTTCCAGTCACTCTCTCCCTCTCATCCCTCCTTCTGGTCATTCCCTCTCTCAACCCTCCTTCCACTTTCCCTCTCCCACACTACTTTCCAGTCAGAATTAGGCCCTGTTCTTTCATGTGAACTAGCAGTGGATGTGTTAAAGAGATACATGTATACTTCAGTGCTAACTGACTAACCTGGGACAAGGGCACAAAACCTAATATATCCTCTACCGTTCCCTCACTTAATTCCTAAACTTTCTCACTCCTCCAGCAACTCCTGGCTGGTAACACGTTGTCTCACACTTACTTCATATTAATGACTGTTAATAATGTTTCTAGTCCATTCATCTGCAGATCTGTGTGAAGAACTGTTTCAAAGCTGGTTCAGGAAGAAGAACCCCCTCTCCACTTTCCACTTCAGAGTTACCAGGATACATTTCTGCATTATTCTGACCTCCTCCTCTTCATGAGGTGATGGGGAAATGGTTCAAGGTATCTGAGAACATGCTTACCCTAGCTCCGCAGCTTCCTATCACAGACTCCATTCCTGTAATTTTTGGTGATTTTAACCCATTTCACCAATTTCAGCAAGCATTTCATGGCTACCTAATCTGATGAATTATTCACCTCCTCTTTGCACAGCCACTGTGCAACTGAGCTACATTGAAGACTGACATAGGACGTTGACGGTGTCTTCCACAAGTATTGCCAAAATCCAGATTGGGAAGTAGGAGCTAGATGACAGTTTGGGTTCTGGGGCACAATTTTCATGTATGGATTGGTGCTCCATTGCTGGGAACAATGGGGTCATCAGCCAGCATCACATGGGAAACAATCATTTCCCCCAAAAAGAGACAGATGATAGCTGTATAATGATGTTGGGTGATTCTCATGATGCTGGAAGGCCAGTAGGAAGCACCAATGAAGAGAGAGAGAGAGCGAGAGAGTGTGTGTGTGTGTCTGTCTCTCTGGGGTGGTACTCCTGCAAAAGCCCTATCACCAGGATGGGTGATCGGGCTTAAGCCTATTTGGGCTGCCAGTCTTTTGGTTTTGCCAGGGAGATTCCGGTCTGGTTCCTGACTCTTGGAAGGCTTTGGAAATTCCAAAATCAGCCTCTGACCCCAAGTCAGCCTGGCATTAACCGGATACCGAGGGCAAGGAGGTTAGCTGCCTCCCACTGCTATTTCCAGACGAATGGCCTGCGGTGGAATCATCCTGTGTGAACATCCGTACCCATACCTCTTTCAGCTCATTCCTGTCAGGGAAGGGGGAGCTGGAAAATCTAGACCCCTGTTGCTCGTTTTAGCCACAGAGCAAATGAAGTGAATATCCTTATGAGTTAATTGTAAAACCCAGAATTAAACTGGAAGTGGGTCTGTGGAATGAGTGTTTTTTTTTAGACTCACTGTACAGAAGCTCTGGAGATGTAAAATATCAGGAACCATATTTCAATCAGTTCAAGGCCTCAGCCCTGAGGGGAATAAACTGTGTATTAAAAAGAAGAATGTGACTCCTGTTTATTGCAGCCGTTTTCAATTAATCCACGCAAGTGGGAGGGGGGTAGGGGGCAGCCATTCCCTATTTAAGACTAGTCTCTTTGATTGCTCTGCACCTCACTCCTCACCAACCTCTGCCAAATTCCCAGTGGTTCAGAATCCATTACAAGCAAAGAGGGATTGTTGACTCAGTGAAGGCTGATTTCTTCTGTGTCAGCCCTGCGTTTTCTGTGGCATGTTACTGGCATGCCCAACAAACCATTAATATGCCCCTCCTCCTGCAGTGCCACGTCCCCAAGAGTACACTGCACAGTGAAAGAAAGAAAGAGAGTCCCAGATACAACATGCATGAACACAGATGGGGCTGCATCAGCCTCAGGCTATCTAATGAGGTAATGTAACAGCATCATTGCACAGATGGCAGGCATTTCAGTGCTTCCCCCACTCCCCACCCCCTATCATCCCTGTAGGAATATCAACCAAGTTGAATCCTAGCCTCTCTTGACTCCAACCAGGCTCTGCCTCTCAGGCTCCTTGCTGCTACAGTCTATTTAAAGTGACAGGCCTTGGAGGCCATATGACTCATCAGCTTTTTCCAACATCCAGCATGTTAAAGCAATTTTGTTAATAATCGGAACCTAGGTTCAAATATCTTGCTGATTTCATCCAGAACCCTGCTGCGCGTCTCTTAACTTGCACCAGGTCCTGTTCTCCCTTCACCCCTGTGCTCACTGACCCTCCACAGGAACCATTTCAAATTTTCTCACTTATCAGTGGCCTTTCCTCCCCTCATCTCTGAAAAAGTATTCTAGCTCTTTCAACCATAAGGCGTTTGCGCAGAAGTAGGCCATTCAGCCCATTATGTCTGCTCCACCTTCAATGAGATCACGGCTGATTTGATAATCCTCCACTCCCATTTTTCTGCCTTTTCCCTGTAGACCTCGGTTCTCTTAATGATTAAAGATCATAACCTTTAATATACTTAATGACCCAGCTGACAGCCCTCTGCAGTAAAGAATTCTACACATTGACTACCCATTGACAGAACAAATTCCCCTCCTCATTTCTGTCTTAAATTTGTGATCCTTAATTCTCAGATTATGCCCTCTGGTCATGGACCTCTCCCTCAAGGGAGGCAATATTTCTCACCTACCCTGTTAAGTCTCCTAAGAATCTTGTGTGTTTCAATAAGGTTGCCTGACATTCATTTAATTTCCAAAGAATACAAGCCCAACGTACTTAATGTCTCCCATTAGACAACCTCTCCATATCTGGAAGAGCCTAGTGAACATTCTCTGGACTGCCTCCAATGCCAGTTTTTTTTTCCTTCGATAAGGGGTCCAAATTTTTTCCACAGTATTCTAGTTGTGTTCTGTCTAATGCCGCATTTAGTTTTAACAGAGCCTCCCTAGATTTATACTCCATTCCTTTGAAATAAAGGCCAACATTCCATTTGCCTTGCCTACCACCCAGTGAACTTGGATGCTAGCTGTTTGTGATTCATGGATGAGGACACCCAAATCCCTTTACTCCATAGCTTTCTACAGTCTTTCTCCATTTAAATGATATTCATCTCCTCTTCTTCCTGCCAAGAGCAAAACCTCACATTTTTCCACATTATAGTTGACCTGTTAGGTTTTTGTCCTCTCACCTAATCTCCCTGTACCGTTCTGCACACTTTTTGTATTTTCCTCAGTAGTCACCTTCTCACCTATTGATGCATCATCTGCAAACTCTGAGATTTTGGTGATCCTTCTACTCTGGCATTCTGAACAACCCTGATTTCAATAGTTTTAGATTAGATTAGATTAGATTAGATTAGACTCCCTACAGTGTGGAAACAGGCCCTTCGGCCCAACCAGTCCACACCTACCCTCCGAAGAGTAACCCACCCTGACCCATTTCCCTCTGACTAAATGACCCAACACTATGGGGCAATTTAGCACGACCAATTCACCTGATCTGCACATCCTTGGACTGTGGGAGGAAACCGGAGCACCCGGAGGAAACCCTCCCAGACACAGGGAGAATGTGCAAACTCCACACAGACAGTCACCCGAGGCTGGAATTAAACCTGGTACACTGGTGCTGTGAGGCAGCCGTGCTAACCACTGAGCCACTGTGCCGCAACTATTTCTCTGTTGTTTCCACCAGCTGAGTTCTGAAATTTCTTCCATAAATCTCTCTCCCTTAAAAGATGATCCTTAAAATCTGCCTAAAATCAGGGTTTTTTTGGTCATCTGTCTTGATCTTTCTTCAGGTGGCTCAGTGTTGTTTTTTCTTAGTAATTTGAAATAAAGATGGCCCTGTTCATCTTCTGCAGTATTTGGTAATTCATCCCAAACTCAGTCATCGGCTGTATCCTCTCTTATTAAGCGACTCTTGGATAGACACATGGATTATAGTCAAATGTAGGGTATGTAGGTTAGTTTGATCTTAGAGTAGGATAAAAGGTTGGCACAACATTGAGGACTGAAGGGCCTATACTGTGCTGTCATGTTCTATGTTCTATTATGTGCTGTGATCAGTCTCAGCAGAAGTAGGAATCTGCTGAGACTAATTAGAGCCCAGAAGAAGAGGATACAGCCGAATACTGAGTTTAGAATGAGTTATTAGCTCAGGATTTCCTGATCCTATGTTTTATTTTCCTCCTACTCTGCCTCTTCAGAGCATCTTTGCCAGATTCCTTTGACTGCCCACCACAGACTCAGACTCTTCAGAAACAGTTCATTTTGGCAAGTGAATGTCACAAAATCAGGTCATGAGTAGCCCAACTGAGTGATGACGGAGCCAACATGTGGTGGATACTCAACATGCCAGCCCACATGAATCCAGTGCAATAATGAACAGACTTTTCATATATTAAAAAGACTCTAAATGAATGAAAGGTTGCTGTTAATTAACTGCCTGAGGACTGTACTGGACACCCAGCATAATGGTTACAATAATCATTATGCAGACTGGTCTGAGGTGCTAGTCATGGAACAAGTTAGATAGCTTCACTGGCCACCCCTACCTGAGAGAAACTAATATTAAAAGGCACATTTAAAACTAGAGGACTGATGATGTACTGAGTTGACAGACCTTCACCCCCTTCATCTGAATCTATTTCCAATCACAATGTCACAAAGTATTTACAGCACAGAAACAGGCTATTCATTCCAAGAAGTCCATGTCAGTGTTTTTGCTCCACATGAACTTCCCATCTACTTATTTTCACTCTAACAGCATATCCTTCTCTTTCCTTCCCCTTATCACACTTCCCTTAAATAGACAAATGCTATTTATCTCATTTGCTATATCTATTCCACATTCCAAGGTCCTTTTGATGAAGACGTTTCTCTGAATTCCTCAGATTATGATTTATTAATGACAGTCTTCATTTGTGGTCACTATTTCTGGTCTTGCTAACAAATAGAAGCATCTTCCCTACCAAACTCTTTTCTAATCTTAAAGCTCATCTACTAAGATCTGATGGGATGGGTTGAAATTATCCTTTGTCTCACACCATTAGAATTCAGCATGAAATAGTTGGGCAGTTTCAAAACAGCTCCTATCTCATGCAGCCACAGCAGAAAACAATTTATTATGCCACTATAAATGCTGGAAGAAACAGCACAGAAGCGCTTCACAGGAGGCTCCCAAGCACTGAGGATGTCACCTAGACAGGGGACGAAACATTTGCAAGACAAATTCCCAGCTCGGCGAACAGAAACACAACAACGAGCACCCGAGCTACAAATCTTCTCCCAAACTTTGAACAATTTATTATTTAGCAGTCTCATTCTCAAGCTTTCTTTATATAGTAGGTACTGAATTGGGTTCAGCCAGAGATGCCCCTTTTGCTTGGGCTGGATCCACCTGCTTACATAATGGGAGTGGATTTGACAAGAGCAGCAAGCTGTGAGCTTCCTTAATGTAAGATCATGGGCACAGTCCCATCTGGCCAGAAACAACCCCTTCACTCCTGAGAGAGCAGCCTACTGTAGGTAGCCAAGCACCAGTGAGCCGATCCCACTGAGCATTGCTTTTCCAGCAAGCCCTCTTCCCATCAGAGGCACTGGATGGAAAGCCTACCTTCTAGGAAGGACTCAGTGCCTCAGACACCAAGTGGGTTTGAGTTACTTATACAAAAGGCTGTGATGCTTAATCATAGAGATATCATATTGTCTGTAAATAGGAAGACTGTCACATTTACTCCATTACAATAGAAAGATCTTTATTTTCTGGAAAACACTAAGTTTCCCCATGGTAGGTTATTGCACAAAATACGGAGGCACAGGATTGAGGGTGATTTAGCAG
Organism: Chiloscyllium punctatum; assembly: GCF_047496795.1. Lineage (NCBI taxonomy): Eukaryota > Metazoa > Chordata > Chondrichthyes > Orectolobiformes > Hemiscylliidae > Chiloscyllium > Chiloscyllium punctatum. Next base: position 64,754,270 of record NC_092750.1, on the reverse strand, counting down.
TTTGGATCAGAAGTTGGCTAGCTGAAAGAAAACAGAGGGTGGCGGTTGATGGGAAATATTCATCCTGGTGTTCAGTTGCTAGTGGGGTACCGCAAGGAACTGTTTTGGGGCCACTGTTGTTAGTTAATTTTATAAATGACCTGGATGAGGGCATAGAAGGATGGGTTAGTAAATATCCGGAGGACACCAAGGACACGAGAGTTGTGGATAGTGCCAAAGGATGTTGTAGGTTACAGAGAGACATAGATAAGCTGCAGAGTTGGGCTGAGAGGTGGCAAATGGAGTTTAATGCAGAAAAGTGCGAGGTGATTCACTTTGGAAGGATCAACAGGAATAAAGAGTACTGGGCTAATGGTAAGATTCTTGCTATGTAGATGAGCAGAGAGATCTCTGTGTCCAGGTACGTAGATCCTTAAAAGTTGCCACCCAGGTTGATAGCATTGTTAAGAAGGCATAGGTGTATTTGCTTTTATTGGTAGAGGGATTGAGTTTCAGAACCATGAGATCATGCTGCAGCTGTACAAAACTCTGGTGCGGCTACATGTGGAGTATTACGTACAGTTCTGGTCACCATATTATAGGAAGGATGTGAAAGCTTTGGAAAGGGTTCAGAGAAGATTTTCTAGGATGTTGCCTGGTGTGGAGGGAAGGTCTTACAAGGAAAGGCTGAGGGACTTGAAGAAGTAACAAAGAGGATTGATGAGGGCAGAGTGATAGATGTGATCTATATGAACTCCAGTAAGGTGATCGACAAGATTCCCCATGGGAGACTGGTTAGCATGGTTAGATCTCACAGAGTACAGGGAGAACTAGCCATTTGGATATAGAACTGGCTCAAAGGTAAAAGACAGAGGGTGGTGGTGGAGGGTTGTTTTTCAGACTGGAGGCCTGTGACCAGTGGAGTGCCACAAGGATCGGTGCTGGGCCCTCTGCTTTTTATCATTTACATAAATGATTTGGATGCAAGCATAGGAGGTATAGTAGTTGCAGATGACACCAAAATTGAAGATGTAGTGGACAGCGAAGGTTACCTCAGATTACAACAGGATCTTGATCAGATGGGCCAATGGGCTGAGAAGTGGCAGATGGAGTTTAATTCAGATAAATGCGAGGTGCTGCATTTTGGGAAAGCAAATCTTAGCAGGACTTCTACACTTAATGGTAAGGTCCTAGGGAGTGTTGCTGAACAAAGAGACCTTGGAATGCAGGTTCATAGCTCCTTGAAAGTGGAGTCGCAAGTAGATGGGATAGGGAAGAAGGCATTTGGTATGCTTTCCTTTATTGGTCAGAGTATTGAGTACAGGAGTTGGGAGGTCATGTTATGGCTGTACAGGACATTGGTTAGGCCACTGTTGGAATATTGCTTGCAATTCTGGTCTTCTTCCTATCGGAAAGATGTGAAACTTGAAAAGGTTCAGAAAGGATTTACAAAGATGTGGCCAAGGTTAGAGGATTTGAGCTATACGGAGAGGCTGAACAGGCTGAGGCTGTTTTCCTTGGAGCGCGGAGGCTGAGGGGTGACTTTATAGAGGTTTACAAAAATTATGAGGGGCATGGATAGGATGAATAGACAATGACTTTTCCCTGGGGTCAGAGAGTCCAGAACTTGAGGGCATAGGTTTAGGATGAGAGGGGAAAGATATAAAAGAGACCTTAAGGGTGACCTAAAGGGTGGTATGGTTATGGAATAAGCTGCCAGAGGATGTGGTGGAGGCTGGTTCAACTACAACATTTAAGAGGCATTTGCATGGGTATATGAATAGGAAGGGTTTGGAGGGATATGGGCTGAGTGCTGGCAGGTGGGACTAGATTGGGTTGAGATATCTGGTCGGCATGGATGAGTTGGACCAAAGGGTCTGTTTCCATGCTATACAGCTCTATACTCAATACTCTATGACTTAATTGAGACATATAAGATGATCAGTGGACAGTGAGAGCCTTTTTCTCGGATGGCAATGGTTAGCATGAGGGGGCATAGCTTTAAATTGAGGGGTGATATATATAGGACATATGTCAGAAGTAGTTTATTATTTCAGAGAGTAATAGGGGCGTGGGACACACTGCATGCAACAGTAGTAGACTTGCAAACTTTAATGGCATTTAAATGGTCATTGGATAGGTATATGGACAAGAATGGAATAGTGTAGGTTAGATGGGCTTCATATTGGTTCCACAGGTCGGCGCAACATTGAGGTCCGAAGGGCCTGTACTGCGCTGTAATGTTCTATGTTCTATGAGTTATTGTTAAAAGCACTATATAAATGGAATCCGTGCTTTTCTTTAATGTCTCCTTATGTAGCTTAGAATCAAATTTGCTGCTGTTGCTGGTTTGTACTTGTTTTGAGGTGCTTTATAAAGGCATGGTGCTGTGATTGGACATGTCAAGTCTTGGTACATCAACTAAAGAAATGACAAAACCTTGACAAAATAGAGTTGTATGCAACTCTGTACGTTTGCAATACAGAGAAGGGAGGAGGTAGTGCTGAATAGTGGTCTTCGGTTTGGTGTTAGAAGGGCTGGGTAATAAATTGATTCCCAATGGGGACGGATCTGGCAGCCCTGAGTGAAACATTCACTTAACGAGTGCATCTTCCCAGGGCAGTATTTCCCTCCAATGTGGCTGCTGGGTCTGTAGCACATAAGGATATATAGGAAAGGTTGCAGTAGTCTAACCAGATCATAGCGCTGTTCTCTCATGAGAGAGAATTAACTGGTGATGGTTTAACCTGAGGTCACCATGCCTCTGGTAAGGGGAGAGGTTGAGGAGGAGAGTGGTAACTTCAGCTGGTGTGGGAATTGAACCCATACTGATGGCATTAGTCTGCATAGCAAACCAACCATCTGAGCTAACTGACCTCCCATCATAGGGATATAGTGACAGGCCACTCACCATAAACATTGGAACAATTTGGACAGGAAGAAATCTACTGGTCCATAGTCACGACGTGTCGTGCAACATGAGCACTCGGCACACTGTCTGAAAAACATCTCCTGGGGGAAGCAAGAAATTAGGGCCTGCAGGCAGTTCTACTGAGGACTGAAACCTGACAGAGGTCAAAGTGTATGCGTAAGCTTGGACTAGTGGGCACGCCCAGTTTGCATCAGTTTTATCTGACTGCAGTCTCTGCCTAAATTAGCCAAGTTCTTGCTCAGAATGGGTTTGTAAAACAATAACAAAACCCAGTCATCTCTCAGATTCTAGCTATGGAAACTATGTGGCAGGAAGTCAAAAACCCATCCATGCATGCCTAAAAATAATTATGGTTCTTTGTTTCCTTTCTCTTTACTGGCTTACAGTGCTCTCAGAGAAGCTTCAGTATCAGGTGCTCAGCACTTCAATGAAAAAATCTTGAGTGAAATAAAAAAAGAACAGATCACTAGAATTCTTGCTTTTTCTCATCCTCTCACAAGCCCTCAACAGCACTTAGGAGACAGCCACTGTGGGTCTGGAGTCAAACATTAGCTGTACCAAGTAAGGACAGCAGATTGCTTCACAGTCACCAAGGCTGCAATTCCAGCATTATGGTGGGACTTAAAACTATAGCCTGACCGCCGTATCCACGGTTTGGTTACGGCGGTTTCAGTTACCCACGGTTTACCGTGGCTCAAACGGATTACAGGGAATGTTCCAGAACTAGAGACCGGGGGCTGCCAGGAAGGTATATTCCTCATTTAAGTGAATGGGTTTGTGACTATCCTTGGTTTCAGGCTTCCATGGTAGGTCTTGGAACGTATACCCCGTAGCTATGGTGCGGGGGGGAGCCACTATTTATCACCAGCAAATTAGCATGGGTTTCTGCTTTACTAGGCTTATAATATTATCACAATGCCACCATATCCCTATTCCTGCATGTGATCATCAAATACAGTTAAACAAGAATCCCCAATGTTGACAACCACCAAACAAAGTGGGAACAAGCCAGGAGGTTAAAATATCCTCAGCTTTGCATTCACTGAAATTGTGCTTCTCCCACATCCGCTGGGAATTTAGTGAGCATCGTCAGGGCCTCACTGTAAGATTCTCTCACCAGGTAAGCAAGGACCTAATTCAGGTTCAAAGGTCAAGCTCTGATGACCTCATTCAGAACCTGTGACTACATGATTGCTGTGCAGGATATGGGTTACTGTGCACAGTTTATCTTTATTCAGTAGGGTAACAGGTTCAGACTTACATATAAATCATACCTTATCGATCGAATTTGGATCCTAGTAAAGTGCACAATCCTCAGAGTGTTGAATAGTGCAAGAGTGATTTCCCTGTCCTGACAGGCTCATTGTCTGAAACTGGGGGCCTCTGAGAAATAGTTGCAACTGAAACTGGCAAATGGATAAGGCTGAGGCCTGTCCCAGCTGTTATGCAATGTGAATGTGATGGGCTGACTGATATGTCTCATTGCACAGTTTTGAAACATGAGATAAATTATGACCAGCTGCCTCAATACCATTTAGCACTTAACATTAAATCACTACTCTATTGACTTTGTGTCAGCTGTCCTATTAGAACTGTTTAGGCTGTGCATTCACCTTTCTCCTTCCATCCACACCTCCTCCCAACTTCATGCTTCAAACTTTGAGTTACCAGGCAGATTCACAATGACTTACCACATTTGTGTCTTGTTCCAGTGTGTTTTCTGTGACGTCCGATCTCTTAGTCTTTGGCCGGTTACAGTCCAACTGAATCAGGGGTCGGCAGCGGTAGTGACAACGGAATCTACAATCTGTCAGAAAAGCAAAAAGAGACTCAGGGTTATTTTCCTGCCCAGGCATAAATCCAGAACAGGGGCTGATTGTTTAATCCACTTATTTATCTTGAATACCTCAGTTATTCAATAGGAAAGTTGGCCCTTCTGTCTCCACTGCAAGTCCATGGCCACAGGTTACCTGCCTCTATTCTGTGCTGACTTTACCATTACACCATTGGCTGACCGATACATCAATTGGTCAATGATGGCTGCTTCAATATCCACAATCCTCTGCACTCTGGAAGTGGCTCTATCCCTGGTCTGAATGCAGCAAGGGGTCTTAATCACCCTGTGCCTGGCAGAGAGTAGGGTATCATGGCAACATTACGAGATTAGTTGTCCAGCAGCCCAAACTAATGCTCTGGAGCAAATTAGATCACATCCTACTTCAGCATCTGATGGAATCTAGAATGGAAAGCTAGTAATGGTGAGCATGACAGGTATCATTAGTTCAACACAACTAGAACATAGAACATTACGCACAGTACAGGTCCTTCAGCCCTTGATGTGGCACCGATCCTGTGGAACCGATCTGAAGCCTATCTATCCTTCTCTATTCCATTTTCATCCATATGCTGATCCAACGACCATTTAAATGCTCTTAAAGTTGGAGAGTCTACTACTGTTGCAAGCAGGGTGTTCCACACACCCAGTACTCTCGGAGTGAAGAAACTACCTCTGACGTCTGTCCTATACCTATCACCACTCAATTTAAAGCTATGTCCCCTCATGCTCGCCATCACCTTCCGAGGAAAAAGGTTCTCACTGTCCACCCTGTCTAACCCTCTGATTATCTTATATATCTCAATTAAGTCACCTCTCAATCTTCTTCTCTCTAATGAAAACAGCCAAGTCCCTCAGCCTTTCCTCATAAGACCTTAGCTCCACACCAAGCAACGTCCTAGTAAATCGCCTCTGAACCCTTTCCAAACCTTCCACATCCTTCCTATAATGCAGTGACCATACTGTATGCAATATTCCAAGTGCGGCCGCACCAGAGTTTTGTACAGCTGCAACATGACCTTGTGGCTCCAAAACTCAATACCTCTACCAATAAAAGCTAACACACTATATGCCTTCTTAGCAATCCTATCAACCTGGGTGGCAACTTTCAGGGATCTCTGTACATGGACAGCAAGAGCTCTCTGCTCATCTAGAATCTTACCACTAACCCAGTACTCTGCATTCCTGTTTCTCGTTCCAAAGTGAATCACCTCACACTTTTCCGCATTAAACTCCGTTTGACACCTCTCAGCCCAGCTCTGCAGCTCTATGTCCCTCTGTAACCTGCAATGTCCTTTGGCACTATCAACAACTCTAGTGTCCTTAGTGTCATCTGCAAATTTACTAACTCATCCTTCTATGCCCTCATCCAGGTCATTTATAAAAATGACAAACAGCAGTGGCCCCAAAACAGATCCTTGTGGTACACCACTAGTAAGTGAACTCCAGGATGAATATTTACCGTCAACCACTACCCTCTGTTTCCTTTCAGCTAGCCAATTTCTGATCCAAACCACTAAATCACCCTCAATCCCATGCTTCTGTATTTCGTGCAATAACCTACCATGGGGAACTTTACTGAAATTTAGATATCCCACATCAACCACTTTACCCTCATCCACTTGTTTAGTCAACATCTCAAAGAACTCAATAGGGCTTGTGAGACACAACCTACCCTTCACAAAACTGTGTTGACTATTCTGATCAACTTATTTCTTTCTAGATTATTATAAATCCTATCTCTTTTCAACACTTTATTCACAATCGAAGTAAGATTCACTGGTCTATAACTTACCAGGGTTGTCTCTACACCCCTTCTTGAACAAGGGGACAACATTTGCTCTTCTCCAGTCTTTTGGCACTATTCCTGTTGACAATGACGACATAAAGATCAAAGCCAAAGGCTCTGCAATCTCTTCCCTGGCTTCCCAGAGAATCCGAGGATAAATCCCATCTGCCCAGGGGACTTATCTATTTTAACACTTTCCAGAATTGCTAACACCTCCTCCTTGTAAACCTCAATCCCGTCTAGTCAATTAGCCTGTGTCTCAGTATTCTCCTCAATAACATTGTATTTTTCTTGTGTGAAAACTGACAAAAAGTATTCATTTAGGGCTTCTCCTATCTCCTCGGACTCCGTACACAATTTCCCACTATTTTCCTTGACTGGCCCTAATCTTATTCTTGTTATTCTTTTATCCTGATATACCTATAGAATGCTTTAGGGTTTTCCTTGATCCTATCTGCCAACAACTTCACATGTCCCCTCCTGGCTCTTCTTAGTTCTCTCTTTAGGTCTTTCCTGGCTAATGTGTAACTGTCAAGCTCCTTCACATCTCATCCTAATATAAGCCTTGTTCTTCCTCTTGACAAGAGATTCAACCTCTTTAGTAAACTCACTCGCTCGACCACCTCCTCCCTGCCTGACAGGTACAAACTTATCAAGGACACACAATAGCCGTTCCTTAAATAAGCTCCACATTTCAATTGTGTCCATCCTCTGAGGTTTTTCTTCCCCATCAGATACACCCTAAATCTTTCCTAATTGCATCATAATTGCCTTTCCCCCAGCTATAATTCTTGCCCTGCAGTGTTTACCCATCCCTTTCCATCACTAAAGTAAACATAACCGAACTGTGCTCACTATCACCAAAGTGCTCACCTACCTCCCAATCCAACAGCTGGCGGGGTTCATTACCCAGTACCAAATCCAATGTGGCCTCACCCCTTGTTGGCCTGTCTACATACTGTGTCAGGAAACTCTCCTGCACACATTGGACAAAAACTGACCCATCTAAACAATCTGACCCATAGTATTTCAAGTCACTATTTAGAAAGTTAAAGACCACTATAACAGCTACCCTATTACTCTTGCTCCTATCCAGAATCATCTTTGTTATGCTTCCCTCTGCATCTCTAGAACTATTCGGAGGCCACTCCGAATAGAAAACTCCCAACAGGGTGACCTCTCCTTTCCTGTTTCTAACTTCAGCTCATACTACCTCAGTAGACAAGTCCTCAAACGTCCATTCTGCCACCGTAATACTGTCCTTGACTAACAATGCCACACTACCCCCTCTTTTACCGTCTTCTTTGTTCTTACTGAAACATCTAAATCCTGGAACCTGCAACAACCATTCACCTCCCTGCTCTATCCATGTCTCCGAAATGGCCACGACATCGAAGTCCCAGGTTACAACCCATGCTGCAAGTTCACCCACCTTATCCCGGATGCTCCTGGCATCATTATTGTGTTTCATTACTGTTCTTTAGAGAAGGATAGCTGCCATCCTTATGTAGTCTGACCAATTCCAAAACCACAATAATGTGGTTACCTTTTAACAATGCTCTAAAGTTGCTTCGCAAGCTACTCAGTTTAAGATGAGCAACAAACATTGTCCTTGCCAATTACACCCACATCTCATTAAAGGATTTCAAAAGTAAATTGTGTATTGTGGCCCGGTTTTCTTTAATCAGTGCAGTAAGACAAAAGAACATGACCTTGTCATTTTTTTCCTCAGTAACTCTCAGGAGTATTTCTCAGGAGTAACCAATAGACTCCAGGTAAACCCAGCAAGGTTGGCAGCTCCAATAGCTATCAGACATTTATAGATTCAAGACCGAGTGCAGATCTATTGTAGGAGAAAGTGAGGACTGCAGATGCTGGAGATCAGAGCTGAAAGTGTGTTGCTGGAAAAGCGCAGCAGGTCATGCAGCATCCAAGGAGCAGGAGAATCGACATTTCGGGCATGAGCCCTTCTTCAGGGCTGAAGATTCCTGAAGAAGGGCTCATGCCCGAAACGTCGATTCTCCTGCTCCTTGGATGCTGCTTGATCTGCTGCGCTTTTCCAGCAGATCTATTGTACACAACCTCAACTAATACACTACATTGGACTTACAAATATTCCTCAGCACTAAACAAGGAAGAACACCGAATTCCCTGTATTGCTGGCCACGTTCTTCCTTCAAATCCAAACCATCAAAACAGATTAAATGGTTATAATTGCTTTTAGTGTGACCTGGCAGTCACACCTCTAAATCGGATAATCCAAAGGAGATCTCGAGGTCCCAACAGAAACATTACATCAAAGAGGTGTTTCCAACAGAGACTGCGTCTTTTGTTTACAGTGATTAAACAGGCACCATCTCTAAACAGACCTTCCGCCCTCTCTCTCTCTCTCCCCACACTTTCCCTGGTGTTCTGTGTGTGTTATTTGGAGACTTACCCCACAAAGTCAGTAGCAGCAGCAGCAGCAGTCTTGTTGTTGGTGTGCAGTCCAGCTGCCCTGGAGAGGGGGCAGGGGTGGACGGACTTTGGGGGGGGTTCGTGGGGGTGGTGTTGGACAGAGTTGGGGGAACGGGGGGGGGGTCGCAGTGTTGGATGGTGTTGGACGGGTTCAGGAGGGCAGTGGTGTTGGGCAGAGTTGGGGGCGGGGTTGAGGGCGGGGAGGTGGGCAGTTTTGGAAGGGGTTGAGGGCAGGATGGGGCGGTGTTGGGGAGGGGGAGGCGGGGGGCGGCAATGTTGGACTGGGTTGAGGGCGGGAGGGGGATGGTGTTGGATGGGGGCGATGTTGGGGGCAGGGATCCCGCACTGTGTGTTGCTGTAGTCTCCCGAACATTGAGCAGACTTTAAATGTCTTTCCTCTGGGGCTCGGAGTTTTTAATCAATTAACCGAATAATCGATTATCCGAACGAAATAGTGCCCACCCATCCCTTTTGAATAATCAAGGTTCCCTGTAGATGTGGGAGGTTTTACGATGTCCTACCTAGGATGTGTGCCCTTTCCCCTCAAATATTTCTCCCTGTACTGTTTTTGATAGTCTATTCTCTACTTAATTCCTAGAAGTTTCCTCCAGCTCCGTCTTTTCTTGTTTTTTTGTCTTCAATACATGATCTCCATGTATTGGATAGAGATCTTAAGGATAGTGGAATCAAGGGTTATGGGGATGAACTATGAAAGCAACCACCCCAACACACACAAAAGAAGTTGCATCAAGACACTATTCAAAAGGGCCACAACACACTGCAGCACACCAGAACTGCAAAAAGAGGAAGAAGAACACCTATACAATGTATTCGCCAAAAACGATTACCCACGCAATTTCATCAACAGATGCCTCAGGGAAAGACAACAGAACAAGGACATGCCGCAACCCAAAGGACTAGCCACACTACCATATATCAAGAGCATTTCCGAACTGGCAGCCAGACTACTGCGACCACTAGGACTCATAACAGCACACAAACCAACAGCCCCTCTCAGACAACAACTCACCAGAACGAAGGACCCGATACCCAGCATGAGCAAAACCAATGTAGTGTACAAAATCCCATGCAAGGACTGCATAAAACACTACATAAGACAAACAGGAAGAAAGCTAACGATCCTCATCCATGAACACCAACTAGCCACGAAGCGACACGACCAGCTATCCTTAGTAGCCACACACGCAGATGACAAGTAACATGAATTCGACTGGGACAACACTACTATTATAGGACAAGCCAAACAGAGAACAGCCAGGGAATTCCTAGAGGCATGGCACTCATCCACAGATTCAAATCAATAAGCACATCAACCTGGACCCAATATACCGACTACTGCAACGGACAGCTGGAACTGACAACTGGAAGCGGCAGATTCAAACCACTATAAATGACGGAGGAAACATCACAGAAGTGCTTCACAAGCACTGAGGATGTCACCTAGACAGGGACGAAACGTCTGCAATACAAATTCCCAGCTCGGCGAATAGGTTTTAATCTTGCATGACTATGCTCAGGAGCCTAAAGAGTCAAGCATTGCTGTATCCAGTAGACAGATGCCTTTGCAGTACTATATATGGGCTAAGAGGAGGAGTAAAATATCCCCATCTGCACAACATCAGGCTCCTAAGCTTCCATGAAGCTTCCTAAGCTTGCCCAGTGGGCTGAAATCTCCCACCTCTCTGTCTCACACACATTCAAACCATAATCTTCAAGGGAACTGCCATTTCTGATCTCTCCCTTCACCTCCAGTCTCTCACCTTAGTCTATAACACCCCTCTCTCCTAATCCATGCCACTCTATCTTTTACAATCCCTCTCTGCCAAAATATCCAAGCAGTCACCTCTCAAATTACATTAGAGTAATAGAACTAATATGATCATATGAAGGCATTCTCAATTTGAGATGACATTGTGACCTCCTGTGATTTGAGATGGTGCTTCATTTACGTGTTTAGTATATCACTTTGGGGAGTCTGGAAATGAAGACTTGCGTGCTTACTCCTTCAACGTCACGTGGAACCACTGAGGAGAGGCTCCAGGCAAAGTCAGAGCAAGATGAGGCAGCGCAAGCTTGTAATGAGACTGGTGAAGGCTATTGCTCAGTTTAGATCCAGACAGTGCAGTCTTCCGAAGAGGAGAGCTTTGGAAGATGATAAACAATACAGAGAGCAAAGTAGTACACATTGCACTTCCAGGATGAGAGTGAATCTTCCAACTTTGAAACTCAGGCATGTATGAGCAGAATTATTTGACCAGTATAACAATAAGACACCGCTGTTGTGGGATTGTCCCTTCATGAGGTACTATATCCCCATTTTAACATTGTTCCTGAGAGAGTAGCCGGTTCACAAAACTCACCCTTGAAAATATTAATTTTTAATATGTTCAATACATAAACAAAGCACAGTGTAGAGCATGTGGTTTAAATCACCGTAGATAACAGTGTCTGCTAAACGTCTAAATAATAATGATTATATGAATTTTAAACAAGCGTTATCTTTGCTGTCGGGTTTGGCATACATTGCACAGTACTATTGCAGTTGCCTGTAGCTATGGTGCCCAATGATGTCATTTGATCTAAAACATAAGCAATATTTGGGATTCAGTGTAAAATAATAATAGTGTTTCCAAAGATGTACAACTATTGTTTTACTGATCAGCTACCAAAGGATTTTTCACATTTACAACCAACATGAAGAGAAACACCTCACACACCAGTCACCAGTGGGGATTTTCTGATCAGATGGGAAGAAATTTGCAGTCCAACCCATGGGTACCAGCAAGCATAAAACAGCTCTTACAACAAGTGAGTCCTAATTCTAGTCTCAGTACTTTTCACAAACCAGAGTTCACGCACACTAGGCCATAGAGACAATATGCCAGAGAAACTGATGTTTCTGTACTGAAATTTGTATGGTTTTTAAATCCACTTTAATACTGCAGGGCCATATTCATGGTACTAATATACACATTTGCTGGGTACCTCTGGCAATGTGTGTGTAAATATTCTCATTGGCCGCTGAATCATTTTGCTTTACTCCTTCACGCAACCTAAATTTTCCATCCTTTTCTAAACTTCACCTGTTTGTCCCCAGAATTAGTTTAGGAAAGATGGCCTTCCAGTCAGTGTACCCAGGCTTTTGAAAACAGCGCTATTTCAACAAGGAGGGAAGGATCCAAACAGGGAAAGTTACATCAGGCTGGATCTACAGTAGTGAACTCTGAAAGATTAGATGGATAGTGCACAGAAGGAAACCATTTGGCACACAAGATCTACACTGGCTCTCAGCAACTGCAGTTTGGCACAGTTGGAGTCCTGAAAGCAGAGAGTCTGAACAGGGAACGCTGGGAATCGGCTGGCAATCTTTACAAAAACCGAAAATGTGTTGCTGGAAAAGCGCAGCAGGTCAGGCAGCATCCAAGGAACAGGAGAATCGACGTTTCGGGCATCAGCCCTTCTTCAGGAATGAGGAAAGTGTGTCCTGCAGGCTAAGATAAAAGGTAGGGAGGAGGGACTTGGGGGAGGGGCGTTGGAAATGCGATAGGTGGAAGGAGGTCAAGGTGAGGGTGATAGGCCAGAGTGGGGTGGGGGCGGAGAGGTCAGGAAGAAGATTGCAGGTTAGGAAGGCGGTGCTGAATTCGAGGGATTTGACTGAGACAAGGTGGGGGGAGGGGAAATGTGGAAACTGGAGAAATCTGAGTTCATCCCTTGTGGTTGGAGGGTTCCCAGGCGGAAGATGAGGCGCTCTTCCTCCAACCTAGGCAAGACTAGGGTGGAGGACCTGTTTGGGCATTACGAAGCACTAGGCAGGAAATTGAAGCACAGGTCCTCAAGGGTCATAATCTCCGGATTACTGCCCGAGCCACGTGCCAATTGGCATAGGGACAAGAAAATTAGGCAAGTAAACACGTGGCTAAGGGATTGGTGTGGGAAAGAGGGATTCCACTTCATGGGGCATTGGCATCAGTTTTGGAACAGGGGGGATCTGTACCGTTGGGACGGTCTCCACCTGAACCGATCAGGTACCAATGTTCTGGCGAAGAGGATAAATAGGGTGGTCAGTAGGACTTTAAACTTCTGAGTTGGGGGGAAGGGAAAGTGAAAGCGACAGGGAGTATGGAGGTAAATGGAAAGATAAGCAGCAGGATAGCATGTTTCCAGGCGGATTTAAAATTGAGGCAGACTGAGAATGCAGAAAAAAGCAAGGATAACTTAGGACATATGACTTACAACATCTCTAATAAGGAAGTTAGCATTAAGGCACTTTACCTGAATGCTCGTAGCATTCATAACAAAGCCGATGAATTAATGGCACAGATAATAGTGAATGATTATGATGTAGTAGGCATCACAGAGACTTGGTTACAGGGGGGTCAGGACTGGCAGTTAAACCTCCATGGTTTTTCGACTTATCGAAAAGACAGAGAGGTGGGCAGAGGGGGTGGGGTTGCCTTGTTAGTTAAGAACAAAATTAAATCTATGGTATTGAATGACATAGCGTCGGATGATGTGGAGTCTGTGTGGGTGGAATTGAGGAACCACAAAGGCAAAAAAACCATAATTGGAGTTGTGTACAGACCTCCTAACAGTGGTCAGGACCAGGGACGCAACATGTACCGGGAAATAGAGAAGGCATGTCAGAAAGGCAAGGTTACATTGATCATGGGTGACTTCAATATGCAGGTGGACTGGGTAAATAATGTTGCTAGTGGATCTAAAGAAAGGGAATTCATGGAATGCTTATAGGATGGCTTTTTGGAACAGCTAGTCATGGAGCCCACAAGAGAGCAGGCTATTCTGGACCTAGTGCTTTGCAATGAACCAGACTCTATAAAAGATCTTAAAGTAAGGGAACCCTTAGGAAGTAGCGACCATAATATGGTAGAGTTCAGTCTGGAGTTTGAAAGGGAGAAGGCGAAATCTGATGTAATGGTGTTACAGTTGAATAAAGGTAATTATGAGGGCATGAGAGAGGAACTGACTAAAATAGACTGGAAGCAGAGGCTAACCGGGAAGACACTAGAGCAAAAATGGCAGGAGTTTGTAGGTATAATTGAGGACACTGTACAGAGGTTCATTCCCAAGAAAAGAAAGATTAACCGGGGAGGGATTAGACAACCTTGGCTGACAAAGGAAGTCAGGAAATGTATTAAAGAAAAAGAGAGATCCTATAAAGTGGCTAAGAACAGTGGGAAATCAGAAGATTGGGAAGGATACAAAAGCAAACAGAGGATAACAAAGAGTGTAATAAGAAATGAGAGGATCAAATATGAAGGTAGGCTAGCCAGTAATATTAGAAATAATAGTAAAAGTTTCTTTCAGTACATAAGAAACAAACGACAGGCAAAAGTAGACATTGGGCCACTTCAAACTGATGCAGGGAGCCTAGTGATGGGAGATAAGGAAATAGCAGGAGAACTTAACAAGTACTTTGCGTCAGTTTTCACAGTGGAAGACAGGAGTAATATCCCAAAAATTAAAGGGTGTCACAGGGCTGAGTTGAGTATGGTTGCCATTACGAAAGAGATAGTGCTAGAAAAGTTAAAAAGTCTTAAAATTGATAAATCTCCTGGCCCCGATGGGATACACCCTAGAGTTCTGAGAGAGGTTGCTGAGGAAATAGCAGAGGCATTGGTTGAGATCTTTCAAGAGTCACTGGAGTCAGGAAAGGTCCCGGACGATTGGAAGATGGCTGTAGTAACCCCCTTGTTCAAGAAAGGATCAAGGCAAAAGATGGAAAATTATAGGCCAATCAGCTTAACCTCGGTTGTTGGTAAAATTCTAGAATCCATCATTAAGGATGAGGTTTCTAAATTCTTGGAAGAGCAGAGTCTGATTAGAACAAGTCAACATGGATTTAGTAAAGGGAGGTCATGCCTGACAAACCTGTTGGAATTTTTTGAAGAGGTAACAAGTAGGTTAGACCAGGGGAACCCAGTGGATGTGGTCTATCTGGACTTTCAAAAGGCCTTTGATAAGGTGCCACACGGGAGACTGCTGAGCAAGGTGAGGGCCCATGGTGTTCGAGGTGAGCTGCTGGGATGGATTGAGGATTGGCTATCTAACAGAAGGCAGAGAGTTGGGATAAAAGGTTCTTTTTCAGAATGGCAGCCGGTGACGAGCGGTGTCCCGCAGGGTTCGGTGCTGGGGCCACAGCTGTTCGCATTATATATTAATGATTTGGATGAGGGAACCGGGGGCATTCTAGCGAAGTTTGCCGATGATACAAAGTTAGGTAGACAGGCAGGTAGTACTGAGGAAGTGGGGAGGCTACAGAAGGATCTAGACAGGTTGGGAGAGTGGTCCAGGAAATGGCTGATGGAATTTAACGTGAGCAAGTGCGAGGTCTTGCACTTTGGCAAAAAGAATATAGGAATGGACTACTTTCTAAATGGTGAGAAACTTAATAAAGCCAAAGCACAAAGGGATCTGGGAGTGCTAGTCGAGGATTCTCTAAAGGTAAACATGCAGGTTGAGTCTGTGATTAAGAAAGCGAATGCAATGTTGTCTCTTATCTCAAGAGGGTTGGAATATAAAAGCAGAGATGTACTACTAAGACTTTATAAAGCTCTGGTTAGGCCCCATTTGGAGTACTGTGTCCAGTTTTGGTCCCCACACCTCAGGAAGGACATACTGGCACTGGAACGTGTCCAGCGGAGATTCACACGGATGATCCCTGGAATGACAGGTCTAGCATATGAGGAACGGCTGAGGATACTGGGATTGTATTCGTTGGAGTTTAGAAGATTAAGGGGAGATCTAATAGAGACGTACAAAATAATACATGGCTTTGAAAAGGTGGATGCTAGAAAATTGTTTCTGTTAGACGAGGAGACTAGGACCCGTGGACACAGCCTTAGAATTAGAGGGGGTCATTTCAGAACGGAAATGCGGAGACATTTCTTCAGCCAGAGAGTGGTGGGCCTGTGGAATTCATTGCCACGGAGTGCAGTGGAAGCCGGGACGCTAAATGTCTTCAAGGCCGAGATTGATAGGTTCTTGTTGTCTAGAGGAATTAAGGGCTACGGGGAGAACGCTGGCAAGTGGAGCTGAAATGCGCATCAGCCATGATTGAATGGCGGAGTGGACTCGATGGGCCGAATGGCCTTACTTCCACTCCTATGTCTTATGGTCTTATGGTCTAACCGTCGTGTTGCTATGGTCTGGCGATGGAGGAGTCCAAGGACCTGCATGTCCTTGGTGGAGTGGGAGGGGGAGTTGAAGTGTTGAGCCACGGGGTAGTTGGGTTGGTTGGTGCGGGTGTCCCAGAGGTGTTCTCTGAAATGTTCCGCAAGTAGGCGGCCTGTCTCCCTAATGTAGAGGAGGCCACATCTGGTGCAGCGGATGCAATAAATGATGTGTGTGGAGGTGCAGGTGAATTTGTGGCGGATATGGAAGTATCCCTTGGGGCCTCATCTTCCGTCTAGGAACCCTCCAACCATAAGGGATGAACTCAGATTTCTCCAGTTTCCTCATTTCCCCTCCCCCCACCTTGTCTCAGTCAAATCCCTTGAACTCAGCACCGCC
The DNA here is from genome assembly GCF_047496795.1 of Chiloscyllium punctatum. Taxonomy (NCBI): domain Eukaryota; kingdom Metazoa; phylum Chordata; class Chondrichthyes; order Orectolobiformes; family Hemiscylliidae; genus Chiloscyllium; species Chiloscyllium punctatum. The sequence goes on along the minus strand of NC_092750.1, from coordinate 64,737,728 downwards.
TTCCTAACCTGCAATCTTCTTCCTGACCTCTCCGCCCCCACCCCACTCCGGCCTATCACCTTCACCTTGACCTCCTTCCACCTATCGCATTTCCAACGCCCGTCCCCCAATTCCCTCCTCCCTACCTGTTATCTTAGCCTGCTGGACACGCTTTCCTCATTCCTGAAGAAGGGCTTATGCCCGAAATGTCGATTCTCCTGCTCCTTGGATGCTGCCTGACCTGTTGCGCTTTTCCAGCAACACATTTTCAGCTCTGATCTCCAGCATCTGCAGTCCTCGCTTTCTCCTTGAATCTTTACAAAAAGGATGACTATACACAGCAAGAAATGTCTGCAACACAATGAGTCATTCATAACCTCCCCACCGACTGTAATTTTATCTGACACACATGCACAAACATTTGCCTTCACAGACAAAAGTTTCAGTGGAATACATTTTGTATCATGAGATTGGGATGACAGCCAGTCCAGAACTTCTCACTTGCAGAGGAAATTACATAATTGAGATCCAATGGCAGCAGCACAGCCTCTCTCGTAGCCCTGGTGACTCACTGAGAGAATCTTTCTCACAGCCACCTCACTGCAAAGTACATCAGAAGGAGCTCAGTTTCACCCAACAACCACTGATCTTTGAAAGAATTTGATGCTCAACTCTTTCCTCCTCTTTTTCCTACCCACAAGGTTCTCTCACTGGAATTAAAAATTCTATGGCACTATTTTGAACAAAAAACGGTCTTGGGTGCCCTAACCAATAATTATCCTTCAGTCATGACCACTGAAGCAAATCTCATTGCTGTTTGTGGGACCTTGCTGTGTACACACTGGCTGCTACGTTTCCTACATTACAGCAGTGCCCACAATTCAAAACAACTTCACATAAACACTTCAAAATATCCTGTGGTTGCAAAAGCAGCATTAATGAATGCTAGCTCCAGTCCTTTTCAGACTGACCACCAAAATCAGTTTGGAGAGTTGAAGACCGCTGGGCCAATCTGCTGGAAGGAGCACTGACTGAAATAAAGCATAAAAGATAGGAAAGAAACATAGCATGCACTACCTCAATGAAACAGATCCACCCCGAGTTGGCTTGGCTCTCCATATGACTGGCCAAGTGCAGTTCGCTCACTTGCTGTGTTAGGTTAGACCACAAGTTATTGAAGGCCATGCTGATCTGCCACATTCTCACTGATTACCTCATGACACAATGTATCCTGTCTGTCCAATCGTGAGGATCTAAAATTTGAATTTAGGTAACAAGTATATGTAGATTTTTATTCACCACAAAATGGTTTCTCACTTTAAAAGAATACTATAAAATGGCTGAGAATACTGATTGAACCCTGGGAACCTGTACTGCTAATTTGCAGAATTAAGCTGAAATTCAAAGATAAGAGGACAATAGAGTTTTCATAAAATGAATACTGACACATTAATTGACCATTCAAACTAACCTCAAACAAATACTTGGCATGACAATTTACGTAAATAAGATTTCTTTTTCAAGGAATACCATTGGATTAGCCTGTTGTCAATTGTGTCACCATATTACAGTTGATTGGACTTTTCTTGTAATTAAGAACCCTTTCCCAGGAAATATCATTGGATTAACTTGCTGTAAATCATGTCACCTTAGTGTATGTGATTGATCTTTCTTGTAATTAAGGCTGTACTATCTCTTAAAAAAATATAAATAATGTGTAGTTTTCAAATGTAATTGTGCAACTTCACCAAAGAACACATGAGCTTTGACCTCAGTATTGCTGGATAGAATTGTGTCAAGGTACCTTAATTCAATAAATTAATGACTTTTGCTTTTTGAACAGACTGTGTTTGTTGATTCTTTTGACTGATCTTGAACCAAGAGGCCCCTCTTGAGGGGTCATAGATCTTCACTCACACCTTATGGTCACTCACACCATCATGGGACCAAGTGATGCTGTTCCACACACTCCTGCCCATTATTATTCCTTTCTTGCCAGTTATATTCTTTCATTCAATACATTTACACTCTACATCTGCCACTCATCCTGCCTGTTAAGCTTTGCCTCTCCATCTGCCTCTGTGTCACACCACCTTGCATCTTCTCACACTCCAACTGGACACAGCTACAAGCTAATTGTCTCTGGTTGCTGCAGCTAGTCCATCAGTTGCTGTGTAGCTCAAGTTCTGGAGACCAGTACTGCTTTGAAACACTGAAATCCATGATACACAAGGCCTTTGCATTGAACAATAAATGGAATGGGTTCTTGGAGGATTGGGTGGAGGAAGGTAGAGGGATAAAAGTCTTCATTTAGGAACTGCACCCAATGCTCATTCTTTCCAGAGAGAATGAAACATCACTATTCATCTCTACTGGAAAAGCGAGTGAGGAGATGGGAGAACAACCTTACACGTAAACTAGAGGGAAGCAGCAGTCACACTGTATCAAACAGAAGCAGTGAACAGATTGTAGTTACTCAAATGGAATATCACAAACATGAAATGGTACATTAATGGAAAAGGCTCTCAGTCCACCAAGGCCATGGGAGATGGTGGCACAGGGTAATGTCATTTGATTAACAATGTAGATGGCCAGGCTAGTGCTCTGGTTTAAATCCTTCCACAGCATTTAAATTCAACTAATAAAACGTGGAAATTAAAGCCAATCTTAGTAATAGCAACTGTGAAATAATGAGCAATTGCTCTAAAAATCCATCAAGTTCGCTCGTGCCCTCTACAGAAGGAAATCTGGCCTACGTAACTCATGACCCACAGCAATATGGTTGATTTTCAACAGAACTCTAAAATGGCTAATAGTTCAAGGGCAACTGGAGATTGACAACAGATGTTAGCCTAGTCAGAGAGACACATGGCTTGAAAAAAATAAAAAACACTGTGCCAGTCCAGTTACAGGTTTCAAGTGCCAGAGTATGGTTTATTAGCTACTGGGTTAATGCCAGTCAAATATTCCAGCTGCTAAGCAATTGCCATTTACTGACAAACACTGGCCTACTGCCAGCTAACCATTGCAAGACTACTGGTAGCTACCACTGCCAATCGATGGACTACTGGCAACTACTGACTGAGACACACTGGACTGCTGTCAAGTCATTCACTGTCAGACACTTAACTCCCAGCTGCAGGATTTTCCATGAAATTCATCATTTATTTCTTTAGCGTTTCACCATTTCCGTATAATTTTAGGGATAGACGATCAAAGCCTCAGTTGTTTTACATGTGGAACAAGGGATTCCTGGAGGGCTGCAATCTAACTGAGAACTCATGTAGTCGATATATCAAGTGACAGATGCTCTCAAATCCAGTAGCCTGCAGAAAACTGATTTACAAAACCTGTTTAAATTAATAAAGCCATATAATCCATCATTATCCTTGCAGGTTTTGTTCAGGCTGTATATTGGAGTGAACCTGAAGACAGAGGCATTACACTATTAAAAGATACTCTTAGGTCACTTGGGGCGGGACCTCCCTGTTCCTGCAGCGATAAGTTTGAATCAAGATTAGGAAATCTCTGACTGGCTTTTTCAGAGGAGAAAGTGAAGACTGCAGATGCTGGAGATCAGAGCTGAAGAGTGTGGTGTTGTAAAAGCACAGCCGGTCAGGCAGCCGGTGGGTTGTGCTTTTCCAGTACCATGCTCTTCGACTCTGGTTTTTCATAGAGTCAGGAGTTCCCAGCGCCCCCAAATTTCGCTAGCGCCAGTTAAGATTTAGGCCAGTTGGGGGTCATGAATGTTGCACCCTGTACTTCCTGACCTAATGTGTCCCACTGTGGGAACAGACGTGTCCAAGTCCTCCACAATCTTATCGAATTGGACCAGCTTTTCAAGGCCTCTTGGCTAGGAACGGGTTAGTGCGTGGAATACACCTCCTGGACATGTAGGCAGGTTCAACAGGGGCATTCAAGAAGGCCTGGGATGATTATTTGGATTGAAGTAGTGTGCAGGAATACAGGGGAAAGACAGGAAATTGGCACTGGGGATTAGAACCAGTGCAGGTATGATGGGCTAAATGACACTGTAATAATTTTGCTGTTATAATTCACAACACCTCAGTGATGTTCCCCTGCCCTTCTTCAAATTAGTGACATGGAGCTTTTTACATTACTGTGAGAGGGTAGATAATGCCTCTCCTTACCATCTCCTTCAGTAATACAATCCTGGAATTCCCTTCTTAACAGCATCGTGTATTTACTTACACCAATTGGGCATTGGTGGTTTACAAAGACAGCTCACCCACCAGCTTCTCAACGGTGATTACAAACAGGCAATAAATGCTGGCCCAACGTATGACACCCACCAAAGAATTTTTTTAAAAAGCTACAAATTAGATTTCTTTCAATTAATTCCAAAACTGATGGATGTCAGGAATCTTCCACATTAGTGCAGTGGATGGATGGGTCACGGGACATTTCCAGCAGGGTAAGGAGTTCTGTGTTCCCAGCTCGTAGGTCTAGAGCTTGGATTTTGGAGTGATGCCCACCCCTCTGTCCCCCTCCCAATATAACCATAGAGTCCACATGTTAACTAGGGGTGTTCCTAGGGTCTGGTGCATGTCCAGACAAGTGGGGAGGGTCTGATAGAGTGTGCAGAAATAGAAGGACGTGAAGTGCCTATTAGCAGACTCGAAGCTCTCACATACAGGTGTGAACACTGCCCTCCAGTGGAAATGTTGATTAACCATGGATAATCACAGCATTAACACAGAGGGCAAGTCTTTCATTTCAATTGTTTCACAGGATGTGGACATCATGTGCAAAGCCAGATGTTCGCAGCTCGTCTCACGAGGTGGCAGCGATAAATCACTTATTTTCAACCGCTATAGTCCAGGGATGAAGTTACTCCCTTGGCACTGCCAGAATGTGGGGGTGGTCCAGGATTTTGACCCAGGACACTTTGATTTAGAAGGGAACCAAAGGCCGAGGCGACCCCATAATAGGTTAAATTGCTCACTTCTCAAGATCCTAGCAGCCAATTGACAACTCAGTGTCAACTGAATAAAAATACATGCACAATGCTCTTGGAACAGTGAACTGATTGCTAAGTGCACACAGCTAAGTTGGTGGTCACAGTAAGACACAAAGTCCTCTTTGCTTGGCAAGACTGAGCCACAATTACCCTTTGGTTTTCCAAGATTATTTGGGTGATGAATGAGGTTCCTGTTGAAGTGGTATAGACTATTTCACGACTGTTGTAGACCAACAGGATCCTAGTTGCTGGAGAAAGTCATTGAATTTCTACAGTGTGGAAGCAGGACATTTGGACCATTGAGTCCACACTCATCCTCCAAAGAGCATCTAACTCACACCAAACGCCTACCCTATAACCCTGTATTTCCCATGGCTAATCCACCTAACATGCACACCTTTGGACTATGGGAGGAAACAAGAGCACCATACAGAAATCCACACAGATACGGGGAGAACGCGCAAACTCCACACAGATAGAAATCAGGTGCTAAAATTGAAACTGAGTCCCTGGCATGGTGAGGCAGCAGTGCTAACCACTGAGCTACAGTGCCGCCACAAAGTCTCGCATCCTTTCCAGGATTCTTTAATTCAAAAACACAGAGTGAGGTTTTTGTGAATTGTGTTTGTGTCTCTATTCCCAGAGAGTTTTATTTAGTCTCCTCTCTGCCGCCTTCACACACCCCCTTCAAACCACAATTCTTCCCTCATTCCCCAGCTGTTCGCAACTGTTTCACAACTCAACAAGCTCAACTGCAGAATGCTAGAGGATCAATGTGAGGACATGGTCATTTCAAATCAATCTTCCCTTTTTTTAATCAATAATCATCAGCTACCAAGAAGCAAAAAAAAAAAGATGGTGACAACACTGGAGCAGGCTGAAGTCCTTCGGCCACTATTAGGCCTGAACTTTAGGTACACACTGGGAATGCCAGAAGTAAAATGGATGCTCACAATGCAAGACTTAAATAGGTTTCACTGGCTTAGTGGTGCATAGTCCTCTGATTCCAAACACATTTCAGTTTGGAAGAAACCCAAAACTACAGTGTTATTGTGAGTGGAGAAGATGGCATAAAGAACTGTGTCCCCCGAGACTAAAGCATGCTCCCTATCCAGAGTACTTGGGAGTGAGTCTAGATAGGAATTTGTCCTTCTGGGCACATTGTAACAATATTGCAGCAAAAGATAAAAGTGAGAAACACCTAATTTTTGGGAGGCAATGGCCTAGTGGTATTATCGCTGGACTGTTAATCCAGAGACCCAGGTAATATTGTGGAGACTTGGGTTCAAATCCTGCCAAGGCAGATGATGGAATCTTAATTCAACAAAAGCCGGGATTAAGAGTCCCATGTCAAATGTTCAAACAACCCATCTGGTTGACTAATGTCCTTTAGGGAACGAAATTGCCATCCTTAACTGGTCTGGACTACATGTGACTCCAGACCCTCAGCAATCGCCCCTTCTGGGCAATTAGGGATGGGCAATAAATGCTGGCCTAGTTGGTGACACCCTTTACCCCATGAATGAATTAAAAACAAATCAAAATTGCTGTATCTTCAAGGAGTGCTAGTGCGTCAATACTCCACACCTCAGCTCTTGCCCTTTCATTTCTCCAACAATGTACAGTTGCCTGACAGAAGGTGATTGTATATACATCTTTTTAACACTCAACTGAATGCATCAATCCACATCATAACTGGAACCCTCTGCTCAGCACCTCTCCCCTGGCTTCATGTCCTCCAAAAGGGAAAGAGAGAAAAAAAAGTTTTCAAAACAAAACATTACTTGGAAATGTATTCACTTTTGTATTGGCCCTCCATTTTGAAGTTGACAAGATGAATTGGACCAGCATGTTTTGTTGGCCTTCTGTATTGGCTTTCCTTGCTGTGCGATCAAATGTCAGCCCCCACAGGTCCACTGCCAACTGCAGGAAGTCCAAAGGATGGTTGAAACTCCACCTACTCATTGCTCTCTGTTCCACTTCAGAAGATTGAGATTAGGTTCTACAGTGGAGATTTGAGATAAGATTGCCTCTCACCACAAACCACAGGACCCTGCAGGAAGGCTAAATGAGTATTAAATTTGTGCACTGTGAGGGAAGGGGGTTGTGCTTTCCCCCAATTGGCCAACTGAAGGCCACAGGTCAAGCTTGCTGCCTAATTAAGGAGAGTAATTAGCTGGACTGCCAACAGAAATCCCTCCAGTACTTAAGTACCAGCTGTTACAAGACGTGTGTGTGAGTGAAAGTGAGAGAGAGAGAGAAACAGAGACGGAGACACACACACACACACACACACACACACACACACACACACAAAGATGGAGACACACCCACCCCAATTCAGCTGGGTCACCATGGTAAAGGGGATTCTCTCAGTAGGATGGCTCTCAGCTCCCCCCACCCCACAACCCTTGCAGGAACGTGGGGACTGACTGGAAGTGCCTGGTTGATGCTGGAAAAAATGCCTGATCAACAAACTGAGTTGGCATTTTTGCAGGTGGGATGGCAACTGGGAACTGGTATATCAGTTGGCCAGCAAAGTGACTTTATGTACCGCCTACCTCCATTTACACTTGTTCCCAGCATGGCCTAAAAGTTCAGCTTCTCCTCGGAGGGTCAGTGTGGATGCGAGAGGCCAATGGCCTGCTTCCACATTGTAGGGATTCTATGATTAAAGCAGGTGTCTGTTCCTGACTGTAGCCTACTCCAGTAAGTTGCTTCAAGTCTGTGGATACTGTGTGGAACAGCAAGGGTTAACGATCTAGCTAAAATGTGTTTACCACATGTCACCCAACTTGCACTAAAGCTAAGAGTGATCTGCTCTCTCAGGTATGACTGACAGTGTTCTGGAAACATTCTAGCCACATTTCTCAACCACACTGGTGCACAAACCGAGCAAGTCACGTTGTGCTGGTATATCCCACTTCATACCGAGAGGCAAAGAAACCGCATCCTGTTATACGCTCTGGCAGTCACAAGCCTGGACTCCCTCCCTGAACACACTCTGGTTTCTCAGCTGAAGAAACATAGGAATGAACATATCAGTTAGGAACAGGCCATACAGTCTCTTCAGACTGCTCCACCATACAATAAGATCATAACTGATCTAATTAATCCAAATCCCTGCTTCCCACCCCCACCAATTCTTGGTTATCAAGAGTTGATCCTAATCTGCCTGAAAAATATCCAAGGATTCACTGCTTCCACACCTTTTCAAGAAGACAGCTCTCAGAATAAATTTCTCCTCAGCACTCCTTAAACAGGCAATACTTTTGTTTTTAAATGATTGTCCCATAAGAGGAACCTCCTTACTATATTGATTATAATCAATCCCCTCAGGATCTTATGCATTTCAGTCAAATCACTAATTACTCTTCCAAACTTGAGCAGATACAGCTTAGACTGTCCTACCTTTCCTTATAGGATAACCCACCCATTCTAGGTTTGAGTCTAATAACTGTTTCCAACAAGTTATATGCTTCCTTAAATAAGGAGACAAATGCTATGCACAGTATGACAGATATGGTCTCACTGACACCGTGTGTAACTGAAGCATATCTTTCCCACTTTTGAATTTGATTTTTCTTGAGATAAATGATAACATTCTATTAGCTTTTTTAATTACTTGCTGTACCTGCGTTGTGACATTTTGTGATTCATGCACTGGGATAGCCAGATCTCTCTGCATCTCAGAGCCCTGCAGTCTCTCATCATTTAGATAATATGCTTCTTCTTTTATTCCTCTGTCAAAATGGACAATTTCTCATTTTACTACAGGCACCATTTGCCAAGATCTTTGTCCACTCATTTAACCTGTGTCACTTTGTAGCCTCTTTTTGTCCTCTTCACAACATACTTTCCTAGCTTTCTGTGTCTCATCAGAAAATTTGGCAATCATGCCATTGACCTTCATCTAATTTATTTATATGCTGTGAAAACAGTTCTTGTCCCAGCAATGATCCCTGTGGCACACTACTTATTACATCTTGCCAAATAGAAAAAAGAAGCATTTATGCTTATTCTCAAATTCCTATGGGCGATCAATCTTCTATCCATGCCAACATATCAGTCCCTACCCTGGGAACTTTTACTTTACTGAATAACCTTTCAGACGGCACCTTATTAACTACCTGCTGAAAACCCAAGTAAATCGACCAGTTCCTCTTTATCCACAGCTCAATACATCTCAATACACTGGTTAGACATGACTTCCCTTTCATAAATCTTTGTGACTCTGCCTGATCATAACTGGGGAAGAATATTATATTTAAACAGAGAACAGAAGTTGGCTATGGCAATGGGTTCCAGCAAGTTTGGAAAAGACCCTAACTCAAGCAGATTAGCAGAGGTTGAACGGTAACTGGGACCTTGTGGAGGAGATGACCAGTATCTCAGGGGTGGTCAGAGTTTGAATTTAGTTTTGGACTGTGTTTTCTGAAAACAAAACAGAATTAGCTATGATGCTACAGCACGAAGATTTGAAAGCTTTCTGCTTAACCTCCCACTGGCAGCTCAGAGAAAAGAAAACTAAGTAAATGGCTTTCTCAGAGTGAACTGTAAAGGTGACCCTGATTGACATCTTCAGCAAATCAACCAAAATACCATAATCTCTGCTTGTGGGACAATGCAATGTTAAAACCACTTTCTGGTCAGTTTTGTTATCTTCTTTTATTTATCCCTAAACTGTGTTTGTCTGTCTGTCTTTTGGCGCATTGGTCTGAAAACAAAGACTGTTGGGTTTAAAGCACTGACCAATAAATGACTTTGTAAATATATTTATTAGCAACTTTTTTTTTTAACTTTACAAACAAGTAAAATTATTGAAAAATACAATAACAAATATCAGTACAAGAAAAAATACACAATTACAATACAACCACTGTCTACTAACTACTAACCTACCCTATTATACAAAACAAACCCTAACACCGTGCAAAGCAACACCAAAAAAAGAAAGAAAAGCAAACAAACACAAAAAAAACCACAAAATACAGAACAGCTATGCTTGGCGCAACACTCCCAAACAAAGGAATGGGAACATTGTATCTATACCTGTATTAACTCAGGAGACCCCCTCCAGGGCCCAGGGCTTGACAAATCTAACCATCCTGGTTAAACAACCGCCCTAGTTAAGATAACTGATAAATCTATATCCAAATAACTCAAGTAGGGCTGCCATATCTTATAAAAATTGTCTGTTGTTTGGTGCACCATGTTTGTAAAGAAGTCCAAGAGAATGTGCTCCATAATTAATTTCTGCCATCCCACCAAGCCTGGCGGTTCTCAGACACCCAGTTCATCAGAATATTCTTCCGTGCACAGTATGCAAGAATATTAAATAGTTTCTTCCCATGCCCGCCTAAAGATGGTAAATTCGGTAGACCTAAGAGGAGAGATATCGGGTCTACTTTCACTTCAGTCCTCAATACCCTCCCTATCTCTCCCACCACAGCGCTCCAATAAACACGGAGCCTGTGGCATATCCAGAAGCAATGGGTACCTACACTTATTTTACATTTGGAGCACATTGGAGATGCCCCTTTTTTTAAACTTCGCCAGATGGTCTGGTGCCAGATGAGCCCTTTGCAGAACTTTTAACTGCGTAGCATATGTCCTATTACAGATTGAGATCTTTTGAGTATTCTCCCATATTTCAGAAGACATCTCCACTCCTAGCTCTTGCTCCCAGACCTAACAACTGGTTAATATCCTGCCAGGCCCTGCCACCCAGCAGGCGATAAAGGGCACTAACCAAAAGGATGCTTGTGGAACGTAGCAACAGTCTCTGTGTATTGGGCTTATAGAGCTTAGTGAGAAACATAGTCTTCTTCTGGATGAAATCCCTAACCTGAAAAAAATGGAAAAGGGCTCTGCTGGGAAACCCTTATTTGCGGCTCAGTTGCTCAAAAGACATCATAACCTTCCCCTCAAACAAGTCTCCCAAACTAGAAACTCCTCTCACTGCCCATAGTTTGAACCCTGAGTCCATCATCCCTGGTCGGAACCCTGGCATGCTAACTATAGGTGTAAGTGGTGAAGTCTTGGATAAACAACCCTCACTCTGACGCATCACCCTCCACGGCTTGACTGTACTAATGACAATAGGGTTCTGACAGTGGTCCATAACTGTCCTCATCTTCTCCATGTTCAACAGGTTAATAAGAGGGCACTTTGCTCGGGAGGCCTCAATACCAAGCCATATTGAGTTAGGATCGTAACCTACCCAATCGCAGACAAAGGACAGCAGGGAACTCAATTGATACCTCCTGATGTCTGGGAAATCAACTCCTCCCCCTCCTTGAGGCAACTGCAATTTACTAAGTTTGATGAGGGGCCGCCCATGATGTCAGACAAAGGAACCAAACCACCCCGGAAACATTACAGGGAGCATACACATGAGATAAAGCAAACAAGGAAGAACATTCATCTTAATGAGAGATATTCGGCCTAGCCATGAAATTGGAAGAGCCTCCCATCTCTGGAGATCTCGCCTAATATTGTCGAGCAAATGAGCAAAGTTAATCCAAAATAACAGATCAAACTTGGGAGTAATAAAAATGCCTAGGTATCGGAACCCCACCCGTGACCACTTAAAAGGGAACTTAGGGTCACCTTCAACTTCTGACACACCCTTAAGGTTCCCCAAAGGCATAGCCTCTGATTTTGCAAAGTTAATCTTATATCCTGAAATAGCCTCAAATGAATTGATACGTTATATCAAATGGGAAACGGAAGTCATCGGGTTTGATAAAAACAGAAGGACATCATCCACATACAATGTAATGTCGTGTGCACTCGATCCCACTTCCGGAGCGGTTATGTGGACGTTCTGACGAATGGCCTCTGCCAGCGGCTCTATCACCAACGTAAACAACAACGGTGAGAGGGGGGCAGCCTTGCCGACTACCCTGACCAATCGTAAAATTCTCAGACTTCACCCTGTTGGTGATGACTGCGGCCAGAGGGTGGCGATATAAAACCTGCACCCACCTCACAAAGACTCTAACCAACCCAAACTGCTCTAAGACATAAAAAAGATACAGCCATTCTACCCGGTCAAATGCTTTCTCTGCATCTAAGGAAATCACCAACCCCTGAATCGATCGTTGCTGACAAACGTGGACCATATTCAGCAACCTTCTAATATTATTAGAGGAACTACAGCCCCTTATAAAGCCTGTCTGGTCCTCTTTAATAATATGGGGCAACACCCTTTCCAATCTCAGCGCCGGGATCTTGGACAGAATCTTGAAGTCTGAACTTAACAGAGAGATGGGCCTGTATGAGGCACAATCCTCAGGAACCTTCCCCTTCTTAAGAATTAAGGAAATATTAGCTTCTCTCAAGGATGGTGGTAGGCATTCATGCATATAGGGGTGATTGTACATCTCCAACATCGGCCCTGACAGAATCCCTATAAACTCCTTATAAAACTCACCTGGAAGACCATCAGGGCCAGGCGCTTTCTCACTCTGAAGTTGCCTCGCTGCCTCCTATATTTCCTGAGCTGTCAAGGGGGCATTAAGGAGAGGGGCCTGTTCCAAGATTACCCCTGGGAATCCACTTCCCCAATGACTGTAATTTTCTTGAGTTCATCCCTTCCAACTGTTTCATGATTTGCAACCCATATGGGATGTTACTTACATCTCTAAGGTGAAGACCAATACAAATGCTTGTTCAATTCATTTGCCATCTGCCAACTCACGATCTAGAGCACCAATGCTTACATTGTTCGCTCTTTACGTTTTAAAGTAACTGTAGAAACTCTTACATTGTTTTTTCTTGCTAGCTTTCTCTCATATTCTAATTTTTTAAAATAATTCTTTTCTGTCTTTAATTCTGTCAAATATTCTGACATACTTGAGATTTTTTGCATAATCATATGCTTTTCCTTAAGTCTGATACTATCTTTAACTCTTCTAGCTAATCTCAGATGGTGGGTCCTCTCCTTGAATTTTGTTTTCATGTTAGAATGTATCTATTTTGTGTATTCTGAAATAGTTCCTGAAATGTCTGCCACTGCATCTCTGTTGACCAATCCCTTAATCTAATTTGTTAGTTCACTTTATCTAACTCTGTTCTCGTGCACTCATAATTGTTTTTATTTAAGTTTAAAATACTAGGCTTGGACCCATTTTTTCTCACTCTCAAGCTGAATGTAAAATGCAATCAAGGAGGTACAGTCTGAAAATTATGGCCACTCGGATATTCGGAACACTTCCACACACAAAGGGTGGTAGATGTTTGGAACTTGCTTCCACAAATGCTGGATCAGTTGTTAATTTTAAATCTAAGATTCGTAGATGTTTGTTAAACAAAATTATTAAGGCGTATAGGCCAAAGGCAGTACAGAGGAACCTTGATTATCTGAATTTCGGATTATCTGAAAAAGCTTGCAAGGTCCCAACACTTGGCTAAACTGCGTTATCCAGCACTCCATTATCCGAACAAAATACTCCCCACCCGTGTCATTCAGATAATCAAGGTTCCTCTGTATACGAGGTTAGGCCACACATCAGCCATGAATGGCAAAATAGGCTCGAGGGGCCAAATGGCCTACTCCAGTTCTTATGTCCTATCATATGGTTGCTGCTACCTAGGGCTGCCTACTCTCTTTGCACAATACCTGCTCTAACTGATACCAAAAAACATTGAGGAACTCCTTTGCTTATGTAACATCTATCAAATTAAAAATTCCCCGTAATTATTACAATGCCTTTCTGGAAAGCTCCCTTTAATTCTTCCTTTAAGTTCCATAGTTATCATTATTGGCCTGTACACCACTCCCACAAATTACTTCTTCCCTTCATCATTTATTTCTACCCAAACTACTTCCTTATTCTGATTTCCTGAATTCAGGTAATCTGCCTCTGGAGGGAGAATACTGTTATTAAATTACCAGAGCCACCCCTCTACCTCTTGTTGCTGGCTGTCCTTCCAAAATATAAAATATCCTTCAATATTCAACTCCCAAACTATGCCATCCAGAGCCATGTCTCTGCAATGGCTATAAAACCAAACATTTTTATTTGCATAATTAGTTCATTTAGTTTATTCCATTCAGACACAGAGCATTTAATTTTGCCTTTTTTTTTTAACTTGTAGTCTTAACTATTGAGCTACTCTTTGATTCAAACTCTCTATCCCTTCCTGTCATGATCTATCATTTTCCATTTATCGCATCTTCCCAAATTTGACCCTTTTCCACCACCATTTACTTTAAACTCCTCTTTACTTCTCCAGTTACATATTGGTCCCAGTACAGATATGGTGTACACCATTCCAAAGATACAGTTCCCACTTTATCCACTACTTCTTTCACCTAATTCTTTGAGCCACATATCCAGTTCTGACATCTTTTCTTAATCTGATTTGCACGTGGCTCAGATAATAATGCAGGGGTTATTATTTTGGAGGTTCTGCTGAATTTGCTGCCTCTTGTTCATACTAACTATGCAGAAGCTCTTCCCTAGTCTTGCCAATGTTCTGGTACCACAAGGACCTATTCCTTCCACTGTAAATTCCTCTCCAGCCTTAAACACCGTTCCCAGGCAAACCACACAGCCATCTGGATCACTGCTCTTTGCTGTAGGGAACAGCATCGTTCCCCTCACTGTGCTGTTCTCAACTAATGGACTCAATTTTTTCTCAAACTCTAGCATCTTGTGCCTTTGAGTCTCCTGATCTATGACTCCTACTTGAGCATAGTGTCCAATGTTGCTTAATAATGTGTTTGTGAAGCATCTTTCGGGCATTTTATTGTGTCTGAGATGTTAAATAAAATCAATTTGACTTGTTCAAAGGCTTAATTAGCTACAAATAGATACCTTGGTTTGTGTCAGACACTAAGCATCATGCACACTACCTTCTATAACTCCTTGTTTTATACTGAATGGGCACAGAGATTCTTGAACGCTTAGCAGTGTCTCCACCCTCTTATCCTTGTATTCCAATAATACCAACAACTTTCATTTATACAATGCCTTTAAATAACTATCCCAAGGCACTTAACAAGATGATTAAATACAACTTGATCCTGCATAAAGATATTGGACCGAAGCCAAAAACATACAAAGAGGATGACAGTAATTAGCATATTAAAATGAGGAGAGAAAAGTATAGAGAGATGGCAAGGTATCTAGATTGAATTCCAGAGCCTAGGACCACAAATTGGCCTAACGCATAGAGGGAAGGCAGTCAAGGATACCCAATATAAGCATTTTGGAAGTTTCTGGGCTGCAGGAGATTAGAGGGGGAGGGAGAGGCAGAACAGGCATGGAGAGATTTGAACATCATGATACTACTTATACAATTAGGATGATGCCAGTCTGGGCAACGTAAGTGACTCAACACAAGATGATTACTAATTACTGAAGAGATAGTAACTCAGACTCTGAATACTCTGGAGTGAGTGCAGTAATTTAAAGGAGCGTCAGAAAGACTGCCCAGCTTGTTACATGGTGTCAGACACTCAGTTAGTGAAGGAAGAGTTAACTGGTCCTCCCAGGTAATGTTGAATAAATTTCCAATAAAACTAGTGGCCAAAAGGCCCTCTTAGGAATGGAGGTTCGAGGAGGTGTGAAGAGCTGTATGTGAGTTCAAGTGATCGAGACCCAGTGCAGAGTGGGTGAAGGAAAACAAACATCACATATACTTCCAGATAAAAATGGTTTTCTACCCTGCTGTGCATAATAAGTGTATTAGGGTGGAATTCCTCTTCTGTCTATTTGTTGATCTCTGTGTAGTTCCCGGGGAGAGCAAAATTTCATTGTGTTGGAACGGACAGGCCAGCGGAGAAAGCAGTGCTTCAAATTCAATACAGTCTTCATGGGATCGCCACTCCTTGGAAAACCCGGCCCAATGTGCTGGAAAGATCACTCCAAAAGATTTTTAAAATTCCAACAGGAGGAGGAATAAACCCAACAAGGTCCTAGTGAGTTGGCAGGTGAAGCTTGATATGTTACGTGAGCAGTTGGACCAACTCCAGCAGCTTATGAGGAACATGCCTCCAACCTCACAATTACTCCCCCTTGGTATTGGCATGCATAAATATTATATGGATGTAATCATATTTAAGTGGAAAATTTGACCGTGTGAAAAATAAATATCTCTATTGTTGCTGTAAAAAGGTAGCAAACACTGCAGTAGCTGGGAAAGAAATGATGGTTCTGGGGGTTTGGAGGAAAAACTGATGATTGAATACTCAAAGAGTTTGGGTCAAGGTGGAGTAGGGACAGTGATAGAGTGGGAATTGGAGATTTGAACGTTGAGAGGATTTGGCAGAAAGAAAAAGGGAAATGTTTACTTTTGCGGGAAGGTTTTCACAGCCTTTGCCTTGCTGATTCAGTAAGAATACTGCCTTTTTATAATAACCCTCTCCTCAAGGTCAGTGGTGAACAGATACTGCATTATGGAGTGTTCCAGCATTTGTACCATCGATGACTCCACTGTATACTGTCCAATTTGATAGTTGCTTAAAACCAGCCAGTTGCAGGAGCCCTAACCAATCTTCCCTGCTCTCTAATCCACGGACTTTTTAAAGCACCGTTAACTCTGAGATCTGCTTGATCAGCAAAGCATGCCTACCAAAACTGGGACCTGCCAAATTTGCGTGGCTCAGAACTAAACAACATGACACACTTCCCGGAGCTCACGAGAAGGACTGATTTAACCACACACTAACAACAATCAGCATTTCCACTGTTTGCGATCCTTGCAGCGTGCATCATTTCTGTCTTTAATGCAGAAATGCATGACCAAAAATGCCTCAGAGAGACCCGATTAAAGAGAAGAGAGGGTGGAACAGGAGAACTAACCAATGGTTTGGTCGATGAGATGAGAATAGATTACTTAGTGTGGAAACAGGCCCAACAAGTCCACACCGACCCACCCAGACCCCTACCTCATGATGAGAGGTCATAAAAGATGGACAGGGTTCAGAATCAAGGCGAGGAGTGTAAAGGACGAAATTCTAGAGTGTATAGTCGCAGCAGTAGAGATGAGATATTAAACTGATCCTGTCTGCCATCTTGGGGGGGGGGAGAAAGGGGGGCACAAAGTGACACTATTTCAAAAGAGTCACGGTGAGTCGGGGAGTGGGAGCGGGGGTTGGCAGTGTTCTCCCCAGTATCCTCACCAACGTCACTAATGCAAATTGCCCAACCAATATCTTAATGCTGTTTGTGGGATCTTGCTCCGCTCAAAATTGCCCCGAGGTTGTGAAATCTAGGTCTTGCTTTCTTTCTTGCACAGGCAACTCAACTGTGCCGTGAACTATAAACCGCAGCGGGGACACGGGCCAGAAATCTCCCCAGGAACTACACGGAGAATAACGAGTAGACAGAAGAGAAATTCCACCCCATCACACTTTTCAAACACAGCAAGGGCAGAGATATTTCACAACCTCTCATCAGCATGGAGCAACTGGAAATCTGCAACAGTAAAGTTTAGTGGAAAGGAAACAATTATCATAATTGAGGAGTGTGTATTCTCTTTAGATTTCCTGTAGGATGTTGACCTCTGAACTCCAACCATTCGCTCAGCCTAGATACTTCCTGTAGCAGTGTGAGCAGACCCTGCATTTTTCCTTTCCCTAATAGAATACAGACCTGCTTCCCACACACTAAATGGCACGTGTGCAATAGTCAGTTTACGATGTAGATGTGGCAGCCACACACACATGGGGACCCTATAGCATTTCAGACATTATGGTCCAATAACCATTCAGCTGCGAAGGCAGCTGGGACAAGGAGGGGGGGATCAAGGAGAACCTCAAGGGGAAAGGCTCCTTCCCCTGTGCAGCAATAGGCCCCTGGTTATTTTAACGTCATTTGGTGATTTGTTGGATGTCACAGTTCAGTGCTCAGTACACTGTTACTCCTGAAGCTAAGCTTCAAGATGTTTTTTGAATAAAAAGCAAGCAGCTTTTTACAATGTCTGACTCAGGTCCACTTTCCAGCATCATCATTTCAAAAAGGTTTGGACAGTTGGGGCTGGGCTGCAAAATGAGAGTGAGTGAATGACTGTAGGAGAGAGAGAGAAAGAAAGAAAGAGGGAATGAGGGAAAGATAGGGAGTGTGAAGGTGAGAGAAAACTAGAAAGAGAAAGTTTGAGAAACAGGCTGAGAGCCAGAGACTGCGAGGGAGGGAGAGAGAGAGAGAGAGAGAGAATGTGAGAGATAGCTAAAGAGAGAGAGAGAGAGCGAGAGCAAGCTAGGTAGGTAGAGAACAAGTCAGAGAGAGAGAGACAGACAGACAGAGAGAAAGAACTACACTGAGAGGGAGAGGTGATGGGATATAGAGAGGGAGCTAAAGAGAGAGAGAGAGAAGTACAGGTTGTTCTGTTATAATGCACATTTCATTAATGCAAATTCTTTGTAACATGATTGATGAATAGGGACACTGTTTCTAAAGCACAAACTTTTAAGTATTTATTGGTTGTAACATGATTCCAGCCCCATTAGTTTAAATGGTGGTGCTACTATGCGATTTTCTTATAATATGGGGTTGCATGAGAACGGAACTATTGCGTTTTAACAGAGTCAACTGTAGGTGAATATCCTAAAATCCAATCCAGTGACTACAGAACTTGGTGTCCATAGAATGCTACTTGTATAATTATCAGATGGTAGAAAATTGTTACCTCAGTCTGTGGCTTCTATGTTTGGCCACAGGGCGGGAGGCAGGCGTCCTGATTAATGACCAGTCACCTCCAACATTTGAAGGCAGCAGATCTACGGACCTTATGAGGTACCCATCATGTGGACTGAATAATGACATGGTCATATTTGGCAGATGGAAGCCAATGGCTACTGAAGGTCCTTAACAGTCACTGGGTACCTGATGAACAAAAGAAACGTACCATCGCCATATCCAAGAGATGCCAAACAAAACTCGAATTTCTGTTCATCCCCTGAAATACAGGAGAGCAGCAGAAACGCAGGCATTTTAAAACAAGACAGGAAAAAGTGTGGGCATTGAACACAGTGGAAAGAAGAAAAGCAGCATTCAGAAGTTGGGATGGTCTGGGTGGGGAACTGAAGAGACATAATCAAAGTGAAGGGGTTTGAGAATGATTTTGAAAACGGAAGGAGGTAGAAAGGCACGTGGGGACATAATTAATTATCCAGAATGAGAAATGTTTGGTCAAGACTCAATAGTATCAAGATTGAGCTTAAATTTAACCAACTGATCTGTGTAACACACCCTAACACAGCTCTGTAAGCTTCCTGATACTTGTTCCAAACCAAACCTTCCTCTACTGATTTGCTGAGCCACTTGGCACAAAGTGAGAAGAATCCTAGCCTATTAACAGATCTCTCTCCCTCTCCAGGATCCACAGTGAGCAAGGCGAGTTTGCCAATTCTCCACAATTCCCAAGAATAAAATGAACCTACCTGCTCAAGCATCAGAATACAGAAGGTAGCACAGACAGCTGACTACTGACAAATGTGTCACTTTGAAGCTAAGCTAAGCTTTGAATCTAAGATTCCAAAACACTTTAGGTTAGGGTTCTGCATCAAGTAGGCACATTAGTAAGAGTTTCTTCCTGATTTCTTGCTCCTCTGTCCTTTGGGAGGATCTTGGAGCTAGATTACACATCCTAACAAAACCCAAACTTGGCTACATTCTCCAAAGCTTTCAATCTCATCACAACAGCAAAGTCTGAGACCAAATTAATTGCCTGTGGTAGACCCTGTTCTATCTGATACCTGAAGCAGGTAGACCATTATTATTTCAACACCCAGTTGAGAGAACAAACAAAAAGCCCTGTACATTCTTTGTGAGAACAAAATCCAACCCACTCTGTTCTGTCTGGGTTTCAATTATGCAGGAGATTATGGTGGGCCCCTACAAAAAGAGTGCTCACTCCATATTAGACAAACAAAAACACTATTGTATAGGTTTCTTGGTAACAAACCAAGAGGCTTCTGTGCTTGACAGCCAACCAGCTGAATGGTACAGAGTTCAAGTCCTGCTCCAGTATTAGCTCTGGCTCGAGATTCATTTAGAATGGATGGTCTTGTCCTGCTCGTTCCACAACTATCCACTCCCATCTCTCCACCTCCAATTATGTTGGCTTTCAGGAGATTCTAAAGTTCTCCCTCTCACTGCATAGGACTGGTGCCACCCGATGGACTGGCATAAAGACTCTACATTAGTAATGTTCACATCGCATCCTGTGAAACCATGTGTGTTCATACACAACTGCACACATCTATCCCTGTCCTTTCATGAATTCCTTATCGTTCTCCAAATCAGTTATACCTTGAAAGGAATTCCTACTCTGTCCACTATGCGTTCCACAATAATCAGTTGAGTAAGAGAGTTGGAAGCAAGAGTTGGTGCATTAAAAAGTAATCACAAGCCAACACAGCAGCAGAACATGATGCATGATAAAAATCACAGATGGAATTCTGCGAATAATGGTGAAAAGAGGGTAAACCAACTCTGTCAGGCCTGGTCATTCAGCACGTAGCTGAGCGGAGGATGGGGTGTAAACTCCACTAAACTCTGGATGTATATGCAGATGATTTCAGTCTTTAGTAAGGATTCATTTTAAACTTCCCTTTTTGGCACAATCAGTGCAGGGCTCTCCTAATATCTTGTATGGAACAGCCTCATCACCCATCCACCCTCCCAGCAAAATAGCACAGATGGGCACTTGCGTTCTTTCTCCAGGGCTAATGTGTCAGTCTTCCATTAGAATCACACCAACAGGAGATGGGAAGAGGCCCATGGAAATTCTGCCCAGTGTGGTTTAAAGTGGACTCATGTGGTGCATCTTTGTGAGGGTACAAACAAACGCCAAAGCATGAGCTGAGATGTCAGTGCTTCAGTGAGGTGTGGATATTTAGCTAACTGGCTCCCCGCCAGCTTTCTGAAGTCAATTAAATCAGAAACGCCTTTGGTGTCACGGAAATGTTAATGTGTGGAAAATTGTTAGCTGATAGAAAAGACAAAGCCTGTTATTTTTAAGTGTTGAGCCATCAGAAGAGTTTCATACCAGTTAAATGTAGCTTGGTACCTTGGTTAGGTAACATGAACAAATGACGACCCAGGGGTTGTTGTTCATATTGTAACTCACTGAAATGATTCAGCTCATGCTTGTCTGACCACTGACTGACTGAAGAATCTTTTTGATCTTTGAAGCAACCTGTCAATAGATTTGGGGCTTTCCCCAGGGAAATTTAGTTCCTTGTTTGACTAAGGTTCTGATGAAAATGTTTTGTCACCTAACAATCTTCAGAGATGCAAAAGGTTTTGGAACCAGAATATGGATTTTTTTTTCCATCCATGTCATCATTTTTTTTTTACAAAGAGGTACAATCATTATTCCTGACTTGAATGCAATACAGGTATTTACAAGGTAATGCTCAGTTTTAAATAGTGGATGGGAGAATCTGGTGAGTGTCCTACAATACTGTCAAGTACAAAACACCACAGTAACAAGGGCAATTATGCATTCACATCTTGCATGAGTGAAAGGTGAAATTACATTTATAAAGTGCTTTTCACAATCTTTGAACATCTCAAAGAACTTCACAGTTAATTGAGTAGTTTTTGAAGTGTAGTCATGTTGAAACACAGGAGACGTGGCAGTCAATGTGCGTGCAAATTTCCAGACAGCAATGAGAAATAACTGGATCATGTGTGTTATTGGCATTGTAAAAAGGCATAAATGTTGGCCAAAGCTTTGAATCTGCTCTGTATTATAAACCCACTTTAATCTGCCTTATATTACAACCCTCTTTAATCAACTCGGTTTAAATTTGTATTCAGCTCGGAGGGATATGAAACTATCCACAGCAAGAGATTTGTAATTGCGTGTAAATCACAACTGCTGCTATTCTGGGACTTAGTTGATGTGCTCTTTGTGTTTCCAAGCTAAAAACATGTGGTGGTCTTACCATCTGACACAGGCAGTGATGCAGACGGAACAAATCAGTAGGGAATCACCTCAGATGTTAGCCAGGGTGTTACCTCTAAGTGAATTAACACTGAGAAGTTGGAAGTTACATATCCAATCCAAGGTCAATGCAAGGAAAAGCAGATTGACTGCAGTCAGCCTTCTGAATACCCGAAAAGCCATCAATCAGTGAGGAAGACCACAGCCGGAGGAGTGTTAATGACTGCCATGCTTCCCTGTGCAGAACTGCAGTATTTCATCATTGGCTGTGAAATGCTTTGGGAAATTTGGATTCATGAAAGGCATTATATAAATGTGACATCTTTTGTTCTGAGATGAATTTATGACAAAGCTGAATTCATACATGGGGTGGAAAGGACTGGGAGGATTTGCCAAGATGCACAATGCTCGGGAGGAGGACAAACACTAGCAGAGACCAAGTCGACTGAATGGTCTGTTTCTGTGTCATAAATTCCAGTTATATGACATTCTGTGGGGGGACTGGTGATCATCTTGTTGACAATAACCTTGCATCATCATTCCATGGCTACGTTTCTTTGTCGTGCAGGGCTGCTTTAAACAGAAGTGGTTCCAGAATGCATGTAGCTTTAGGATTCTACACTTCAGTCCTTTGGTGTCAGTGTGGCTTCAATGGTTAACACTCATCTCTGTGTACTACTGGAGGACCTCGAAACCGCAGCAGACAGATCATGCAGTTTTGGTCCTCTTACCCATAAAAGTGTTCTCTGTCCCTAAAAATTGTGGAGGCTAGGTCATTGAACACGCAAAGATGGTTTGAATGGCTTTATTATCTAGAAATCTAAGATATGGGATAGTGGCATTGAACTGGGTGATCAGCCATTATCTAGGTAAATGGCGGAGAAGATTCAAGGGGTCAAATGCTTCACTCCTGCTCCTATATCCCAATATTCTATGCTGCTGCAAACAACTTCATCATTGAAGCTATTATTGAGCCTAAACCATGGGATAACCAAACAAATGTGACTCAGCGACACTGAAGGAATTATGTATTTCCAAATCTTGGTGGTGAATGGCTTGGAGGGGAACTTAAATATGATGGTAGTCCCATGTATCTGCTGCCCTTGCCCTTCTAGGTAGTGGATGTTGTGGTTTGGAAGGTGCTGTCCAAAGAGCCTTGGTCAGTTGCTGGAGTGCATCTCATAGATGGCACACTCTACTGCCTTATGTGTTGACAATGACAGGTGTGAATTTTGAAGAGCGTGATTGGGTGACAATCAGGTGAGCCTTTTTGACCTGCATGGCAGCAAACCTTTTGAGTTTGCACTCATGCAAGCAAGTGGGGAGTATTCCATCACACTCCATTACAAATGACTTGTGTATTATAGAAAATGTACAGACTTTGGGAAGACAAAGGAACAGGATGTACATGTATTTGGAAAGGCAAAGACTGATTCAGGATAGTCAACATGTCTTTGTGCGTGGGAAATCATGTCTCATAAACTTGATTGAGTTTTTTTAAGAAGTAACAAAGAAGATTGATGAGGGCACAGAAGTAAATATGATCTATATTGAAAGCCATGTGCAGGGATCATGACTCACAATTAACCTGTGTCCACAGCTTGCTATGCAGGTCAGGTAACAGCATGTCAACTTTGTAATGCTCCCTCATTGTAACAAAGTCTGCATGCAGTCGACACCATTCCAATTTTACACTTTCCCTCATTGTAATGTTATATCCCTGCTGATATTATCACTGGACAAGTCAAATCCCAGACAGAAACCTAGCTTAATAGGTCACATTTTGATTTAAGAAGTGGTCTCTCAATGAAATGTAAGCGCACACCAAGCTGCAGATTTTGCTTTAGCAATACAACATAAGTTTATTAACAAAAGAAATTAAGACAAAATAGAATAAACCAAACTAGTGACTTATTCAAAGATTTTTAAACCTACAGTAAAAGTACAATCCAATTACTCTGTAATCTCAAAATACTCCTTCATAAAATGAAAGGTTTTTGTAAAACACACCTTGGTAGAAGACACCATAAGACCATAAGACATAGGAGTGGAAGTAAGGCCATTCGGCCCATCGAGTCCTCTCTGCCATTCAATCATGGCTGATGCGCATTTCAGCTCCACTTACCATTCATATAGTAAACAAAACACCATTTGTACAATATTCATATCAGAGTCCCTATTTCTAATAGCATCTTAGGAATTCCTGGATATCAATCCAGTAATGAAACTGGAACATTAATAGAATTCCAGGTCAGGAGGATGGTTTACATCACTCATGATTTTTACTCATTAGGCAGAAACTGCAGACAGCTTCTTCCTGGAGTTACTACACAGCTAATGTTAAACATTCTCACCTTTAAGTATCCTCTTCAGGATAATATCCTGATATTTCTAGTCTGGGCCTATTATTAACTCTTTACTCAAAAGGTAATGTAATTACAGTGTATCTTTCTCTTCTCGGATGTATGGGGCAAGCATCTTAAACAAAAACATCACAGGACTGCTCTGTACTCAAAGTAAAACTAGAAAACAAATTTAAAACCTTCTCCTGACCTTCCAATGTAGCTTGTTTCATCTTGTTTGGTCATAAAGTCCTACCTATGTCTACCAAAAAAAATTTAACATTAAATCCTCAAAAATTGTTTTAAAAGAAAATCACCATGACTACAGAAAAACTGACAACTTTCAGACACACAGAAAACCCATATTTTCTTTTCTCAAAAAACAAAAATTCAAGCTTACAACAAATTATTTTAAAATATGCATTCCAATCATACAGTCTACATCACACTAGTGCCAAATGTTCTCTTAAAACTCATTTCACCTGAATCATTTCCTTATTTAACAATTTGAACTGTCGTTCCAGATAAAAACTTAAACATGGTAAACGGCAGCTGTGTGGATTAAATGTGCTTTATGTTTAACAAAAGCACTCCTTACTCCCGCTATCATTTTCTTGTCTGAAGGCTGTTATTTGAGCTCTCCCGGATAATGTGGCTGGCTCAAAGATTGCTGTCTTCACCATTATTCTAAACGTCTTCAGCTGATCAGATAATATCACGAAGTGCATTCGAGCCACAAACCACTGTCGTTGCCATGACAAAAATACAATACAGATGAGATCTGAGCAGGACATCCTGTTTTACAAAATGCAAACATATTCGTTTCTGCAAAAGACAGAGGCTAGAGTAGCAGGCAAATTATATGTCCTCTCTCTCTCTCTCTCTCTCTCGCTCTCTCTCTCTGTGTAATTAGATTGTTTCTCTGAAGGTCCAACAAATGTTATTTCTGGAATACAATAATTCCAAGGAGGGCAAAGATCCACTTATATATCCCAGCATCCTCCCATCCCACCAGCCTCCATCAATACATGATAAATTGTGCTTTCACAAACGGTGTGCTGTCAGGAGCTCCTTGTCTGCCCAGTGATCCAGAGTGGAGGGGGTGCTGCCTGTTTATGTGCATCCTCATAACATCTGCTAGGTGATTGGAGAATGCCAAAATCTCAGATTGAGGGAAAGGAAGCACAGGGTGCAAACACAGTTCAAAACATTCAAGGTTGTTTGTACAGTGAGACGACTTTGAGTAAGGTCACTTGAGTAAGGCATCTTGAGATACTAGTTGTTCTGCATTATATTGGAACAGCGCCATAACCCTGACCTTCAGTGTGGGAGCTGCTTGACAGGAGAGTCACATGGCATAGGGTGGTGGCTCAGATGCTGTTATCTGGGGCACAGTGTTTGGTTTTGTTCAGCATAGGAAGTGTTACAGATTAAAGTCACAGGGTGGGATCTTGTAGGCATCTGAGTGATGTTGGCTAAGTCAACATCTCCAACAGAGTCAGGCAACAAGTATGGTGAGGCTCAACTCAATTTCCAGAGAAACCTGCTCCATCTTTTATGCTTTTCACAAGTGATGTGGTGAGATTCTCGCTAGGCAGCAGTGCAATGCTAATTGACAGAGATTGTTGCTCAGTAAGCATCTTGTTAACAGCCCGACTCACCCATTAATATTCAGCCTCTCAACAGACCAAAATGGACAAACAAGCTCGACATCAGGAAAAGTCACGGAAACCACAGCAGGTACTGTGTGAATTCAGCTCACTGCTTAATCCAAATAACATTCGTGTTGGACACTGGGCACTAAATCTCAAGGCACACACCATTGGCACCAGCCATATGCTCCCCAACATATACCAGTCTCCAGGAACCCTCATGGCACGTCCACAAGCCACTTACAGGAGGCTTCAGCACTTCAGTACTGCATCTCAGGGTGCACTAGTTTCTCTCATTGTAATGCTGCAGCAAGGGACACTATGCACTCAGGGACACACACCCAGCTCATCGAATCGACCAGACTGCAGCTTCAGGCTCTTCACTCACTGTCATAGCACTCTCTCGCTCTGAGCCTGCCTGGATGCTCACAGCATCTCTGTTCTGCTCTGCACTGCCTTGCCAATTTTCACTTCACCCCTCAGCCAGAGAGTCCAGGCACATATTACTGCTGGCTTGCCATGTAGCGCAGACAGAGAGTCATAGTTGTCAGCAGATTTCTGTAAAGTCAGAGAAGATAGCTTTTGCTCAGGGGGTCTTGGTACAGTAAGTCAAGGGCAGCCTCCAATATTAGTCCAAGCCCTGCTCGGGGCAGTCAGAGACAGAGTCCTCCCCTTAAAAAGGAGAGAGGAGCTGAATGTTGATCAGCACACCACCTGCCTTGAGTCTTTCTGCCCTACTGTGGGCTTGTTTACTTCCTGAAATGAGAGAGAAGCAGATACTGAGGAAAATGCAAGTGAGTGGCATAGTTATTACCTGTCCGAGTGAGTAGGTAATGCAGAAAGCATGCAGTGTTAGTGGTATTCTGAGCTGGAGTGGGTGAGAGCCAGTGGGGAAGATGTTGCAGACAATAGTGAAAGTGGCAGAGCATGTGTAGAGAGGCAGAGATAGAATAAGTGTGAAGTAGTAGAGATACAGAGGTGACATTTACAGTGTTGGAGTGAAAAAGAACGTTGATCTTCTTCCTACTTTGCTGTGTATTCCTCCTGATGGCGGAGGCTGCTCTATCCCAGGTTGGCAACCATGAACCAACTAGGATAGTCTGCCATCATGGCCTCCACTGCAGGTGCTGAGGGAAAAGGGAGACTCTTCTGTGCGCCATCTTGCCTAGCGGAATCTCCAGGACCTTGTCTGCAAACCCCAAGTGCCATTTCCAAGGTACGCGCCAGGAACCATGCAGATGTTTAAAATGTGACACAGGTGCTAGGTTTGCCAGTGAATTCTGCGATCACTGCTGAGTAGCAAGTTGTTCCTGGATTGGCAGATGGTAGGATGTGATGGAAGTTGGACGTGAGAGATACCATTGGAGTGCAGTAGATAATTTGGCAGGATAATGATGAGAGAACTTGCTAGACGTCACGTCGGAAAACGCTCCAAAAGACTCAAAGCAACTCGGACTTAGCCAAAATAACATAAAGAGATTCAGCTCTGAGAGTCTGACAGTGTGGCACACAGTGGTAATGCTCAAATCAGAAGGTTGTGGGTTCAAGTCTCACTCCAAAGAAATGTGCGTGTAATCTCAGCTGACATTCCAGTACAGTCCTGAAGGAAAGCTACTGATGGGAAGTGCTGATGTTGCCTTTTGGATTGTTAAATAGAAGCACCATTTGTCCATTCAGATGGACATTAAATACTCTTGGACACTACTTAAAAGAGGACTGAGGGAGTTCTTATGTCCTAACCAATATTCATTAACACTAAACACATTACTTGATCCTCATTGGGTGGCTCAGTGGTTAGCATAGCTGCCTTACAGTACCAGGGTACAATTCCATGCTCAGAAAACTGTCTGTGTGGGGTTTGCACATTCTCCCCGTGTCTGCGTAGGTTTCTTCCATGTGCTCCGGTTTCCTCCCACAATCCAAAGATGTGCAGGTTAGGTGAATTGGCTGTGCTAAACTACCCATAGTGTTTAGGGATGTGCAGGCTATGTGGATTATCCATGGGAAATGCAGGGTTACAGGGTTAGGCTGGAGAGGTGGGTTTGGGATGGGTTGCTTTTTGGAGGGTTGGTGTGGACTTAATGGGCCGAATGGCTTGTTTCCACACTGTAGGGATTCTATGATTCTATTATCTCATTGCCTTCCGATGACCATATAATCATGACTACACACCAAAAGTGTATCACTGGCTGCCTGAAAGTTGTGAAAGGTGCTATCTAAAGTTCTTCTCTTTACTTCAGAGTTGAAGAAAAATTATAACATCTCTAATTTGTCTAACATTATTCATCGAAAAACAAAAAGCAATCAAAAAGCAATGTATTTTTCCTCCTGCGTTTGGGGTGTGTGCGCCGATTTGAATGTTGCTGTGAGTTTTGTGCTCAACATGGAAAGTGATGGTGAAGCTACGCTTTCGAAGAACAAAAGGAACAGGCTCTTCAGCCCACCAAGACAGCATCAACACATAACACCTTTCTAAACTGAAAACCTTCTGCTTCTACACAGCTCATATTCCTCTATTCCCAGCTTATTCATGTATCTATTAAGATTCCTCAATAACGTTGCTATTGTGTCTGCTTTTACCACCTCTTCGAACAGCACATTCTAGGCATTCACCACTCTAAAAAAACATGTTCCTCACATCTCCTTTAAATTTCCTTCCTTTCATCTTAAATGTATGTTCCCTAGGAACAAGACTCCAGCTATCCATCCTATCCACAACCCTCATAATTGTATATATTTCTACCAGTTAGCCCTCAGCATCTGACAGTCAAGTGAAAGCAAACCAAGTGTGTTTAATCTCTCATCAAATCTAAATATCCGCCAGACATGGCAACATCCTAGTAAACCTTTTCTGTAGCCTCTCCAAAGCCTCCACATCCTTCTGTATGCAGTTAAAGTTCCATACGGCTACAAAATCATTTGCCAGTTTGTATACTCTGTGCCTTGACTGATGAAGGCAAGCATACCGTACCGATGAAGGGAGTTTCAAAGAATGAGAAGTGATCTCAATACAATTCTGAAGGAGCTTGACAGAAGTTGAGAAATGTTGCCACTGGATGGGGAATGTAAAATACAGGGGCACAATCACACGAAAAATAATTTGACAAGGTTCCCCAGGGTAGACTAGTTTGTAATCCAGGGAGGGCTGGCTAATTAATATAAAATTGGCTTGAAGGGAAGAGACAGGGGATGGTGGTAGATGGTTGTTGTTCAGGCTGGAGGCCTGTGAGCAGTGGTATGCCACAAGGATCAGTGCTGGGTCCTCTGTTTTTCTTTATTTATAGAAATGATTTGGATGTGAATATAGGAAGTATGGTTAGTAAGTTTGCAGATGACGCCAAAATAGGTGGTATAGTGGACAGTGAAGAAGATTATAAAACTATAATGGGACCTTGATCAGATGGGCAAATGTACCCAGGATTAGCAGATGGAGTTTAATTTAGATAAATGTGAAGTGTTGCATTTTGTTAAGGTAAACCAGGGTAAGACTTATATAGTTAATGGGAGGAGTGTTGCCCAAACAGACATAGGACTGGAGGTGCATAGTTACTTGAAAGTGGAATTGTAGGTAGATAAGGTGATGAAGGCAACATTTAGCATGCTTCCCTTCTTTGGTCAATACATTGAATATTGGAACTGGGAGTCATGCTGAGGTTTTAAGGAATATTGTGTACAATTCTGGTTGCTCGTCTATAGAAAGGATGTTGTTAAACTTGAGAGGATGCAGAAAAGATTTATAAATATATTGCTGGGGTTGGAGGTTTGGTTTATAGGGAGAAGCTAAATAGGCAGGGGCTGTTTTCTCTGGAGGGTCAGAGACTGAATGGTGACCTTATCGAGGTTTAGAAAATCACAAGAGATAAATAGGGTGAACAGGTAAGGTCTTTTTCCCAGAGCAGGGGAGTCCAAAACTAGAGGGCAAAGCTTTAAGGTGAGAAGGGTAAGTTCTTTCTGCAGATGCTGGTGTGTATATGGAATGAACTTGCAGAGGAAGTGATGCCGATTTTGAGGTGGTGAGATGTTAAAGGGTTAATTTATTCCGTTAACATGCGGAAATTGGATGTCCCAGTGAGAGGGTGGTATGTTTCTCTGACTTGCAGCTAGAATGTAAAAATTTTATATAGCCATTTTGTGCAATTCAGAATCAATTTAATCACATTTGATTATTTCCAGAAAATCACTACATTGTGTCGAGTGGCATGTGACTATAGGGGGAAGTGGCTGGGGGATGTCTTGTGGGCATTACTGACTGTGATGTAAAATCTTGTATAAAGGAGAGGACTGGTCCCTTTGTTCAGGCAGCTTTGCTTGACACACTTCGCATGGCAAAGAGTGTGAAGTGATCCTTCAAAAGCTTGCACTTGCTTAATAAATTTTGGCTGCTCACAAAGGTTGGCATATTGCAATTGCATCCAGCGTGCAAGAATCTCAAGAAGGGAACCTAATATTTGGCAACATGAGTGGGATTCCAACATATATGGAGCTTCTAGGCAGATTGAGTATGTGATCGCCTGCGCAATGGTACCTAGTGGGCCCACTAAGTAAGCGTTACCTTGACCTCTCTCATTAACCTATCACTTAGTCGACCCTTCGTCCCCTAGGCTCTGTAGTGATGGAATCTCTGAGATAACTTATGAACTTGAATGCTGACGAATTCATCCCACCAAGGTTCAATTTCCCCCTTGAAATTGGAGGTTAGAGTCCTCAGAACTATAAATTCTCAGAAAAGGAGATTAGAGTCCCCCTGGAATTCGGAGATAAAGCATGCCTTCGGACCACTGTCTGCCCCTCCACAACCTCATCCAAGTTCCACTCCATTTATCCAACCCTCCTGGAAATGTTACCCATTCACACTCAGCGCCAAGTCACATTCCTGGGAACCTTGCTCAGCGCTTCTGATAGACAATAGAATTGCACCCGTTCTGGTGACCCCTCCTGCTCTCCCAGTACCAGCACTGCCTGCCCGGGGTAGGGGGACATAACAAATTCAATCGGCTCTCCAGTCCTGAGCATGAAAAGTGAAGAAACTAACAACAGTGAAGAGGAAGTCCATACACTTTTTGTCAGTGGCCTTCCTATGTATATTAAGCCACGTGAGCTTTACCTTGTCTTTTGATCATTTAAGAGATATGAAGGTTCACTGATCAAGCTAACATCACAACAGCCAGTTGGCTTTATTACATTTAACAGCAGAGTGGGAGCAGAAACAGCAAAGAATGCTGTGTTCACCTACCCTGCTGCTGCAGCTGCCACACTTCACACTCAGATGCGCTGGTATCCTCCGTCAGAAGCATCCCTGCAAGGACGGAAGTATTAACTACCCTTATCCAAGAGTTCAGATTTCTCCATGGAGTCATGTGCAAGGACAAACTGGATTTTGTTTTCAGGTTGGAGTTTACTGAAGATTTTGGATAACTGGCTTGTTTCCATTCAACTTGGAGGGAATGGAGTCGTCACTGATGACTGTGGATTTAAGAACTTTACTAGTGAACTTTTTTTCCCACATGGGAGGATCACATCTACTGCACGGACTAGTAATTTTTGTTGTTATAATCATTGTATGTTGTATGTCAATAACTTGTTTACGTACTGGCTGTAAGATTCTAATGAATAAGTTGATAACGCCTTTTTCGGCTTCCATTTTTGTTATCATGGAATGATAAAAGGAGAGAAAGAGATGTTAAAAGGTTAATTTGTTCTGCTTACCTGCAAGAAACTGGATGTCCCAGGGAAGACGGTGGTATGTTTCTCTGTCTTACAGTTAAACGTAAAAAATTTACATTGCCATCTCCTGCTATTCAGAATCAATACTTCTGGGTTGATACCCAGAAATAATGGCCTGACGTTAGAATGGCCAACAAGATGACTCTCCTATCAGGGAGTTATTTTGGAAGTCGCTCATGCTTTGCTCAGGATAGACCTTCACATTGACATGATACATACTAGTTTCTAATCTAGTTCCTCTACTTTGTTGTCTCTGAGAGAATCCAGTGGGTTTTTTTCCCCTCAGATTGGATCAGGAGCCCAAATGGCCAGTGTGTGGTCAGATTCTTGACAACATTATTTTGCAGCTCAGAAAACGCACTGTAACAGAGAGAGACTACCTGAAGGTCATTGTCTCCATCCTCCAATACAGTTGGACGTTGTGACCTCTTGGTGGTGGGACAAATGATCCAACCTTGACAGGAGGATCTAACACAAATATGAAGACAGCCTTGTTGACAATATCACAACCTTGAACTCTAGCCCCAGTGAGAAATGGTTTTACTTCACCAGCAGATTGTTCATTAAACAATTGGCTATCAAATTGATAAACAGCCCTTCAATGTGAGACTGTTTATAAGTACAGCTGCATCTTCTACCTATTTTTATCCTTCCTTTGCAACACTAAAGAAAAAAAGATGCTTAGAGGAGGTTGAGCCAGTTTTAGGACGTTAGTGACGGGTGCAAAAAGAGAGAATGAAGATGGACAGATCTGTGGTGCCGTGACATTTGCTTCCCAACCTTGCGGCAAGATGTGCAGCCACATACTGACGAGTCTCTCAGAATATCCACCGAACCCACTTGTCTGAAGTGGACACTTGCCTCTAGAAGCAGTATAGTAGATGGGCCCCAATGAGAGGTTATTAGATAAAAGACTATCATCAGTAGATCCAGTAGGTAGCTGACAATGCTGCCTGTAAGAGAGCACTGCACAGGGCCTTCCATTCTTACAGAGTTCTTTACAGAACTTCGCAATCTGGAAGGAATTAGAAATATAAAAATTGGGTGGCACAGTGGGTCAGTGGTAAGCACTGCTGCCTCCCAGCGCCAGAGACCCAGGTTTGATTCCAGCCTCAGGTGACTGTGTGTGGAGTTTGCACATTCTCCCCATGTTTGCGTGGGTTTCCTCTGGGTGCTTCAGATTCTTCCCACAGTCCAAAGAAGTGCAGGTCAGGTGAATTAGCCATGCTAAATTGTCCATAGTGTTAGGTACATTAGTCAGGGGTAAGTATAGGGCAGGGGAATGGGTCTGGATGGGTTACTCTTTGGAGGGTTGATGTGGACCTGTTGGGCCAAATGGCCTGTTTCTATACTGTAGGAAATCTAAAACAAATATGACATGAAAAATCTGGATATCCTTGCAGCAGAGGTGCACTTAGGGAGAGTTCAGAATTTGGCTAATATTCTCTGATCTCTCAATATTGACAAGTCAACAACCTAGGGCCCAATGTAACCAATTATATCTCAACATTAAAAACTACCAAACTCTCCCAGGCCCCTTCTGGAGGTCTTCACTCGCTAAATCTATTCTCTTCATCTTCGCCTCCAGGTTTTCAGATAGCCTGTGTTACTCTAACTCAGTAAACGAGGCACTACCTTCATGAGAGAAAAAGGCAGAAAATTGGAAAAGATGGAAAGGATGTTTACCTTTTAAAATATTAGCTCTTTCAGCATAAATGATAGATTTGGGGGCGATGTAATGTCACTGGATGAGTAATCTGAAGGGTTTAAATCCCATCATAACAACTGGTGCACTTTAAATTTAATTAATGGAAATCTGGAATGGAAAACTAGACGCTAACGGTATAATTAAACAGTCATCGACTGTTGTAAAAACCCTCCTCATTCCTGAAGAAGGGCTTATGCCTGAAACGTCAATTCTCCTGCTCCTTGGATGCTGCCTGACCTGCTGTGCTTTTCCAGCAACACATTTTTCAGCTCTGATCTCCAACATCTGCAGTCCTCACTTTCTCCCTGTTGTAAAAACCTATCTGATTCATTGACGACTTTACCGAGTCTGGCCTACATGTGACTCCAGTCCCACTTCATTGTCGTTGGATGTTAACTACTTTCTGAATTGGCCTCAAAAACCACTCAGTTCAAGGGCAACTAGAGATGGGTAACATCTTGCTAGTGACATAACCCATCCCATGAACAAGTGAAGAAAAATACAGACATAAGCCAGAGAAAAAAAATACTGAGTGTGACATTTTAGACACTCAATTGAAACTGGGTGAAGGGAAATTGTTTTAAAGCAGCTCTTTTTAAAATTGAAAACACACACATTTTGAAAGGCACTCATTTCTTCTTTGCAATGACCATATTCTATAGGGAAAATTACTCATTCCACAGCTGTTACTTGTTCAGCAATACTCTCTGCCAACTCAACGGAACAATTAACAGAATGAAAGATAGCATTTAAACCAGAAGGAGTAGTTTTAGCTGTTAAAGCAAAGTACAATGTTGTGTCCATGAAGGGTTTTTTCATAAACGTATCGGGTACAGCTAGTCACCCTATACCACAATCATCTATGCTACACAATGGAGACTGTCTTAAGAAACATAACAGGTTAGTTCTATAACCTATTAAACAAATGAAAAACACAGGGACTGGATGGCACTGGACTGCAGGATGGGCAGTGACATTTTACTCTGTCAGGCTGGCAGTCTTAGCTAGTCACATGTCACCCCCAAACACAGTGCCAATCCAAGATCTAGCAGACACACAGTATCAAGTGTACTACACTGCATTAATACACAGGATCTTCCATCATAAACAGCAAAACCAAGTGACAGAAAATCAACCCAAGATTTATGCTGTACTGATGCTCTAACTAAAAGCTCAATAAAGTACAAATCAATGAACTTAACAATTCAAAAACTAATATCAGTATTTGTTTTCTATTTTGAGGCCTATATCGTCACTAGCCCCAATGTGGTGCCCTGACAAAACATTCAACAAAAGGAGAATGTATCGGTAGCACAGTCAAAAAATGCAGCGCTGGAAAAGCACAGATCAGCCAGCATCTGAGAAGCAGGAGGGTCGTTTTATCGGGTTTCTGATGAAGAGTTCATGCCCGAAACATCAACTCTCCTACTTCTCGGATGCTGCCTGACCTGCTGTGCTTTTCTAGCACACACTTTAACTCTGACTCTCCAGCACCTGCAGTTCACACACTGTGTTCTATGTCAGGAGGCATGTCAAAGACACCGGTCTTAAAGAAGGAGACAGAGATAGGTTTAGGCGGGTAATTTCACAATATTGGATCTCTGCAGTAGATAGGACCCAACGAAAGGTTATTTGATAACAGACTATCATCAGTAGATCCAGTAAGTAACAGAAGATACTAGCTGGGCTGAATTACCATTCAGCTATTCTAACGTAACATTTTAATTTTCAACCCTGCAACGTAACCTTGTTTAGGTCCCCTTCTAGAACTGTCCAGGGATAGTGGCAGAAGTCACATGACACCAGATTTATTTGAAATCATAAGCTTTCGGAGCACTGTCCCTTTGTCATATGAAGTGGACTTCACCTGATGAAGGAGAGCACTCTGAAAGCTTGTGATTTTAAATAAACCTGTTGGATTCTAACCTGGTGTTGTGTGACTTCTGACTTTGTCCACCTCAGTCCAATACTGGCAATTCCACATCAGGAATATTGGCACAGGGCACATTGGAAGTGTGTTCCACGAGAAAATGTGGGACTTGAACCTGTTCTCCAGTTGCACTAAAATAAACAGAGTTCCACACAAATGGTCTTGTGGGAATATTGGCTACAGTGAACGGTCATCTGAATACTTTGTTGGCCTTAATGGTACCAGAAAGAGGGGAGACCACTGTTCTACTTCCAGAGAGAGAGAGAGAGAGAGCAGTGGGACAGAATTTTTATAGCTTTCATTCATTTGACAGAGAGGTGTAATGTCAGCTTTGGGGAGGGCTGGGAAGCAAGAAGAGTCATTGCTAAAGTACGGTGGGGAAGCAAGTCCTCAGGAAACAAGACTCCAGCAGCTATCCTGAATGTTATGTACTGTCCAAAAGGGCCGTGATCAGTATATGTGACCTCTATCGCTTCGCATAAAGCATTAACAGTTGTCTGTAACAAGTCCAGCAGCACAGCAATTTGTATCTGTAGTCAAATATTAAAACTTTTCTTCTGAATGCCTGCTACAAATAGCAGCTCCGAGTTTAGTAGCCTGAGGTTTTTCTGAGAAACAGCTTACCTTATGTAGAACCGGTGCTATCAGAGGAAGTCTGAGGGCAGAGGCCTCTGGCATCCATTCTCATGAAAATATATGTTAGACAGAAATCAGAAAAAACATCAGGGGCAATGTTTTATAAGCGCTGTTCAGCAATAAAGGAAGTGTCCATTTTACCTCTGCACAGTTTCTGGTTTTTGGTCATACTTTGCCAAAGGGCCCTCCAGGACTTTCCTGGTGTCTGACAGAAAAGTCATTGGGACATAAAATATAAAATTTCTGTTTTCTTCCATTTTGAAAGAGTATTAAAAATGGTATGAAAACATAATAAATCACAGCTAAAAATCACACAACACCAGGTTATAGTCCAACAGGTTTAATTGGAAGCACTAGCTTTCGGAGCGACCCTCCTTCATCAGGTGACAGTCGCTCCGAAAGGTCGTGTGCTTCCAATTAAACCTGTTGGACTATAACCGGGTGTTATGTGATTTTTAACTGTGTACACCCCAGTCCAACACCAGCATCTCCAAATCATAATAAATCACAGCAGGCAGAATCCATAGACTCTTCTAACGTGGTCTGTCATTAGCTCACAGCTCAAATTTCATCCTCAACTTCATTTTCTTCCCTATTCTCTCAAAATAGAGTCAGAGTCACAGTCACAGAGATGTACAGCAAAGATACAGACCCTTCATTCCAATCTGTCCATGATGACCAGAAGTCTTGAATATATTTAATTGACTGAAGATCCCTTGAGAGAGAATTTTGAAGATTTATAACTCCCTGACTGAAGAAATTTCTCTTCACGACAATCCAAAACGTGAGCCTTAGCAAAATGACTTCTAATTTTCAGAATCACTAGCCATGGGAAACAACCAATCAAGAGTCATCCAACTGGACAAATCTGAGCCCGTTTCCTTTCCAAACTAGGAAGGTAGAAACTGTGTTTGCGAACGTGCAAGGCGACGAGTACTGAGGGGTCATGTGATGGATCACCTTCACAGTTGGCCAAGCAGTACAGGTTATCGGAACACAACGTCAGATTTAGCTATTGAAAGATTATACCATTGTTTACAAAGGGAATTAAATGAATAATTGATAGAGAAAAAGATGACGGAATCAGAGTAGATGGTTGTGACCAATGAGTGTGCATTGGCAGATATGCAAAGGTGAAAATGTGGCCTTCTGTGTATGCTGTTATTTCCATGTAATTTCTTCTTGTTAAAGGCAGAGAGATGACAAGATCCACTATCACTTACAATGTGCCAGGTCAGCCTTTAACTGATTCGGAGTCGAGAGTGGGGTGCTGGAAAAGCACAGCAGGCCAGGCAGCATTCAAGGAGCAGGAGAATTGAAGTTTCGGGCATAAGCCCTTCATCAGGGACTGATTAACTGATTCGAGGATCTGGATCACAAACCCAAAATGAAGCTTACAGTTTATCAGACAGCACTGAGCCCTGTGTTCCTTTATGCTTCAGAGACTGAGATAATCCAAAGCAGGCACATTTAGATTACTTGAATACCACCACCAAACCTCACAAGCTCCTCCCAATACGGTTTCAGTTCAACAGCAGCAACCCTTCCCAAGCCAACATGTTCCACACAGAAATGTTAATCACTCAGAGCTGGTTCTGTTTGACAGGACACCTCCCAAAGCAACTGTTCAACTGTGAACTCATTCGGGGCTGGAGGCTCTAAGGGATCTGCTTTAGGAACGTCCTAAAATTATTCCTGAAAAGGAGAAGCATCCCTGCTGACTCATGGGAGACCCTCAGAACCAAATGGAGAAGGTTCATTTGGGGAGACAATGGAAGACTTCAACAGTAGCGTGTAGAGGTGAAATCCAAGTGCACAAAGGGAGTGCCCTTCAAGGACTATCTGCCCCACACATGGGGGAATCTGCAACATGTGTATTGGATTTCTTAAGATATTTCCAGAACCATCAAAGCGGAGTGGTAGCATAACCATCCCTGATCCTGAGGGATTGCCTCAGGTGAAGAAGAACACTTAAAATTCCATGTGGTATGGAGGAGTTTGGCAGTGCTGGAGCTGCGTTCCGTCCATACAGATATAGTCAATGATACAGGAACACTACTGGTAGAAACTAGACTGTAGACTCAGCAAGACAGGGAGAATTGACCCAGCCCAATTTTGTGCATGAATTGATCAAACTCAACCATGAAAGATGACGTTAAAAATCACACAACACCAGGTTATAGTCCAACAGGTTCAATTGGAAGCACACTAGCTTTTGGAGTGACACTCCTTCATGAGGTGGTAGTGTTGGTTGGACTATAACCTGGAGCAGCATCCAAGGAGCAGGAGAATCGACGTTTCGGGCATAAGCCCTTCTTCAGGTTTCATTCTTCAGCATGCTGCCTGACCTGCTGCGCTTTTCCAGCAACACATTTTTCAGTTCTGATCCCCAGCATCTGCAGTCCTCACTTTCTCCTATAACCTGGTGTTGTGTGATTTTTAAACTTTGTACACCCCAGTCCAACACCGGCATCTCCAAATCATGAAAGATAACAGTTCCAACTGGGATGAACTTTCTATGTGCGGAAAGTTCTCAGTGTGGTCTCAAACCACTAGCTTAAACAATAAGAACAAGATTAGGCCATTTGATCCCTTCAGTGTTCAGTGTCAATTACGCTAATCAGTCCTCAAATCCACTTCTTGGTCATAAAGTATTTCCTACTTGTCAGGCCGAGATGTCCATTTATCACTTCTTCATTGACATCAGTGATTGTAAAACCTTTGGCTCCCTTTCAGCTGCCTAATATTCCCAACCATGCAGGCAGATGAAGCTTCTTTACACCCAGTTACAGAAAGAAAATGAATATTCACATTCCAATAGGGGATTTTAATTATTTAAAACTCCATCCAACTAACACAGGATGTATCTAGCACCAAGCCAAGAAACTTGGTCATATGCCAAAATCTGCTGAAAACATTACCACAGTGATGACACTACAAAAATACGTCACCAGCTGAGAAGAGGAGAGACCTCCAGAGTTTGTGAAAGACACCATTTAAGTACACATCCTTTTCTTCCTTCAACAAGCGCTTTCCAGTGGGCAGTCTTGCCCATCAGCTTCAGCACTGCTGGTGCTTGTCCACAACTTTCCAACCATTTGTTTTAAATCCCCGGTGAGCACAGCTGGTGGGCAAAGATGGCCATTGCCTACTGATAAAAATCACTGCCAAAATTTCTGAATCACAGGGTGCTGTTGAACTGAAGCTGAACACAAATATCAGACAGAGCAAGGTAGGTTCAGGGAGATTTCTCATTCTGACAGTCAGCCAGCCTTATTGTCAGCAGGGCCACCAATGAGGAGATGTCACTCTGTGGATGTAGGTCCACTCGCTGAGCTGGAAGGTTCATTTTCAGACGTTTCATCACCATACTAGGTAACATCTTCAGAGGCTCACTGTGGATGTTACCTTGTATGGTGACAAAACATCAGGAAATGGACCTTCCAGCTCAGCGTGCAGACCTACATCCAGAACCTCAACCTAAGTTACAAATCTTCTCAAACTTGCTGATGTCACTCTGTGACAATTGGCATCACTCTGGGATGACACAGACAAGAGCTGAAAAATATGTTGCTGGAAAAGCGCAGCAGGTCAGGCAGCATCCAAGGAGCAGGAGAATTGACGTTTTGGGCATAAGATCTTCTTCAGGAAGCCCTTATGCCCGAAACGTCGATTCTCCTGCTCCTTGGATGTTGCCTGACCTGCTGCGCTTTTCCAGCAATACATTTTTCAGCTCTGATCTCCAGCATCTGCAGTCCTCACTTCCTCCTAGTTGACACAGACAAGATGCTTGGTACCCAGTCAGGTCTTTTTATTGAGTTCATACAGAACTGCATCAAGAGTTTAGCAACAACTTAAATAAGAAAAGTTTCAAAAGCATGTAATTGTGATGACAGTGGCCCCTTTC
Source organism: Chiloscyllium punctatum (assembly GCF_047496795.1). Classification (NCBI taxonomy): domain Eukaryota; kingdom Metazoa; phylum Chordata; class Chondrichthyes; order Orectolobiformes; family Hemiscylliidae; genus Chiloscyllium; species Chiloscyllium punctatum. Next base: position 64,697,961 of record NC_092750.1, on the reverse strand, counting down.
ATGTTGCTTTCATCAGTTTCAGTGCCTTTTCCACCTACTCAGAGTTGACAATCTAACCTGGAAGGTTTACAGTGCATTTTGAATACACTTTTTCTGTTTGGTCTTGCAAAGCTAATTCCTTTTGTTAAACCGACTATTTGGAAGATTGAGAAAGCCTCAGTGTTAATCTATTACCATATATAGCCTGACAGCAAACCCAGAATACTGTACAGTGTACTGTGTGTGATAGCATGCATTTAAATATAGCAAATCTGACAGGATGCAGCAAGAGCTTAGTAATATGGAGAAAATATTGAGTTTGATAGTATAATATGTACATTAAGATTTACATAGAATATGTTTGATATGATGGACAATACAATAAATTGTAACATAAAAAAGTAATAAAATGTATCCAATCCATTTAACATACACTGCGAAATCTTTCCTGAATTTTGGAATTGATCCCCGAACTGTATTCCCTAAAGTAGACAGTCACACCCCAGTGTGATAAGTCGCCTTCTTACTAAAGATAAAAAAGCAGAGGAAGGGTCACTCGACCGGAAACGCTAACTCAGATTTCCACGGTAACCACAGATGCTGCCTGACCTGCTGAGCTTTTCCAGCAATTTCTGTTTTTACTAATGATGCGGGTTTTCTGTTTCTTTCGCATTTCAGATTAACTCGGCTTTTTAAAAAAATGCATGTTTGCACATGTGTGTGTGAGAGAGAGAGACTTACTCGCGCACTGTAGACTCTGTTTGTAAAGTCCCCAGATGAAGTCTCCGCACAGGTCACACCAGCTGGGCTGAGTCTGGGTGCAAGGATTGAAATCGTGTCCCTCCCCCAGTTTCTCGGTCTGTCTCGGCTCCTGGTCCATCACCAGCAGTTGCTGCTTGCTCCTACGCTCTTGCCTGGCCGCCTTACCCGGGCTCTGGACGCTGGAAGCCCGGCTCCTGGGACTGATCCTCATGGCGTTGGTCCTCTCCAGGCCGGACGAGCGGTACACCGAGCGGCTGCTGCCGGGGATCAGCGTGTCCTCTCTCAGGTCTCGCAGCTCGATCAGCTCCGCCATCGGGAGGAGAAGAGTTTACACTGCGCAGGGAAAACTCAGTCTCAACCTCAGAGACTGGGGGTTGGGGGGGGGGGGGGTGTGCAAAATTAAACGATCCGAAAAAATCTTCGATACGAAAACATTTCAGTCGATGGTGTTTTTATTCATCCAAGCCTCACAGGCAAGTGAAGCCAGAAACGGGGACAAATCCTGAGACCAGTTGATTAGTCCCGCTCCAGGTCAAAATTCCAGTGTCAGCTTCTCTCCCGCTGCTCACAAATCTCCAACTCAGCCCCTAACTCCGACCACAGCTTCGGTCAGGATCCGCCCATCAGCCAACCAACACACAGCAACAACCCTTTAGTTTTGAAGTGACTGTGTGTGTGTGTGTGTGTGTGTGTATGGGGGTGTGACCCCCCTGAAGTTATAATGTAACTTGGATGAAGAATCCAGTGGGTGGGGCTGCTGTCCAAGTTTCTTCTGTGAGAATGTTCGGATCGCAGCTTTTCGCTCGAAAAGGAGATTTCTCCCCCCCCCCCCACCCCTGGCCTGGCCAGGCCACTCGACTTTGATGGACCCACTCTATGTGTGTGGTAAGAACTGTCACAGAACCGTCCCCAGTTCAAGGGCCAATTCCAAGTGACCAAGTCACAATCAAGTGGCTGTGTTGGCTAATGGTATCCACTAAACGTAAACTCACTCTTACAAGTGTAATCCTTCCAACTGTCTCTGAGCTAGACCACACGGGTTCAAGCCCCACTGGCTCTAGCAGTGTGTACTGGTTCTGAACTGGTTAATTACAAATAGGGAAGTGCATCGCTGGTTGACTACTCGCATAATTCAACTGGGCTTGGTTATGAGAAACAACCGGACGAGCGCTGCTGGCATCACTATGTTTTACTGTCCATTAGTCCACGGCAGGACTCCCCATACTGGGAGTCACCACTCCCAATCAAGTTGATTATACAAGATTTGGGGCTCCTCTGCTCACAGGCAGCAATGTGGAATCCAGGCTTTACAGCGTGATATGGGGAATGGGGAAGATGGTAACCCACAGTTGCCTGTAGTGAGGAAAAATTATTTCACCTTGGGAAGTTATTGTAAGTGATCACCACATTATCAGCACAGTTAAGATACAATCTATGGGTGCCCAGGATTCAGTGTCGTTGGCCGATTTGCCTCATTTTCAATACCTGTGCATTTATACAGCTGGGTTTTACCTTTTGGGGACTGGATTTTGCAATCTATCTCCTCACCAATCCACTAGCCCCTCCCTCTTCTTGGCCTATCTGCACTACTACCAGACCCAGTCATCTTGTTACAAGTGTGGTGTCCATCACTGTTTCTTCTCACTGAGTGCAGTTCAACAATGACCATCACTCCCAGTTGTGCCCTTGGGATTGAAAAGCAACCAGTCCCTCACTGCCTGGCATTTCCCAGTGGTGGTATGTCATCTTTTAAAGAGATGGGAAACCTAACGCTCAAAATTAACTGCTAGATAGATGTAGAATCATAGAGTCACAAAGCACAGACTTTCAGTCTGACTCATCTGTGCTGACCAAACGTCCCAATCTGACCTAATCCCATTTGCCAGCATTTGGCCCATATCCCTCTAAACCCCTGTTATTCATATACCCATCCAGATGCCTCTTAAATGTTGCAATTGTACCAGTCTCCACTACTGGTAGCTCATTCCATACACACACCACTCTGTGCGTGAAAAAGTTACCACCTCAGGTTCTTTTAAAATCCTTCACCTCTCACCTTAAACCTATGCCCTTTAGTTTTGGAATCCCCTGTATTGGGAAAAAGACTTTGTCTAATCACCCTATCCATGTCTGTCATGATTTTATAACTTCTATAAGGTCATCCCTTAGCCTCCGACGCTCCAGGGAAAACAGCCCCAACCTATTCAGCCCCTCCCTACAACTCAAACCCTCCAGTCCCAGCAACATCCTTGTAAACTTTTTCTGCACCTTCTCAAGTTTAATAACATCCTTCCTACAGAAGGGCGACCAGAATTGTACACAGTATTCTAAAAGTGGCCTCACCGTTGGCCTGTACAATCACAACATGACATCCAAACTCTAACATCAATGTCCTGACCAATGAAGGCAAGCATACCAATTACCTTCTTCACCATCCTGTCTATCTGTGACTCCATATATGACAACTGAGGATTCTAAAAATAGCTGAGGTAGGGATCCTCATACCTTTCCAGCCTGTGGTCAGGATCCCCTTGTAGTGTTTGATTGTCCAATGTTTGACTCCAATCGCTGATCACTGTGCTTGATTGGTTAAGCTTGGCTGTGGACTCTGAGAAAAGTACATAAGCTGCAGAAAGAGCTGGAAGCCAGAACTGAAGCACTGAGCAGACATTTTGAAATGCTATCAATGAAACCTATTAAATATAGAAGCTGGTGTGTCATCTTGGTGTTGAGCAGAGAGATTAAAATATACAACAATGTGGAATGAGGATGATGCAGGAAGGTTTACAGTTACTCACTCTTGTATCTTTTTCTTTGCTGGTAGGCAGCCTATACCAGGGGGACAATGGATTTCAAGGTTCACCACCCACTTGCTCGCTATAGGATCGCACATTACAGATGGGGTTTCAAGAAAATGATACTTCTACTGCCTTAGAACAGAAGGCTAGTGAATATTCCAGCAGCTCATAAAAGACACATTTGCATTTGATACATAAGCAAGTAGCTCTTGAAAAATACTTTGGCCAAAGACAAGTATAATATTTGAATGCTATACATTTCGTTATACCTTTATACCATTGCATTATAATAGCAAACCCATCAAACAATAGACTACATGATTGCAGCCATTGGCTTCTACGTTAAATTTGGTTCATTAACCAATTAACTAGTCCATGGCCCATTTCAATTCTACAAACTAACGACATATCCCCTCATAAATGATTACCTTACTTTATAAGATAGCCACAATCTTGCCAATTCAAAGTAAATCCACCATGTTACCTAGAATCATAGAATCCCTACAGTGTGGAAAGAATCCATTTGGCCCGTTGAATCTGCACCGACTCTCTGAAGAGCATTCCATCCAGATACAGACCACCACACTCCCCAACCTATCCCTGTAAACCCTCCAATTTCCATGATCAATCCACCTAACCTGCACATCTTTGGACTGTGGGAGGAAACTGGAGCACATGGCAGGGTGGAATTGAACCCGGGTCTCTGATGCTGTGAGGCAGCAGTGTTACATTCAAGGAGATTACATACTTGTGCACCCTCAGCTTTCCCAACCAGCTCAATTAAAAGGGTTAAGCAGGAAGAGACTTTGCAATCTCATCAACACATGCCCATCATGGTTAGCTACCTTCAAAACTATGCCCAATCTGTGGAAATGATCACTGACTCACAAAGGAAAGCCTGCAACCTCTGTTCAAAAGGGAGTTGTTTTGCAAAGATGTGCAGTTCACCGAAGAGGAGGACATTATAGATTTGACATACCTCTTTGCAACAGTGACGCACTGTGTGTAGACAATCATTTTGCTTCTGTATAGAACTTTGGTTAAGCCGCATTTGGAATATTGTGTACAGTTCTGGCTACCACACTTTCAGAAGGGTGTGGCAGCTTTGGAGAGGGTATAGAAATGGTTTAGCAGGATGTTTGGATTGCATTAGCAATGAAGAGAGATTGGATAAACTTGACTTGTTTTCATTTGAACGTCGAGGGATGAGGAACAACATGAAAAAAATTATGAGAGACATGGATAGAATGGATAGTCAGAAACTTTTTGCAGGTTAGAAATGTCAATTACTGGGCACATATGTTTAAGATAAGAGGATAAGTTTCAAGGCAGACATTTTACACAGAAGATGTTAATGCCTGAAATGTGCTGTCAGAGGACGTGGTGGAGGCAGGAATAGCAACATTTAAGAGGCATCTTGACAGATACACGAATAGGCAAGAAATTGAGGGATACAGACCACATATTGGCAAAAGGGTTTTAGTTTAGTAAAGCATCACATGTTGGCACAGTCTGGGTGGACTGAAGGGCCTGTTTCTGTGCTGTACTGTTCTTTGTCCTTTGCAAAGCACCAGATTACTTTAAGGATTGTTTCATTGAGATCTTAGGCATCCTGGGGTTTCTGCTCATCAATGTTAGGGTGAAACTATTTACTTTGAGCAACAGAGTCAAAATCAGTGTTCTATGCAACTTTCTTGCCTCACCGCAACAGGCACTTTTCAAGCTCACAATGATTGTCCTTTCTGTAAAGATCACTCTTTCCAAATGTTACAAAAATGTCACCCTAAGTAGCTTTGTTTTCAATGTAGCTTAGGAGTCTTGGGGGTGAACCTCTCAGTACGCCTGGCTTCAAAGTTGCAGGCTTCACCATAGCACTCATTGATATTACCAATAACACAGGTGACTATCCTTCCTTATTCACTATATTTGGAGAGATGAAGGAGATACTGTCATGCTCTTCATATTGACGCCTTCACATCGATTATACCAGTTTCACAAAATTTGAGGAGTTGCCATTTGCAATCTAAGCTGAAGTGTCACAGGAGTTGCAATGATTAGAAATGGATGGTATTATTGATTGAATCAGCTCAAATCTAGTCAATATTAATGTATTTAACAAGACAAGCATCCACTTTGGACAATCCAACAGCTACTTAGAAATAAGAATGGGAATAGGCCATTTAACCCCTTGAGCTTGCTCTGCCATTCAATTGGATCATGACTAATCTGACATTCCTTACATTTACTTTCTGTTGGTGTTCATGGAAGGGACAAAGCAGGGCACAACAAGTGGCTATCAGCAGTGCTCACTTGAATTTCACATCGCAGTTTGCTCAAAAAGGACAAATGCACACTCACAGCATGGAAGATTGACTTTCTAGACTACAGGGTGACAACAACTGGATAAAGCCTGCACAGGAAAATGTCAAAGCCATTTGTGTGATCCCAACATGATAGAGTTGGCATTGTGTCTAGGTATTACGAACGCTATCACAAATCCCTCGCAAGCATGCAAAGATTACAAAGCCTCATCCTAAATTACTGTACAAAGATGCCCAATGGGAAGAAACAATCACACTGCAACTGACATGATAAAGATGAAGATAGCATCTCTGCCAAAGCTGCATGTAAAAATATATGTCACAGCAGATGCATCAGGAAATGCAATTGAATCTATATTCTCACATTACATTCTGTTATCAGAAACTCATCATAAATAGTGGGGAGCAGAAAGCAACAGTCTGCATGTCTGCATTACAGCATTGGCACATGTATCTGATTAACTGATTGATTTATTGTTGTCACATTTACTGAGACACAGTGAAAACTGCTGTTTTCCATGGTGTGTAGGCAGATTGCACCATATAAAGGGTATCATGACAGCAGAACAGAGTTCAGAGTACAGTGTTATAGCTACAAAGAAGATGCTGAGAGAGAGAGATCAGAATTCACATTTAAGAAGTCCATTCAAAAGTCTCATAACAGTGGGGAGAAAAGCTGTTCTTGAATGTATTCTTTTATATAGTCTGTCTGGTGGAAGAGGGTGGAAGAGCGTATAACCAGGGTGGGAGTGGTCTTTGATTATAGAACATAGAACAATACAGCAAAGAACAGGCCCTTCAGCCCTCAATGTTGCACCAACCTGTGAACTATTCTCAGCTTGTCCCCCCACACTATCCCATCATCATCCATGTGCTTATCTAAGGATTGTTTAAATCTCCCTAATGTGGCTGAGCTGACTACATTAACAGGTAGGGCATTCCACACCCTTACCACACTCTGTGCGTAAAGAACCTGCCTCTGACATCTGTCTTAAATCTATCACACTTCAATTTGTAGTCATGTCCCCTTGTACAAGCTGACGTCATCATCCTAGGAAAAAGACTTTCACTGTCTACCCTATCTAATCCTCTGATCATCTTGTATGTCTCTATCAAATCCCCTCTTAGCCTTCTTCTTTCCAATGAGAACAGATCCAAGTCTCTCAGCCTTTCCTCATAAGACCTTCCCTCCAGACCAGGCAACATCCTGGTAAATCTCCTTTGTACCTTTTCCAATGCTTCCACATCCTTCCCAAAATATGGGGACCAGAACTGTACACAATATTCCAAGTGTGGCCGCACTAGTGTTTTGTAGAGTTGCAGCATGATATTGTGGCTGCGGAACTCAATCCCTCTACCAATGAAACCTCATACACTGTATGCCTTTTTAACAGCACTATCAACCTGGGTGGCAACTTTCAAGGATTATGTTGGTTTCTTTCCTAAGGCAGCAGAAAGTATAGTTGAAGTTAGTGGATAGAAGGTTTGTTTGTGCGATGTACTGAGCTGTGTTCACGCCTCTCTGAAGTTTCTTACAGTTTTGGGAAGAGCTGTTACCAAGCCACATTGTAATGCATCCAGATAGGATGCTTTCTATGATGCTTCAAGAAAAATGGTAATTGGTATCTCTACAGTAGACAAACACACTCTCCGTATCAACACTGACTCTTAGCCACCTCAGGATCAGGTCACGAACCTCTCTGCACACAGAAGTGGTCAGACCATTTTCATTAGGACAACTTTAAAGTTTAGCATCCAACATGTTTGTGCATCTGAGTGGATCACATAGGATCACAAACTCAAATTTGCCAATCTCAGCGTAGCCATGGGAGACTTTTGTACCTCAAAGACTATTTCCTTACTGATTAAAAGTGAATAAGTTGAACTCTCACTTGTGATTTGATATGCATACATTTGTTTTTTTTCAGATAATTTAATTAAAAATTATATCTTTGTGATCTTTCCTTCCTTAAAAACGAATGTACAATCATTCTGCATTTGATTATATGAATCACTTTATAGTGATCACGGTGCTTGACTGGTTAAACTTGGATGTGGACTCCAGGAAAGATAAATAAACCGTAGAAAGAGTTTAAAGTCAGAACTAAGAGCATACATTTTAAAGCACTATCAATAAAATATATTATTTACATAAAAGCTGGTGTCATCTTGGCATAGATTGGAGATATGTTAAAAAATAAAAGATACAACACCCAGCCTTCGCAACAAAATCCAGTCTATAACGTATTTCTAACAAAGTGAAATGTCCCAGTGAGCTTGACAGATCAAAGGAGACAAACTGATGGATGACCAGAAACATCGCCTTCGAGTTAAATTTTAGTGGGGGTTCTTAAAGGAAAAGAGGGAAAGCGATTGATTAAGGGAATTCCCAACCTTAGTTCTAGTTGGCTGAAGGCATGGCTGCAAGAGGAGGGGGAAAGGAATACAGAGGTCAACATGAGACAAGACTGAGAGGAACCCAGAGTTCTCAGGGTGTTGTATGGTTAGACATGGTTAAAGTCATAAAGAAATTATGTTTGCCCTCAAACTGAACAATGCAATCAAAAATAAAGTCTAATAATGCAGTGATTGTAATGAGCTCAACCAGGTGGACATTTTAGAATATGATTTCCCTAATTGAGGCTGTTAACCTGATCTTATCTGGGAGCCCTGGCTGACAGCTAAGAACAGGACTGTCAGAGGTACTGTTTATTCTGACAGCTGGCTCTGAGGAAGTTGGATCAGAGTCAAGGACTTTCCTTGAGTAAATGAAAGGTGACTTGGTGACGGGATACCAGCTTCTGTGGAGTTATTTCAAATTATACAAAAAGAAGGATGCAATTTAAATCACAGAATTATTACTGATATAGTCATTGATCATGGAAGGCCCAAAGTCTACCTGTGGGCTTCTCACTGCAAAGCAAAACATTCCTTTGAGGGTAGGGTTTGGTGGGGTGGTTCCTATAACAACGCAGACCCTGTAGCATGAAGTATAACCATTGCATTGGACTCACTCTAGCCTATACTTGGCCATTGTAGACAGCAGGCTAGTGTTCTGATAGTGAGCTGGAGCAGCTGAAACATGCACAACAGAACCTACACCAAAAGATTAACAAGTTACATGGCAGCTGCTGCAAATGTATCCAATTACACAAACTGCCCATTATTGTGAAATAACCGGAGACAATTCAGTCACCTGATCCCTGGATTCAATAGAACACTAGGTTAGAAAGAAACAGGCTCATTGATACAGTTCAGAGAAAGGCATGGAAGCTGATCCCCAATATCAGAGACTGAAATGGGAAGGTAGATTTAATGGAAAGACATTGGAAGTACAACAAAAACAGGCTCTTTGGCCCAACTGAGCCATGTAGCTTGCAAGTGAACTCTCAGATAAATCTGTGCGTCCATTCTGTTCCCACATTCCTTTAGACACCATGTCCTTCAACCATCTATCCAACCTTCTCTTGAATACTGACACAGCCTCAGCCTCCATTACTGACTCTGGTACTAAATTCTACAGTCTCACAGTCCTCTGTATAAAAAGATTTTCCCAAATCTCTATCTTAAATCTCTTTCATTTATATTTACGGCCTCTATTTCTGACCCCTCAACCTACATTAACTGTCTGTTCCTATCTGCTTCATTCTATCCCTTCAATATCTTAACCCTGATCCATTACTCTATAGTATCCTCTGTTTCAGTGAAGGTTTTAAAATATCGTTGTGCCTGTATTCCCTCAAAACAGACAGCATTCGAATGCATCTTTGCTTTCTCCTCTCTATTGCTTCAAAATCTTTCCGAAAATATGAAGGTCAAAGCTGCACACAATATTCCAAAAATGTAACAAAGGTTTTATAAAGATTCATCATTAGGTCCCAATGTTATTAGTCTATATTTCTTCCTGTAGAACCCAGTACAGAATTAGCTTTATGTTTTACAGCCTCAGCCTCTTGAGGTATTGATTTTTCTGTCTTATTTATCTGAATCTCCTTTATTCCTCAGTATCATCCACTAGCCCCTGACCAAAGTGTAATTGCAGCTTTTATTTTAATTCTGATGTACCATTTTATAGTTACTAAATGTATTTAATCATTTTCTTTGTTCATTCCACCATCTCATCAATATTTCCTTGTAGCTCCTATTGATGGTCCAAAGAATTAACTATTCTTCCTGTTTTAGATTTGGCATGCCTTCAGTCCCTTGGCACACGGCCATTGTCTGTAGAATCCTGAATGTAACGTCTAGGATTTTTGCTATTTCCTCCCCAGTTCCATTGGGATGTGTGAATTCTACAAAGACCAGTGCTCGCCTCCCTTCACCATTATTGCCATTTTGCCTCCTTTCTTAAGCACTCTGCCGCTTCCTGTTTATTTTGCTCAACTGCCATGAATTTGCTACACTTTCCCCACAGTTTGAACATTGCAAAACATTTTTCTTAACTACATTAAATGTTGTTCCTCTTTTTTGTCACTGCAACTGAGCTAACATCCTGTTTCTTCATTTGTTTTTCTTGCTTCTATCTAGATTTTTTTTCTGTTAAAAATCACACAACACCAGGTTATAGTCCAACAGGTTTATTTGGAAATACTAGCTTTCAGAGCGCTGCTCCTTCATCAGGTAGCTTGAGATTTTTCTTGTTTGATCTGGATGCTATCTTTATTCTTTATAAATTTATCTAACATATTTCTATCATCCCTATTTCACCTTTATAATAGTTTTTGTTTTCTCTGCTCTCATTCTCCCTACTTTAAATGATCTCTTACTAACCTGATGATCCATTTTTGTCATTCTACCAGCTCCCCCCACCCTTCCGATCAGGGCAACACATCCTCCATCTCCCCAAATACCACTTCTAAAAGAAGCCCTCTCCTTAATATCACCTCTTTTGCTACATACAATGTTATAGAGTCATACAGCACAGAAACAGACCCTTCGGTCCAACCAGTGCATGCCGAACATACTCCCAAACTAAACCAGTCCCAACTGCTTGTCCCGTTTCCCTCTAAACCTTTCCTATTCATGGACTTATCTAAGCGTCTTTTAAACTTTATAACTTTGCCCGCACCCTCCAGACACTCAGGAGTTCATTCCACACGCAAACCACCCTCTGTGTAAAGAATTTGCCCCTTATGTCTGTTTTAAATCTCTCTCCTCTCAGCTTAAAAATGTAGCCCCCAAACTTGAAATCCCCCATCCTAGAGAAAAGACACCTACCATTAACTCTATGTATACCCTCATGATTAATTAAGCCTCTATAAGGTCACCACTCAACCTCCTACCCTCCAGTGAAAAAAAGTCCCAGCCTATTCAGCCTTTCTTTACAACTCAAACTTTCCACACCTGGCAACATCCTGGTAAACCTCTTCTGAACCCCCCCCCTAGTTTAAAGTAATATTCTTCCTATAACAGGGACACCAGAACTGTCTAACTGTTCCCTCTGCTATCACTGCTTGGAGGATTTACCTGAAAACAACACCCACCCTAGGATTGGGAACTAGGATTGTGATTCAAATGAGTCCTGCAGGTTTTGTTACATGGCTTGCCCCAAGCTCCAGCCATTAATTGCCCAACACATCTATCCTTGCAACACTATCTTCCTAAGCCAATTAGAAAGCAAAAGGATTCTACCAAATTGGATGATCAATGATTGGTTGTCAATGACACAGCCAATCTTCCCTTCCTTATAAAGTAGTTTCCTATCCAGTGAAGAAAAACAAAAACAAAAACAAAAGGACTCCTTATAATTTTTCCTCAGCATTGTTTCCAGAGCACTGACCTTTAATTTCTGAAGACTCCAGGCCAATCCTTGAAGACTAGCTCATTAACCACACCCCTGCGCCCCAAGTCCCGCTCATTCCAAACAGATTCTAACTATACACCTCAGCTTAAAGCAAACATATGTTATCCTTTAGTACAGGATTGCTGGATTGATTCCAGAGCTGATTCCAGCCCTATGAAGAATGAGAGGAGACCTAATTGAGGTATATAGGGTGCTAAAGGGGATTGACAAATCTAGAATGAGAGGTCATAGTTTTAGGATAAAGGGTGGCAGAGTTAAAACAAAGATGGCTGAAATTACTTCTCTCAAGGGGTCGTGAATCTGTGGAATTCACTACCTTGTGTGTGATGGATGCTGGGACATTGAGTGAATTTAAAGAAGAGATTTTTAGTTAGTAATGGTTGAAGAGTTACGGAGAGCGGGCAGGAAAGTGGAATTGAGACCAAGATGAGATCAGCCATAATTGTTTTAAATGGGTGGAGCAATTTCAAGTGGCTGAATTGCCTACTCCTGCTCCTAGTCATTATGTATGATTTGGGTTATTTATTGTCACATGTATCTTGTTACAACATACAGTGAAAAGTGTTATATGGTGTTGTCATGCTCTGGCATTGTCTTAAAACACAGAAAAATAAACCAAAATATAGAATATAAAGGCAGAAAAATGAAGAAATAAAGTGCTCAACTTTGCAATCCTTTCTGTTAAGTGCTCTATCATGGGCCTGGTGACCAGGCACAGGTCCCTATCGCTACACTGTCCACTGCCGGAATGCCATTTGCCATTCCTCAGCACATCTCACCTCCATCAATGCCCTCGTCACTATGAGTCTTTGCTGAATGTTGCCAATCCAGGTGCCACCAATACTGCTGGGTACCAGACTGGCCCAAACTCTAATCCATCACCACGTGTCTGCTTTGGACCCACCTCATCAATGCAGCTGCTGCTGACGCTACCGAAACTCATACTTTGCTGCCATGAAGCTGAGCCAAAGCTGATGCTATCACCACAGCCGAGCTCTTCACCAACAGGTAAGTAAAATAAAATAGAAGAGAAATACAATCAAGAATAGAGAGCAAAAAAAGAATAGCAATGAAAAGTGGACAGAGCAGATAAGCCCTAGGCTCAGAAGCCCTACTCTATTACCACCTTATTGGTCCTTAAATATTTATGTACAGTAAAGCTTTGACAGTGGACTAAGATCCAAATATCATATCACCTGTTCTCTTTACGGATGCTAATAAACTTTCTGCCCATCACTAACTTGCACTTTCTTTGCACAAATTTAGCATTGTCTGTTACAGTCAGTTGATGTTTCAGACTTTCACTCACTGCAGCTTGTTTTTAATTTGTGTAGATACATTATAAGTATTTGCTCTTATCAATGAACATATTGCACTGGAAGTAGATGGCAGGAATTCTGAATGATTGCATAATGCTAATTCAGCACCATTCTTTGATGACTGGATTTCAGTATTCGTGTTGGAACACAGTACTCGCAGGATTCTGTACTCTCTCCAAGAACTCCCAGATGCGGGCTTTCAACAAGTTTCCATTAAGATGCTTGGAAATCAGATTAACTGCATATTAAAGTCTTTTTATGTAAGAAGGCCTTCCTAATCCTACATCTTTCTGCAAATATAGTTATAGCATCATACAGCCTGGAAATAAACCTATTGGTCCAACTCTTCCATCCTGACCAAGTTTCCTACACTAAACTAGTCCCATTTGCCTGCATTTGGTCCATTTCCCTCTTCACCTTTCCTGTTCATGTACTTGCCCAAATGTCTTTTAAATATTGTAAATGCTGTACCTGAATCTACCACTTCCTTTGGCAGTTCATTCTGCATACGAACCACCCTCTTTGTGAAAAAGTTGTCCTTCAGGTCTCTTTTAAATACTTTTCCTTTCACCTTAAATTTATGCCCTCTAATTTTGAACTCCCCTACCCTTTGCTATTCACATTACCTATGCCTCTCATGATTTCATAAACTTCTATAAAGTCACCCCTCAACCTCCTAAGTTCCAGTGAAAAATGTCCCAGTCTATCCAGCCTCTCCTTATAACTGAAAGCTCTCAGTCCTGGAAACATCCTTTTCTATACCCTCTCTGATTTAATAATATCCTTCCCATAGCATTTCAAACAGAACTGTATACAGTAGTCCAAAAGTGGTCTCCCCAATGTCTTGTACAACCGCAACATGACATCCCAACTCCTGTACTCAATGGTCTGAGTTTAGTTAGCTGTATTCTAACACCATAGATAACATGGATTAATAGTAGTCATGATTTGGAGATTTGGTGTTGGACTGGGGTGTACAAAGTTAAAAATCACACAACACCAGGTAATAATCCAACAGGTTTAATTGGAAGCACACCAGCTTTCAGAGCGACGCTTACTATCACCTGGTGAAGGAGCGTCGCTCCGAAAGCTAGTGTGCTTCCAATTAAACCTGTTGGACTACAACCTGGTGTTGTGTGATTTTTAACTTTGGATTAATAGTGTTACTCAAATAATTTAATACATTATTGGAGTCCCAGACTTTGGTAATGAGGTAACCTAACAGGACACTCAACAGTTGTGTTGTGTTGCCTTAAAAAATCTTTTAATTCTCTGATCACAAGATAATTTCTGCACTTTGTAATTACAAATTAATGATTCTAGAATAATATGTAACATGCAGTTAGAGAGTTTAATTATTAAATTAATACTGACTCATTTATTCTGGAACAAGGCAGGACATTGCTCATGGGTAAAAACAATGACTGCAGATGCTGGAAACCAGATTCTGGATTAGTGGTGCTGGAAGAGCACAGCAGTTCAGGCAGCATCCGAGGAGCAGTAAAATTGACGTTTCGGGCAAAAGCCCTTCATCAGGAATACAGGGAGAGTGCCTGAAGGGTGGAGAGATAAGTGAGGGGAGGGTGGGGGTGGGGAGAAAGTAGCATAGAGTACAATAGGTGAGGGGATGAAGGTGATAGGTCGGGGGGGGGGGGTGAGGGTGGAGTGGATAGGTGGAAAAGAAGATAGGCAAGTAGGACAAGTCATGGGGACAGTGCTGAGGTGGAAGTTTGGAATTGGGGTGAGGTGGGGGAGGGGGAAATGAGGAAACTGTTGAAGTCCACATTGATGTCCTGGGATTGAAGTGTTCCGAGGCGGAAGATGAGGCGTTCTTCCTCCAGGCGTCTGGTGGTGAGGGAGTGGCGGTGAAGGAGGTCCAGGACCTCCATGTCCTCGGCAGAGTGGGAGGGGGAGTTGAAATGTTGGGCCACAGGGCGGTGTGGTTGATTGGTGCGGGTGGCCCGGAGATGTTCCCTAAAGCGCTCTGCTAGGAGGCATCCAGTCTCCCCAATGTAGAGGAGACCGCATCGGGAGCAACGGATACAATAAATGATATTGGTGGATGTGCAGGTAAAACTTTGATGGATGTGGAAGGCTCCTTTAGGGCCTTGGATGGAGGTGAGGGAGGAGGTGTGGGTGCAGGTTTTGCAATTCCTGCGGTGGCAGGGGAAGGTGCCAGGATGGGAGGGTGGGTTGTAGGGGGACGTGGACCTGACCAGGTAGTCACGGAGGGAACGGTCTTTGCGGAAGGCGGAAAGGGGTGGGGAGGGAAATAGATCCCTGGTGGTGGGGTCTGTTTGGAGGTGGCGGAAATGTCGGCAGATGATTTGGTTCAGGTGAAGGTTGGTAGGGTGGAAGGTGAGCACCAGGGGCGTTCTATTCTTGTTACGGTTGGAAGGGTGGGGTCTGAGGGCGGAGGTGCGGGATGTGGACAAGATGCGTTGGAGGGCATCTTTAACCAAGTGGGAAGGGAAATTATGGTCTCTAAAGAAGGAGGCCATCTGGTGTGTTCCGGGACATTGCTCATATCAGTCTACTTTCATCATTTATTCCAAGTTATACATCATGGCCTCTCCTTGCTCGTATGTGCATATCAACATTTTTCATTTGAACAGCTCATTAGAGATATCAGTTTCTAGAGATGGAAATAATTTCTAAACCCCCCCCCCTCAGTGGCACATGTAACAGGCTAAGTATTCTTTTCTGCCTTGTTAGATTTTACAAATGTATATTATTGCATTCAAAAAACTGTTTGGTAATACCAAACTTAAACACTGCTAAAGGAGACATGAAGTTAATGCTTTTCCTCTTGCATTTATCAGGACTGAGATTCAAGAAACAACACTTTGAAAGGCACACCACTTTATCAGTGCTGACTGGGTGAATCATAACTGGATGCATTAGAGACACAGTAGAGTCAAATAACTGCCAATCTGACTAATGTTAGATCAGGCAGGTAGACCTTTTGGTCAGGGCCTTGCCGTAGGACTGTAGCAGGGATTGGCCATGTCCATTTTCTCAATGAAAACGATACAACATATGGATAAATTCCTTTTTGTGTACAAAGAACACGGTACTAGCACAGGCACATGAGACACAATGTGAGCCCAACTGATAGTCTTAAATTTGTTTTCAACATAATTATGAGCATACTTTTGATTATATTAAATTATTGCACAGTCAAAAATGAAATTAAAAATATAAACATAAAAGTAAGCTAAAATAGGATAACTAGAGGAAGTTACAAAATGAGAATAAGCTATAAATCGGGAAAGTGTAAGGAACAGTTTTATCACCCCATCAGCAGGCAGACACTAGAATCTTGGCATTCCAGAAGAGATCTTTGTTGTTAGCAAAAACATAGGTAATAAACAGTTTCCAGTATCTGGAAGAAGGAAAATGTGCAAGACAATGAATACATAAGAAATAGAAAACTTTATTTCATCTTATGAATATCCCAACATTTGCCATTGGTAAGAAAATGTTTTAAAGTATAGTCACTGCTGTTAAGCAAATTTACAATAAACAATGCAGTCGAGTTTGCTTGTACAACAATGTCAACGTGTAGGAAAAAGTGACAACTGCAGATGCTGGCGATTGGAGTCAAAACACGTGGTGCTGGAAAAGCACAGCCAGTCAGGCAGCATCTGAGGGGCAGGAGAGTCGACGTTTCGAGCATAAGCTCTTCATCAGGAATGTGGTGGGGACCCCAATGCGGGGGGTGGGGGGGGGGGGGGGGGGTGGAAGTGAGGCTGGGACGAAGGTAGCTAGGAATGTGATGGATGAAGGTGGGGGATGATGCTTCAAAGCATTAACATGTTAACATGGATACAATTTCTTTGCCTGTAGCTTCCCATTAGTATCTCAATACTCAATTAGAACTCTTTACAGCCAAACGTAGACTCACATTCAAGGCTATTCATAGACAACAGGTATATAGGACCTTTACTAAAATCAAATAATTCTCAACGGACAGGCTGAATGTAGACTTGCTACCTTCAGTGACATATTGCTCAGTGTTACCACTGACTGCATTGTGGTAACTTATGTGCATGTAAAAACTCATTTTCTCTGCCACTTTTACAATGGTTATAAAGTGGAGTTACAAACTTTCTACGCTGTGAAAGAGCAGAGAATACCGATTAAGGCATGGGAATAGGCCTGAGTTCTTGTGCAGACATTATTTGCATTAGCAGATTGGAATGTGCATTGTGAAATTCAAAATTATATTCTTAGCATTGGGAGCTGCATGATTCATATCTTCCCCATGCTAACATAATTACCAGATTTCATCAACCATAATTTGGTCAAAACCTGAAAATACGTTGTGGTTAATTTTGTGCTCTCCCTCAGGATTCTATGTATTCGTGTTTTGCAAACTGAAGGAAGTTGAATGATCTTGTCCAGACTTCAGCTGATTGTGCACTGGGTGATGATGGAAGAGCTGGGTTTTTTTTTCTTCTTTTGGCTGTCATAGTCACATTTGCAATACTGCATTCAATTCTGGTCTGCCTGCCATAGAAAAGATGTTGAAAGGGTGCAGAAAAGATTTATTTGCATGTCGCCGAAGTTTGAGGCTTTGAGCGATAGGAAGTGGCTGAATGCAATGGGGCTATTTCCCGTGGAGCGTCGGAGTTTACGGGATAACCTTAGATAGGTTTATAAAATCATGAGGGACACGGATAGGGTGAATAGCTAAGGTCTTTTTCTCAGTGTAGGGGAGTCCAAGACTGAAGGGCATAGACCATAAGACCATAAGACATAAGACATAGGAGTGGAAGTAAGGCCATTCGGCCCATCAAGTCCACTCCGCCATTCAATCATGGCTGATGCGCATTTCAGCTCCACTTGCTCGCATTCTCCCCGTAGCCCTTAATCCCTCTAGACAACAAGAACCTATCAATCTCGGCCTTGAAGACATTTAGCGTCCCGGCTTCCACTGCACTCCGTGGCAATGAATTCCACAGGCCCACCACTCTCTGGCTGAAGAAATGTCTCCGCATTTCTGTTCTGAAATGACCCCCTCTAATTCTAAGGCTGTGTCCACGGGTCCTAGTCTCCTCGCCTAACAGAAACAATTTTCTAGCATCCACCTTTTCAAAGCCATGTATTATTTTGTACGTCTCTATTAGATCTCCCCTTAATCTTCTAAACTCCAACGAATACAATCCCAGTATCCTCAGCCGTTCCTCATATGCTAGACCTGTCATTCCAGGGATCATCCGTGTGAATCTCCGCTGGACACGTTCCAGTGCCAGTATGTCCTTCCTGAGGTGTGGGGACCAAAACTGGACACAGTACTCCAAATGGGGCCTAACCAGAGCTTTATAAAGTCTTAGTAGTACATCTCTGCTTTTATATTCCAACCCTCTTGAGATAAGAGACAACATTGCATTCGCTTTCTTAATCACAGACTCAACCTGCATGTTTACCTTTAGAGAATCCTCGACTAGCACTCCCAGATCCCTTTGTGCTTTGGCTTTATTAATTTTCTCACCATTTAGAAAGTAGTCCATGCTTTTATTCTTTTTGCCAAAGTGCAAGACCTCGCACTTGCTCACGTTAAATTCCATCAGCCATTTCCTGGACCACTCTCCCAACCTGTCTAGATCCTTCTGTAGCCTCCCCACTTCCTCAGTACTACCTGCCTGTCCACCTAATAGGTTTAAGGTGAGAGGGCAAAGATATGAAAGGGACCCAAAGTGCAACATTTTCACGCAGAGGGTGGTGCCTGTTTGGAATGAGCTGCTGGTGAAGTGGTAGAAGTGGGTACAATTACAAGATTTAAAAGGCATCTGAATGGTGTATGGACCAGGCCAGACACCTTCAAAATATTTTAAGAAAGTAGCCTAGACTCTAACTTTTTCTTATTTTAAAGACAGAATGTGAAGTGAATATTCCAGGTGTGATACAGCTGGTCAAACAGTCGGATTTAAGCAAACGGAGTTTATTTAAACACAAACAAAATAAAACAGAATTTAGAATAACTTAACTACTGGAAAACTTAACAGACACAGGAGCTGTTCTAATTCCCATAACATCCCAGAAACACACCTCTTAGTAAAAGGTAAATTCAAACACAGGTTCTTACAGGCAGGAGGGATTTCAGAGAGAGAAGTCAGTCAGGGATCATCTGCTGAAGCATGAAACCTTTTTGCACAGCAGCAAGTTTCAGCTACAGCTATCCCAGCAGCTTCCCAACTAAACCAAACTAGGAAAAACCTGAACAGGGAGAACTGGCAATTGTTAAAGTGGATATTTTGGCACATCTGCCTTTATGACCACTCTGAAAAAAAAACCAAGGACAAAATAACCTTTTTAAAATGGCAGCATCGTCATAATGGGTACATGAATAGAAAGGATATAGAGGGATATGGACCAACTGCTGGCAAATGGGACGAAATTAATTTAGGATATCTGGTCAGCAAGGGTGAGTTGGACCGAAGGGTCTGTTTCTGTAACTGGACATTCCACTCTCATATTTCCAGGCAATCGCATTTGATGCCAGAAGTCACATTTGAAGCATTATAGCAGGAGAATATGGATTGAGTCCTAAAGATTGACCATGAAATGTCAAACAATCGATTTCAGTGGAATGACGTTGCCAGCATTGATCCTGATGACTCAATTGGTTCTTGATAGTAGCATAAGCCACAGCATTGGACCATATTACTATCAAGATTTAGTCATCAGGATCAATGCGAGCAAAATCACTCCATGGAAAGTGTTAAGAGTATCCATGCAGTGATAATCAAATACATGACCAAATCCAGGCCCGAAGTAGACTGAATTGAGTTTATTGTTGCTGCTGAGCGAGCAGATCATGAGTAGCAGTAATACACAACAAAATATCTTTTTAAAAATCTTGGCATGGCATATGGTAGCACGTTAGTAGACCAATCAGAGCTCTGGAAAGTTCAAACACAATGTGGGAGCAGGAGAAACTTTAGTTCAATGAAATAAATCTGGAATAAAAGCCTATATTAGTGATGGTTACCACAAAACTATTGGACTGTCATAAAAACCAAAGAAATCCACTAATGTCCTTCACTGTTCTTACCCAATCTGGCTCTGGTTGACTCTTAATTGCCCGCTCAAAATGGCGAGACAAGACATTCATTTATATTGGGGTGGCACGGTGGCTCAGTGATTAGTACTGCCGCCTCACAGTGCCAGGGACTTGGGTTTGATTCCAGCCTCATGCAATTGTCTGTGCAGAGTTTATGCTTTCTCCCTGTTTCTGCGTGAGGTTCTTCTGGGTGCTCCGGTTTCTTCCCACATCACGGGTTACAGGAATGGGACAGGTCTGGGTGGGCTCCTCTTCAGAGGGTTCATGTGGACTCAATGGGCTGAATGACCTGCAGCCACACTGTAGGGAGTCTATGATATTCAAGTAGGTGGCTCACCATTATGGACTTTATGAGTATTCAGAGATGGGTGGTAAAAACAGCTCATGCCAGAGATGTCCCATCTCAAGAATAAATATGGTAAAATAGGTATGACAATTAGGTTATATTTTCTATTTTTGCATGAAGAACCTGCATGGGGTATGAAAGGATCCGGTTTGCAAAGAATTACTGCTTCCCATGCGATAGATTTCCTTAGAAATTATTCTGCATCACCTCCTCCAAGACTTATCCATCCCTAAGATTCTCTCATATATGGATGTAGGTTTGCTCGCTGAGCTGTAAGAAAAAACAAACCTTCCAGCTCAGCGAGCAAACCTATTTCCAGAACCTCAACCTGAGCTACAAATCTTCTCAAAACTAGTCTCATATATCTTAAGAAATCTTTGCCTGAGAGTCTAGGTCCCCACCCACAGATCTCGTTAATGCAGTTTCCCAGGCCTCTGCATCCACTTTTCCATTCCATTCTACTTAGTCCAGATGGAAGAGATGAAGTGTGATTCTGCGATTTAAATTCTCATCTTCTAAATGGTGGTAGAATCATATAGTCTCATTTATTCATGCACCCTGCATTAACATAGCACTTTCCAAATTTTCTGTGTTCTGCTTTTACAAGTGTAATTACAATTGTTGGAAAATGCCAAAATTCCTCCAAACAGGTAAATAATCCTATTACCTGTTAAGGTCATATCAGTTGTGAGAAGAATGCTGATGCATAAGTCATGAGATTCGAGCTATCACGTTCCAAGTGAGGACCTCAGGTCAGTGTCTCATCGAAAGGATTGTTGCTCCAACACAGACTGAAGTGTAAGCCTCAGTCAGCGCTTCCCATTGTGTTAACCTCAAAGTGAGAACTGTGAGATGCAGGAAGTGGTACTGCAACTGTACGCTAGGTTTTGGTGGAGGGATGTGTAGAGAAGTGCAACGGTGTATAAAGAAGGCAAAAGTATTTCATCTTCTGGGTATTGTTTTTAAAGGACCTGCTTGTGTTATATCTCACAGTGGGTATGTCAAAATAACTTTAATACATTAAATGATATTGTCACTGTATCATATATAAATACCAGATACCCAACCTTAAGAGATCACATGAAGCTTGACACTCTATGAGAAGTGTGCTTAATAGCTTAATGAAAAGGAGAAAGTGAGGACTGCAGATGCTGGAGATTAGAGGTGAGAGAGTGGTGCTGGAAAAGCACAGCAGGTCAGGCAGCATCCGCGGAGCAGGACAATCGATGTTTTGGGTTTCCCGAAACGTCAATTTTCCTGCTCCACCGATGCTGCCTGACGTGCTGTGCTTTTCCAGCACCACACTCTTGACCTTAATAGCTTAATATCAGCCCAGACACATATGCACCAAGGTCCTGTTATACTCCGATACAATATTCGTGGCTGTCCATTACACCACCAATTTTGGTGTCATCTGCAAACTTACTAACCATTCCTCCCATATTTACATCTAAATCATTTATATAAATGACAAAAAGCAGTGAATCCAGCACCCATCCTTCCTGCTGGTCACTGGCCTCCAGTCCGAAAATCAACCGGTGCAAGATGGCAGCAGAGTAACAGGGCCACATGCGGGCTCTTGCCAGTGACCCATCTGATTTCTGTCTTTGCTCTCTTCGTGTGCTTTATTTTTATTTTCTTTTGCTTTTTTTTCCTGTGGCAGGTTGGTTGGCAGCACTGGAGCAGCAGTGATGAAATTTTCCAGGCTTCTCCTGGCAATATGAGGCGGAAGCAGCAGTAGTGAGGATGTTCTCAGCGCGATCAGAGGCAATGGCAGCGAGTACATTCTCCCGCCATTTCAGGCCTATGGCTGTTTGGGACCTATGGCAGTGGGGAGGTCATTCTCACAGAGTTTGGGGCCTATGACAGTGGGGAGGTCATACTCGTGGTGTTTGGGGCCTATGGCAGTGGGGAGGTCATTCTCACAGAGTTTGGGGTCTATGACAGTGGGGAGGTCATACTCATGGTGTTTGGGGCCTATAGCAGTGGGAAGGTCGTTCTGCCAGTGTTTAGGGCTGGTGGTAGCAAAGCTCCTTTAGCGATTGGGGATGGTGGCACCGGAGTCTTCAAGATGGCGGTGCCAACAAGTTGACATCTGCAGCTGAAGTGAGGACTCGTGGCCCAGTGGCAGCCTGGCTTGGCAGCAGAACCTGGGATTCTTGTTTGTGGGTCAAGTCTAGGTACCGCATTGTCAGCAAATTGGGCCCAGCGGCAATCAGATGGCACCTAAAGTTCAGCAATTCCTACACTGGTGACTCCAGTGCAAGTAGAACTGGAGGTCACACTTGAGGCGAGGTGGACTGGGCTGGAAAGACTGATGATCTGAACTTTTTACTTTCTTATTTTTCTAATTTATTCCTATGACTTATAATTCTAGACTACTTATTTCTTTACTTTTCTAATTTTTTTTGCTTCTAAAGAATTTGATCTTAAATATTTGTACCTAGGTACTTTTGTACCTATGGTGGTACTGTAATGCGGCAACTGTAAACTTTTCACTGTACTCAAGTGCATGTGACAATAAAGCTAATACAATTTATCCTCGATCTCTACCTTCTGTCTCCCACCTTCAAGCTAATTTTGTATCCAAATAGCTATCTCTCCCTAGATTTATGTGATCTAACCTTGCAAATCAGTCTACCATGCGGAGACTTGTCAAATGCCTTGCTGAAGTCCATATAGACAATATCCACCACTCTGCCTTCATCAATATTGTTTGTCATTTCTTCACAAAACTATAACAAATTAGTGAGACACGATTTCCCACATGTTCAGCCCTCTCTCATTGTTGTCACCTACTGTTGGAGATTCAGTTACAACTTTGATGCAACTTGCTTTCATTACAGTAGCAACAGTATCAACTTGACCTGAGGTAATGAGGGAAAAGAAAGTGGGAAGGTTCTGCAGTTGTCCATGATCCAGTAATGTTCCTGGAAAGGACACGCCAGATAAGATTAAGTAATGATTTGGACATGGTGCCTTCTACAAGTGAACATCCTGTGCTGGCGCATATATGAATAAAGATCACCAATACAAAATATTAGAGGGTTGTAATTTGTTCCAGCAAAAGTCAGAATGTGGGCAGGAAGGGGAGGAAGTTGTCACAAAGCTAGTCCCTTTTTTTCTAAAAGCTGTTCCTTGGCTCAAGGAGACTCTGTCCTTGATTTTTTCCAGAGGGGCAATAAACGGGGTCGGACTCTGATCAGTTTTGTTTGTTAGAGAGATGAAAAGGATTTTGAGAGGCTGTTTGTTTATATTGTAAACACATGAGACTTCAGGCCAAAGTGGTCATGCTTTAGAAGTGATCTGTATAGTGAAAGGGGAGTGGTCAGCTCTTTAGCTAAGCTGAGCTGTTTTTAGTTCAGTCTTGAACTGGGAAATTCAACAGGAAGCTGTGTGGAAACTCTCTCTCTTTTCTTCCCTTCAGCTTCAGCTTGTAAGCATGTGTTCCATTTACACTGGTTTTTAAAGGGAGTTTGCTTATTGGGACTGTTGTGTGTATTCGGAACAGCATAACTAAGTCTGGCTGGATAGGTTGAGTTCTGTAGGGGTTCTTTATTCTATTCTTTGTGTTTCATTGTGTAATCTTGCAATAAATTTGTTTATTTTAAAATCTAGTAGTCAACCTAGCTATCTTACTCTGGATAATTTTCACTGTATGTTTACCAAAACAAATTGCAAAGTTAGGTCTAGGGCTGCCTGCTTAACAATGTTATGAGTGGTCTGGCCAGTCCATAACAAAGTTGAAAAGGAAACTAGCCTTTTTACATAGATTAAATTTAATTTTCACAAGTTAATAATTGTTTCGATGTTGCACATTCTGCAGTTGATACTGAACACAACATGGTCTCAGAAATTACTTATCGACAATTTATGCCCAGTCACCTTCACAAGCAGCTGTTAAGCAGCTCAGTCCATATTACTACTTGAATTTGTTAAAAGTAGTCTCACTGGTAATTTGAATATAGTTGTTTTCCTGCAAAAATCCTTTTTATCTCAGAATTCTTGGGGGTTCCTCAATAATCATTACAGCAATTGATAATGGAATCAGAAAGCAGGACAACCAACACTATTCAATTCACAGTGACAACAGACAGGACAGTTGTAGATGGAGGGTATTCATAAGTTTATGCATGACATTTCTGTTTTATCTGTTCTGCGTTCCTTTGATCACTTTTGTACTGTCTTTTCCTCATTCCCCTTTTACTACCTCTTTTTCTTTTCTGTAGGATATTTAGTTTTATATTTATTTGGCCCCTATCCCCAGCATCTGCAACTTCTCCAGCATTCTTTTTTCCATCCAACATCTCAAGAGTATTTGGGCTGCCAACAGATTTTTGAAGGAAGAGTAAAATTATATATACATATTGAACGACTCATTATATCATAGTTTAAACAGAGACCATAAATTCAAATAAGATCCAAACGGAACATTGCAGTGACATAATGCAGTGACTAGAGGATGGGTGGGGTGAATGTTAGTCAATTTAATTTGCAATCTTGCTTAAAGTGGTTCTATGCCTTAAGTGATGGATTTGGGTAGTCTGCCAAAATGCAGTCCCTTACATTCTCTTTTCTTTCCTGGTTTTCTCCCCTTCCTGGGCCTCATGAAAACAGAGACCATCCTATGTATGGGTGGAAAGGTCAATTTCTGTGCCAAGGTCTTCTCTGCAATCATCATCAGGCCTGGGCCCTGACTGGCCAGAACTTTGTGGAATCAGGCTTCAGCTCAGTAGTTGACTGGGAAACACAGGGAATTGAGCAAGGCAGAGGCCCAGTATCTGGTCAGTTTACTTAATCACCGTCACACAAGAGTAGTGGAACTCTGACTGACGCTATCAATAAAACAAAGGATCAATGTAAAAAGTCTGAGCAACTGCATCAAAAAGTATGTGCCAACTGTAGTTATCCAAGATATGGAGGGCTCCCAGCATGCTGGCCCCATTTGGGTTGATTGCACACAGATATTACATTGTTAAAAGCCAAACTTGAATCTCCAAAAGTAGTGCTACACTGCTGTAACTTCCAAAGCTTCCTGAAATGCAGTCCAGAATAAGTAATGACAAGCAGAATAACAAAATATTTTTGAGAGGGACATTTATTTTCATGAAGAAACAGTTGTGTGATTCTGACCTACAAAACTCTCAAAGTGAAAGGTGATCCTATGGTTTTCTAGTTTTCCTTACCTTTGATCATGAACATACGAATGAAGAAAATATCAATCCAGACTTATTAACCAATGCTTTAACAACAGATGGGAAGTACTGAGTACAGTACTTTCAGTTTGTGGTAAGAAAACCGACATGTTCTAGCATAGATATCAGAGTTTTGGTTTTATTTCAAAAGGATATTGGAAGTCGAAACTGTGCAAATTGTTGACCTGATTTATGAGCTCCTGTCTTCACCATGATTTGGAGATGCTGGTGTTGGGACTGGGGTGTACAAAGTTAAAAATCACAGAACACCAGGTTATAGTCCAACAGGTTTAATTGGAAGCACACTAGCTTTCGGAGCGCTGCTCCTTCATCAGGTGGTTGCGTTCCGAAAGCTAGTGTGCTTCCAATTAAACCTGTTGGACTATAACCTGGTGTTCTGTGATTTTTAACTGTCTTCACCAGACCAACTTTCTATTTTCTGGGTGGCATGGTGATCTGAAGCCCAAGTGAGTCTTAGATCTCAAATTTCCCTGAACTTCCATGATCTAAGTTAAACACACACACACACACACACACAAACACTTACCTAGATCGTGACATCAAGTGCATTTAATGAAGGAAAACTGCACATTACTGGATCCTTGTAAATAACTGGTTCCAAGTGAAATTGTAATCTGTCACCAAAACTAGAAATGGCCCTTCACTTGATGTCATCACAAAATTTTTGAAATGGGGACAGAATTTAATGTTGACCCACTGGCATGTTTGCAGGCTGTTTGTTGGTTGGGGGCTGGTTTGACATTTAAAATACCTTGGTTAGCCTTCCCAGTAATCTCCCAACTAGGCTGACCAGTTTGTCCTTGACCCAATTAATGCTCTTGCCTGGCCAAAGGACTGCTTCAAAGCTCTTTCCCATGTGGCTGTAATTGCCAGGCCAGCAGGAGGAATTCAGAAGCAGGGTGAAGCCCAGAAACATTAGTGAGGTTTTAGGTGAAATGGCAGGGGATGCCTTCATCCTCCTTCTCCCCACTCCTTTTCAGTAAACTCTCCCTAATCTTTTCTCCCTGCCCCAAGATATCTACATTTACTTGCTTCTGGACTTTGGGATTTAGATGTCTGTAATCACTTGTCTTCCCAGTCCTATCCACTACAGCTTTTGGAATTTGTGGCCAATCAGATTGGTGAGAAGTAGAAGTCCCATATCCAGTCAGTGAAAGTTCCTTAGCACTTGAAATTGTTGTGGGGCAGCGAGAATCAAAGGTGATGCATTCTCTGTTGGCTTCTTGCATGCCAGGCCAGGAAACAAACACTGTGATTAGAAATCTTTGGATGGCGGTGTGTGATGGACAACATAAAAAAACTTGACAATTAAGAAATAGACTCATTTTTATCCAGTCCATTTTTGTTAAGTTTACACAACAGACAGTAAGACAGCGCAGAATTAAAGGCCATCGTCAGCAAGGCTAACTACAGGTGACCAAATTCAAAAGCAAAGTTTTCTCTGAAGCACATTGCCATTAAACAATTGAAACTTTAAGGATCTGTAAATTCCTTTCTATTGCAAAGTCAAAACTTGAATAAACAACATTCAAAATAAAAATAGTAACACTCTAATTAAAAAAAAAGTAATGCTGATATCTGGAACTGCAACATGCACCATTCAACCTTTTATAAGCACACAAAGCAATGGTTCAAGTCTTGTATTTAGTCTGGGCGGTGAGAGATTTGCCTGTCGACACTTTCAGAAAAATATGGGAAGCTTGTGTCCAAATTTTCAAAAGCAGCTCTTGGTGAGCATAGCCCTTACTTGGGGGCATTGAACAAAAAGACTCATCCACACTGTCTGTTACAAGCATGTTTCTCTAGAGGGACTAAAGACAAAGATACTAGGGTCATCTCAGTAAAATGCATGATTGTTACATTAAAAATCAAGCTTACTGTCTATGAATTGCATCTTTGTTACTGAAGGTCTTTTAAAAAAAAACTCAGTAGTAGCTGGTGAATACATTCAGCATGCCTTTGTTTTCTTCACTCTGACTCAGTGACAGTCAAACTTGCAATCAGGCAGGCTTTTAAAGACACTGAGTATCTCACATGGTTTCTTAAGATGCTGATGTTTGGAAGAAGCTGAATCGATCAGATCTCCACAGTATTTCTGCACAAATACTGTGCATTTCAGTATGAGCTCCATTTTCTTGATCCCACTGTGCTAACAGCAGGTGGTATGACCCCAATCCAGGTCATGATAAAAGGCTGCAAATGGTACTTTATAAAAACAGCAGTTCATCACCGGAGCATGCGGCTTCACAAGGTAAACACAAAAAGAATTCCAAAAAAGAAAAGGGAATACTTTCCCAAGAGCAACTTTTCAGTTAGTTCAACAAGCTTTCTTGTAACAGCAATAAATTCAAGGTTTGAGTTAGGATACTCTCCTACATTCACACTGACAAATAGCATTTAAAGTATGACAATGGGAGATTACATATTTCAGATGTTTCAAAAATTATATTTTAAAAATAATCCCTATGAGAAAGCCTGTACTTAATTATAGCCTCCTGAGCAAATAGAAGTTCTGTATGGTTAGGCCATTCAAAATGTCACACATTGCAATGTTAACTGGAGTGCTGAGTACACATCAATGCAGTGTGTCACGATCAGGATTGTATCACTCGGCTCAGTGCCCAGTAGCAGAGTAGCCAGGTGCTCACCAGTTTGGTTTCCACCAACTGATTTCTAATTCCTCATTCAGTTTTGTTTTGCGCAACAGCCAGCAGGTCACAGGCTTTCTTGTGTTTTGACCAGTGCTTCACCTGGCACTCCCTACAAAAGAAAAGAATTAAATGGTGATCATCAATACACGTAGGCATTGCACAGCTCAGATTTAGAACTCTATTATCCCATGTATCAGGATTTCATGGCTGGTAAACATCCAAGAGATTGTCATCATACCTTGCCCTCTGAAGCACTCACTCTCCATATCATCCTGACCTCCCACTTCACCTCCATCTCACTGTGCTCTTCAATTAAATGTTGGGGAGACTGAAGCTATTTTCTATCTCAATTATAAACTCTGCTCCTTAGCTACCAACTCTATCCCTTTCCCTGACATCTGTGTGAAATTAAACCAGCCTGTTCACAGCCGATGTTATATATGATTTCTTATTACCATTATCATTAAACCCACCTATTTCCACCAATGTTACACTGCCTGGCTTTGTGCCTGCTTTAGCTCATCTCTTGCTGAAACTCTCTTTCTTATTCTTGTTACCTCTAGATTGGACTTGTCACAATACAACACTTTCTAAGCTTCATAAACTTGAGGTCATCCAAAATTCAGCTGCCTGCATCCAGACAAGGCACCAAATCCAATTCATCCGTCACCATTGTTCTCACTGACCTACTGGTGAGCAGAAGACCAAATAAGCAATGTCTTGATTTTAAGATTTTCAACATCGATTACAAATTCCTCAGTGTCCTTGACTGTCCCTATTTGTGTTTTTTCCTCAAGCCCTTCATCCCTGAGAAAACATTATTCGTCTAATTTTGGTCTCTTGAGCATCCACGATTTGATTTGCTCAACCATTGGTGTCTGTGTCCTCAGTTCCCTTAAACCTAAACCTCTGGAACTCCCCTGCTTAACCTCAACACCTCAACTTCCTGCTAAGGAGGCACCTTGAAACATACTTTTTTGTCCAGGCTTTTGGTAATCTTTACTGATATTTCTCTGAGTGGTTTTGCACCAAATTTTGGTTTATACACCTATTCCAGAAAAGGATATTGGAACATTTTACATGGAACAGGTACTATATAAATACAAGTAGTTGTCACAGAAAGGTGGGGTGGAACATAGATTCAAAGCAACATAATTTTTACTTAAGGCTTAGCAATGGCTTTCTCAAATGATCCTATCACAAATATGCCTTGAATAAAGCAACTTTTCTATTTCTCCAAACTAGTTTCCAATCCATGAAGTTGAGCTGAAGGAGCTCTTAACAGAGCCTGGATTGGTCCTGCAATCATATACACAGGATAGCATTTGATTAGTTGAATTTAGGTGACGATTTAATGAAACAAATGGGAAGTGGGGGTATACCAACAAGTTTAATTTACATCCAAACATCCTGTTGGGCTAGGGAAGAGGTAGCTTTACT
Source organism: Chiloscyllium punctatum (assembly GCF_047496795.1). Taxonomy (NCBI): domain Eukaryota; kingdom Metazoa; phylum Chordata; class Chondrichthyes; order Orectolobiformes; family Hemiscylliidae; genus Chiloscyllium; species Chiloscyllium punctatum. Next base: position 64,668,257 of record NC_092750.1, on the reverse strand, counting down.
TTGCACCTAAATCACACTGCACTTGAACTGGGGATGCTGGTTTCCCACTTTAAGTGCTTACAATGTGATTTTTGTGTAGTGTATTTGCTAAAATGTCAACCCTCATCTCAGTGAGAAACAAAATTGATTTAAAAGGAAAAGGAGAGTTGGCAGATTGCATGAAAATGACATTTAGTTTTCAATAAAAAGGGACGTTTAATTAATTTTCAGTTGCTGATTTTCTTATAGTGATAGGCTTTACAAGGATAAGAATCCACCAAAGCTTTTAGTTGCGTACCTCCGACAGTACCGCTCAACCTGGCACCGGGAACACCGTTTTGTTGCCTCTGCTCCGCAAAATCCACACTTTGGGCGATCAGGAATCAGATTCTCCATCACATCCAGATTGTAAGTTTCTGTCAATCTATACAAGGAAATGGGCAGTCAAGAGAGAGACTATAGTTGATGTATGCACACTGACTTCAAAGCCATTAATTAACAATTCTCAGATCCTCAGTTAAGCAGAATTTGAAATCCCCACAGCTCAATGTTGCAATGTTCTTTATAGTTATAACCCTTCAGTCATGTCTGACCTCTATATTTTATGACATAATACTGATGAGTGGCTGGTTTTGTTGGGATGTTGTAAATGGGACATGCTGTCTATTTACAGGTGGCCAGATACAAACAGAACTTCAATTAGCAGAAGAGATTTATTTTTTCCCTGGCTGGCACAGATCAGTGGTTATAAATGTCAGGGGGAAGCAAAGAGTTTTCACATTTTAATTTTGATTCTCAGGGGAATGTAGCATGAACAGTCAAGTTTCTGGTATTGAGACTGGCTCTAATGCAACGAGGGGTACGTCGGCTTCCAAGAGATCAATTGTGTTAGGGGATTCTGTAGTCAGAGGTACAAACAGATGATTCTGTGGCCAACAGAGAAAAAGCAGAATGGTGTGTTGTTTCCCTGGTGCCAGGATCAAGGATGTCTCAGAGAGGATGCAGAATGTTCTCATGGGGGAGAGGGGCCAGCAAGAGGTCATTGTCCACATTGGAACCAACAACATAGGAAGGGGAAAGGTTGAGACTCTAAAGGGAGATTACAGAGAGTTAGGCAGAAATTTAAAAAGGAGGTCCTCAAGAATAGTAATATCTGGATTACTCCCAGTGCTACGAGCTAGTGAGGGCAGGAATAGGGCGATAGAGCAGATGAACGCATGGCTGAGGAGCTGGTGTATGGGAGAAGGATTCACATTTTTGGATCATTGGAATCTCTTTTGGGGTAGAAGTGACCTGTGCAAGAAGTACGGTTTGCACCTAAATTGGAAGGGGACTAATATACTGGCAAGGGAAATTTGCTAGAACTGCTTGGAAGGATTTAAACTAGTAAGGTGGTGGTGGTGGTGGGGGGGGGGGGGGGCAGGGAGATAGCGAGGATGGAGGGATATGGGCTGGGTGCTGGCAGGTGGGACTAGATTGGGTTGGGATGTCTGGTCGGCATGGATGGGTTGGACCGAAGGGTCTGTTTCCATGCTGTACATCTCTATGACTCATGTGCAAATTCAATCTAAACTTAACACTTTGGTGAATATCAGACTCTTGTGATAAGTGAGCTTTAGGGATTCAGCCCAGCTACTGGTCAGCATGAGCCTGTGTATCATTCCTTGGTGCTGGTCTGGTCAGATGAGTGCAGCTCCAACAACACAAGAAGTTGACACCATCGAGGACAAAACAGCCTGCTTGGTTGACGCCTCATCCACAAAGATTCACTCCCTACAAGCACTGATTATCAGTTGCAACACTGTGCACTACCTAGGTACAATGCAGAAATTCACTACAGCTACTTAGATAGTGCGTTTGAAAGGTACTATCATTAACACGTAAAAGGACAAAGGCAGAAATTACATGGGAACACCACCTACAAATTCCCCTTTAAGCCATTCAGCACTCTGTCTTGGAAATATATCACCGTTCCTTCTGTGTCACTGGGCCAAAATTGTAGAAGTCCTTCTCTAAAAACATTGTACCTCCATCAAAGACTGCAGTGGTTCAAGAAGGTAGCTCACCATCACTTTCTCAAAGGCAACTAGTGACAGGCAATAAATGCTGTTCCAGCCTGTGATGCCGATGTGAAAACTTTTTAAAAATTGCTCTCGGGACGACACAGGAATGGCTAGTGTGAAAATAAACATGCTATGTTGCATTAGAGAGTGCTCTTGAGACTGCATGTAAGGCATTGTTAGACTAGGATAGAAAGAGTATCAAATCATTTTGCATTTAACCTAAACTGTACCTGAATTGGGACTGGCAAATTCCAACTTTGTGTAGTTACAATGACAGAACAGCACATTTTCTAAGTAATATCATCACCTCAGTGAGAAACAAAAGTTCTTAAAAGGAAGAAGAGAGTTTACAGAATACATTCAAGGTGCTTAATTACTTAAAATTTTATACAGAAGGTAAAACAAATCCCCTCATGTGTGGCTTGTATGAACCAAAAGATGGCTGCCTGCCTTCGTGAGACTTATTCACAATTTGGCATACATACATCTAAAACAACTCTTTAATACCACTTTACTGACATAATGTATTAGTATGTATTTGTTTTCATTATGGACATTCATACTACTTCTGGCTCTTCTTAGTATAATCCCTAGTATTTCTCCAAGTCAGTCTTTTTGCGGTTCAACTGAAACCAATTTTTTGTCTTGAATTTACAAGTGAGAAAACAAGCACTCATTCACCTCTGGGCTTGTTCACGTAAATCCTGCTCAGAAGGGTTAAATACTGTTTTCACTTGGTGCTTTGCAAGGGCTTTCCATTTGTTAGAATTCTCTCGAATGATCCTATCCCGGATATCAGGGACCTAATATTGGAATGAAGAAAGAGACACAAATAAAATTTGTAGCAGAGCAGGAAAAGACTATTTACATATCCTCTATTAATGAACAACAATTATTCAATACCATTTTTCACTCATCGCCCTTTTTAAGGCAGCATCCAAAATTCACTAAACAAAACGGTACTTTAACTATGGACACATCACAGAGACAGGTGCCTCGCATTTGGGATGAACGCTGATCTCCTTCCAAACTATTGCTTCTTTATGGACAGACATTCACTTATTAACAGAGTAGGTTATTGCAGAGAGTGTATTCATTTTAAATTAACCTGGAGCTTCTCTAGTACTGTATGTATAATGGAACAATTCTTGGGTGGATTTCCTGATTTATTGCACAATGCCACCCTGTGGAAGATCACAATCATTACATAAAAACTGGAGGATGGATGGAAACAATTCAACCAAGGATTGGGAAGTGCATGTCACAACTTTAATTCTTGAGCCTCAAAACTCTAAAGATGGTGTCTTATGTTTTTAAAATTAATTTATTATTAAAGGTCCATTGCTTTTGCCAATTTAATAACTTTGGTCTTTTTGACTTTCAGGTTCTATATTCAATGCTGAAAACAGAGACAATATCAGGAGGAAGAATATTGGGTTCAGAACGATTCAGGCAAATGGGACAAATTCAGAAAAAATCAATTGTGTTTGCAACAGACTAAAACTGAAGTGCAGGAAAATGGGGTTAGAGTCGACCGACATTTGGTCAGCATGGACCAGATTGGGCCAAAGGGCCTGTCTCCGTGCTGTAGGACTCTTATGTCTCTAAAACAGAGAAGAGGACAAAAAACGCACAGTTCAGCTAAACAACATCCCGATGTCGTTTGCAATGGGAATTTTAAGATTTGTTGTGAGTTGGGTGCAATGTTTCTGCGCTCAAGAACTTCTAATTTAGGACATGCATTCTTTACAGACTGCCCAAGGGCATCCTGTCCCCACTTTTCTTGTTTGGACAAAATTTTAAGGTTGTGATTCTCCACATCCTATTCTTTAAATAAAGAGAAAGAAAGGATTGAGGTATCTTTTGCAAAATTCAGGAGTAAATCTGTTTAACAATTTTTTTTTCATGTGGCGAATCATGAACTGTGCCAAGAATTTGGTAAAATGAAGACTAAGTGGGTTCTCAGGCATTATTAAGTAATTTTTATACAACAACTGCTCATGAAGCTGCCTTTGGGAGATTATTTGTGTGAACTAACACAATTCAATGCTTTATATTTTCGGGAGATCGGGATGTCCCTGTAATTGCAGTGAATGCAACTGACCTGTTCTAAAATTAAATCTTTCTTTGCTGGAGGTGGGTCTGTCATTGCAAGGTGGCCCAGGAAACGTTGTAACTCCACCAAGTTGGGTATTTGGTCAATGATGACTTCGGTCAGGAAGCTTTGCAGCTAGTGAACAAAAAGAATTATCACACAGTTATTTAATACACAAACATTGAAGCATGCTGTCAGAATATCAAAACCTATTGAAATTGGACTCTTCATAAATAGTGGCTACCAGTGAAGATGGCAGCTCACCAATATCTTGTCCATCTGTAATTGTCTTTGACAATAAACGCTGGACCAGTCAGCAATGTTTATTTTCTGACGGAATTTTAAAGAAGAAACTACAGTTCTACTGTGACTACTCCTATGTAGTATTTTGATAATAGCCCTTCTGGAGTATTCTGGGCTTCTGAAATGTGGTCTGAGCACCCCTGCTAAGGAGAGAGAAGATTCACTAAGCTGATTCCTGAGAAGAAGGAGCTGTCTTACAGTCAAGCAGATTGGCTTAAAATCACTGGAATTTAGAAGAATATAAGGTGACTGCATTGAAACATTCAAGATTCTAAGATGGCTTCCTATTATGGGGGAAACTTGAAGTGGGCAACAGGTTAAAATAAAGGGTCTCCCTTTTAAAATGGGATTCTTCCTCAACTTTTCCTCTCAGAATTGTTACTTTTTAGAATTCTCTTTCCCCAGCAAAGATAGTCAAGGCTGAGTTATGACAGATATTTGACCTATAAAGGGAGACAAGGGTTATGAGGATTGGCAGTGTAACTGAGGCCATGGTTAGATTAGCCATGATCTTATTGAATGGTGGAACAGACCTGATGGGCCTAATTGTCTACCTTGCTCCTATTTCTTATGATTATGTGTTATGGTTATATTTGATAGAAATTTCATTTACTTTTTTAATATAAGGAAGTGGATGTAATGACAATATGTAATATCACAATATAGTTTTTTAAAAATTGGTACAAATAATTAAAATAAAGTCATAGCCACTGCAGCATAAGCAAATAAAAGAGCTTTTTTTAAAAGGAAAATCAATCTGTCAGACAACACAGTCTAGGCAACACCATACATGAGCACAGCTGACAAGAGGTGCCAACGTCTCCATCTGCTGTCAGCTAGAGCTCACTGCAAATATGAAATTTGCAGAGAATTTTTGGCATTTCTAGTTAGCCATCTTAAATTCATTAAAAATGCAATATTAACATAAACAAGGATAACCCATTCAGCCTCTATGTTGGTTCCACTATTCAAGTCGACCTTAACAAAATTCAATTACTTTGCTGTTTTGGAAGTTTCAACAGTTCCTTCAACTCTTTGCATGTATGTATGTCTGTGTGTAGGTGTGTGGTGGTTGGAGGGGGAAGAAAGGGAGGGAGGGGGTGTGATATTAAAGAGGTAACTTGCTCATCTGCCTTGCAGGAAATTGGATGTCCCGAGGCTAGGGTGGGATGCCTCTGACTTACAGACAGATTGTAAGAAATTTACATTATCATCACCTATTATTCAGAGCCATTTACATGACCATTTCCATGCCATTCACAGCGATTTACATTGTCATCTACTACTATTTACATTTTCATCCCCTATTCAGAAATCAATAAGAATATTACAGTTTGAATTTGACTCCTCCCCTATAGTTACAAAATGAAAGATAATTTGCTACAGATTTGAGCATTAAGGGATGATTTTCATTACATTGTTTCTGGAGATGATCAGGTCTTGAGTGGCCTGTGACTGTGGGGGGGGATGGCTAGAGGTTGTCTTGTGGGCATTACTAACTGTGATGTAAAGCTTTTATATAAAGGAAGGACATCTTCTTTTGTTCAGGAAGAGATTCACTGGACATGCTTCGCAAGCATGGCGAAGAGTGTTTACGGTTTCTCCAAAGCTTGTTGGTGCTGTATTTGCTTAATAAAATTTTGGTTGTTCACAGAACAAATAATTGCAGGAGAAAAAGAATTTAACAGGGGGAAGAAAGGAAGGGAGGGAGAGGAAGAAACGTGGCGGGGGGGGGAGAGAGAAGGGGGGAAGAAAGGAGTTTGGGAAGGGAGGGGGTGGGGGAGGGAGGAAGAAAGGGAGGGGGAGAAAAAAAGGGAGGGGAGAAAGATGGGGGATGAGGGTAGGGAAGAAAGGGGTTGTGGGAAAGGGAGGGGAAGAAAGATAAGGGGAAGAAAGGGGTTGTGGGAAACGGAGGGGAAGAAAGACAAAGGGAAGAAAGGGGAAATGGAGAAGAAAGGGGGGTGGGGAAGAAAGGGAGTGGGGAAGAAAGGGGAAGTGGGGAAGAAAGGGGTGGGGAAGAAAGGGGGTGGGGAGGAAAGGGGGTGAGAAAGAAAGGGGGTGAGAAAGAAAGGGGGTGAGAAAGAAAGGGGCTGAGAAAGAAAGGGGCTGAGGAAGAAAAGGGGCTGAGGAAGAAAAGGGGTGAGGAAGAAAGGGGGTGGGGAAGAAAGGGGGTGGGGAAGAAAGGGGGGTGGGGAAGAAAGGGGGGTGGGGAAGAAAGTGGGTGGGGAAGAAAGTGGGTGGGGAAGAAAGGGGGGTGGGGATGAAAGGGGGTGAGGAAGAGAGGGGGATGGGGAAGAGAGGGGGTGGGGAAGAAAGGGGGTGGGGAAGAAAGGGGCTGGGGTGGGGATGGGGGGTGGGGAAGAAAGGTGTGGGGTGGGGAAGGGGGAAGAAAGGGGGTGGGGAAGAAAGGGGGTGGGGTGGGAAGAAGGGTGGTGGGGAAGAAAGGGGGGGTGGGGAAGAGAGGGGTGGGGAAGAAAGGGGGGTGGGGAAGAGAGGGATGGGGAAGAGAGGGGGATGGGGAAGAAAGGGGTGGGAAAGAAAGCAGGGTGGGAAAGAAAGGGGGATGGGGAAGAAAAGGGGAGTGGGAAGGAAGGGGAGAAAGAAAGGGAGGGGGAGAAAAAAAGTGGGGGCAGAAAGAAGGGGGGAAGAAAGGGAGGGGGGTAAGAAAGGGATGGGGTAAGAAAGGGAGAGGTGGAAGGGAGGGAGGAAGAAAAGGTGTGGGGATGAAAGGGAAGAGGGGGATGAAAAGGAAGGGGGATGAAAGGGAATAGAGAAGAAAGGGAGGTGGAAGAGAGGGAAGATAAGGAGAGAGATGTTTCAGATTTCTGCTACCCTTATGCAAAAAATGTGCTTCCTGTTTTCACTCCTGAGCAATCCTAAATTCCTGTGCAGAGATGTTATGGCACACATCTGGAGCAGATGAAACTTGAACCTGGGACTCCCATCTTAGAAGCAGGAACATTACCACTGTAGCACAGAGCCTCATTGTTCTCTTTAGAAAACATTAACCAAATGTCTTCTGATGGTGCATGTAGGTAACATCCATTGGTGCTCCCTTAACCATTTAGCTATCACAAAATTCATGTGGACGCTCTTTGATTAGTGCAATCGTTTCTAATTGTTCTCCCTCTGATGACAGGGTTCTAATAAGTTGCCCACAAGTTGCACTATGTTGGTCTATAAATGATTTCCCTCACCATACTCCTCCTTCCTGCCTTTCCTTCGAATGTGGACTCATTGGTAGAGTACATTTTACTTTATTATTGGAAGCAAAAAACTTTGCACATTTTCTTTCCTGGTTCAGGGCTACTGAGGCAATTTTTATGACCTCTACCGATCTTCTGACTTGGGTGAACTAATTCAGCACAAATTATAGATTAAACATCTAAGGTCTACAGCTTTAGGGCTGAAAATCTCAAAATAAACATCCTGACTCCAATGTTCATGTACAGGAAGAGCCTAGGAGTGGATGAAAGTGGACAGGAATGAAATTGCAAAGATCTTTTAAAAATGCTAAATTAGCTCAGTAATTCTTTATTCAGGAAAATGTAATCTGTTCATCAACTGAAACTGCCAAATAGAAAAGACTGTCTGAAAACTTGTACCTTTAGCAACTGGCTCTTGTTGAAGTTGTTGAAGTCATACCTCTGCTGGCAGGCAGGCTTCAGAATCAGATTGTACAATGCAATCCAAACCTGGCCATCCACCTTGGTTATTTTCAGCCTGTCCTCTACAGGAACTGTATGCCACTTGCCATCAGTGTACTTCTGCAGTTCACCTGTTGAAGTGCAAACAGATGTGAAGAAGACTGATCTGACACATCCAGACTTTATCCAGCATTTACAAATTCATTAGCAAATAACATTAGAAAAAAAGCTTTGAGGTCCATTTCTTAACTGATTTCAGTTTGCAGAGGAACTAAAAGAATCACAACACTGATTTTAAAAAAAACTTATCACAGGTCACTGTGCAAGATAGCATAGCAGAATGGCTTATGATAAATTCAAATTTATCAAAACTTAACCACCATGTCAGTGGAATAAAGAATATTCTCCTTATGATGGCATATTTATGCTAATAAATGAAACCCAAGAGTGACTGTGTGTTTGGCTCTCAGTTAGTTTGGGTCAAATAAATAACAGGCAATCTTCAAATCCAGTCATAAAACTGTTATTGTTTCAACTGCCTCTTTAAAAGGTATTACTTCCAGTTCAATTGTAGGCCACAATGAATTTGTGAAGTCAACTTCAAAGTAGAACAATTTCAGAATGTAATTTTGTGGTTCAGTCTGCGACTGACCCATTGAACCAGTATTAATAATCCTGGTCCTAATGGTTCAATAGGTGAAACTAACAGGAATACATGTGTTACAATAAGATAAAAGAATCAATTATCTATACAATATTAGTATAATTAACAATCAATATTGTTTCAGAAGAGGCGATTATCCTTGAACCTTTTCGGCTCAAAGGAATTTAAACAAAATATATTGGTATGGTCTTGTAATTTAATCCTATAAGGACTCTGCTCAACTGAAGGATCACTTCCACAATTTGGAAGTGCTACCTCTTTGAGATAAAGACCAACATCCTAACAGATTATTTAATTATATGGCTTTAAATCATGCACTCTACTTAACGACATATGCCCAATCCCTTTGCTTTGCCAAGGTTCCTCATTTCACCATGAAGAAAATACTTTAAGTTGTTCTCTGATCAAAAATGAATTACCTCACATTTCAACCATACTGAATTCCACCTCAGTTTTGCCTACTCACTTAATTGTTTACCACTTTTCAACATGTTGTTCCAATCTAGACAATTTAGTGTCTTGCTTACTAGTGCCTACAAACACTCAATTCCTGTGTCTCTATCTTCGAGATGATAGATTTAAAACTATAAACAGGAAGTTTTATTTTATACAGAAAGTGAATCCCTTGAGGGCTCCATCACTTTGGCTGCCAGTTTTCTGCCAATTTAATTTGCTCCATGTAATGTCAAGAAACAGCTGTAGGCGCTGGATATTGCAAAGGTTTTGGCCCTGACAACATCTTAGCAGTAGTGCTCAAGATTTGTATTCCAGTACTAGCCTCACCCCCACCAAGCTGTGCTAGAATAGCTACAATGCCAGCATCTACCCAACAAATTGGAAGATTGTTCAGGTATAAGTTGTCCACAAGAAGCAGGACAAATCCATGCCAGCCAACAAAAGCCCCAATGATGGAAAGCTTCGCTGCCACTGCTATCAAGCAGCACTTATACAGTTGTAACTTGTTCACTGAGACCCAGTTTAGGTTTTGCCAGGACCGCTTGATTCCTGACTTCATTATACACACACATGGACGTATAGGTGAACTCAAGGTGAAGTAAGAAGTGAGAATGTCTGCCTTCAGCAACCAGGCAGCATCTAACCTAATGTGGCGACAAAGAGGCTTGATAAAACTGAAGTCAAATGACAGTAAAAGGGAAACCTCAGTGCTGGCTGATGTCATATCTAATACAAAGAAAGATGGCTGTGCTTTAAAGGCAAATCATCTCAGTTCCACAAGATGCACTGGAGCAACTTGCTAAGCATCCTTCAATTATCACTTTCCAAATCTTCAAGCCCTACCACCTAGAAGGATAAAAGGTAGCAGATACATAGGAAGAGCACCACTTTCAGGGTTTCTTTCAACAATTTAAAATGGGATGTAGGAGCAGAAAGACGAGGCTATTTCTATGCACAGATCATTGAAAGTGGCAGGACAGGTAGTAATTAATAAAGAATACAGTAAATTCAGCTTTATCAATAGGAGCACAGAATACAACAGCAAGGTGATATTGAACTTGTATAATAACATTTTGTTAGAACTAAACTGGAGTACTCTGTACATTGTGAGTGCCACATTGTAGGAGGGATGTGAATGCATTTAGATGGCACTGTTACCCAGTGGCTAGCACTGCTGCCTCACAGCACCAAGGACCCAGGTTTGGTTCCAGCCTTGGGGACTGTGTGGAGTTTGCATATTCTCCCAGTGTCTGCATGGGTTTCATCCAGGTACTCTAGTCTGGTCTAGTCTTCCCACAGTCCAAAGATATGCAGATTAGGTGAATTTGCCATGCTAAATTGCCCATAATGTTCAGGGATGTATAGGTTAGGTGCATTAGTCAGGGGAAATGTAAAGTGGGGAATGGTACTACACAGTTATACTACACATAACTATATTGTAGAGCTTTTAGCTTTTTTCCTTAGTTCTCTATTTTTGCATCTAATCAATTTTAGTTCCAAAGAATTTTAATGAGATACTTTGTACCTACGATGGTTTGATGTGTGTGGTGATATTATACACTTTTGTGTATACTAAATGCTCCCAAACTTTTGTAGTTGAGTATGTGTCAATAAAACCTAATTCTAAGAGATAAAGCTGTTCTTGCTTGCAAAAGAAACAAGAATCAGATAGCATACATTAAAAGTGACATCTAAATGAACTAAGTGTGATATGAGAAAAAAACCCAACTTTTTCACAGCGAGTAGTTTGAGTATGGAATGCATTGCCTGGGAATATGGGGAAGGCAATTCAACTGAACATGCAAGACAGTATTGATGATCATTTGGATAGAAAAGGTTTCCAAGACTATGGAGAAAAAGCAGGAGGTTGGTACTAGGTAATCACAATGTTTGAAGAGCCAATGCAGGCACAATGAGCTGAATGGCCTTCTTCTGTTCCATAACAATTCTGTGAAGTCTTACACTTTGCTAACTGGGAACTAGATCACCATTCCATCACTATCACCAGGTTAAAATGCTAGAACACCATTTCTGACAGGTCTGTAGGTATACTTACACAATGTCAACTGCAGCAATTCAAGATGACAGCTTATCACCATCTTATGGACAATTAGGAATAGAGAGTAATTCTTTGCCTTACATGGAAGCAGTGAAAGACTCTCAGTTACTGGTGCAAGCAAGACATCATGCATCAGTGCTGGTCTGCAGGTTGGCTCGACGGGGAGTCATAGAGTGTTACAGCACAAAAACAGACCCTACAATCCAACTTGTCTCCACCATTCATCCCAATCTGAAACAGTCCGGTTTGCCAGCATTTGGCCCATATCCTTCTAAATCTTTCTTATTCAGATCCCTTTAAATGTTGTAATTGTACATGCCTTCACCACTTCCTCTGGCAGCTCATTCCATACAACCACCACCTCTGTGTGACAAAGTTACCCTTCAGGTCCTTTTTAAATATTTACCCTCTTTGTCCTTTAGTTTTTGACTTCCGCACCCTGAGAAAAAGACCTTGGATATTCACTCTATCCAGGTTCTTCATTATTTTATAAACCTCTATAAGGTTACCTCTCAACCTCTGACACACCAGGAAAAAAATGCCCAGCTTATTCAGCCTCTCCCTATAACTTAAACCCTCCAGACTCTATAACTTAAACCCTCCACTACCAGCAACATCCTTGTAAATCTTTTCTGCACCCTGTCAATTTAATAGCATCTTTCCTACAGTTGCAGTAAGGGCATCAAACTATAAAAAACACCCATTAAGTTCATACCTGATAGTTGACATGAAGGGTGATCAACTAGTATTGTGGCAACTCATGTAACATGGGAAAAGCAGAGTTCTCTGCTGACAACTACTGGAAATATGTTTTTGGAGAACATGTGATTGCTCCTCACCCATGGGCCTTGTGGGCGGCATGGTGGCACAGTGGTTAGCACTGCTGCCTCACAGCGCCAGAGATCCGGGTTCAATTCCCGCCTCAGGCGACTAACTGTGTGGAGTTTGCACGTTCTCCCCGTGTCTGCGTGGGTTTCCTCCGGGTGCTCCGGTTTCCTCCCACAGTCCAAAAGATGTGCAGGTCAGGTGAATTGGCCATGCTAAATTGCCCGTAGTGTTAGGTAAGGGGTAAAGGTAGGAGTATGGGTGGGTTGCGCTTCGGCGGGGCGGTGTGGACTTGTTGGGCCGAAGGGCCTGTTTCCACACTGTAAGTAATCTAATCTAATCTAATAAGAAGAAAAGAAATTGAAAGTAATGCATCAAAACCCACAGCTGTCTAACATCATCTGCTCATGCTGACTTAATTTGCTGATTCCTTATGAACAGTCCACCTGTTTGCTGATCAGAGGTGATCTTTGTGCAAAATGAATCTGAGTCTCGTAAAGTGTTCTCAGGCCACATGATTTATGTATAGGTAGTTGTTCTCCCATACTGCGCATTTATTAAACGCAATTTGTGAATTGTTGACCTTTTGTTTAACGCAATTCTCATCCCAGGCACTAGGTGTCACGGTGCATGGAGGACTGGATTCCACATCAGCTCGAAGAGCTTCAGGAAAGGTATTGTGAAATGTTTGTGCTAGTGGACTTGGAAAAGCATCATAAAAATGGCATTACAACTGGAGGACAAGAACTGGGAGCAAACTGTTAATTTCAAAATTAACGAGTTGAAATAAGAGTAAAATTTCACTGGAATAGATTAACAGTAATAGGACAGTGTAGAAGGTAGTTTGAAACATGCCTTTATATTGAGCTTTTATTCCCCTTTTAAAAAAATGTTTAGATGTTAAAGAATATCTGTGGACTCATGTGAATCTGTTTCAGTGACTAATCACTATGGTAAACAACTACAAAAAAAACCCAGTAGATGGGCTTGGACATGGTCAGTCCGCTTTTCAGGTTGGTCAGAGTCAGAAACTGCACATAATGGGTGAGGGACAGAAAGGTGGTTGGCACAGTGTTATTTTTGATGCACATGTGGAGATGTCAGATGTTAACAAGGATAAGAGTGAGTGGGGAAGATCAACTAGTAGACGACACCTCCTCCTAACGCCCCCTCAACCATGACCCCACCCCCCCCCCATCACCAAACCATCATCTTCCAGACCATACAGAACCTCATCACCTCAGGAGATCTCTCACCCACAGCTTCCAACCTCATAGCCCGGGAACCGCCATATTCTACCTCCTTCCCAAGATCTACAAGCCTGTCCACCCTGGCCGACCCATTGTCTCAGAATGCTCCTGCCCCACTGAACTCATCTCCACCTACCTCAACACTGTCCTATCCCCCGTAGTCCAGGAACTCCCCACATACGTTCGAGACACCACCCATGCCCTCCATCTCCTCTAAGACTTCAGTTTCCCTAGCCCCCAATGCCTCATCTTCACCATGGATATCCAATCCGTCAGGGCCAGGGCCTCCAAGCCCTCCATTTCTTCCTCTCCCAACGTCCCCAACAGTACCCTTCCACCAACACTCTCATTAGTTTGGCTGAACTGATCCTCACCCTTAACAATTTCTCCTTCGAATCCTCCCACTTCCTCCAGACCAAAGGGGTAACCATGGGCACCCGTATGGGCCCCAGTTATGCCTGTCTCTTTGTTGGTTACGTAGAACAGTCCATCTTCTGTAGTTACACCGGCACCACTCCCCACCTCTTCCTCCGCTGCATTGTCGCCATCTCGTGCTCTCCCGAGGAGGTTGATCAATTCATCATCTTCACCGACACATTCCACCCCGACCTTAAATTCACCTGGACCATCTCTGACACCTCCCTCCCCTTTCTGGACCTCTCCATCTCCATTAATGACAACCGACTTGACACTGATATTTTTTACAAACCCACCGACTCTGACAGCTACCTGGATTACACCTCTTCCCACCCTACCTCCTGCAAAAATGCCATCCCGTATTCCCAATTCCTCCGCCTCTGCCGTATCTGCTCCCAGGAGAGGACCAGTTCCACCACAGAACACACCAGATGACCTACTTCTTTAGAGACCGCAATTTCCCTTCCCATGTGATTAAAGATGCCCTCCAATGCTCTCATCCACATCCTGCACCTCCGCCCTCAGACCCCACCCCTCCAACCGCCCCTGGTGCTCACCTTCCACCCTACCAACCTTCGCATAAACCAAATCATCTGACAACATTTCTGCCACCTCCAAACAGACCCCACCACCAGGGTATATATTTCCCTCCCCACCCATATCCGCTTTCCACAAAGACCGTTCCCTCCGTGACTACCTGGTCAAGTCCACGCCCCCCAACAACCCACCATCCCTTCCTGGTACCCTCCCCTGCCACCGCAGGAACTGTAAAACCTGCGTCCACACTTCCTCCCTGACCACCATCCAAGGCCCCAAAGGAACCTTCCACATCCATCAAAGTTTTACCTGCACATCCACCAATATAATTTATTGTATCCGTTGTTCCCGATGCGGTCTCCTCTACATTGGGGAGACTGGACGCCTCCTAACAATGCACTTTAGGGAACATCTCCGGGACACCTGCACCAATCAACTCCACTGCTCTATGGCCCAACATTTCAACTCCCCCTCCCACTCTGCCGAGGACATTTAGGTTCTGGGCCTCCTCAACACCTGACGCCTGGAGGAAGAACGCCTCATCTTCTGCCTCGGAACACTTCAACCCCAGGGCATCAATGTGAACTTCACCAGTTTCCTCATTTTCCCTTCCCCCACCTCACCCCAGTTCCAACCTTCCAGCTCCCCATGACCTGTCCTACCTGCCTACCTTCCTTTCCACCTATCCACTCCACCCTCCTCCCTGACCTATCACCTTCATCCCCACCCCCATTCACCCACTGTACACTTTGCTACCTTCCCCCAGCCTGCTCTTTGACCTATCACCTCCATCCCCACCCCGATTCACCTATTGTACTCTATGCTACTTTCTCCCCACCCCCACCCCTCTCTCATTTATCTCTCCGCTCTGCAGGCACCCTGCCTCTACTCCTGATGAAGGGCTTTTGCTCGAAACGTCGATTTTTTCCAACACCACTCTAATCTAGACTCTGAGTGGGGAAGATGTTGCAGGAAATGATGAGTACAGTCGCAGAGAGAGAGTGAGTATGAGGTATCAACGAAAAGATGGTGGCACATTCACTGGCAGAGTGGAGAAGGTCATTGATGATCTTCCTACATTCTGTGCACTCCTTCAGAGGTTAAGATTGTACTGGTCTGGACAGTATCTCTGGTCCAGGTTGGTGTGGTTACAGTAGAATGGCATCCTCTGTTGTCCTAAGAGAAGAGGATATCCTGCTTCTGCATCACCCCATCCCCATCAGCAGCACCCTCATGTTCCTGCCCACAAAGACAGGCATCAATTTTCCATTGTCTGCCATGTCCAGGGTCAATGTCAGGAACCACGCAGGGCAGCTCCGGACTGACAGCTCTTGTCTTGACGCACAATATCTTTTTAAAGATGGTGCTGCACCACAGATGTTGGTCAATTCTGGGAGATCCAGGAAAGGGTGAGTTGTTTTGGAAATAGCACATGGTATGATGGTGCTAGAATGTTAGAAAGGGCCACCAAAGGATGGCGTAGGCAATAAAATTAGGCAGGTTTTGTAAAACAAGGTGATAGATGTCCCCAAGCATCACAAAGTGAATCCCTCCAAAAGCCTTGACAAAACTGACAGTGAAAGAAATTAAGATTCAGCCCTTGATATATTAAGGCAGGTTCCATTCTGGGATCTGACTTGTGCAATGGTACCACTGGATGGGATCAGAAGACTGGCTAGAATGTAGTGCAGCCAGCAGGTATATGATGCCAACTGAGAGTAATCAGTTGAAGTTTCTGATGAATTACACTAATCATGACAGTTACAACAGGTCAAAGTTTACTTAGACTGTGCTGTTGTTTGAGTTAGGGTAACTACTATTTTTATTTCAATTTTTACTGGTATTTTTGGTGGTTTGCCTCTAACTCTGTTTTTCCCCAAGGCCCCATTATTTCTATTGCACAATTTTCTATAATATGGCGTTGCACAGGAACACAACGACAGCATTACAGGAAAACTACCTATATCACAGGTACTAATAAAAGGTTGGGCATCTCATTGGAAATACATCTTTTTGTGCATGTGTAACCTTACAGAAAAAATTTGAAATTAGTCACTTATCTCTAAAAATAAATCAAACTTGAATTAATTAATACCTTGCATCTATTTGATTGGTTACAGTCTGCAATAATTTTAGCTATCAAGAAAATCATGACTGCAACTGCGTTTTCCACAGACTCTAATTGAACAATCTAGTGACAGTGTGGTATTAAATTGTCTTTCTCTACAATTTGCTCAGACAACCATCCTAAGAAAAGGAGCAGGCATCGGTCATTCAGCTCATTGAGTCAGCTCTGGCATTCAATACAATCATGGTAAATTTACCTCAATTCACATACCACCAGGTCTTTAAATAATTGCCTTTGTGAAAAGCCTCAAAATATTAAATTATCTGAGAAATATATTTTATGGCATACTAATACTATTTTTTCCATGCATCATTAAATGTTCGTTTAGCTTTGTCTTGCTGCTCCTGTGTATCATGGATTATTAATGTGTCATTTGGTCTTAGTCTATGCAAATGACCTGACAATGTGGTATTTTCCCCTTTTCAAAAGGGACAGAAGGATGTTCGCATTCAATGTGATTTCCAATGCATGGCATACTAAAAAAGTAGGCGAATAGGCAGCAAGATATTGCCCATCATTACGGGAATAATAATCAAGATTTCAAACAACTGCAAAAAATCACAAACTAGCACTGAGAACTGGAATGTGACCCAACCTAATTTTATCAATCTTACCCTTCCCTTTATGTTCATGATGGGAAGAATGCACAGATAATCAAGCTGCTTTACTCTACAAATTGAACTCTCAGTCTATATGTTCAAATTCAAATCACTAAAATTGTTTCCCATTGGCCCTGCTGTCCAGAATAAAAAAGACTTTCATTAGTCTTCTTCAATAAACTCAAATGATCTGTTTATAATAATAGTTTATTCTTAGAACAGGTGGCAAAATTGATTAATGTTGAAGTTAAAATCCAAAATTCAAACTAAATTTCCTTCTAATCCCAAATACACGAGTGGCTCAGCAGAATTGATTGTTTTTATTCCTGAAAAACTCTCTTATTGACCAATAGTCTGTAAAACAAAGGATAGAGGTTGATGACTCCTTGCAGTCCACTGATCTTGTTGTTGACAATATCAAATTACTGGTAGCCATATTCCAATGGAAGATCTTTTAAACAATCTTTCAGTTTGTTGGAAATCAAGTTGGTTCCAAGCCTTTGACAAGTGGCCACAGCTGAACATTTGCCAGGGTATAAAATAGTAGAAGATTTTCAATGTTTGTTATCAGGTTCTCAGATTTCAAGCACAATAAAGAGAGGGGGTGGGGTGGGGGGTGGGAAGACAGAGAGAGAGAGAGAGAGAGAGATCGATCGATCCTGCAGCTACCTGATCTTTATTGCTGTTTCTCTTTCTCTGACTCCCTGGTGTTTTAAGCATCCTGAGCCATGGTTACTAGGTCAACAATCAACAATATCAAGGCAGGTGTACTCACATTAAAGGCGATGAAAATTTTTTTAACTTCAGAAAATGTCCAAACAAATTAATACCTTCCAGTTCTCCACATAGTTCTTAAGTATGTATGCAATCCCAACAGTTACCCTTTACTTCTAACAAAGATCAGACCTGCCTTTGTGCTAAGTCGTCTCCAGAATGACTAGTAATTAATGCCAAATGATAAGAAAAAATGATGTTTCAAAGTGAGCCATACTTGCGGCAACCAATGTCAGGGACACATACCGTTTGGACCGTATCGGCTCCAGGGACAGTATTCCAGCAGATGAACCAGCACACAGGGGATATTATGTGTATTCAGGAGACGTGTCTGAACACTCAATGGCAGGCTATGGATAAAGACAATGCATAGTAAAACACAACATGACAAAAAGTAAACAAACAGATGTGAGCATCTAGTTGTCTAAGTTACTGGGTAAGTACAGTTAAAATTGGGTTATACTATTCAAATGAAAAGAAAACAAATTGCATTGGAAGACTTGTATCTACAGTATATCTAAACAGTCAATTAAATGTTGTCAGATACTTAGTCAGTGTTGTACTATGGTGAAAGTAGCTGCCATTTTGCATACAAAAATCTCCCACAAACATCATATGGATCATTGACATCAATAATCTGTTAGTGGTACAACACATTATACAACTGCTGGATCTCCCAACATGAGACACACCAAAAGTGTCTTCCATGTGTAGTCGTTACTGTAGATATATTAAACATCCAATTTGTAGATAGTTTATTTTTCTTCTGTTTGTCGGACTTCTCCATCAGATAACCTATTTCAGCAAGACAGCACTTTGTTAAAAGTAAAACTTCTCAAAATATGACCCATCAGGCCTAGTTCCTGTCTGGAACCTGACTTATTCGGTAATAACATCAATTAAGAATTTAACAGAATGGATACTAAGTTAACATTTTATTCAAACGTACTAACAATGTAATTAGTGTATTAAATCATACTTTTTCACTGTTGAAGAACTTAAACAAATATTGGGGTCAGAAAAATATTGAATGCACTATTCCAAAGTTAAACACTTGGCGTGCTTCCATCCAAAATATGGTATGCATTCATTTGAGTATTAACATGCCTGACGCAACATGTACCGGGAAATAGAGAAGGCATGTCAGAAAGGCAAGGTTACATTGATCATGGGTGACTTCAATATGCAGGTGGACTGGGTAAATAATGTTGCTAGTGGATCTAAAGAAAGGGAATTCATGGAATGCTTACAGGATGGCTTTTTGGAACAGCTAGTCATGAAGCCCACAAGAGAGCAGGCTATTCTGGACCTAGTGCTTTGCAATGAACCAGACTCTATAAAAGATCTTAAAGTAAGGGAACCCTTAGGAAGTAGCGACCATAATATGGTAGAGTTCAGTCTGGAGTTTGAAAGGGAGAAGGCGAAATCTGATGTAATGGTGTTACAGTTGAATAAAGGTAATTATGAGGGCATGAGAGAGGAACTGACTAAAATAGACTGGAAGCAGAGGCTAACCGGGAAGACACTAGAGCAAAAATGGCAGGAGTTTGTAGGTATAATTGAGGACACTGTACAGAGGTTCATTCCCAAGAAAAGAAAGATTAACCGGGGAGGGATTAGACAACCTTGGCTGACAAAGGAAGTCAGGAAATGTATTAAAGAAAAAGAGAGATCCTATAAAGTGGCTAAGAACAGTGGGAAATCAGAAGATTGGGAAGGATACAAAAGCAAACAGAGGATAACAAAGAGTGTAATAAGAAATGAGAGGATCAAATATGAAGGTAGGCTAGCCAGTAATATTAGAAATAATAGTAAAAGTTTCTTTCAGTACATAAGAAACAAACGACAGGCAAAAGTAGACATTGGGCCACTTCAAACTGATGCAGGGAGCCTAGTGATGGGAGATAAGGAAATAGCAGGAGAACTTAACAAGTACTTTGCGTCAGTTTTCACAGTGGAAGACAGGAGTAATATCCCAAAAATTAAAGGGTGTCACGGGGCTGAGTTGAGTATGGTTGCCATTACGAAAGAGATAGTGCTAGAAAAGTTAAAAAGTCTTAAAATTGATAAATCTCCTGGCCCCGATGGGATACACCCTAGAGTTCTCAGAGAGGTTGCTGAGGAAATAGCAGAGGCATTGGTTGAGAACTTTCAAGAGTCACTGGAGTCAGGAAAGGTCCCGGACGATTGGAAGATGGCTGTAGTAACCCCCTTGTTCAAGAAAGGATCAAGGCAAAAGATGGAAAATTATAGGCCAATCAGCTTAACCTCGGTTGTTGGTAAAATTCTAGAATCCATCATTAAGGATGAGGTTTCTAAATTCTTGGAAGAGCAGAGTCTGATTAGAACAAGTCAACATGGATTTAGTAAAGGGAGGTCATGCCTGACAAACCTGTTGGAATTTTTTGAAGAGGTAACAAGTAGGTTAGACCAGGGGAACCCAGTGGATGTGGTCTATCTGGACTTTCAAAAGGCCTTTGATAAGGTGCCACACGGGAGACTGCTGAGCAAGGTGAGGGCCCATGGTGTTCGAGGTGAGCTGCTGGGAGGGATTGAGGATTGGCTATCTAACAGAAGGCAGAGAGTTGGGATAAAAGGTTCTTTTTCAGAATGGCAGCTGGTGACGAGCGGTGTCCCGCAGGGTTCGGTGCTGGGGCCACAGCTGTTCGCATTATATATTAATGATTTGGATGAGGGAACCGGGGGCATTCTAGCGAAGTTTGCCGATGATACAAAGTTAGGTAGACAGGCAGGTAGTACTGAGGAAGTGGGGAGGCTACAGAAGGATCTAGACAGGTTGGGAGAGTGGTCCAGGAAATGGCTGATGGAATTTAACGTGAGCAAGTGCGAGGTCTTGCACTTTGGCAAAAAGAATATAGGAATGGACTACTTTCTAAATGGTGAGAAACTTAATAAAGCCAAAGCACAAAGGGATCTGGGAGTGCTAGTCGAGGATTCTCTAAAGGTAAACATGCAGGTTGAGTCTGTGATTAAGAAAGCGAATGCAATGTTGTCTCTTATCTCAAGAGGGTTGGAATATAAAAGCAGAGATGTACTACTAAGACTTTATAAAGCTCTGGTTAGGCCCCATTTGGAGTACTGTGTCCAGTTTTGGTCCCCACACCTCAGGAAGGACATACTGGCACTGGAACGTGTCCAGCGGAGATTCACACGGATGATCCCTGGAATGACAGGTCTAGCATATGAGGAACGGCTGAGGATACTGGGATTGTATTCGTTGGAGTTTAGAAGATTAAGGGGAGATCTAATAGAGACGTACAAAATAATACATGGCTTTGAAAAGGTGGATGCTAGAAAATTGTTTCTGTTAGGCGAGGAGACTAGGACCCGTGGACACAGCCTTAGAATTAGAGGGGGTCATTTCAGAACGGAAATGCGGAGACATTTCTTCAGCCAGAGAGTGGTGGGCCTGTGGAATTCATTGCCACGGAGTGCAGTGGAAGCCGGGACGCTAAATGTCTTCAAGGCCGAGATTGATAGGTTCTTGTTGTCTAGAGGAATTAAGGGCTACGGGGAGAACGCTGGCAAGTGGAGCTGAAATGCGCATCAGCCATGATTGAATGGCGGAGTGGACTCGATGGGCCGAATGGCCTTACTTCCACTCCTATGTCTTATGGTCTTATGGACCTTAATGAGCATGAAATTAATGTACTTAAAAAAGACTTCACAATTTCTCAATCAGCCTTGTGCCACCTAAATAATAAAATGTGTTCCTTCTTTAATATTGCATCTGCTACATTCAGCAGTAATCCTGTTACACACCTGTCAATGTGATCAGTTATGTAGCGGAGAATAGAGAGTGCCTTCAGGGAGATATCAAATTCCAGCTGTTGATTCTGCTTCTGCAACTCCTTTATAAAACAAAATACATGCATCTTGCACTTTAACAATACAAGCACCACAATTTTTCTTTTAAGCAGAAAGCCCCACAATAATTGTAGGAATAGTTCCAAGTAATTTAATTCACTTTTGCTTTGTCTAGAGTACATCTGGATTATGCTACATCATTCATTTTTTTTGCAGTTTAAAGTGAATGTTGAGGGACAAAATCTGCAGCAAAGCTACCTTTGCTCGATCTGGGTTTATCAGATAATTACAATGATCAATAATAATCGTATTAGTGTATAGGATTGAGTTACTTTTCAATAATTCATCGTTTTGACTCAAGAAAGTGAGATATTTAATATTATCCTGTTTATATGTGATTAGTCATAAATCTAATTTCTGTAAGGCACAGAATAAAAGGTGAGGTCATGGTCTACAATTCAATTGTTTTTATGGCCTGGATTATGTGCAATCTTAAATTAGCACCTGTGAGAATGTGTCGAGATAAAATGCATTGCTTGAGGACATAGCCATGTTTTAAATGGCTTTGTTTTGTAACTTTAAGTATGTAAGGCATTACTTGGAGAAGCAGAGAACCTGATATGGTCTTTGGAAAATAACTTCAGTTAATTTATTTTAGGCAATAGTTATTGTGAAGTCACATTTTTTTTGTTAAGAAATGTAGATATATTTTTCAAGGATACTGAGATGCATCAGTTGGGACTGTGAGATATTGTATTATAGGTCTCTTTACGAAACCTCTTCACAAACACCCTATATTTAATAACACCGTGTTTCAGGTTCATTCATAATTCCTTATTATAGTATGGTTTCATTCATTCATTAAACTGCAGTTCTGTAGCATATTTTACTATTACTAGATGCGAATTAAAGCAGCCCTTTCAACTCATAACTGCTTTTTCACACCTTCAATCCTTATCAGCTGTTGCTATAAGAAGTGTTTAGGCCTATTTACATCAAAAGCTATCTCTGAATAAGTGTCAACATATCCACAACAATACCAACCGTGCCATCATGTCTCAACGCAAGATTATAATTTGAATAAGCCCTTACCAACTGTCTCTTGGGACCTGCATAGATGTAGAATATCAAACTGTTTCCCCAACTAACAGCCATTATTCCCTTTAAGAAACTTACTGTCAAAACAGAGCTTCCAAGACATTGGATGAATGAATGAAACTCCGTCGGCAAACAGTAAACAAATCTCACAAACCAGCTGCTGTAATCAGTTTAATATCCTTTATTAAGTACAGGTGTAATTTCTAACTTATTTAGAGCATATAGCCAGAGTAATTTTACCAGCAGTTACTAACTTAAAAGACAAAAGGACTAACACCTCTTAAACATGCAAGCAGACCAGACCCTTAATCCCATCAGAAGTAACAGCCACCATTTAACAGATGTTTAAACCATCTCCTGTTTCCCCTGGACAGAGGTCACCCAAACCTTTGTGTACTATAGATAAAACAATGTAACACCAAAGTGATAAAATTTTAATGTATGTCAGAACTATGTATAAAGAGACTACTGTAAGAACTGTATTTCAGGATTCTATCGCCACATCAAACTTGTGCTATTGTGGTTACTGAATACAGAGGCTATTTTCTCCACTCACTGACTTCAGTCGTTATTTGAACACTATCCCACAGACACTTGGGATGATACCACATATTCTAATCAGATGATTAAATTGTTCTGCTGGTGCCAACTTATCTTGGCAAAGATTTATGGAGTTGGTACGGTAACAGGCGATCTTAAAAAATGTCAAAGAATGAATCAGGAAACTGTAGAAAGCGTTATCATTAAAGTAATCACTACCTTTAAAAGAAACCAATCAGTAAATGAGCAAATGCTTCCTAGCCACTCCAACATAGCGCATGAATAGCTCATGATCAGTTCATGATCAAATGAGCCAAAGAATTCAGGATGCCTCTGATCACAATTCTTAGTGGTTCAGTGTACAAGAAAGGAAGACTGAAGAAATAAAAGAATATCAGACAACGGCATAACAGAAGAAGTATGGCCCCAAGCAATCAATGTTGGAAACCAGTATCCTGAAGGGAGTCAATCAAAAATATGCTTTTATTAAGCGTTTATTTTGTATTTGTTGTTGAACTTAATACATTGTGTAAACCTATAAAAAAACTTAAATCTAGAATGGATTTTATAACAAATCAGGGACTCATAAAATTTTAGATCAATTCTTTCAATTCAGTCACAGAGGTTCTTGTGGGACTATGATGGCATACATACCTCTGAGCCAAGAGACTCAGGTTCACGTCCCAACTGAACAGGGTGATTGGAAAATACCTATAAATTTAAATTGACTTAACTCTATTTAAATTAACTGAATCCAAAAATCTTCCCTGGGCTTTACTTTATCATGTATCACAATTTATAATCAGAATAGTTAGAGGACCAACAGAAGGATTCAGTTATGCTACTTAATGCATAATATGATGATTGCAGTCCTGAATGCTTTTACAGTTGGAAATTTTGCTCTTTTAAATTTTCATATGCAGTCCACATTGAAATAGCTTGTAATATTTAAATCTGTCTTGAGAGCTGTCACTGTACACTGCCTGGAATCAAGGTGCTGTAAATTTGGACTTGGCAGATGTATTTGAAAAAAACACAGCTTGCTAATTCCAGTAAGGAATGTTCCATTTGTAAAATATTCAACATTGGTTTGAACGAGTCTTGAAGCAGAGGGAGACAAGTGGCTGTCCTTTATTATGTCCTTTCTTGCCAGATTTAGAAAACTGTGAAATTAGTATTAAGGGATTGAAAATAATCTGTGTTCTGCAACTAGATAGAGAGTACATAAGGTAGGCTCCTGGCAAAAGCAGTTCATACCATTTAAATTCATTCCAAACCAAAAAGATGGATAGATATCTGGAACCGTGAAGAGGTTTACAACTAGAAATACAAGTGCAGTACAGAACAACAAACACTTAGTTCATGGAACACAATACAGAGGAACCTTGATTATCCGAAGGACACGGGTGGCGAATATTTCATTCGATTAATCAAATGCCGAATAACATAGTTAGACACACATCAGGACCTTGCGATCTTGTTCAGGTCATCTGAAATTCAGTTAAATCAAATGCTGGATAATCAAGGTTCCTCTGTACTTGCTGAAATAAAAACAGAAGTTGCTGAAAAAGTTGAACAGGTCTGGAGCATCTGTGAAGAGAAATCAAAGTTAACGTTTCAGGTCCAGTGACCCTTGCTCAGAACCATACAATACTTGCTGAGTTTATCTGTATGTGGAAACACCTTTATGCTGTAATGTACCAATCTAGTGGAGGTTGGTTAGTTCAGTTGGCTGGATGGGTGGTTTGAGCTTAAAAATGTGTTGCTGGAAAAGCGCTGCGCTTTTCCAGCAACACATTTTTAAGCTCTGATCTCCAGCATCTGCAGTCCTCACTTTCTCCTGGATGGGTGGTTTGCGGTGCAGATTGATGCCAACAGTATGGGCTCAATTCCTGCACCAGCTGAGGTTACCATAAAGGAGTCTCCTTCTCAATCTCTCCCTTCACCTGTGGATTGGTAAACCTCAGGTTAAACCACCACCAGTTGTCCCTCTCTGAGACAGCAGCTCTATGGTCCAGTAGAACTATGGTGACTTTATCATGTGAAAATGGATTGTCAATATTCAACTTTCATCATTTGACTTTAGTACCCAAACAAGATAACCCACATGGAGTATATAAACCTGGCTACATCTGAATTACCATCTAATCAAGAGACATAAATTCAGTAAGGCATCAAGAAATTTTCGCCTCACGTTTTGCTCATGGTTGCATAATTTCACATATTGATAAACGAAGGGCTCCCCTGTCAATGAGCGAGCTTACAGAAACAATGAGTAGGTTCAGGAATATACATATTAATTTATGTTAATAGCTGCTTGAGCAGAAAAGAAGTCACAATGAAACATGAATATGTAAGCAAGAACTGGAAGACAATCTCTCATTTCTCTTGCATGCTCTGCCTGTCTCTCAATCTTAGAAACCAGTGCTGGTGAAAAACCACTGTTCAGTGGGAAGTCAAGTTATCTGCAAGCTTCACCATCAAGAAAACAGGACTACAGTCTGGTGACGTCAATTTCTACATTGGGAGCATCTCACTCCATTTTTTATATGCTTCATAAATTGTGTGGTGTATTTCTTGCTAGGTAGCAGGGTATTGTCAATTAAGGGGATAATTGTTTATTAAGCATCTTATTGACAGCTCTCTCATACAAGGGACGAGGAGTCGCATGTTTTGGCAGCCAATATCCCATCTGGATTCTTTCAGCCCTAATGTAGGCTGTTTTCCTCCTGGAATGAGAAAGAGACAGGTATTAACGGAGATAGATATGGGTGGTACAGCTGCTACTTTTGTGGAAGGTGTGTAGATACCCCAGGTGAGTAAGTAAGCAAAGCAGAGGCAGTACAGAGTTCATGGCACTAGGGGTTGGATGGGTAACAATGAGGCGAGGGATGATGTGGGTACTGTGTATTAGTTTCAAGAGAGTAGTTACCTACATAGATAACTAAACTGCTTTGTTTTGGAACAAGAGTGTTTTTGCAGTCAGGTGGGATACATTGGAACAGGTTAAAGGCATTGTCCCTAATTAACAAAAAATAATGGTTCGACAATTTGGTGATGGAATTGAGACCAATATCTAAGAAACAAGTAATTCTAAAAGTAGTGTTCTGGGCATTTAATTAGTTAGGACAGAAGAGGTGGTGACTGGAATTTCAAAGGAAAGGACAGCAAACAGAAAAGGCATTGCTTTTCTTTTCAAACAGGAATGAGAAATAACAGTGTCAAAGAGTTATATAGCATCAGAAAAGACCCTTCGGTCCAAGCAGTCCATGCCAAATGTAACCCCAAACTAAACCAATGCCAGCTCCTGACCCATTTCCCTTCAAACCTTTCCTATTCATGCATCTATCCAAATGTCTTTTAAATATTGTAATTGTATCCACATTCACCACTTCCACAAGCTAACCACCCTCTGTGTAAAAAAGGACTCTCGTTTTTTTTAAATCTCTTTCCTCCCACCTTAAAAATGTGCCTCCTAGTCTTGAAATTCCCCATCCTAGGGAAGAGATAACTATCTATACCTCAATATTTTATCAGGTCACCTGTCAACCTCCTATGCTCAGTGCAAAAAGTCCCAGCCTTACTTGATAACTCAAAACCTCCATACATGGTAATATCCTGGTAAATCTGTTCTAAAGCCTCCCTGGTAATATCCTTTCTATAATTGGGTGACCAGAACTGGACTCAGAGAGAGATCCAGGTATTTCAATTAAAAAAGCTTTGAAATGGGGGACCCAAGATGGCAGCGATCTAGGAGGATTGTGTTACAGAGCTCTGCACTGCAGCACAGGCGGGACGAACTTCTAACCTGCCCAACTTGGACCACTGTGATATCCTGGGACTCTGGAAAGGTCATGGAGTCCCAGGAAATTGTGAAAAATTTACTTACCTGCATTTTCGCCATCCAGGGATACTGACGAAGGGAGGAGGAGCATCCAAGACCAGGCCCACGGCCCAGCCTGTAGGATCCTTGGACTCAATTACTTACCAGGCCCTGGTGAAGGAGCTCGTGAAATCTCACGAGATGTTGGGGAATCAGATAGAGGAGAAGCTAGCTCCGATCTCTTATCATGCTGCAGAAGCACGAACAGCAGCTAGGAGACCTGGAAAAGAGGACAGATGAGGTTGAACACAGAGTCACCGTTGTGGAAACCGATACCAGTTCCTTCAAGGATAGGATCCAAGCCCTGGAGAGGCAGGTCCGTAATCTGCACGACCAAGTGAATGATCTTGAGAACAGGGGCAGGAGAAAAAGTATTCGGATCATCGGTCTGCCGGAGGGTAGGAGAGGTGAGCCACCGGCAGAATCTATGAGGACTGGTTGTCGAAATTTCTTAACTTGGAGGCTGGAATGAGAGGCTTGAGGCTCAAGAGGGATCACCGGGTCATGGCACAGAGGTTAGGTCTGGGTCAACGTCCTCGTCTCTCTTGGTGCAGTTTCATCATTATAGAGATAAGGAGAAAATCGTGGAAGCTAGCAGAATCCAGGGAAGGACCCGAAGACTCTAATTTATGAGGACTCTCAGATCATGTTCTTCCGGGACTTTTCAGAGGCGATGATCAAGAAAAGAAAATCCTATGACGGTGTCAAGAGAAGACTGAGGGAGCTTGGGATCCAGTACTTTTAGGTATTCGGCGGTGCTTCTGATCACCTCAGATGGATCCGTACATCTCTTTGACATGTCAGAGAAGGCAAGAGACTTTGTGGACAAATTAACCTCATCTGAACAAATTGTTGGTAGATGCATTATCGAAACTGATCAGTCTCCAGTCCCAGCATACCATTATCGGGGAAATTTTAACTGTCTCATGGATCTCAAAGGAGACAGGTTGCCCAAATGCCCCGATACCCACTGCTCAAACTAAACAATTAGTAGAGCTGTGTGTAGAATTAGGGTTGGTGGACGCCTGGAGGCGTCTCCACCAAACAGGCATGGATTGATTTTTTTTTTCTGACCCCTGTGGCAACCCTGGAATTGGTGGCATCTTATATGATTGGTAATATTACTGTCTCCGATCATGCTCCAGCGTACCTGTTTGTTAAGATGAAGGATGTTACAGTGGGTTCGAGGCACTGGTGAGTGAATCCCTTTATCCTCAAGGATAATAAGTTTGGGGAGTACTTCTCCATGGAATTTTGGGCGTTCTTAGCCGTTAACTCAGGCTTGGTTAGTCGCCCATCCGTCCTTTGGGAAACTGCCAAAGCCTATGCCAGGGGGTTAGTTATCACCTACTCTGTAAGTAGGAAGTGGCAGAAGGGCGAACTGCAACGTCTCCTCGAAGCACAGTTGAAGGCATCCAAGAAGGCTTACTTTGACAGGTCCTCATTGGTCAAGCTCAAGAGGACTATGGCGCTGTGGTCTGCGTTGAATTCCGTGCTCACGCAGACAGCAAAAATGGAGCTTACTTTTACAAAGCAAAGGTTATATGAGCATGGTGACAGGCCAGGCAAATACTTAGCATATCTTGCCAGGAAAAGGAGCACCCCTCAACCCATTACGGTGATTAGGGAAGGGTCTGGCAACCTAACATGTGACTCCAAAAAGATTCATGTGGCATTCCAGAGATTTTACTCTAAGTTATACCAATCTGAGGGTTGTGAGGAGGAGCGGACCAAAAAGGGAATCTTTTTTTAAGGATCTGGAGCTCCTGGCATGACCCCCAACAAGAGTCTTTTCTCAATGCCCCCTTATCAGAGCAAGAGGTGCAGGATGCTGTGAAGCAGCTTCAGAGTGGAGAGGTCCTGGTCCTGACGGACTTCCCAGCGAATTCCATAAGGAATTTATAAGCATATTATCAGGCCTGATGCTCAACATGTTTAATGACTCATACAGCCATGACTGTCTCCCTCCATTTCTGAGAGAGGGCAATATTTCACTTATTCTTAAAAAAGGAAGGTCCCGGAGGACTGTGCTTCGTACAGGCCCATTTCACTCTTAAATGTAGACTTCAAAATCCTCTCTAAGACTCTTGCATTAAGGCTGGAGACTGTGTTACTTTCTGTTGTTAAAGAGGACCAGACGGGCTTCATAAAGGGCTGCAGATCCTCCAATAATGTTAGGAGGCTACTTAATGGAATTCAGTACAGGGATTGGTGATTTCTCAAGATGCAGAGAAGGCATTTGAGTGGCCGTATCTTTTCTATACTCTGGAGCAGTTTGGTTTGGGTGAAGCCTTGGTAAGATGTAAGAAAAATAGAGTGGTTATGTTAGGAGATTTTAACTTTCCAAACACAGACTGGGACTGCCATAGTTTAAAGGTTGAGATGGAGAGGAATTTGTTAAGTGTGTACAAGAAAATTTTCTGATTCAGTATGTGGATGCATCTAGAGAAGATGCAAAACTTCACCTACACTTGGGAAATAAGGTGACTGAGGTGTCAGCGGGCCAATGACCATAATTCTATTAGATTTAAAATATTGATGGAAAA
The DNA here is from genome assembly GCF_047496795.1 of Chiloscyllium punctatum. NCBI lineage: Eukaryota > Metazoa > Chordata > Chondrichthyes > Orectolobiformes > Hemiscylliidae > Chiloscyllium > Chiloscyllium punctatum. The sequence goes on along the minus strand of NC_092750.1, from coordinate 64,638,566 downwards.
GGATAGACCAGATCTAAAAATCAAAGTTCTAAATTGGAGAAATGCCAATTTTGACGGTATTAGGCAAGAACTTTCAAAAGCTGATTGGGGACAGATGTTCGCAGGTAAAGGGACGGCTAGAAAATGGGAAGCCTTCAGAAATGAGATAATGAGAATCCAGAGAAAGTATATTCTTGTTAAAGTGAAAGGAAAGGCTGGTTGGTATAGCAAATGCTGGATGACTAAAGAAATTGAGGGTTTGGTTAAGAAAAAGAAGGAAGCATATGTCAGGTATAGACAGGATAGATCAAGTAAAATCAAATTATAAAAGCAAATTACTGCGGATGCCGGAATCTGAAACCAAAAGAGAAAATGCTGGAAAATCTCAGCAGGTCTGGCAGCATCTGTAAGGAGAGAAAAGAGCTGACGTTTGTTAAACTAGAAACATCAGCTCTTTCCTCTCCTTACAGATGCTGCTAGACTTGCTGAGATTTTCCAGGATAGATCGAGTGATTCCTTAGAAGAGTATAAATGCAATAGGAGTATACATAAGAGGGAAATCAGGAGGGCAAAAAGGGGACATGAGATAACTTTGGCAAATAGAGTTAAGGAGAATCCAAAGGGTTTTTACAAATACATTAAGGACAAAAGGGTAACTAGGGGGAGAATAGGGCTCCTCAAAGATCAGCAAGGAGGCCTTTGTTTGGAGCCGCAGACAATGGGGGAGATACTAAATGAGTATTTTGCATCAATATTTACTGTGGAAAAGAACATGGAAGATACAGAATGTAGGGAAATAGATGGTGAAAAATCTATCTTGAAAAATGTCCATATTACAGAAGAGGAAGTGCTGGATGTCTTGAAACACATAAAGGTGAATAAATCCCCAGGACCTGATCAGGTGTATCCTAGAACTTTGTGGGAAGCTAGAGAAATGATTGCTGGGCCTCTTGCTCAGATATTTATTTATGTCATCGATAGTTACATTTGAGGTGCCGTAAAACTAGAGGTAGGCTAACGTGGTGCCACTGTTCAAGAAGGGTGGTAAGGACAAGCCAGGGAACTATAGATTAGTGAGCCTGACGTCGGTGGTGGGCAAGTTGTTGGAGGGAATCCTGAGCGACAGGATGTACATGTATTTGGAAAGGCAAGGACTAATTATGTATTACTAACTTGATTGAGTTTTTTGAAGAAGTAACAAAGAGGATGGATGAGGGCAGAGCCATAGGTGTGATCTATATGGACTTCAGTATGGTGTTCGACAAGGTTCCCCATGTGAGACTGGTTAGCAAGGTTAGATCTCAAGGAATATGGGAGAACTAGCCATTTGGATACAACTGGCTCAAAGGTAGAAAACAGAGGGTGGTGGAGGAGAGTTGTTTTTCAGACTGGAGGCCTGTGACCAGTGGAGTGCCACAAGGATGGGTCCTCTACTTTTTGTCATTTATGTAAATGATTTGGATGCGACATTAGAGGTATAGTTAGTAAGTTTGCAGATGACACCAAAATTTGGAGATGGACAGCGAAGAAGGTTACGTCAGGTTACAACAGGATCTTGATCAGATGGGCCAATGGGCTAAGAAGTGGCAGATGGAGTTTAATTTAGATAAATGCGAGGTGCTGCATTTTGGGAAAGCAAATCTTAGCAGGACTTATACACATAAAGGTATGGTCCTAGGCAGTGTTGCTGAACAAAGAGACCTTGGAGTGCGGGTTCATAGCTCCTTGAAAGTGGAGTTGCAGATGGACAGAATAGTAAAGAAGGTGCTTGGTATGTTTTCCTTCATTGGTCAGAGTATTGAGTACAGGAGTTGGGAGGTCATGTTGCGGCTGTACAGGACATTGGTTAGGCCACTGTTGGAATATTGCATGCAATTCTGGTCTCCTTCCTATCGGAAAGATGCTGTGAAACTTGAAAGGGTTCAGAAAAGATTTATAAGGATGTTGCCAGGGTTGGAGGATTTGAGCTATAGGGAGAGGCTGAACAGGCTGGGGCTGTTTTCCTTGGAGCGTCGGAGGCTGAGGGGTGACCTTATAGAGGTTTACAAAAATTATGACTGGCATGGATAGCATAAATAGAGAAAGTCTTTCCCTGGGGTGGGGGAGTCCAGAATTAAAGGGCATAGGTTTAGGGTGAGAGGGGAAAAATATAAGAGAGACCTAAGGGGTAACTTTTTCACAGAGGGTGGTGCGTGTATGGAATGAGCTGCCAGAGGAAATGGTGGAGGCTAGTACAAATGCAACATTTAAAAGGGATTTGGATAGGTATATGAATAGGAAGGGTTTGGAGGGATATGGGCCAGAAGCTGGCAGGTGGGACTAGATTGGATTAGGATATCTGGTCAGCATGGACAGGTTGGACCGATGGGTTTGTTTCTATGCTTTACATTTCTATGCATCTATGATGGGTAAAGGTTCTCCACAAAGACCCTTTCGCTGCAGTCATCACCAATGGGGTGCGATCAAACAATTTTAACATTTTTAGGGGCAGCCGGCAGGGCTGTCCCTCTTTCGCCACTGGTTTTTACATTGGTGATTGAACTATTGGCAAAGGTCATTCGTAGGGATCCCAATATACCAGCTCCAGAAATGAGGTCAAAATCACATAATATTTCACTGTATGTGGACGATGGGCTTTTTTTTGTCAAATCCAGCAGTTTTGGTGCATTGTCTGATGGAATGCATCAGTGTATTTGGCGCCTTTTTGGGGTACAAGATTAATCGTGCAAAATCAGAGGCTATGCCTATGGGTGGTCTTACAAAGGTGTTAGGTCTTAAGGGCGAATATTGATTTCCATTTACGTGGTCATGGGGGGTTGTCTGTATTCATGGTTCAGTTCTGGATTGGCTGTTCAAAGCTAATTTTGTTCAATTATTTGACAAAAGCAAACAAGACCTTCAAAGATGGGAGGCGCGTCCGGTCTCGTGGTTGGGTCGGATAGCGCTTATTAAGATGAATATTTTCCCCGTTTGTTATACCCTATATGAATGCTCCCCCTGATTTTCGATAAGCAAACATTCAGGAGATTGAATGTCTGGTTCAGCCCTTTTATTTGGCATCATAAGCTAAATTAGCTAAACTGCAATTGCCTCAGATTGGGGGGAGTGGATCTCCCAGACATTAAACGCTACCAACTAAGCTCGCTTTTATCCTACGTGAGTGATTGGGCCTGTGAGGGCCCTCTTTCAATATGTTTAGATATCAAAATCTCTCAGGCAAGGTGCCCCCTTACTAGCTTGGTGTTTTTGGACAAAATGAGGACTGTTAGGGAATATTGCCATAACCCAATAGTTACCAATACTGTTAAAGCATGGAGGGCAATTTGGCAGAGGGAAGGCAATATTGGCAAAACATCTTCTCTTACACCTATTGTGGGTATGCCGGGTTTTCAACCTGGGTTGATAGATTCATGATTCAAACATTGGGAAGCTAGGGGTGTGTCTGCCAGAGGTGATTTATTTGAGGGAAACACCTTTTGATCAGTTAGCAAGGAAACATGAGCAGGGACCTCTTTCATTTTTTTTCAAGTTAGGGATTTTATTTAAAAAATTACTTTTGAATGTTCCCTACAAATCTGATTTAGAGAGGAGGGTGCTCAGTGCTAAGAGTACACTTTCTGTTAGCACATTATATCATCAACTGGGGGCTACCCCCTCAGATGAGTTCGATCGACTCTGCAGGGTGTGGGAGAGAGAGCTAGGCATTGAAGTCTCCTCAGAGGCATGGGAAGATATTTGGGAAAACACAAGGAAGCTATCAATTTGCAATAGGACCCATGCTTTACAGTTAAAGATTCTACACAGGGTCCACTTGCCCCTGGACCGTTTGCCAAAATTTAAACCAGGGGTATCTTCAATGTGTCCCAAGTACAAGGTCGGTACGGGGATTCTGACTCACTGTCTCTGGTCCTGTGGTAGGGTTCAAACATACTGGAGCGCTGTGGCAGGTACAATGGAGAGGATTTTGGGTGCAAGGGTGGAGAAGGACCCGATCTCTCTTCTTCTTGGTCTGCTCAGCGTATTCCCTGTAGATGCGCGTAAGAAAAAATGTCCTCACTTTGTGCACAAGAAAGAACAACCCCCTGGGCCTGTCAGGTTGGCGGAAGATTGTTATGGAGCATTTTCTCTCAAGTTTTGTGCATCACAAAACTGAGAATTTTTATAAGATACGATGGCCCTTTTTGGACTACCTGAATCCAGATTTATCTGCCGTACTAGTAAGGGCTTTTATATATCCGTAACGATTGTGCTTTAAGGGTCCAATATCCAGGAAGAAGGAACTGTTAATGTATGAATATCTTGTTTGGCCGAGTTAAGTTATTACTATTTATTAGTTTGTTGTTGGTTATTATTTATTTAGTTAAATAGTTAGTTGGGTTTTTTAACATATATTTTTCTTTGTGTATATATATTTATACATGAGGGCAGGTTGGGTTTTTAAAATATTTTCTTGTGTTCTTTCCTTGTATTGCTTTGAATTGTATTGTTTTGTATTTGTTAAAATATTTTTAAAAATCTATTTTTCAATAAAAATATATTTAAGAAAAAAGCTTGAATGAAGATAGTATTCGAGACAAATCTGCCAACAACTCAGGAGCAATGACAGAGCTGTTTGAATTTGTACAAGCAAATCCAACATTTAAACAATGATATGTAGAGACATTTTCATTTGACTTGAAAAATACTGCAAAACAAGTGAAGTGACCCACAGAAAATTGTTTGTACAGAGCAGACTAATTGGAAAAGTTCATGAAGTTTATGCCATGTTTTCAGAGATTTCCACAGATGAGATGGACAAACGTGTATCCTCTGTGCATATAAGGTTTTTTTAAAAATTCACTCAAGATTGTCCATACTTTACCAGTGGATAGGGTCTATCTGGTCATAGGAAATGACTTGGTGGGCTGGAAGTGTGAGGTTTAGGACGTGGTAGTGACTTCCCAGTAGTCTCAGAAAGATCAAGTGAGGTAAAGGAGACAGACCAATTACAGGAAACGTTTCCTGTCATGATGCCCATCAGTATAGTGAACCAGTCAATGGTCAAATATGCCCAAAATTTGAATCACAGATAGATGGCTCTAAATCTGAAAACCTAGATGGTAAACAATCAGAATTAAGTTATAAGAAAGCTTTCCCTGATCATGGCTCAACAAGTTGAGCTGGAGCTAAACAAAATGACACAAACTGTCCAAACTGCAGCTGAATCTACTATTTTAAAATGATGCGATGAGAAAAGAGACACTTGGTCACAGACCTGCAGAAGAAAAGAGGATGGTGGTGCTATCCATGTACTCTTTGGAGATAATGAAATTGAGTGTTTGAACTTCTCATGGCTGACCAAGCAAATATTTGGAAGGCCCAAGCTAAGTATAAGCCAGCATTTTTACTGGCAATGCCTCCAAAAGAACATAGCATAGTTCTGAAAAATATGCCATATATGCCCGATTGTGGGAAAGCCCCAGTCTGTAAAAAAATGGAAAAAAAACACCACCCCTTCATTCCCATACTAGTTCCTGTGGAACCATTTAGCAGGGTGATGGTTGACTGTGTAGGATACCTGTCAAAAACCAAATTGGCCACCAGTATATCCTCAATATTGTGGGTGTGGCTTCCTGGTTCCCAGAGACCATGCCTCAAAGAACTATTTCTGCCAAAGGAGCACATTAAAACCTCACCTAACCTTAGTTACACAGGATGTGGATACAGTCAGAATTTCCAATCAAACAATATTTGTGCCTACGTCTTGAGCAGCAAGCCTAAGTGACAGCAGAAATCTAATCCACAAGCACACAAGGCTGTTTTGGGACATCTGCTCAGGCCGAAGAAGAACTTGCCATGAAAGGGGGAGGATCCAATCATCATGATCCATCTAAGTGTCGATGAAATAGGCAGAATTAGAAACTAGGCACAAAATTAAGCAGACTTTCAAAGGTAATATTGTCTAGGGAAGCCAATGGTATAGACCAAGTAAGATTACAAAATTAATGTATGGCTGAAAGACTGGTGCAGACGAAATGTGTTCTAATTTGTGGAGCTCTGGCACCAATATAGAGGGAAGTGAGAGCAGTGCTACTGGTCCCATCTGAACTGTGACAGGACCATTATTGTGAACTTCTGAGATTCAAAATGTTTTGAGTTTCAAAGATTTGATTTAATATTTCATTCCCAAAGATGGCAGCTTCAACAGATGCAATACTCCTCTGTACTGCATTGAAATATTACTGAGTTATTTGCTCGACTGCCGGAAAGGAGCTTCAATCTACAATTTTATGCCTTAGTAGCTACAATAACAACATTCAGCCAAGTCTGAAATCTAGCGATGCTAATAAAATGAGAGAAACTCAAGAGAAATAATATGGTCATATTAAAACCTAAGACTGACAAATGGTCAATTATGCCCATCAAAATTAAATGCCTGTCTACACCAGCCAGTGGTACACTGAATGTCATTCATGTTTTTGTCTCTAAGGCCCTAACTGTCAATTAGTTCAAGATACTAAGTTAAAAATCACACAACACCAGATTACAGGTCCAACAGGTGGTTGAGCAGCACTCTGAAAGCTACTGCTTCCAATTAAACCTGTTGGTCTATAACCTGGTGTTGTGTGATTTTTAACTTTGTACACCCCAGTCCAACACTGGCAGCTCCATATCATTCAAAATACCAATTAGTAAAGGAATAATTGATGAAAGGTTAATATTATTTGAATCTGAAATACTAACATAATGTGTACATAATGATCTCTTTAAGACATTCCTCTGCATTGTCGTGTCCTGTACCAATTCTTAAAAGGGACTGATCACAGGGTACTAAGTTTGCAATCATGACAACAACTATCTTAATATTATTAGTGGTACATTATGTTACATTGCTTTATTCAAAGATACATTTAAGGACAACTGTCAAAGAAATTGCATGAATACTGGACTTCATAAACTGCTTTTTAATTCAAGATAAGATTCAGTAGTTTGGAGACGAGAATGGCCTCTCATATGGGATCTGCCCAGAGACAAGTGCATGTGACCTTATATTGAATCGATCCTGGAAACAAATTCATATGACTGCCTTATTGTGGAGATAGAAACTCAAATTGAAATTATTCAAAATCAAGTGCAAATTTTAACACCTCAACAGAAAGGAGAAAAACAGCTGGCCTTGCTGTATACAGACTCTCAGGACAAGTCAGGCAGACAGATATGTGGAAGACCACCAACCAGTTAATACTATGCCAGCTAGAAGAAAATGACTGTTTTAGGATAATCACAAAGCAGAGTACTGGTGAGCGCAGAACTCCTGTTAGAGGGAACATGAGTGACAGAGTGTTAAAACCAAGAAATCATCATTTGCATCTTGCTACTGCAAATCCATTTAATGCTACTGTGAAAATTGAGTAAGGGCACTTTGTCTAAAAGAGTCAAAGTGTGGTGCTGGAAAAGCACAGCCAGTCAGGCAGCATTCAAGGAGCAGGGGAGTCGATGTTTTGAGCATAAGCATTTCACATCCTATTCCTGATAAAGAGCTTATGCTCAAAACATCGACTCTCCTGCTCCTTGGATGCTGCCAGACTGGCTGTGCTTTTCCAGCCCTACACCTTTCTCTGATCTCCAGCATCTGCAGTCCTCACTTTCTCCACTTTGTTTAAAAGGGCAATAGAAGATTCAACCTGGTGAAGCATAGACAATAGACCCTGTTAAAGCCAAGATGAACATATTTTAACACAAGACTACACTTCTGCCATCAGTACACTACAATATAGACATGTTGTATGTGAGATATTGTGTTATGAGATATGGTGTTATATCTTTATTAACTCACCCCCAGCTTGCTTTATTAATACCGGGTTCCTGATAATTCATTCATAACTCTTTATTAACCCATTATTCACTATAACACTGTTGCAATCATTCATAAAATTGCTGTTCTATAGTATATTTTACTATCCAAATTTAAAACAACCCTTTCTAATCAAAGCTACCCTTTCAAACCCATTACTGCATTTTCACATGTTATCCGGCCTTGTTACAAGCAGTGTTTACCTCTGAATAAGTGTAGCATACAGAACAATCAAGTCTGCACAAAACATTATAATATTTATCAGTCCTTACCAACCATCTTCTAGACTGGAATAGATTTCCCAAGTAATAAGTAAATGTTAAATACCTTTTAACTGGGTCATTATCCCTTTAAGAAACTAACTGACAAAACAGCGCTTTCGTGAAGTTACATGAATGAATTAAATTCAAACTGACAAATAGTAAATAAATCTCACAACCCAGCAGCAGTAATCAGTTTAATATCCTTTATTCTTTTATTAAGTAAAGCTAAAATTTCGAACTTATTTAGGGCATATGGACCTAGTATTTTTACTAACATTTACTAATGGGTGGCACGGTGGCACAGTGGTTAGCACTGCTGCCTCACAGTGCCAGAGACCTGTCTCGGGCAACTGTCTGTGTGGAGTTTGCACGTTCTCCCTGTGTCTGTGTGGGTTTCCTCTGGGTGCTCCGGTTTCCTCCCACAGACCAAAGATATGCAGGTTAGGTGAATTGGCCATGCTAAATTGCCTGTAGTGTCAGGTGAAGGGGTAAACGTAAGGGAATGGGTCTGGGTGGGTTGCTCTTCAGAGGGTCGGTGTGGATTTGTGGGCCGAAGGGCCTGTTTCCACACTGGAAGTAATCTAATCTAATTTAAAAGACAAAAAGGACTCATACTTCTCATTTATGCAAGCAAAGCAGACAGGCACACTTAATCCCATCAAAAGTAGCAGCCAGCATTTAGCACATATTTTAACCCATCTCCTTTCTCCCAGGACAGAAGCACTTCAAACCTTTGTGTACTATGGATAAAAAATCTAACACCATAGTCATGGAATTTTAATATAAGTAAGAACTGTGTATAAAGGGGCTCTTATAAGAACTGCATTTTGGGATTCTATTGCCACCCCAAACTGAACAGTGATTGCTGAATAAAAGAGGCTATTTTCGCCACACACCAATTCCAGTTGTTATTTGAACATGATCCCACATGTATTAAGAAGCTAATAATAGTGCTAAGAAGTTAAAGATAAATGCTGTTCCTATGTCCAACATTTGTTTCCTTGGTAATGTTTAGTCTATGTTGATTTTAATGCATTTGTTGGAGTAAAAGTTCTAAAACATGAAATCATGCCATGTTTTCCTTTGAATTGCTTATTGAATTGTTCACTTCTTTTTTAAAACATTTACTAATTTTACAGGGTACATAAAATAAACTCCATTCAGACTGTTGAAATACATTAATACAATCTAGACACCAATTCACCAAAGATCCTTAGGCAGCACTTTCAAAGTCAATGACTTCCACCAGCTCGGAGAACAAAGGCAGCTGATACATGGGAACAACACCATGTGCAAGTTCTTCTCCAAACTACTCCCCATCCTGATTTGGAAATAAATCATTGTCCCTTCACTGTTGCTGAATCAAAATCCTGGAATTCCCTAACGACATGGTAGGTCTGTCTACAGTACATGGACAGCATGGTTATAGAAGGCTGCACACCACCACCTTCTCAAGGCCAACCATGGACGTTTAATAAATACCGGCCAGCCAGCAATGCCCATATCACAATAAAGAATAAATAAAAGTTAAATGTCATATCATCAGTAGTGTAACTCTATCATACCTGTAGGGATGCTGGTGATGATTTGTTCTGTTCCTGATTTTCAGGGTCATCATTCCGTGCAGCAAGAAGGGTCAACTTTCTATGACAATAATCAGCAAGGTCCAGAATTGCCTCATCTGCAGAATCACACACGTCCTGCATGCAAGAAATTAAAAAGAAACTTTTTGTTAGTTGTGGCCTTGAAAACAGAGCTCAGTGGATGAATATCTCACCCATCACCATGCTAGGATCAAACAGATCAATTTTCACAAGAAGATTTGAAAGTCCATTGCTTTCACAGTTACATCACTCGTTATGGTGCGGTTTCCAAAAAGATAATATTGCATCACTTGACAAACCAGACCTTTGGAATGCTGTTACTGAGTAAATGGAATTACTAATTTTCTTACAGCATCAAGGAATTGGAAGTATAACGAGAATGGGTCATGAAGGGATTCATTCCTCTTTGCAGAAATGTTCCCACTTTCAGAAGATGTATTTGGTGATCAACAGTAACTATGGTTGAACAATATGTTATTATAGTAAAAAAGCAAAAGAAGAAATATTTATTAAATGTTCCAATCAGTTTGCCTTAGGGTGAAAAGTTTGCAGAGATGGCAGATTTCATAGATACTCACCTCCATGATGGAGTGACAGCTTCAAGTATGTTTTGGGATAGATCTACTTCATCTGAATTGAACCTTGTGAAGTAGATGCTCCATTTTGTTGCTACTACTGTCCTTTAAAAAAAAGCTAAGATTTTTTTTTGATTTAATGAAAATCTCCTTAACAACAACATACTGGATCCAAGGTAGATGCCTAACTTGGATGTATTCTGGGTGACAAAAGCAAAAGAGGGGAAGTCAAAATTCAGGTAGGCTGATACTTTCTCATTTTTTAAAAATAATATTTTTATTGAAAAGTAGATTTTTTAAATATTACAACAAATACTAAACAATACAAAGAAAGAACATTAAAAAATTTAAAAACCCATACCACCCTCATTGTACAAATGTATAAACATATATAAAAATATATTTAAAAACTCCAACTAACTACTTAACTAAATATATAATAACGGGAACAACAAACTACTGAATAATAATACAGCTCAGCAAAACAAACCCTAACTCTTGAATAGCGAGAGCATTAATTTTCACATATTGATACGTTAGCAGTTTCCCCCTTACTGGATACTGGACCTGTAAAGCACAATCGTTACTTCTATATAAAAGCACTTATTAATGTGGCAGACAAATCTGTGTCCAGGTAGTCCAAAAAGGGCCACCATGTCTTACAGAAATTCTCAGTTTTGTGGTGTACCATACTTGTAAGAAAATCCAAGGGGATATGCTCCGTAACAATCTTATGTCACCCCAACAGGCCCAAGTGATTTTTGGACATCCAACCTAACAAGATATTCTTTCTTGCACAGAAAGTAAGGATGTTGAAAAGTTTCTTCTTATGCGCATCTACAGGGAATTCACTGGGCAGGCCAAGAAGAGGAGAGATCGGGTCCTTCTCCACCCTTACACCCAAAAATCCTCTCCGTTGTACCTGGCACAGCGTTCCAGTATGTTTGAAGCCTAACACAGGACCAGACACAATGGGTAAGAATGCCCATACCGACCTCGCACTTGGGACATGTTGAAGATACCCCTGGTTTAAATTTTGACAAACGATCCGGAGCCAAGTGGGCCCTGTGGAGGATCTTCAACTGTAAAGCATGGGCCCTATTGCAAATTGATATATTTCTTGCATTTTTCCAGATATTAAACTGATTACTGCTGCTGGGTTGTGAGATTTATTTACTATTTGTCAGTCTGAATTTAATTCATTCATGCAACTTCACGAAAGCGCTGTTTTGTCAGTTAGTTTCTTAAAGGGATAATGACCCAGTTAAAAGGTATTTAACATTTACTTATTACTTGGGAAATCTATTCCAGTCTAGAAGATGGTTGGTAAGGACTGATAAATATTATAATGTTTTGTGCAGACTTGACTGTTCTGTATGCTACACTTATTCAGAGGTAAACACTGCTTGTAACAAGGCCAGATAACATGTGAAAATGCAGTAATGGGTTTGAAAGGGTAGCTTTGATTAGAAAGGGTTGTTTTAAATTTGGATAGTAGGGGTATGGGTGGGTGTGCTTCGGTGGGTCGGTGTGGACTTGTTGGGCTGAAGGGCCTGTTTCCACGCTGTAAGTAATCTAATCTTCCCATGCCTCTGAGGAGACCTCAACGCCTAGCTCTCTCTCCCTCACCCTGCAAAGCCGATTGAACTCATCTGAGGGGACACCCCCCAACTGATGATATAATGTGTACTCTTAGTACTGAGTACCCTCCTCTCTATGTCGGATTTGTAGGGATCAGTCAAAAGTGAAAGATTTTTAAAAAATAAAATCCCTAACTTGAAAAAAAACGAAAGAGGTCTCTGCTAGATAGCTCATATTTCCGCGCTAACTTATCAAAAGACAGCATTGTGTCTCCCTCAAGTAAGACAAACCCCTAGCTGCCCAATGCTTGAATCTTGAATCCATCATCCCCGGTTGAAAACCCGGCATACCCACTATAGGTATAAAAGAAGATGTTTTGCCAATACTGCATTCCCTCTGCCGAATTGCCCTCCATGCTTTAACAGTACTGATAACTATTGGGTTATAGTAATATTCCTTAACTGTCCTCATTTTGTCCAAAAACAGCACTTTGCTTGGGAGGTTTTGATATCTAACCATATTAAAAGAGGGTCCCTACAGGCCCAGTCACTCACATAGGATAAAAATGAGCTTAGTTGGTAGCTTTTAATGTCCAGAAGGTCCACTCCCCCACAATCTGTGAGGCAATTGTAGTTTAGCTAATTTAATAAGGGGCCGCTTACGATGCCAAATTAAAAAGGTGAACAAGCTGTGCAGTCTCCTGAATGTTTTCTTCTCGAAAATCAGGGGGAGCATTCGTTTAGGGTACCATATTCATCTTAATAAGAGCTATCCAATCTAACCATGAGACAGGAAGGGCCTCCTATCTTTGAAGGTCTTGTTTGATTTTGTTGAATAATTGGAGTGATGAAGATGCCCAATTACACAAATCCCTACTGTGACCACTTAAATGGGAATAGAGATTCACCCTCAAGATCTAGCACCCTCGTAAGACCACCCATAGGCATATCCTCTGATTTTGAAAAACTAATCTTGTACCCTGAAAAGGTGCCAAAGGAGCTGCTACATTGTATCAGGAGAGGCACTGAAACTGCTGGATTTGACAAAAAAAATGAGGACATCCATCCACGTATAATGAAGGTTTACTTTGACAGGCCCTCGTTGGCCAAGCTCTGGGACACCCGGACCAACCAACCCAACCACCCCGTAGCCCAACACTTCAACTCCCCCTCCCACTCCACCAAGGATATGCAGGTCCTTGGATTCTGCCATCGCCAGACCATGGCAACACAACGGTTAGAGGAAGAGTGCCTCATCTTCCGCCTGGGAACCCTCCAACCACAAGGGATGAACTCAGATTTCTCCAGTTTCCTCATTTCCCCTCCCCCCACCTTGTCTCAGCCAAATCTCTCGAACTCAGCACTGCCTTCCTAACCTGCAATCTTCTTCCTGACCCCTCCGCCCCCACCCCACTCCAGCCTATCACCCTCACCTTGACCTCCCAACGCCCCTCCCCCAAGTCCCTCCTCCCTACCTTTTATCTTAGCCTGCTGGACACACTTTCCTCATTCCTGAAGAAGGGCTGATGCCTGAAACGTCGATTCTCCTGTTCCTTGGATGCTGCCTGACCTGCTACGCTTTTCCAGCAACACATTTTCAGCTCTCTTAGAGATGGCATGGGATGCTCATGACTGTACGAGTCATTGAACATGTTGAGCATCAGGCCTGACAATATGCTTATAAATTCCTTACAAAATTTGCTTAGAAGTCCATCAGGACCAATTGCTTTTCCACTCTGAAGCTGCTTCACAGTTTCCTGCACCTCTGAAGAAGACTCTTGTTCGGGGGTCATATCCAGAAGCTCCAGATCCTTGAACAAGGACTCTATCTTGGCCTGCGCCTTCTCACAACCCTCAGATTGGTATAATTCAGAGGAGAATCTCTGAAATGCTGCATTAATCTTTTTGAAATCACATGTTAGGCTCCGGACCCCTTCCCTAATCGACATAATGGCTTGAGGGGCTCTCCCTTTCCTGGCACGATATGCTAGGTACTGCCTGGTTTGTCACCATACTTGTACAATCTTTGTTTTGTGAAAGTAAGCTCCTTCTTTGCTGTTTGTGTGAGTCAATGCAGACCGCAGTGCTGTAATCCTCTGTAGCTTGGCCAACGAGGGCCTGTCAAAGTAAGCCTTCTCGGCTGCCTTCAACTGTGCTTCGAGAAGATGTTGCTGCTCGTCCTGCTGCCACTTCCCCCTGGCATAGGTTTTGGCAGTTTCCCAAAGGACAGATGGGCTACTAACCGAGCCTGAAATAATGTCTCGGAACACCCTAAATTCTTAGAAACGTACTCCACAAACTTACTATCCTTAAGGAAAAAGGGATTCATTCACCAGTGCCTTGGGCCCAGTATAGCATCCTTAATCTTAACTAACAGATACACTGGGGCGTGATCGGATATGGTAATATTACCAAACATATAAGATGCCATGATGTCCAGGATTGCTACAGGGGTCAGAAAAAAAAAATCAATCCTGATGTGACATCTCTGTGGATTGGAAAAAAATTAAAATCCCTGCCTGTAGGGTAGATATGCCTCTAGATGTCCACCCACCTAAATTCCACATACAGGTCCACTAATTGTTTAGTTTGTGCAGAGGGTATTGGGGGGGCTTTGGACAACTTGACTATCATGGGATCCATAAGACAATGAAAATCTTCCCCTATGATGATATGCCAAGATTCGAGACTGATCAACTTAGAGAACGGATCTACCAGAAACTTGAGGGGTTGGGCCAGAGGGCAATAAATATTTAAAACATCATATTCTTCCCCATTTGTCAAGGCTTTGAGGATTACAAACCTCCCGTGTGTGTCTTTAACACAGTCTAGTAACTTAAATGGGAGATTCCTCCTAACCAATAGATCCACTCCCCTACTTCTGGTTTTAAAAGATGAAAAGTAAACCCAATCAAAGCCATTCTGCTGTAGTTTCAAATGCTCCCTATCATCTATAATAAAGCAATATCCACCTTTTTCTTTCTCAGACTCGAGAGTCTCTTCTTCCTCTTAATTAGCGAGTGACTCCTCTTGATGTTCCAGGTACACCACTTAATCAAGTCATTAGCCATAACTTTCTGCAGTAACATTTAGATTCCAGAGTGGAGGAACTCGAATTACAAATCGCCGAGCCTCAGTGTTGCAAAATCCATTGAACATAAAAACTATATAAACTAAAACCAATACATTTAACAAACCTGCAAAGCTATTAAAGATTCTATACAACAAAAACCAAAAAGCAAACCAACATATGAAGCGCCAATGGCACTGAATAGAGGAACTCTCCCCCAGCCATAAAGGGGCATCTACAAATCCCAAAACCCAACTTCCCATCCCGCTGCCAATACAGCAGCCCATAAGTAGGCATCTAGCCATCCCAACCATTTTCTCTCCTCCTAGCTAGAGCCGCACCACAAACACAAGCAGCAAAGAAAGAAAATACACCATGGAATAACAATGTGTACAAAGAAATTTTGAAAAAAATAAGTACCCTACCCATCCTTTGGTATAACCTAACTTAGAAATTGAAAATAAACATCCCAGTCGCCCTTGAGCCTAGTTTATACTAGATTATTACCAATAATAAATAGGAAAAGGTGGCCCCAACTGGGCTTCCTTTTTTTTTAAAAAAGAAAAGTAGAGACATATCCAAACAACATTACTATTTGTACATATTAAATTGTTCAGATTAAGTTAATTTGTCGACAAAGTCTCTAGCCTTCTCTGATGTGTCAGAGATGTACAGATCCACTAAGGTGATCCGAAGCACCGCCAGATACCTCAGAGAATACTGGATCCTGAGCTCCTTCAGTCTTTTCTTGATGCCATCATAAGACATTTTTTTCTGGATCACTGCCACTGAGAAGTCCTGGAAGAACATAATCCCTCGTAAATTAGGGATTCTGGAAGCTTTGATGATTCTCTCCTTATCTCTGTAGAGATGAAACTGCACCAAAATAGGACGAGGATGTTGGTCCAGACCTGACCTGCATGCCATGACCCGGTGAGCCCTCTCAATCTTCAAGCTTCCCATTCCAGCCTCCAAGTTAAGGAATTTTGGCAACCAGTCTTCAATGAATTCCACTGGTTGCTCACCTTCCTCACCCTCTGGCAGATCGACGATCCAAATGTTTTTTCTCCTGCCCCTGTTCTCGAGGTCATCAACCTGGTCAAGAAAATTACAGACCTGTGTCTCCAGGGCCTGGATCCTATCCTTGGAGGAACCGATATCAGCTCCCACCACTGTGACTCTGTGTTCTACCTCATCCATCTTTTTCTCAAGGTCTCCCAGCTGCTGTTCATGCTTCTGCAGCTTTATAGAGATTGGGGCCAGCTTGACTCCTACCTGCTTCCAACATCTCACGAGATTTCACGAGCTCTGTTAACAGGACCTGGTAGAAAATACAGCCAGAGGATCCTGCATGCTGAGCCACTGGCCCAGCCTCAGACGTACCTGCTCCCTTCTTCGACATCCTTGGAAGGCGAAAACTGAGGTAAGTTGTTTTATAACAGTTTCCTGGGACTCCACGACATTTCCAGAGTCCCAGGATATTGTGTGGTCTGGGTAGGGTGGGTTAGGACTTCATCCCGCTTGCAATGTGGCATGGAGCTCTGCAATGCGATCTTTCTAGATCACTGCCATCTAGGATCCCCTGATACTTTCTCTTAAGCGTCCAAGACAATGAAATGATTGGACTTCAGGGATCAGAGAAAAATATTCGTATTTTCAGAAGAGTGCGATTAGTAACAGTGAGGTAGTAGGATCAGGAATTGTGTAAGAGTTCTCTTCCTTCTTCATGCTACACAGTGCAGAACAAAGAATCAGATTGTCTATGAGAACTGCAAAGGTTAATTGATTTGGAAATTATGCAAAACAATGAGTAATTAGTTCAGATATATTTGGAGTTTTCCAGGGCCATAGTTAGCATTTGGAACTGAGATGATGACTCTGTGCAGTAAACCCAAGTAAACATACAAGATTCTGAGGAGAATAAAACAAAGAGTCACAGGACTTGAAATGTTAACCTTTTTTTCCCTCGACAGGCATTGCCAGACCTGCTGAGTTTCTCGAGCAACTTCTAATTTTGCTTAAGATTCTAAGAGGGCTTGACAGAGTAGGTATTGAGATGTTTCTATTAGTGGGAGAAACATGAATCTCTGGTAGGAATATAATTAGAAAATAAGGGGAAGACCTAATTAAAATGGAGATGCAAAAGAATTTCTTCTCCCAGAAGGCAGTGATTGTCTGTAATTCTCTATGCCAAAGTTGTGAAAGTTGGATCACAAAGTATTTAAAAGAGGAGCTAGATACATTTTGGATACATTAAGGAGTTAAAGGCTATGAAGAGCTGGCACAAATGAGAGTGAGGCCTGAGGCAGATCCGCTATGATGTTACTGAGTAGCAGGGCAAGGTTGAATGGCCAAATGGCTGAATCTTGCTCGTGTTTCTTATGTTGTTATGCTATTTGCATTGTGTTTTGGTTGATGGTAACTCATACCATTGTTTACAGAGACTGATAAAACATTACATGGGTTAAAGTGGTTCCTGCCAGCAGTGCAAAATAGATAGCATATTTCATTGGCAGCCAGTTTTTCACCACATCCAATTTTCTTTTTGTTTTGAAGTTTACAGAATGTTATTTCAAAGTCTTCTTAGAGACTCATTTCTTAGTGTCACTGTTGCTTTTACTTAGGTTGAAGTTGTAATGTTTGGTAATATTTTCAAAATAAATGGAAAATTAAAACTGGAATAGTGAAAAGTTAATCGCTGATCACTGTGAGCCCACTGCACGGAGCTGGCACAGACTCATTTTATCTCTATCAATACTCCTGCATTTCTCAAATCCATTAAGTGCATTTTTCGAAAACCAAAATTATATTGACATTCAGACTTTGATGACCTTTAAAGTAAAAGAATGATGAGTATTTTTGTGAGGAAAATGAACAATTGAACACTCAAGATTATTAAAATTTGTTATTGGAACAGTTAGTTTAATTAAAATGTTTAATATACTCACCTTATGGTAAAGAATAGTTTCTAGGAGGTTAATGATGGTTGCTTCATGATGAATCTACATAACAAATAGGGTAAAAAAATTAAGAGATAGAGAGCTAACAAGAATATTCTGTCCGTGAGAAGTATTACATGATATTGAAACCATTCTCTGTATGAAGAATTGAATACATTAATAGCTCAAACATTGACAAATGACATCTGAGAAGTTGTCTGTGCTGTGTATAAACGTCAACACATCAAGACCCAAAACACTGCAATCACCATGCTGTAATGGTTGAAAGTCAGTTTCCATTCAGGGTTGCACTCACACAATGCACACTAAATAGCAACATCTAACTCTTTGGTTCATGAGTGGAAAGCTGAATTGCACTGGCTTCACAACTTCTGGGGTTTTATTACAAAGTTCAAATGACAGACTGTGTAATGGATATTTATAATGGAGGAAAAATTATTGTTAAAGTAGCTTAAGTCGGTCAAGGCTATGGCTAAAATTAGGTTTCCAATATCAGTGACCATTTTCTTTTGTGTTCGGTATGACTGCAGCCATTAGTGCACTGCTCTACCACCCACCCGCAATCATTTCAAATTTACTCAGTCCCCTTGGTGCCAGAGTATGATTACTGATTATCTTTAATAATAAAATTGTATCTCACCTACTTTGCATCGTGGCATTTCACATGATGTATTAAACAGCAAAAGTATAATAAATTTGTTTTGATATAGAAAAAATAATTACATAGAAAGAGGCCATTCTTCCAATCATGCCTATGCCAGCTTAGAAAGAACTATTCAACTCAATCTTACTTTCCAGTTCTTGGTTTGTTCCCTACAACACTTCAAGAGTATGCTCACATCTTATATTTAAAGTCTCTACTCCCCATTCAGTTGAGTTTCAGACCTTTGTCATCCTTTGGATGAAATAAATTCTCAACCCCTCTTTATTCTTATAGTGATTTACATAGGATTTCCTGATTGGGGCTGTTACTCTGATCCAATGAGGGAGCCTTGGCTGACTGATAAGGAATGTCAGACATCCTGTTCACTCAGAGCTGGCCTTGAGGAAGCTGAATCAATGTCAAGGACTATCCATGTGTGAATAAAGGGTGACCTTGTGGAGTTATTTCAATCCTAGGCCAATTAATTTAAATCTATATTCCCAAGACCTTGCTGCTAACCAAAATCATAGGGCCTTATTATTCAAACTATCTAGTTTCAAATTAATTTTAAACCTCAATTAAATGTCCTCTCAGCCTCCTGTGTTCCCAAGAAAATATTCTTAGGCTTATATACTCTTTCTTCATAGCTGTTATTCTCCATATCTGGCAATATCCTGGTAAATTCTGGTTAGTGTAGAGGGATGAGCTGAGAATAGTTCACAGGTTGGTATTGATCTACGTTCTATGTTCTAAATGTTTGTTCGCTCTTTAATGCAATCATATCCTTTGTAGTAAGTTTATCTGCACCTCGTGGAGTAAGAGAATGTCTTACACCTCTCTCCTGCTGTCAATCAAATATGGAGTTCTACAACTGTCATTGAGTCATCAGATAGACTTTATCCTTCAGACATTCAGGATCCTGTCACTATTAATGCATAGTTAGAAATGAGGTCTTAGGTCTTATGTGATGAAGAGTTACATCATCCATGGAAGAACTTCATCCTTCTCCCTTTAATTGTTTTACTCAAGTGAAATGTACTAGTGTTTGGTATACTGCCAAATTTTCTGACAGCAGTTTTGGATAGTTAGTTCGAAATTAACACTGGCAGAATTCAATTAATTGACTCCGATTGTGAAGACATTCAGTGGACTCTTTCACTCACCACAATATATATGGGGAAAGTGCCCTTTGGGTTGAAATCCTGGAGCTGACACAATATAGGAAACACTTTTTGTTTCCAGACCTCTACAGCAAGGAGTTCATGAATCAGTGTGGGGACCTGCAATGAAATCAATATATAAATGACAGCTATAAAATCTCATAGCAACACAAATCAATGGAAGGATTAGGCAGCAAGAAGGCTTTGTATCAAAGAGGCTATCCAACAGGTCAGCAACCTGGAATTTTAATATAGGATCAGGCCTTTTTCCTTGATACCGGTTAGTTTAATCCTCTCTATTTTCAGCACTGATAAGAAAGCTTGAGCATATAAAACATTCACTGCTCATGATATTTACGATTTTAGTCCCTGAAGTACCCTCAGTGTAGATGACAGCAAGAGTCGGTGTCAATCCAGGATTGAGCAAACCAGCATTGCTTTGGAAAGAAGGAACAACATGACAGAATGGATCAGACTGTGGCATTTGCAAATCAGCTGGTCATTAATCCTGATCTCTTTCAATCTAGATGCCTGCATAAGCATTTCTCTGTGGAACCATTACTTACTCCAAACATTTCCTGAGTTACCTGTGCTGCATTAGTTTGATAGGGAACTGTGGGCTGAATTCTCTGACCCTTTTATGGGCAGGAATGGAGGTACAAATGTATTTTTGAGACTGTCTCAATTTAAAAGCATGATCCCTACACTGGCAATAAGCATCAGGATGAGGGGAAGGCAGGGCAGGATTGTTGCAATCCTCTGCATGGATATTGATTAAACTTGTTAAAAACCTTATTTCGAAAGGCTGAGAATGGTATATTTAAAAGGGTGTATGTGATTCAGAAGCTGACGGTTTCTAAACATGCAAGTGGAGACTACACAATAGAGTACAGTCAGTCAAGGCATCATTCAGTCTCACAAGAGGGAAAACAGGATTTGGAAACCTGGTAAAGAGATGCCTCTCGTGCTGCACAAAAAGCACAGAGACAGGCAAAATGAAGTTGGCAGCCTTTAGCATCACATGAGCAGAAAGGCAAGGATAAGGCTGCCAAGGACAACTGGGCAGTCACTCACTCAAAAAGTAATCCTGCCCTGCCCTCAGTGGGGATACTATTGTCAGACTTTGGGCTTAATGGCAATGAGTGCAATACTCTCCACAGAAAAGGGAGTTCCTTGGATCAGGTGGTACATGAGGGAAAGGAGGAACAGGAAGCAGAGGAGACCATGCCTTCATCACAGGATTTAAAGACAGAGTTACTTGGAGATTATCAAGAAACAGCTTCACAAGAGATCACAACTCTTCAGGTAGAAAGTATTCACTCCAACACCGACTGTGCATAGATGGATCCTAGGGACAAGGCAAAACCCTAAAGACTTGGTTACCGACTCCTTTATGGGAGATCTAGACACTGACAATACCACCAGTTTAACACTGAATAGGAAAATTGCAGGAACTTCTGTTTCTGTGTAGTTAAGGCTAGATATCTGAAATTGTTGGAAAGACAGTAAAAGCCCATCAACATCTAAAACAAGAATGGAAAGATTTGGTTTTCAGATGCAAATTGTCTAATAACCTGCATGCATATGAGTCCATGGAAAAGATATAAAGTTGCACATGACAATGGAATTTAAAAGGAATCATTGGTGCACAGCTGTTGTCAGAATTTGATGGCTAGTCAGACATGCAAAATATTACTTGTGTTTTTTGCTTAACAAACTCTACCTTCCCATGAGAATAAATAGTTTCCTTGACAAATTCGTCCTGGTCAGCAGTGGCATTGATGATGGCCTGCATATTCAGCTTCTCGATGTATTCATGCTGTCTGAACCATCTGTGAACAATCGGCACATTTAGAAAACAAAGCAAACAATGAACATTCTTGTGGAGCAGTGATAGTGTCCCTACCTCTAAGCCAAGAGGCTCCGTTTCAAATCTCACCTGCTCCAGAGATGCGTCATTACATATATGGACATTTGGATTAAATTAAAAACAAAAAAAAATCAGGCAAGCAAACCAAGGTAATCCCACCAATCCTCTTTGAAATATCCACCTGAGAGGCAGACAGAACCACAGTTCAGCACCTAAACTGAAAGACCCACTTAGTACAGTATTGGAGTCCCAGGTTTATGTGCTCGAGTCCTGGAGTAGGTTTTATACTAAGAACATTCTGATTCAGGAACAAGTTTGCTATCAAGTAAGCAGTGGTTCACACAGTAGTCAGAAGCTCATAGAGTCATAGAGATGTACAGCACGGAAACAGACCCTTCGGTCCAACTCATTCATGTTATCTTGAAGTTAAATGTAGGATTAGTTTGGTTCAGCTCAGAAAATTGCCGTAGAGGTGGATGGAATTGGTGGCTCGGCAATGCAGCTTGTGGATTATGGCTTACATCTCCCCAATAGTTGGTTGCGGGAAATCTCTAACATCCAGCACTGGATGTTGAATAGATACCTGGCAACTTATAGGAGGTCTTGAGATGGATGTTGATGAGCTGGAGAATAACTTGACATTAGTTTTTGGATGATGCATTATGTACATGAGAGATTGATCGGAGCCAAGGTTAGACCCTTGGAGAACTCCAGTGGGTAAAAAATCAGGGAATGGAAATGGAAGACTTGAGATTGATTCTCCATTAATATAAGATAAGAATGGAACCAGGTGTGTGCAGTTCCAGATGGATAACATATGAGGGTCATTAGAAGATGGTTCATTCTGTCAAAGGCGGTCAAGGCTATGGCTAAAATTAGGTTTCCAATATCAGTGACCATTTTCTTTTGTGTTCGGTATGACTGCAGCCATTAGTGAACTGCTCTACCACCCACCCACAATCATTTGGGGAGGTTGGCAGGGGGAGATGGGAAATTGGCGGGAGAGGTGGGGTGATTGGCAGGGGGAGATGGCGAGATTGGCGGGGGAAATGGGGAGATTGGCAGGGGGAGATGGGAGGTTGGCGGGGGGAGATGGGGAGATTGGCAGGGAGATGGGAAATTGGCAGGAGAGGTGGGTAGATTGGCAGGGGGAGATGTGGAGATTGGCGGGGGAGATGGGGAGATTGGCAGGGGGAGATGGGGAGATTGGCAGGGGGAGATGGGGAGATTGGCAGGGAGATGGGAAATTGGCAGGGGGAGATGGGGAGATTGGCAGGGAGATGGGAAATTGGCAGGAGAGGTGGGTAGATTGGCAGGGGGAGATGTGGAGATTGGCGGGGCAGATGGGGAGATTGGCAGGGGGAGATGGGGAGATTGGCAGGGGGAGATGGGGAGATTGGCAGGGGGAGATGGGGAGATTGGCAGGGGGAGATGGGGAGATTGGCAGGGGCGATTGGCAGGGGAGTTGGGAAAATTGGTGGGGGAGATGGGGAGATTGACGGCGGAGATAGGGGGATGGGGAGATTGGCAGGGGGAGAAGGGGAGACTGGCAGGGGGAGATGGGGTGATGGGGGAATGGGGAAATTGGCGGGGGGAGATGGGGAGATTGGTGGGGGAAATGGTGAGATTGGTGGGGAGATGGGGAAATTGGCAGGGGCGATTAGCGAGGGAGTTGGGAAGATTGGTGGGGGAGATAGGGGGATGGGGAGATTAGCAGGGGGAGATGGGGAGATTGGCGGAGGAGATGGGGAGATAGGCAGTGAGAGAAGGGGAGATTGGCAGGGGGAGATGGGGAGACTGGCAGGGGGAGATGGGGTGATGGGGGAATGGGGAAATTGGCGGGGGGAGATGGGGAGATTGGCGGGGATATGGGGGGATGGAGAGATGGGGAGATTGGCGGGGGTAGATGGGGAGATTGACGGGGGAGATGGGGGATGGGGAGATGGTGATAAGGAGATTGGCAGGGGGGGGGTTGGGGAGATGGGGAGATATACAGGGGAGATGGGCAGAGAGATGGGGGGGTGGGGAGCTGAGGAGATTGGTGGGGGAGATGGAGGGAAGGGGGAGAAGGGGGGATAGGGAGATGGGGGGAATGGGGGGATGGGGAGATTGGCGGGGGAGATGGGCGGATAGGGCGATTGGCGGGGGAGATGGGGAGATGGGCAGGGGAAGATGGGTAGATGGGGGGATGGGTCGGTTGGCGGGGGAGATGGTGGGGATGGGGTGATTGGGGGATGGGAGATTGGCGGGGGAGATGGGGAGGTGGAGGGATGGGGAGGTGAGGAGATTGGCAGGGGAGATGGGGAGATTGGCGGGGGAGATGGGGAGGTGAGGAGATTGACGGGGGGAGAAGGGGAGATTGGTGGGGGAGATGGGGAGATTGGCGGGGAAGATGGGGAGATGGGGGGATGGAGAGATGGGGAGATGAGGAGATTGGCAGGGGAGATGGGGGATGGGGAGATGGTGATGGGGAGATTGGCGGGGGAGTTGGGGAGATTGGCAGTGGAGATGGGGAGATTGACGGGGAGATGGGGGGATGTGGAGATGAGGAGATTGGCGGGGGAGATGGGGAGATTGGCGGGAGAGATGGGATGGTGAGATTGGTGGGGAGATGGGGAGATTGGCGGGCGAGATGGAGAGTTTGGCGGGGGAGATGGGGAGATTGGCAGGGGGAGATGGGGAGATTGGCAGGGGGAGATGGGGAGATTGGCAGGGGGAAATGGGGAGATTGGCAGGGGGAAATGGGGAGATTGGCAGGGGGAAAATGGGGAGATTGGCAGGGGGAAAATGGGGAGATTGGCGGGAGAGGGGGGGGAGATTGGCGGGAGAGGGGGGGGAGATTGGCGGGAGAGGGGGGAGATTGGCGGGAGAGGGGGGAGATTGGCGGGAGAGGGGGGAGATTGGCGGGAGAGGGGGGCGGAGATTGGCGGGAGAAGGGGGGGAGATTGGCGGGAGAAGGGGGGGAGATTGGCGGGTGAGATGGGAAATTGGCAGGAGAGGTGGGGAGATTGGCAGGGGAGATGGGGAGATTGGCAGTGGGAGATGGGGAGATGGGCCGGGGAGATGGGGAGATTGGCGGGGGAGATGAGGAAATTGGGGGAGATGGAGGATGGGGAGATCGGCAGGGGGAGATGGGGAGATGGGGAGATGAGGAGATTGGTGGGGGAAATTGGGAAATGGGGAGATGAGGAGATTGGCGGGGGGAGATGGGGAGATTGGCTGGGGAGATGAGGAGATTGGCTGGGGAGATGAGGAGATTGGCTGGGGAGATGAGGAGATTGGCTGGGGAGATGAGGAGATTGGCTGGGGAGATGAGGAGATTGGCTGGGGAGATGGGGAGATTGGCTGGGGAGATGGGGAGATTGGCTGGGGAGATGGGGAGATTGGCTGGGGAGATGGGGAGATTGGCTGGGGAGATGGGGAGATTGGCTGGGGAGATGGGGAGATTGGCTGGGGAGATGGGGAGATTGGCTGGGGAGATGGGGAGATTGGCTGGGGAGATGGGGAGATTGGCTGGGGGAGATGGGGAGATTGGCGGGAGATATGGGGGGATGGGGAGATTGGCGGGGAGATGGGGAGATGAGGAGATTGGTGGTGGAGATGGGGTGATGGGGGGATGGGGAGATTGGCAGGCGCAGTTGGGGAGATGGTGGAAATGTGGAGGTTGGCAGGGGAGATGAGGAGATTGGCGGGGGAGATGGGCGGAAGGGGAGATGAGGAGATTGGCGGGAGGAGATGGGGAGATTGGCAGGGGGAGATTGGCAGGGGAGATGGGGAGATGGGGAAATGGGGGAAAGGGGGAGATGGGGAGGAAGGGGAGATGAGGAGATTGGCGGGGGGAGATGGGGAGATTGGCCGGGGAGATGGGGGGATGGGGAGATTGGCAGGGGAGATGGGGAGATGGGTAAATGGGGGGAAATGGGGAGATGGGGAGATGTGGAGATTGGTGGGGTAGATGGGGAAATGGGGAGATGAGAAGATTGGCGGGGGGTGATGGGGAGATTGGCGGGGGATATGGGGAGATGGAGGGATGGGGAGATTGGCAGGGGAGATGGGGAGATTGGCAGGGAAGTTGGGGGGATAGGGAGATCGGCGGGGGAGTTGGGGGGAATGGGGAGATTGGCAGGGAGATGGGGAGATTGGCGGGGGAGATGGCAAGATGAGGAGATTAGCGGGGGGAGATGGGGAGATTGGCAGATGGAGATGGGGAGATTGGCGGGGAGATGGGGAGACTGGCAGGAGGGGATGGGGAGATTGGCGGGGAAGATGGGGGGGATGTGGAGATTAGCAGGGGGAGATGGGGAGATTGGCGGGGGAGATGGGGAGATGAGAAGATTGGCGGGGGAAGATGGAGAGATTGGCGGGGAGATGGGGAGATTGGTGGGGGAGATGGGGGGATGGGGAGATGGGGGGATTGGCAGGGGAGATTGGTGGGGGAGATGGGGTGATAGGGAGATTGGCAGGGGAGATGGGGAGATGGGGAAATGGGGGGAGTGGGGAGATGGGGAGATTGGTGGGGGAGATGGGGGGATGGGGAGATGAGGAGATTGGTGGGGTAGATGGGGAAATGAGAAGATGGGCGGGGGGGTGATGGGGAGATTGGCGGGGGATATGGGGAGATGGGGGGATGGGGAGATTGGCAGGGGGAGTTGGGGAGATGGTGGAAATGGGGTGATTGGCAGGGGAGATGGGGAGATTGGCGGGGGAGATGGGGAGATTGGCGGGGGGAGATGGGGAGTTTGGCAGGGGAGATGGGGAATGGGGAGATTGGAAAATGGGAATGGGGAGAAGAGGAAATTGGCCGTGGAGATGGGGTGATGGGGGGATGGGGAGATTGGCGGGGGAGATGGGGGTAAGGTGGGATTGGCGGGGGAGATGGGTGATCGGATGGTGAGATTGGCGGGGAGATGGGGAGATTGGCGGGGGAGATGAGGAAATTGGGGGAGATGGAGGATGGGGAGATCAGCAGGGGGAGATGGGGGGATGGGGAGATGAGGAGATTGGTGGGGGAAATTGGGAAATGGGGAGATGAGGAGATTGGCGGGGGGAGATGGGGAGATTGGCTGGGGAGATGAGGAGATTGGCTGGGGAGATGAGGAGATTGGCTGGGGAGATGAGGAGATTGGCTGGGGAGATGAGGAGATTGGCTGGGGAGATGAGGAGATTGGCTGGGGAGATGAGGAGATTGGCTGGGGAGATGAGGAGATTGGCTGGGGAGATGAGGAGATTGGCTGGGGAGATGAGGAGATTGGCTGGGGAGATGAGGAGATTGGCTGGGGAGATGGGGAGATTGGCTGGGGAGATGGGGAGATTGGCTGGGGAGATGGGGAGATTGGCTGGGGAGATGGGGAGATTGGCTGGGGAGATGGGGAGATTGGCTGGGGAGATGGGGAGATTGGCTGGGGAGATGGGGAGATTGGCTGGGGAGATTGGCTGGGGAGATGGGGAGATTGGCTGGGGAGATGGGGAGATTGGCGGGGAGATGGGGAGATGAGGAGATTGGTGGTGGAGATGGGGTGATGGGGGGATGGGGAGATTGGCGGGGGAGATGGGGAGATTGGCGGGGGAGATGGGGAGATTGACGGGGGAGATGGGGAGATTGACGGGGGAGATGGGGAAATTGACGGGGGAGATGGGGAGATTGACGGGGGAGATGGGGAGATTGACGGGGGAGATGGGGAGATTGACGGGGGAGATGGGGAGATTAGTGGGAGAGATGAGGGGATGGGGAGATGGGGAGATTGGTGGGGGAGATGGGTGGATGGAGAGATGGGGGGATGGGAGATTGGTGGGGGAGATGGGGAGATTGGCGGGGCAGATGGAGAGATGGAGGGATGGGGAGTTGAGGAGATTGGCAGGGCAGATGGGGAGATTGGCGGGGGAGATGGGGAGATGGGGAGGTCAGGAGATTGGCGGGGGGAGAAGGGGAGATTGGCGGGGGAGATGGAGGGAATGGGGTGGATGGGGGGATGGGGAGATTGGCGGGGGAGATTTGGGCATGGGGAGACTGACGGAGGAGATGGGGGGATGGGGAGATTGGCAGGGAGATGGGGAGATTGGCGGGGGCGATTGGCAGGGGAGTTGGGAAGATTTGTTGCTGAGATGGGGAGATGGGGGGATGGGGAAATTGGCAGGGGAGATGGGGAGATTGGCGGAGGAGATGGGGAGATTGGCGGGGAGATGTGGGGATGGGGAGACTGGGAGGAGGAGATGGGGGATGGGGAGATTGGCAGGGAAGATGGGGGGGATGGGGAGATTGGCGGGGGAGATGGGGTGATGGGGGGATGGGGAGATGGGGAGATTGGCGGGGGAGATGGGGTGATTGGCGGGAGAGATGGGATGGTGAGATTGGTGTGGAGATGGGGAGATTGACGGGGGAGATGGGGAGATTGACGGGGGAGATGGGGAGATTGACGGGGGAGATGCGATGGTGAGATTGGTGTGGAGATGGGGAGATTGACGGGGGAGATGGGGAGATTGACGGGGGCGATGGGGAGATTGGTGGGGGCGATGGGGAGATTGGTGGGGGCGATGGGGGTTGGGGAGATTGGCGGGAGAGATGGGGAGATGGGGAGATTGGCAGGGGAGATGGGGAGATGGAGGGATGGGGAGATTGGCGAGGGAGATGAAGGGATGGGGAGATGGGAGGGATGGGGAGATTGGTGAGGGAGATGGGTGGATGGGGAGATGAGGAGATTGGCGGGGGGAGATGGGGAGATGAGGAGTTTGGCGGGTGAGATGGGGGGATGGGGAGATGAGGAGATTGGTGGAGTAGATGGGGAAATGGGGAAATGAGAAGATTGGCGGGGGGTGATGGGGAGATTGGCAGGGGATATGGGGAGATGGGGGACTGGGGAGATTGGCGGGGAGATGGGGAGATGGAGGGATGGGGAGACTGGCAGGGAGATGGGAAGATTGGCACAGGAGATGTGGAGATGGGGGGATGGGGAGATTGGCAGGCGCAGTTGGGGAGATGGTGGAAATGTGGAGGTTGGCAGGGGAGATGAGGAGATTGGCGGGGGAGATGGGCGGAAGGGGAGATGAGGAGATTGGCGGGAGGAGATGGGGAGATTGGCAGGGGGAGATTGGCAGGGGAGATGGGGAGATGGGGAAATGGGGGAAAGGGGGAGATGGGGAGGAAGGGGAGATGAGGAGATTGGCGGGGGGAGATGGGGAGATTGGCCGGGGAGATGGGGGGATGGGGAGATTGGCAGGGGAGATGGGGAGATGGGTAAATGGGGGGAAATGGGGAGATGGGGAGATGTGGAGATTGGTGGGGTAGATGGGGAAATGGGGAGATGAGAAGATTGGCGGGGGGTGATGGGGAGATTGGCGGGGGATATGGGGAGATGGAGGGATGGGGAGATTGGCAGGGGAGATGGGGAGATTGGCAGGGAAGTTGGGGGGATAGGGAGATCGGCGGGGGAGTTGGGGGGAATGGGGAGATTGGCAGGGAGATGGGGAGATTGGCGGGGGAGATGGCAAGATGAGGAGATTAGCGGGGGGAGATGGGGAGATTGGCAGATGGAGATGGGGAGATTGGCGGGGAGATGGGGAGACTGGCAGGAGGGGATGGGGAGATTGGCGGGGAAGATGGGGGGGATGTGGAGATTAGCAGGGGGAGATGGGGAGATTGGCGGGGGAGATGGGGAGATGAGAAGATTGGCGGGGGAAGATGGAGAGATTGGCGGGGAGATGGGGAGATTGGTGGGGGAGATGGGGGGATGGGGAGATGGGGGGATTGGCAGGGGAGATTGGTGGGGGAGATGGGGTGATAGGGAGATTGGCAGGGGAGATGGGGAGATGGGGAAATGGGGGGAGTGGGGAGATGGGGAGATTGGTGGGGGAGATGGGGGGATGGGGAGATGAGGAGATTGGTGGGGTAGATGGGGAAATGAGAAGATGGGCGGGGGGGTGATGGGGAGATTGGCGGGGGATATGGGGAGATGGGGGGATGGGGAGATTGGCAGGGGGAGTTGGGGAGATGGTGGAAATGGGGTGATTGGCAGGGGAGATGGGGAGATTGGCGGGGGAGATGGGGAGATTGGCGGGGGGAGATGGGGAGTTTGGCAGGGGAGATGGGGAATGGGGAGATTGGAAAATGGGAATGGGGAGAAGAGGAAATTGGCCGTGGAGATGGGGTGATGGGGGGATGGGGAGATTGGCGGGGGAGATGGGGGTAAGGTGGGATTGGCGGGGGAGATGGGTGATCGGATGGTGAGATTGGCGGGGAGATGGGGAGATTGGCGGGGGAGATGAGGAAATTGGGGGAGATGGAGGATGGGGAGATCAGCAGGGGGAGATGGGGGGATGGGGAGATGAGGAGATTGGTGGGGGAAATTGGGAAATGGGGAGATGAGGAGATTGGCGGGGGGAGATGGGGAGATTGGCTGGGGAGATGAGGAGATTGGCTGGGGAGATGAGGAGATTGGCTGGGGAGATGAGGAGATTGGCTGGGGAGATGAGGAGATTGGCTGGGGAGATGAGGAGATTGGCTGGGGAGATGAGGAGATTGGCTGGGGAGATGAGGAGATTGGCTGGGGAGATGAGGAGATTGGCTGGGGAGATGAGGAGATTGGCTGGGGAGATGAGGAGATTGGCTGGGGAGATGGGGAGATTGGCTGGGGAGATGGGGAGATTGGCTGGGGAGATGGGGAGATTGGCTGGGGAGATGGGGAGATTGGCTGGGGAGATGGGGAGATTGGCTGGGGAGATGGGGAGATTGGCTGGGGAGATTGGCTGGGGAGATGGGGAGATTGGCTGGGGAGATGGGGAGATTGGCGGGGAGATGGGGAGATGAGGAGATTGGTGGTGGAGATGGGGTGATGGGGGGATGGGGAGATTGGCGGGGGAGATGGGGAGATTGGCGGGGGAGATGGGGAGATTGACGGGGGAGATGGGGAGATTGACGGGGGAGATGGGGAAATTGACGGGGGAGATGGGGAGATTGACGGGGGAGATGGGGAGATTGACGGGGGAGATGGGGAGATTGACGGGGGAGATGGGGAGATTAGTGGGAGAGATGAGGGGATGGGGAGATGGGGAGATTGGTGGGGGAGATGGGTGGATGGAGAGATGGGGGGATGGGAGATTGGTGGGGGAGATGGGGAGATTGGCGGGGCAGATGGAGAGATGGAGGGATGGGGAGTTGAGGAGATTGGCAGGGCAGATGGGGAGATTGGCGGGGGAGATGGGGAGATGGGGAGGTCAGGAGATTGGCGGGGGGAGAAGGGGAGATTGGCGGGGGAGATGGAGGGAATGGGGTGGATGGGGGGATGGGGAGATTGGCGGGGGAGATTTGGGCATGGGGAGACTGACGGAGGAGATGGGGGGATGGGGAGATTGGCAGGGAGATGGGGAGATTGGCGGGGGCGATTGGCAGGGGAGTTGGGAAGATTTGTTGCTGAGATGGGGAGATGGGGGGATGGGGAAATTGGCAGGGGAGATGGGGAGATTGGCGGAGGAGATGGGGAGATTGGCGGGGAGATGTGGGGATGGGGAGACTGGGAGGAGGAGATGGGGGATGGGGAGATTGGCAGGGAAGATGGGGGGGATGGGGAGATTGGCGGGGGAGATGGGGTGATGGGGGGATGGGGAGATGGGGAGATTGGCGGGGGAGATGGGGTGATTGGCGGGAGAGATGGGATGGTGAGATTGGTGTGGAGATGGGGAGATTGACGGGGGAGATGGGGAGATTGACGGGGGAGATGGGGAGATTGACGGGGGAGATGCGATGGTGAGATTGGTGTGGAGATGGGGAGATTGACGGGGGAGATGGGGAGATTGACGGGGGCGATGGGGAGATTGGTGGGGGCGATGGGGAGATTGGTGGGGGCGATGGGGGTTGGGGAGATTGGCGGGAGAGATGGGGAGATGGGGAGATTGGCAGGGGAGATGGGGAGATGGAGGGATGGGGAGATTGGCGAGGGAGATGAAGGGATGGGGAGATGGGAGGGATGGGGAGATTGGTGAGGGAGATGGGTGGATGGGGAGATGAGGAGATTGGCGGGGGGAGATGGGGAGATGAGGAGTTTGGCGGGTGAGATGGGGGGATGGGGAGATGAGGAGATTGGTGGAGTAGATGGGGAAATGGGGAAATGAGAAGATTGGCGGGGGGTGATGGGGAGATTGGCAGGGGATATGGGGAGATGGGGGACTGGGGAGATTGGCGGGGAGATGGGGAGATGGAGGGATGGGGAGACTGGCAGGGAGATGGGAAGATTGGCACAGGAGATGTGGAGATGGGGGGATGGGGAGATTGGCAGGCGCAGTTGGGGAGATGGTGGAAATGTGGAGGTTGGCAGGGGAGATGAGGAGATTGGCGGGGGAGATGGGCGGAAGGGGAGATGAGGAGATTGGCGGGAGGAGATGGGGAGATTGGCAGGGGGAGATTGGCAGGGGAGATGGGGAGATGGGGAAATGGGGGAAAGGGGGAGATGGGGAGGAAGGGGAGATGAGGAGATTGGCGGGGGGAGATGGGGAGATTGGCCGGGGAGATGGGGGGATGGGGAGATTGGCAGGGGAGATGGGGAGATGGGGAAATGGGGGGAAATGGGGAGATGGGGAGATGTGGAGATTGGTGGGGTAGATGGGGAAATGGGGAGATGAGAAGATTGGCGGGGGGTGATGGGGAGATTGGCGGGGGATATGGGGAGATGGAGGGATGGGGAGATTGGCAGGGGAGATGGGGAGATTGGCAGGGAAGTTGGGGGGATAGGGAGATCGGCGGGGGAGTTGGGGGGAATGGGGAGATTGGCAGGGAGATGGGGAGATTGGCGGGGGAGATGGCAAGATGAGGAGATTAGCGGGGGGAGATGGGGAGATTGGCAGGGGGAGATGGGGAGATTGGCGGGGAGATGGGGAGACTGGCAGGAGGGGATGGGGAGATTGGCGGGGAAGATGGGGGGGATGTGGAGATTAGCAGGGGGAGATGGGGAGATTGGCGGGGGAGATGGGGAGATGAGAAGATTGGCGGGGGAAGATGGAGAGATTGGCGGGGAGATGGGGAGATTGGTGGGGGAGATGGGGGGATGGGGAGATGGGGGGATTGGCAGGGGAGATTGGTGGGGGAGATGGGGTGATAGGGAGATTGGCAGGGGAGATGGGGAGATGGGGAAATGGGGGGAGTGGGGAGATGGGGAGATTGGTGGGGGAGATGGGGGGATGGGGAGATGAGGAGATTGGTGGGGTAGATGGAGAAATGGGGAAATGAGAAGATGGGCGGGGGGGGGTGATGGGGAGATTGGCGGGGGATATGGGGAGATGGGGGGATGGGGAGATTGGCAGGGGGAGTTGGGGAGATGGTGGAAATGGGGTGATTGGCAGGGGAGATGGGGAGATTGGCGGGGGAGATGGGGAGATTGGCGGGGGGAGATGGGGAGTTTGGCAGGGGAGATGGGGGGATGGGGAGATTGACAGGAGAGATGGGGAGATGGGCAGTGGAGATGGGGAGATTGGCGAGGGAGATGAGGGGATGGGGACATGGGGAGATTGGTGGGGGAGATGGGTGGATGGGGAGATGGGGTGAAGGGGAGATGGGGGGATGTGGAGATGGAATGGGAGATTGGCAGGGGAGATGGGGAGGTGAGGAGATTGGCGGGGGGAGAAGGGGAGATTGTCGGGGGAGATGGAGAGATGGGGGGTAATGGGGGTGATGGAGAGATGGGGAGATTAGCGTGGGAGATGGGGGGGATAGGGAGATTGGCGGGGGAGATGGGGGATAGGGAGATCGGTGGGGGAGATGGGGGGATGGGGAGATTGGCAGGGAGATGGGGAGATTGGGCGGGGGAGATGGCGAGATGAGGAGATTAGCGGGGGGAGATGGGGAGATTGGCAGGGGGAGATGGGGAGACTGGCAGGAGGGGATGGGGAGATTGGCGGGGAAGATGGGGGGGATATGGAGATTAGCAGGGGGAGATGGGGAGATTGGCGGGGGAGATGGGGAGATGAGAAGATTGGCGGGGGGAGATGGGGAGATTAGCGGGGAGATGGAGGGATGGAGAGATTGGCAGGCAGATGGGGAGATTGGCAGGGAGATGGGAAGATTGGCACGGGAGATGGGGGGAAGATGGGGAGATTGGCGGGGGAGATGGGGTGATGGGGAGATTGGCGGGGGAGATGGGGGGATGGGGAGATGAGGAGATTGGTGGGGTAGATGGGGAAATGGGGAGATGAAAAGATTGGTGGGGGGTGATGGGGAGATTGGCGGGGGATATTGGGAGATTGGCAGGGAGATGGGGAGATGGACGGATGGGGAGATTGGCAGGGAAATGGGAAGATTGGCACAGGAGATGTGGAGATGGGGGGATGGGGAGATTGGCAGGGGGAGATGGGGAGATGGTGGAAATGGGGAGATTGGCAGGGCAGATGGGGAGATTGGCAGGGGGAGATGGGGGGATGGGGAGATTGGCAGGGGAGATGGGGAGATGGGGAAATGGGGGGATTAGGGAGATGGGGAGATGAGGAGATGAGGAGATTGGCGGTGGAGATGGGGTGATTGGCGGGAGAGATGGGATGGTGAGATTGGCGGGCGAGATGGGGAGATTGGCGGGCGAGATGGGGAGTTTGGCGGGCGAGATGGGGAGTTTGGCGGGGGAGATGGGGAGTTTGGCGGGGGAGATGGGGAGTTTGGCGGGGGAGATGGGGAAATTGGCAGGGGAAGATGGGGAAATTGGCAGGGGAAGATGGGGAAATTGGCAGGGGAAGATGGGGAAATTGGCAGGGGAAGATGGGGAAATTGGCAGGGGAAGATGGGGAGATTGGCAGGGGGAGATGGGGAGATTGGCAGGGGGAGATGGGGAGATTGGCAGGGGGAGATGGGGAGATTGGCAGGGGGAGATGGGGAGATTGGCAGGGGGAGATGGGGAGATTGGCAGGGGGAAATGGGGAGATTGGCAGGGGGAAAATGGGGAGATTGGCAGGGGGAAAATGGGGAGATTGGCAGGGGGAAAATGGGGAGATTGGCAGGGGGAAAATGGGGAGATTGGCAGGGGGAAAATGGGGAGATTGGCAGGGGGAAAATGGGGAGATTGGCAGGGGGAAAATGGGGAGATTGGCAGGGGGAAAATGGGAAGATTGGCAGGGGGAAAATGGGGAGATTGGCGGGAGAGGGGGGGAGATTGGCGGGAGAGGGGGGAGATTGGCGGGAGAGGGGGGAGATTGGCGGGGGAGATGGAAAATTGGCAGGAGAGGTGGGGAGATTAGCAGGGGTGATGGAGAGATTGGTGGGGCAGATGGGGAGATTGGCGGGGGGAGATGGGGAGATTGGCAGGGAAGATGGGCAGATTGGCAGTGGGAGATGGGGAGATGGGCCGGGGAGATGGGAAGATTGGCGGGGGAGATGAGGAAATTGGCGGAGATGGAGGATGGGGAGATCGGCAGGGGGAGATGGGGGGATGGGAAGATGAGGAGATTGGTGGGGGAAATTGGGAAATGGGGAGATGAGGAGATTGGCGGGGGGAGATGGGGAGATTGGCAGTGGTAGATGGGGAGATTGGCGGGGAGATGGAGAGATTGGCTGGGGAGATGAGGAGATTGGCTGGGGAGATGAGGAGATTGGCTGGGGAGATGGGGAGATTGGCGGGAGATGTGGGGGGGATGGGGAGATTGGCGGGGAGATGGGGAGATGGGGAAATGGGGGGATGGGGAGATTGGCGGGGGAGATGGGGAGATTGACGGGGGAGATGCGGAGATTGACGGGGGAGATGGGGAGATTGACGGGGGAGATGGGGAGATTGACGGGGGAGATGGGGAGATTGACGGGGGAGATGGGGAGATTGACGGGGGAGATGGGGAGATTGACGGGGGAGATGGGGAGATTGACGGGGGAGATGGGGAGATTGACGGGGAGATGGGGAGATTGACGGGGAGATGGGGAGATTGACGGGGGAGATGGGGAGATTAGTGGGAGAGATGAGGGGATGGGGAGATGGGGAGATTGGTGGGGGAGATGGGTGGATGGAGAGATGGGGGGATGGGAGATTGGTGGGGGAGATGGGGAGATTGGCGGGGCAGTTGGAGAGATGGAGGGATGGGGAGTTGAGGAGATTGGCTGGGCAGATGGGGAGATTGGCGGGGGAGATGGAGGGAAGGGAAAGATTGGCGGGGGAGATGGGGAGATGATGGATGGGGGAATGGGGGGATGGGGTATGGTGAGATGGGGAGATTGGCGGGGGAGATGGGGGGGATAGGGAGATTGCCGGGGGAGATGGGGAGATTGGTGGGGGAGATGGGGGGATGGGGAGATGAGGAGATTGGTGGGGGAAATGGAAATGGGGAGATGAGAAGATTGGCGGGGGGAGATTGGGAGATTGGCGGGGAGATGGAGGGACGGGGAGATTGGCAGGGAGATGGGAAGATTGGCACGGGAGATGTGGAGATGGGGGATGGGGAGATTGGCAGGGGAGTTGTTGAGATGGTGGAAATGGGGAGATGACGAGATGGGCGGGGGAGATGGGGAGATTGGCGGGGGAGATGGGGAGATTGGCGGGGGAGATGGGGAAATGGGGGGAATGGGGAGATGAGGAGATTGGCGGGGGAGATGGGGTGATGGGGAGATGAGGAGATTGGTGGGGTAGATGGGGAAATGGGGAGATGAGAAGATTGGCGAGGGGAGATGAGAAGATTGGCGGGGGGAGATGGGGGGATGGGGAGATTGGCGGGAGAGATGGGAAAATGGGGGGAACGGGGAGATGAGGAGATTGGCGGTGGAGATAGGGTGATGGGGGGATGAGGAGATTGGTGGGGTAGATGGGGAAATGGGGAGATGAGAAGATTGGCGAGGGGAGATGGGGAAATTGGCAGGGGGAGATGGGGGGATTGGCAGGGGGAGATGGGGAGATTGGCGGGGAGATGGAGAGATTGGCTGGGGAGATGAGGAGATTGGCTGGGGAGATGAGGAGATTGGCTGGGGAGATGGGGAGATTGGCGGGAGATGTGGGGGGGATGGGGAGATTGGCGGGGAGATGGGGAGATGGGGAAATGGGGGGATGGGGAGATTGGCGGGGGAGATGGGGAGATTGGCGGGGGAGATGGGGAGATTGACGGGGGAGATGGGGAGATTGACGGGGGAGATGGGGAGATTGACGGGGGAGATGGGGAGATTGACGGGGGAGATGGGGAGATTGACGGGGGAGATGGGGAGATTGACGGGGGAGATGGGGAGATTAGTGGGAGAGATGAGGGGATGGGGAGATGGGGAGATTGGTGGGGGAGATGGGTGGATGGAGAGATGGGGGGATGGGAGATTGGTGGGGGAGATGGGGAGATTGGCGGGGCAGTTGGAGAGATGGAGGGATGGGGAGTTGAGGAGATTGGCTGGGCAGATGGGGAGATTGGCGGGGGAGATGGAGGGAAGGGAAAGATTGGCGGGGGAGATGGGGAGATGATGGATGGGGGAATGGGGGGATGGGGTATGGTGAGATGGGGAGATTGGCGGGGGAGATGGGGGGGATAGGGAGATTGCCGGGGGAGATGGGGGTATGGGGAGATTGGCGGAGGAGATGGGGGGATGGGGAGACTGGCAAGAGGAGATGGGGAGATTGGTGGGGGAGATGGGGGGATGGGGAGATGAGGAGATTGGTGGGGGAAATGGAAATGGGGAGATGAGAAGATTGGCGGGGGGAGATTGGGAGATTGGCGGGGAGATGGAGGGACGGGGAGATTGGCAGGGAGATGGGAAGATTGGCACGGGAGATGTGGAGATGGGGGATGGGGAGATTGGCAGGGGAGTTGTTGAGATGGTGGAAATGGGGAGATGACGAGATGGGCGGGGGAGATGGGGAGATTGGCGGGGGAGATGGGGAGATTGGCGGGGGAGATGGGGAAATGGGGGGAATGGGGAGATGAGGAGATTGGCGGGGGAGATGGGGTGATGGGGAGATGAGGAGATTGGTGGGGTAGATGGGGAAATGGGGAGATGAGAAGATTGGCGAGGGGAGATGAGAAGATTGGCGGGGGGAGATGGGGGGATGGGGAGATTGGCGGGGGAGATGGGAAAATGGGGGGAATGGGGAGATGAGGAGATTGGCGGTGGAGATAGGGTGATGGGGGGATGAGGAGATTGGTGGGGTAGATGGGGAGATTGGCGGGGGCGATGGGGGTTGGGGAGATTGGCGGGAGAGATGGGGGTTGGGGAGATTGGCGGGAGAGATGGGGAGATGGGGAGATTGGCAGGGGAGATGGGGAGATGGAGGGATGGAGAGATTGGCGAGGGAGATGAAGGGATGGGGAGATGGGAGGGATGGGGAGATTGGTGGGGGAGATGGGTGGATGGGGAGATTGGCAGGGGAGATGGGGGGATGGGGAGATGGGGGGAATTGGCAGGGGAGATGGGGAGATTGGCGGGGGAGATGGAGGGAAGGGGAGATGAGGAGATTGGCGGGGGGAGATGGGGAGATTGGCGGGAGAGATGGGGAGATGGGGAGATTGGCAGGGGAGATGGGGAGATGGAGGGATGGGAGATTGGCGAGGGAGATGAAGGGATGGGGAGATGGGAGGGATGGGGAGATTGGTGGGGGAGATGGCTGGATGGGGAGATGAGGAGATTGGCGGGGGGAGATGGGGAGATGAGGAGATTGGCGGGTGAGATGGGGGGATGGGGAGATGAGGAGATTGGTGGAGTAGATGGGGAAATGGGGAGATGAGAAGATTGGCGGGGGGTGATGGGGAGATTGGCGGGGGATATGGGGAGATGGGGGAATGGGGAGATTGGCGGGGAGATGGGGAGATGGAGGGATGGGGAGACTGGCAGGGAGATGGGAAGATTGGTACGGGAGATGTGGAGATGGGGGATGGGGAGATTGGCAGGCGGAGTTGGGGAGATGGTGGAAATGTGGAGGTTGGCAGGGGAGATGGGGAGATTGGCGGGGGAGATGGGCAGAAGGGGAGATGAGGAGATTGGCGGGAGGAGATGGGGAGATTGGCAGGGGGAGATTGGCGGGGGAGATGGGGAGATGGGGAAATGGGGGAAAGGGGGAGATGGGGAGGAAGGGGAGATGAGGAGATTGGCGGGGGGAGATGGGGAGATTGGCAGGGGAGATGGGGGGATGGGGAGATTGGCAGGGGAGATGGGGAGATGGGGAGATGGGGAAATGGGGGGAAATGGGGAGATGGGGAGATGAGGAGATTGGTGGGGTAGATGGGGAAATGGGGAGATGAGAAGATTGGTGGGGGGTGATGGGGAGATTGGCGGGGGATATGGGGAGATTGGCAGGGGGAGTTGGGGAGATGGTGGAAATGGGGAGATTGGCTGGGGAGATGGGGAGATTGGCGGTGCAGATGGGGTGATGGGGAAATTAGCGTGGGAGATCGGGGGATGGGGAGATGGGGGAATGGGAGATTGGCAGGGGAGAAGGGGAGATTGGCAGGGAAGATGGGGAGATGGGGTGATGGGGGGGATGGGGAGATTAGCGTGGGAGATGGGGGATAGGGAGATTGGCGGGGGAGATGGGGAGATTGGCAAGGAAGATGGGGAGATGGGTTGATGGGGGGATGGGGAGATTAGCGTGGGAGATGGGGGGATAGGGAGATTGGCGGGGGAGATGGGGAGATTGGCAAGGAAGATGGGGAGATGGGTTGATGGGGGGATGGGGAGATTAGCGTGGGAGATGGGGGGATAGGGAGATTGGCGGGGGAGATGGGGAGATTGGCAGGGAAGATGGGGAGATGGGGTGATGGGGGGATGGGGAGATTAACGTGGGAGATGGGGGGATAGGGAGATCGGCGGGGGAGTTGGGGGGAATGGGGAGATTGGCAGGGAGATGGGGAGATTGGCGGGGGAGATGGCAAGATGAGGAGATTAGCGGGGGGAGATGGGGAGATTGGCAGGGGGAGATGGGGAGATTGGCGGGGAGATGGGGAGACTGGCAGGAGGGGATGGGGAGATTGGCGGGGAAGATGGGGGGGATATGGAGATTAGCAGGGGGAGATGGGGAGATTGGCGGGGGAGATGGGGAGATGAGAAGATTGGCGGGGGAAGATGGAGAGATTGGCGGGGAGATGGGGAGATTGGTGGGGGAGATGGGGGTTGGGGAGATTGGCGGGAGAGATGGGGAGATTGGCAGGGGAGATGGGGGGATGGGGAGATGCGGGGATTGGCAGGGGAGATGGGGAGATTGGTGGGGGAGATGGGGAGATTGGCAGGGGAGATGGGGGGAATGGGGAGATGGGGAGATTGGTGGGGGAGATGGGGGGATGGGGAGATGAGGAGATTGGTGGGGTAGATGGGGAAATGGGGAGAGGAGAAGATTGGCGGGGGGGCGTTGGGGAGATTGGCGGTGGATATGGGGAGATGGGGGGATGGGGAGATTGGCAGGGGGAGTTGGGGAGATTGGCGGGGGGAGATGGGGAGTTTGGCAGGGGAGATGGGGGGATGGGGAGATTGGCGGGGGAGATGGGGAATGGGGAGATTGGAAAATGGGAATGGGGAGAAGAGGAAATTGGCCGTGGAGATGGGGTGATGGGGGGATGGGGAGATTGGCGGGGGAGATGGGGAGATTGGCAGGGAAGATGGGGGTTGGGGAGATTGACAGGAGAGATGGGGAGATGGGCAGGGGAGATGGGGGGATGGGGAGATTGGCGAGGGAGATGAGGGGATGGGGACATGGGGAGATTGGTGGGGGAGATGGGTGGATGGGGAGATGGGGTGAAGGGGAGATGGGGGGATGGGTTGGTTGGCGGGGGAGATGGGGGGATGTGGAGATGGGGGAATGGGAGATTGGCAGGGGAGATGGGGAGGTGAGGAGATTGGCGGGGGGGAGAAGGGGAGATTGTCGGGGGAGATGGAGAGATGGGGGGGAATGGGGGTGATGGAGAGATGGGGAGATTAGCGTGGGAGATGGGGGGGATAGGGAGATCGGTGGGGGAGATGGAGGGATGGGGAGATTGGCAGGGAGATGGGGAGATTGGGCGGGGGAGATGGCGAGATGAGGAGATTAGCGGGGGGAGATGGGGAGACTGGCAGGAGGGGATGGGGAGATTGGCGGGGAAGATGGGGGGATGTGGAGATTAGCGGGGGAGATGGGGAGATTGGCGGGGGAGATGGGGGGATGGGGAGATAAGGAGATTGGTGGGGGAAATGGGGAAATGGGGAGATGAGAAGATTGGCGGGGGGAGATGGGGAGATTGGCGGGGAGATGGAGGGATGGAGAGATTGGCAGGGAGATGGGGAGATTGGCAGGGAGATGGGAAGATTGGCACGGGAGATGGGGGGAAGATGGGGAGATTGGCGGGGGAGATGGGGAGATGAGGAGATTGGTGGGGTAGACGGGGAAATGGGGAGATAAGAAGATTGGCAGGGGGTGATGGGGAGATTGGCGGGGGATATGGGGAGATGGGCGGGATGGGGAGATTGGCAGGGAGATGGGAAGGTTGGCATGGGTGATGTGGAGATGGGGAGATTGGGAAATTGGCAGGGGGAGTTGGGGAGATGGTGGAAATGGGGAGATTGGCAGGGGAGATTTGCGGGGGGAGATGGGGAGATTGGTGGGGGAGTTGGGGGGATGGGGAGATTGGCGGGGGGAGATGGGGAGATTGGCGGGGGAGATGGGGTGATGGGGAGATTGGCGGGGGAGATGGGGGGATGGGGAGATGAGGAGATTGGCGGGGGGTGATGGGGAGATTGGCGGGGGATATTGGGAGATTGGCAGGGAGATGGGGAGATGGAGGGATGGGGAGATTGGCAGGGAAATGGGAAGATTGGCACGGGAGATGTGGAGATGGGGGGATGGGGAGATTAGCAGGGGGAGATGGGGAGATGGTGGAAATGGGGAGATTGGCAGGGCAGATGGGGAGATGGTGGAAATGGGGAGATTGGCAGGGCAGATGGGGAGATTGGCAGGGGGAGATGGGGGGATGGGGAGATTGGCAGGGGAGATGGGGAGATGGGGAAATGGGGGGATTGGGGAGATGGGGAGATGAGGAGATTGGCGGTGGAGATGGGGTGATTGGCGGGAGAGATGGGATGGTGAGATTGGTGGGGAGATGGGGAGATTGGCGGGGGAGATGGGGAGATTGATGGGGGAGATGGGAAGATTAGTGGGAGAGATGAGGGGATGGGGAGATGGGGAGATTGGTGGGGGAGATGGGTGGATGGAGAGATGGGGGGATGGGAGATTGGTGGGGGAGATGGGGAGATTGGCGGGGCAGATGGAGAGATGAAGAGATGGGGAGTTGAGGAGATTGGCGGGGGAGATGGGGAGGTCAGGAGATTGGCGGGGGGAGAAGGGGAGATTGGCGGGGGAGATGGGGAGATGGAGGGAATGGGGTGGATGGGGGGATGGGGAGATTGGCGGGGGAGATTTGGGTATGGGGAGACTGACGGAGGAGATGGGGGGGATGGGGAGATTGGCAGGGAGATGGGGAGATTGGCGGGGGTGATTGGCAGGGGAGTTGGGAAGATTTGTTGCTGAGATGGGGAGATGGGGGGATGGGGAAATTGGCAGGGGAGATGGGGAGATTGACGGGGGAGATGGGGAGATTGACGGGGGAGATGGGGAGATTGACGGGGGCGATGGGGAGATTGGCGGGGGCGATGGGGGTTGGGGAGATTGGCGGGAGAGATGGGGGTTGGGGAGATTGGCGGGAGAGATGGGGAGATGGGGAGATTGGCAGGGGAGATGGGGAGATGGAGGGATGGGGAGACTGGCGAGGGAGATGAAGGGATGGGGAGATTGGTGGGGGAGATGGGTGGATGGGGAGATTGGCAGGGGAGATGGGGGGATGGGGAGATGGGGCGAATTGGCAGGGGAGATGGGGAGATTGGCGGGGGAGATGGAGGGAAGGGGAGATGAGGAGATTGGCGGGGGGAGATGGGGAGATTGGCGGGAGAGATGGGGAGATGGGGAGATTGGCAGGGGAGATGGGGAGATGGAGGGATGGGGAGATTGGCGAGGGAGATGAAGGGATGGGGAGATGGGAGGCATGGGGAGATTGGTGGGGGAGATGGGTGGATGGGGAGATGAGGAGATTTGCGGGGGGAGATGGGGAGATGAGGAGATTGGCGGGTGAGATGGGGGAATGGGGAGATGAGGAGATTGGTGGAGTAGATGGGGAAATGGGGAAATGAGAAGATTGGAGGGGGGTGATGGGGAGATTGGCGGGGGATATGGGGAGATGGGGGAATGGGGAGATTGGCGGGGAGATGGGGAGATGGAGGGATGGGGAGACTGGCAGGGAGATGGGAAGATTGGTACGGGAGATGTGGAGATGGGGGGATGGGGAGATTGGCAGGCGGAGTTGGGGAGATGGTGGAAATGTGGAGGTTGGCAGGGGAGATGGGGAGATTGGCGGGGGAGATGGGCGGAAGGGGAGATGAGGAGATTGGCGGGAGGAGATGGGGAGATTGGCAGGGGGAGATTGGCGGGGGAGATGGGGAGATGGGGAAATGGGGGAAAGGGGGAGATGGGGAGGAAGGGGAGATGAGGAGATTGGCGGGGGGAGATGGCGAGATTGGCAGGGGAGATAGGGGGATGGGGAGATGGGGAAATGGGGGGAAATGGGGAGATGGGGAGATGAGGAGATTGGTGGGGTAGATGGGGAAATGGGGAGATGAGAAGATTGGCGGGGGGTGATGGGGAGATTGGCGGGGGATATGGGGAGATGG
This sequence comes from Chiloscyllium punctatum, assembly GCF_047496795.1. Classification (NCBI taxonomy): domain Eukaryota; kingdom Metazoa; phylum Chordata; class Chondrichthyes; order Orectolobiformes; family Hemiscylliidae; genus Chiloscyllium; species Chiloscyllium punctatum. Next base: position 64,595,427 of record NC_092750.1, on the reverse strand, counting down.
GGGGATGGGGAGATTGGCGGGGGAGATGGGGAGATGGGGAGGTCAGGAGATTGGCGGGGGGAGAAGGGGAGATTGGCGGGGGAGATGGGGAGATGGGCGGGATGGGGAGATTGGCAGGGAGATGGGAAGGTTGGCACGGGTGATGTGGAGTTGGGGAGATTGGGAGATTGGCAGGGGGAGTTGGGGAGATGGTGGAAATGGGGAGATTGGCAGGGGAGATGGGGAGATTTGCGGGGGGAGATGGAGAGATTGGTGGGGGAGTTGGGGGGATGGGGAGATTGGCGGGGGGAGATGGGGAGATTGGCGGGGGAGATGGGGTGATGGGGAGATTGGCGGGGGAGATGGGGGGATGGGGAGATGAGGAGATTGGTGGGGTAGATGGGGAAATGGGGAGATGAAAATATTGGCGGGGGGTGATGGGGAGATTGGCGGGGAATATTGGGAGATTGGCAGGGAGATGGGGAGATGGAGGGATGGGGAGATTGGCATGGAAATGGGAAGATTGGCACGGGAGATGTGGAGATGGGGGGATGGGGAGATTGGCAGGGGGAGTTGGGGAGATGGTGGAAATGGGGAGATTGGCAGGGGAGATGGGGAGATTGGCGGGGGGAGATGGGGAGATTGGCGGGGGAGTTGGGGGGATGGGGAGATTGGCAGGGGGAGATGGGGAGATGGTGGAAATGGGGAGATTGGCAGGGCAGATGGGGAGATTGGCAGGGGGAGATGGGGGGATGGGGAGATTGGCAGGGGAGATGGGGAGATGAGGAGATTGGCGGTGGAGATGGGGTGATTGGTGGGAGAGATGGGATGGTGAGATTGGTGGGGAGATGGGGAGATTGGCGGGGGAGATGGGGAGATTGACGGGGGAGATGGGGAGATTGACGGGGGAGATGGGGTGTTTGGCGGGGGAGATTGCGAAATTGGCAGGGGGAGATGGGGAAATTGGCAGGGGGAGATGGGGAAATTGGCAGGGGGAGATTGGCAGGGGGAAATGGGGAGATTGGCAGGGGGAAATGGGGAGATTGGCAGGGGGAAAATGGGGAGATTGGCGGGAGAGGGGGGGAGATTGGCGGGAGAGGGGGGGAGATTGGCGGGAGAGGGGGGGGAGATTGGCGGGAGAGGGGGGGGAGATTGGCGGGAGAGGGGGGGGGGAGATTGGCGGGGGAGATGGGAAATTGGCAGGAGAGGTGGGGAGATTGGCAGGGGAGATGGAGAGATTGGTGGGGCAGATGGGGAGATTGGCGGGGGGAGATGGGGAAATTGGCAGGGAAGATGGGCAGATTGGCAGTGGGATATGGGGAGATGGGCCGGGGAGATGGGGAAATTGGCGGGGGAGATGAGGAAATTGGCGGAGATGGAGGATGGGGAGATCGGCAGGGGGAGATGGGGGGATGGGGAGATGAGGAGATTGGTGGGGGAAATTGGGAAATGGGGAGATGAGGAGATTGGCGGGGGGAGATGAGGAGATTGGCTGGGGAGATGAGGAGATTGGCTGGGGAGATGAGGAGATTGGCTGGGGAGATTGGCTGGGGAGATGGGGAGATTGGCTGGGGAGATGGGGAGATTGGCTGGGGGAGATGGGGAGATTGGCTGGGGGAGATGGGGAGATTGGCTGGGGGAGATGGGGAGATTGGCTGGGGGAGATGGGGAGATTGGCAGGAGATATGGGGGGGATGGGGAGATTGGCGGGGAGATGGGGAGATGGGGAAATGGGGAGATGAGGAGATTGGTGGTGGAGATGGGGTGATGGGGGGATGGGGAGATTGGCTGGGGAGATGGGGGGGATAGGGAGATTGGCGGGGGAGATGGGGGTATGGGGAGATTGGCGGAGGAGATGGGGGGATGGGGAGATTGGCAGGGAGATGGGGGGATGGGGAGACTGGCAAGAGGAGATGGGGAGATTGGTGGGGGAGATGGGGGGATGGGGAGATGAGGAGATTGGTGGGGGAAATGGAAATGGGGAGATGAGAAGATTGGCGGGGAGGTGGAGGGACGGGGAGATTGGCAGGGAGATGGGAAGATTGGCACGGGAGATGTGGAGATGGGGGGATGGGGAGATTGGTAGGGGAGTTGTGGAGATGGTGGAAATGGGGAGATTGGCAGGGGAGATGGGGAGATTGGCAGGGATATGGGGGGAGTTGGGGAGACTGACAGGAGGAGATGGGGGATGGGGAGACTGGCGGGGAAGATGGGTGGGATTGTGAGATTGGCAGGGGGAGATGTGGAGATTGGCGGGCGAGATGGGGGGATGAGGAGATTGGTGGGGGAGATGGGGAAATGGGGAGATGAGAAGATTAGCAGGGAGATGGAGGGATGGGGAGATTGGCAGGGAGATGGGAAGATTGGCACGGGAGATGTGGAGATGGGGGGGAATGGGGAGATTGGCAGGGGGAGTTGGGGAGATTGGCGGGGGAGATGGGGTGAAGGGGAGATGAGGAGATTGGCGGGGGGAGTTGGGGAGATTGGCGGGGGGAGATGGGGGGATGGGGAGATTAGCGGGGGAGATGGGGAAATGGGGAGAATGGGGAGATGAGGTGATTGGCGGTGGAGATGGGGTGATGGGGAGATTGGCAGGGGAGATGGGGGATGGGGAGATTGGCTGGGGGAGATGGGGGGAATGGGGTGATTGGCAGGAGACATGGGGAGATGGGATGGTGAGATTGGTGGGCAGATGGGGAGATTGGCGGGGGAGATGGGGAGATTGACGGGGGAGATGGGGAGATTGACGGGGGAGATGGGGAGATTGACGGGGGAGATTGGCAGGGTGATGGGAAAGTGGCGGGAGGGGTGGAGAGATTGGCAAGGGGAGATGGGGAGATTGGTGGGGCAGGTGGGGAGATTGGCAGGGGGAGATGGGGAAATTGGCAGGGAAGATGGGGAGATTGGCAATGGGAGATGGGGAAATTGGCGGGGTGATGGGGAGATGGGGAGATTGCGGGGGAGATGGGGGGAAGGGGAGATGAGGAGATTGGCGGGGTGAGATGGGAAGATTAGTGGGAGAGATGGGGGGATGGGGAGATTGGCGGGTGAGATGGGGAGATGGGGAGATGGGGAAATGGGGGGAATGGGGAGATGGGGAGATGAGGATATTGGCGGTGGAGATGTGGTGATGGGGAGATTGGCAGGGGGAGATGGATAGATTGGTTGAGGAGATAGGGGATGGGGAGATTGGCAGGGGGAGAAGGGGAGATTGGCAGGGGGAGATGGGGAGATTGGTGGGGTAGATGGTGGGGTGGGGAGATTGGCAGGGGAAATGAGGAGCTTAGCGGGGGGAGATGGGGAGATTGGCAGGGGGAGATGGGGAGATTGGCGGGGAGATGGGGCTTGCGGGGTGGGGAGATTGCCGGGGGAGATGGAGGGATGGGGAGATTGGCAGGGGGAGATGGGGAGATTGGGGGATGGGGAGATTGGCGGGGGGGGATTGGCAGGGGGAGATGGGGAGATTGGCGGGGAGGTGGGGAGATGGGGAGATGAGGAGATTTGCGGGGGGAGATGGGGAGATTGGCAGGGGAGATGGGTAGATTGGTGGGGAGATGTGGAGATTGGCCGGGCAGATTGGCAGGGGAGATGTGGAGATTGGCGGGGCAGATGGGGAGATTGGCGGGGGAGATGGAGAAATTAGCAGGGGGAGATGGGGAAATTGGCAGGGGGAGATGGGGGATCGGGAGATTGGCAGGGGGAGTTGGGGAGATGGGTAGATTGGCAGGGGAGATGGGGAGATGAGGAGATTGGCGGGAGAGATGGGGAGATTGGCGGGGGAGATGGGGAGATTGGCGGGGGCGATTGGCGGGGGAGTTGGGAAGATTGGTGGGTGAGATGGGCGAAGGGGAGATTGGCAGGGGGAGAAGGGGATATGAGGAAGTTGGCAGGTGGAGATGGGGAGATTGGCAGGGGGAGATTGGGAGATTGGCGGGGAGATGGGGGGGATGGGGAGACTGACAGGAGGAGATGGGGAGATGGGGGATGGGGAGATTGGCGGGGAAGATGGGGGGGATGGGGAGATTGGCAGGGGGAGATGTGGAGATGGGGGATGGGGAGATTGGCGGGGAAGATGGGGGGGAATGGGGAGACTGACAGGAGGAGATGGGGAGATGGGGGATGGGGAGATTGGCGGGGAAGATGGGGGGGATGGGTAGATTGGCAGGGGGAGATGTGGAGATTGGCGGGCGAGATGGGGGGATGAGGAGGTTGGTGGGGGAGATGGGGAAATGGGGAGATGAGAAGATTGGCAGGGAGATGGAGGGATGGGGAGATTGGCAGGGAGATGGGAAGATTGGCAGGGGAGATGTGGAGAAGGGGGGAATGGGGAGATTGGCAGGGGGAGTTGGGGAGATTGGCGGGGGAGATGGGGTGAAGGGGAGATGAGAAGATTGGCGGGGGGAGATGGGGAGATTGGCGGGGGAGATGGTGGGATGGGGAGATTGGCGGGGGAGATGGGGAAATGGGGAGATTGGCAGGGGAGATGGGGGATGGGGAGGTTGGTGGGGGAGATGGGGGGGAATGGGGTGATTGGGGGAGAGATGGGGAGATGGGATGGTGAGATTGGCGGGGGAGATGGGGAGATTGACGGGGGAGATGGGGAGATTGGCAGGGTGATGGGAAATTGGCGGGTGGGGTGGAGAGATTGGCAAGGGGAGATAGGGAGATTGGTGGGGCAGATGGGGAGATTGGCAGGGGGAGATGGGGAAATTGGCAGGGAAGATGGGGAGATTGGCAATGGGAGATGGGGAAGTTGGCGGGGAGATGGGGAAATTGGCGGGGAGATGGGGAAATTGGCGGGGAGATGGGGTGAAGGGGAGATGAGGAGATTGGCCGGGGGAGATGGGAAGATTAGTGGGAGAGATGGGGGGATGGGGAGATTGGCGGATGAGATGGGGAGATGGGGAAATGGGGGGAATGGGGAGATGAGGAGATTGGCGGTGGAGATGTGGTGATGGGGAGATTGGCAGGGGGAGATGGATAGATTGGTGGAGGAGATAGGGGATGGGGAGATTGGCAGGGGGAGATGGGGACATTGGCAGGGGGAGATGGGGAGATTGGTGGGGTAGATGGTGGGGTGGGGAGATTGGCAGGGGAGATGAGGAGCTTAGCAGGGGGAGATGGGGAGATTGGCAGGGGGAGATGGGGAGATTGGCGGGGAGATGGGGGTTGGGGGGTGGGGAGATTGGCGGGGGAGATGGAGGGATGGGGAGATTGGCGGGGGAGATGGAGGGATGGGGAGATTGGCGGGGGAGATGGGGAGATTGGAGGATGGGGTGATTGGCGGGGGGAGATTGGCAGGGAGAGATGGGGAGATTGGCGGGGAAGATGGGCAGATTGGCAGTGGAGATGGGGAGATGGGCCGGGGAGATGGGGAATTTGGCGGGGGAGAAGAGGAAATTAGCGGAGATGGAGGATGGGGAGATCGGCAGGGGGAGATGGGGGGATGGAGAGATGAGGAGATTGGCGGGGGGAGATGGGGAGATTGGTGGGGCAGATGGGGAGATTTGCAGGGGGAGATGGGGAGATTGGCAGTGGGAGATGGGGAGATTGGCTGTGGAGATGAGGAGATTGGCTGGGGGAGATGGGGAGATTGGCTGGGGGAGATGGGGAGATTGGCTGGGGGAGATGGGGAGATTGGCGGGAGATATGGGGGGGATGGGGAGATTGGCAGGGGAGATGGGGAGATGGTGAAATGGGGAGATGAGGAGATTGGTGGTGGAGATGGGGTGATGGGGGGATGGGGAGATTGGCGGGGGAGATGGGGAGATTGGCGGGGGAGAAGGGGAGATTGACGGGGGAGATGGGGAGGTGGGAGAGATGAGGGGATGGGGAGATGGGGAGATTGGTGGGGGAGATGGGTGGATGGAGAGATGGGGGGATGGGAGATTGGTGGGGGAGATGGGGAGATTGGCGGGGCAGATGGAGCGATGGAGGGATGGGGAGTTGAGTAGATTGGCAGGGCAGATGGGGAGATTGGCGGGGGAGATGGGGAGGTCAGGAGGTTGGCGGGAGGAGAAGGGGAGATTGGCGGGGGAGATGGAGGGAAGGGGGAGATTGGCGGGGGTGATGGAGGGAAGGGAAAGATTGGCGGGGGAGATGGGGAGATGATGGATGGGGGAATGGGGGGTATGGGGGATGGGGAGATGGGGAGATTGGTGGGGGAGACGGGGGGATAGGGAGATTGGCGGGGGAGATGGGGGTATGGGGAGATTGGCGGAGGAGATGGGGGGATGGGGAGATTGACAGGGAGATGGGGGGATGGGGAGACTGGCAAGAGGAGATGGGGAGATTGGCGGGGGAGATGGGGGGGGATGGGGAGATGAGGAGATTGTGGGGGAAATGGAAATGGGGAGATGAGAAGATTGGCGGGGGAGATTGGGAGATTGGCGGGGAGATGGAGGGACGGGGAGATTGGCAGGGAGATGGAAAGATTGGCACGGGAGATGTGGAGATGGGGGGGATGGGGAGATTGGCAGGGGGAGTTGGGGAGATTGGCGGGGGAGATGGGGTGAAGGGGAGATGGGGAGATTTGCGGGGGAGATGGGGAAATGGGGGGAATGGGGAGATGAGGAGATTGGCGGTGGAGATGGGGTGATGGGGAGATTGGCAGGGGAGATGGGGGATGGGGAGATTGGCGGGGGAGATGGGGGGAATGGGGTGATTGGCGGGAGAGATGGGGAGATGGGATAGTGAGATTGGCGGGGAGATGGTGAGATTGGCGGGGGAGATGGGGAGATTGACGGGGCAGATGGGGAGATTGACGGGGCAGATGGGGAGATTGGCGGGAGGGGTGGAGAGATTGGCAAGGGGAGATAGGGAGATTGGTGGGGCAGATGGGGAGATTGGCAGGGGGAGATGGGGAAATTGGCAGGGAAGATGGGGAGATTGGCAATGGGAGATGGGGAAATTGGCGGGGAGATGGGGAGATTGCGGGGGAGATGGGGGGAAGGGGAGATGCGGAGATTGGCGGGGAGATAGGGAGATTGGTGGGGCAGATGGGGAGATTGGCAGGGGGAGATGGGGAAATTGGCAGGGAAGATGGGGAGATTGGCAATGGGAGATGGGAAAATTGGCAGGGGGAGATGGGGAGATTGGCAGGGGAGATGGGAAGATTAGTGGGAGAGATGGGGGGATGGGGAGATTGGCGGGTGAGATGGGGAGATGTGGAAATGGGGGGAATGGGGAGATGGGGAGATGAGGAGATTGGCGGTGGAGATGTGGTGATGGGGAGATTGGCAGGGGGAGATGGATAGATTGGTGGAGGAGATAGGGGATGGGGAGATTGGCAGGGGGAGAAGGAGAGATTGGCAGGGGGAGATGGGGAGATTGGCAGGGGGAGATGGGGAGATTGGTGGGGTAGATGGTGGGGTGGGGAGATTGGCAGGGGAGATGAGGAGCTTAGCGGGGGGAGATGGGGAGATTGGCAGGGGGAGATGGGGAGATTGGCAGGGAGGTGGGGGTTGGGGGGTGGGGAGATTGGCGGGGGAGATGGAAGGATGGGGAGATTGGCAGGGGGAGATGGGGAGATTGGAGGATGGGGAGATTGGCAGGGGGAGATTGGCAGGGGGAGATGGGGAGATTGGCGGGGAGGTAGGGAGATGAGGAGATTTGCGGGGGGAGATGGGGAGATTGGCAGGGGAGATGGGTAGATTGGCGGGGAGATGTGGAGATTGGCGGGGCAGATGGGGAGATTGGCAGGGGAGATGGGGAGATTGGCGGGGGGGTGGGGAGATTGGCGGGGCAGATGGGGAGATTGGCAGGGGGAGATGGGGGATCGGGAGATTGGCAGGGGGAGTTGGGGAGATGGGTAGATTGGCGGGGGAGATGGGGAGATGAGGTGATTGGCGGGGGAGATGGGGAGATTGGCGGGGAAGATGGGGAGATTGGCAGGGGGAGATGGATAGATTGGTTGAGGAGATAGGGGATGGGGAGATTGGCAGGGGGAGAAGGGGAGATTGGCAGGGGGAGATGGGGAGATTGGTGGGGTAGATGGTGGGGTGGGGAGATTGGCAGGGGAAATGAGGAGCTTAGCGGGGGGAGATGGGGAGATTGGCGGGAGGGGTGGAGAGATTGGCAAGGGGAGATAGGGAGATTGGTGGGGCAGATGGGGAGATTGGCAGGGGGAGATGGGGAAATTGGCAGGGAAGATGGGGAGATTGGCAATGGGAGATGGGGAAATTGGCGGGGAGATGGGGAGATTGCGGGGGAGATGGGGGGAAGGGGAGATGCGGAGATTGGCGGGGAGATAGGGAGATTGGTGGGGCAGATGGGGAGATTGGCAGGGGGAGATGGGGAAATTGGCAGGGAAGATGGGGAGATTGGCAATGGGAGATGGGAAAATTGGCAGGGGGAGATGGGGAGATTGGCAGGGGAGATGGGGAGATTAGTGGGAGAGATGGGGGGATGGGGAGATTGGCGGGTGAGATGGGGAGATGTGGAAATGGGGGGAATGGGGAGATGGGGAGATGAGGAGATTGGCGGTGGAGATGTGGTGATGGGGAGATTGGCAGGGGGAGATGGATAGATTGGTGGAGGAGATAGGGGATGGGGAGATTGGCAGGGGGAGAAGGGGAGATTGGCAGGGGGAGATGGGGAGATTGGCAGGGGGAGATGGGGAGATTGGTGGGGTAGATGGTGGGGTGGGGAGATTGGCAGGGGAGATGAGGAGCTTAGCGGGGGGAGATGGGGAGATTGGCAGGGGGAGATGGGGAGATTGGCAGGGAGGTGGGGGTTGGGGGGTGGGGAGATTGGCGGGGGAGATGGAAGGATGGGGAGATTGGCAGGGGGAGATGGGGAGATTGAAGGATGGGGAGATTGGCGGGGGGAGATTGGCAGGGGGAGATGGGGAGATTGGCGGGGAGGTAGGGAGATGAGATTTGCGGGGGGAGATGGGGAGATTGGCAGGGGAGATGGGGAGATTGGCGGGGAGATGTGGAGATTGGCGGGGCAGATGGGGAGATTGGCAGGGGAGATGGGGAGATTGGCGGGGGAGATGGGGAGATTGGCGGGGGAGATGGGGAGATTGGCGGGGGAGATGGGGAGATTGGCGGGGGAGATGGGGAGATTGGCAGGGGGAGATGGGGGATCGGGAGATTGGCAGGGGGAGTTGGGGAGATGGGTAGATTGGCGGGGGAGATGGGGAGATGAGGTGATTGGCGGGGGAGATGGGGAGATTGGCGGGGAAGATGGGGAGATTGGCAGGGGGAGATGGATAGATTGGTTGAGGAGATAGGGGATGGGGAGATTGGCAGGGGGAGAAGGGGAGATTGGCAGGGGGAGATTGGTGGGGTAGATGGTGGGGTGGGGAGTTGGCAGGGGAAATGAGGAGCTTAGCGGGGGGAGATGGGGAGATTGGCGGGAGGGGTGGAGAGATTGGCAAGGGGAGATAGGGAGATTGGTGGGGCAGATGGGGAGATTGGCAGGGGGAGATGGGGAAATTGGCAGGGAAGATGGGGAGATTGGCAATGGGAGATGGGGAAATTGGCGGGGAGATGGGGAGATTGCGGGGGAGATGGGGGGAAGGGGAGATGCGGAGATTGGCGGGGAGATAGGGAGATTGGTGGGGCAGATGGGGAGATTGGCAGGGGGAGATGGGGAAATTGGCAGGGAAGATGGGGAGATTGGCAATGGGAGATGGGAAAATTGGCAGGGGGAGATGGGGAGATTGGCAGGGGAGATGGGAAGATTAGTGGGAGAGATGGGGGGATGGGGAGATTGGCGGGTGAGATGGGGAGATGTGGAAATGGGGGGAATGGGGAGATGGGGAGATGAGGAGATTGGCGGTGGAGATGTGGTGATGGGGAGATTGGCAGGGGGAGATGGATAGATTGGTGGAGGAGATAGGGGATGGGGAGATTGGCAGGGGGAGAAGGGGAGATTGGCAGGGGGAGATGGGGAGATTGGCAGGGGGAGATGGGGAGATTGGTGGGGTAGATGGTGGGGTGGGGAGATTGGCAGGGGAGATGAGGAGCTTAGCTGGGGGAGATGGGGAGATTGGCAGGGGGAGATGGGGAGATTGGCAGGGAGGTGGGGGTTGGGGGGTGGGGAGATTGGCAGGGGAGATGGAAGGATGGGGAGATTGGCAGGGGGAGATGGGGAGATTGGAGGATGGGCAGATTGGCGGGGGGAGATTGGCAGGGGGAGATGGGGAGATTGGCGGGGAGGTAGGGAGATGAGGAGATTTGCGGGGGGAGATGGGGAGATTGGCAGGGGAGATGGGTAGATTGGCGGGGAGATGTGGAGATTGGCGGGGCAGATGGGGAGATTGGCAGGGGAGCTGGGGAGATTGGCGGGGGGGTGGGGAGATTGGCGGGGCAGATGGGGAGATTGGCGGGGGAGATGGGGAGATTGGCAGGGGGAGATGGGGGATCGGGAGATTGGCAGGGGGAGTTGGGGAGATGGGTAGATTGGCGGGGGAGATGGGGAGATGAGGTGATTGGCGGGGGAGATGGGGAGATTGGCGGGGAAGATGGGGAGATTGGCAGGGGGAGATGGATAGATTGGTTGAGGAGATAGGGGATGGGGAGATTGGCAGGGGGAGAAGGGGAGATTGGCAGGGGGAGATGGGGAGATTGGTGGGGTAGATGGTCGGGTGGGGAGATTGGCAGGGGAAATGAGGAGCTTAGCGGGGGGAGATGGGGAGATTGGCAGGGGGAGATGGGGAGATTGGCGGGGAGATGGGGCTTGCGGGGTGGGGAGATTGCCGGGGGAGATGGAGGGATGGGGAGATTGGCAGGGGGAGATGGGGAGATTGGGGGATGGGGAGATTGGCGGGGGGGGATTGGCAGGGGGAGATGGGGAGATTGGCGGGGAGGTGGGGAGATGGGGAGATGAGGAGATTTGCGGGGGGAGATGGGGAGATTGGCAGGGGAGATGGGTAGATTGGTGGGGAGATGTGGAGATTGGCCGGGCAGATTGGCAGGGGAGATGTGGAGATTGGCGGGGCAGATGGGGAGATTGGCGGGGGAGATGGAGAAATTAGCAGGGGGAGATGGGGAAATTGGCAGGGGGAGATGGGGGATCGGGAGATTGGCAGGGGGAGTTGGGGAGATGGGTAGATTGGCAGGGGAGATGGGGAGATGAGGAGATTGGCGGGAGAGATGGGGAGATTGGCGGGGGCGATTGGCGGGGGAGTTGGGAAGATTGGTGGGTGAGATGGGCGAAGGGGAGATTGGCAGGGGGAGAAGGGGATATGAGGAAGTTGGCAGGTGGAGATGGGGAGATTGGCAGGGGGAGATTGGGAGATTGGCGGGGAGATGGGGGGGATGGGGAGACTGACAGGAGGAGATGGGGAGATGGGGGATGGGGAGATTGGCGGGGAAGATGGGGGGGATGGGGAGATTGGCAGGGGGAGATGTGGAGATGGGGGATGGGGAGATTGGCGGGGAAGATGGGGGGGAATGGGGAGACTGACAGGAGGAGATGGGGAGATGGGGGATGGGGAGATTGGCGGGGAAGATGGGGGGGATGGGGAGATTGGCAGGGGGAGATGTGGAGATTGGCGGGCGAGATGGGGGGATGAGGAGGTTGGTGGGGGAGATGGGGAAATGGGGAGATGAGAAGATTGGCAGGGAGATGGAGGGATGGGGAGATTGGCAGGGAGATGGGAAGATTGGCAGGGGAGATGTGGAGATGGGGGGGATGGGGAGATTGGCAGGGGGAGTTAGGGAGATTGGCGGGGGAGATGGGGTGAAGGGGAGATGAGGAGATTGGCGGGGAGATGGGGGTTGGGGGATGGGGAGATTGGCAGGGGGAGGTGGGGAGACTGGCGGGGAGATGGGGAGTTGGGGTGTTTGGCGGGGGAGATGGGGAGTTGGGGTGTTTGGCGGGGGAGATGGGGAGTTGGGGTGTTTGGCGGGGGAGATGGGGAGTTGGGGTGTTTGGCGGGGGAGATGGGGGGATGGGGTGTTATCCCTTTCCCAACACCCTCGCCACTCTAGCCCCGGTGGTCACTTCCCCGCAAACTCCCTGGGATTCCCTCTCCCCATCCCCCTCCTCACCGGGAGCTGCCGATCTCTTTCAGAGGGAACTCTTCGAGACTCTGCGCGTATCCTGCAGCCTCCACGGGGGGGAGGACCAGCGCCGAGCCCTGACAGCCGAACCCGTCCGCCATGGGCCCGCTCCAACCGCCGCAACGACTGTTCCCATAGCAACCGGTACGCAACCCGCGTTGCACATGTGCAGCAATGGGGGCGGGGCTGAGTTTCCAGTCAGCCAATGGGAAAAGGGAGCCGCCGCTCTATATCCGCGTCCAGGAATAATCACCGCCCATTTGATTTACGTCACCGTGGAGTCCCGCCCTATGTGGGTGGGGCTTGATATGTCCACGCCCCATTCAAGTTGTGTCCGAAAGGAGACCTACCTCAGTGGGTGTGTCCCACCAAAACCACGCCTACAGTGGGCGTGTCCCAGGGCAAAGATTCCCTCCCCTTGGCTGTGTCTTTCAGTCGAGCCCACCTGAAAAAGTGTCCAGATTCTAGGTTCAGGAAAGGAATATATTTTATTAATGGTTTCTATGTCTAGCTCTAGTTTTTGTCTCAGATTTCCCAAGTTCTTTGATTTTATTCTACTAATGTATTTGCTGATAATGTAATTATCAGGCCTGATTTTGATGGATATTTAGCACTGTCAGTCTTGCTTAGACTTGACCCTGCATCTGTCAACTCAAAGCATTTTTGACCAAAATGTTCTAAAACCTTTGTTAATAGGGCAAGGCAAAGGGGCACCTGAGGGAAAAGGGCAATCTGCTAGGTCAACCATGAGATTTAAATAAACGAAGGTGAACAACACATCACTTGAAATGGTGGTGAATTAGAATAATAGACGGTACAGAAAGAGAAATACAAAAATACTGGACCAACAGAGTCATTGAGTCATACAGCATGGAAACAGATCCTTTGGCCCAACACATCCATGCCACCCATGTTCCCTAAACTGAACTAGTCCTATTTGCCTGTTTTTGGTCCATATCCCTCTAAACCTCTATCCACGTACTTGACCAAATGTCTTTAAATGTTGTAATTGTACCCGCCTCTACCACTTCCTGTTGTAGCTTTTCTGATGTACACTCCACTGTGATTTACAGCGATTGGAGCTCACCCATAGCAATGGTACCAAACTAAATGGTACCCAAAGATTATGTGTGGGCTATTGGAAAGTCAATACAGTCTTATTCATATCCTATTCCATGTTTGGAAGACTGTATTGAGAAGGTGGGACAAGCAACTTATATTTCTAAATTGGACTGACTCAGTGGATACTGGCAATTACCTTTATCTGAAAGAGTGAAGACAATTTTGGCTTTCATAACATCAAATGGACTATACCAATTTAAAGCCATGCAGTTTGATAGAAAAATGTACCAGCCACATTTCAAAGACTGGTGATTTTTAGTCACACATGGAAGGAAAATTTGCAGCACCTATTGGAATTGTTTGATTAACTTCAGAAGGCAGCCTTGGTGATCAGGGAGGAGAAAGTGAGGACTGCAGATGCTGGAGATCAGAGTCAAGAGTGTGGTGCTGGAAAAGCACAGCAGGTGAGGCAGCATCCTAGAAGCAGGAGAATCGACATTTCGGGCAAGAGCCTTTCATCCTTGGTGATCAGTCTGGCTAAGAGTGAGTTTGCAAAAGCCCAAGTCACATTCTTGAGCCATGTTATTGGACATTGACAGATGGCCCCACAGTATGTAACAACAAAAGGGAATTTTCCATACCATCAACAAAGATGGCATTATTTTGATTCCTGGGATTGACTGGGTTTTATCAGAAGTTCATACCAAAATTTAGCAGTGTGGTTGCTCTACTGACTGACTTACTGAAGTGCAGAAAATTTCAGTGGATGGTGGACTGTCAGAAGGCCTTTGACTGCCTGAAAGCTGTGGTAACTACTGCCCAAGTGTTAGCCACACCTAATTATACAAAGCCTTTCAAGTTGGTTATCAATGCAAGTGATGTGGGTGTCAGTGCTGTATTCTTACAAGAAGATAACGAGAAGATAGAGAGAGAAGGGTGCTTTTCCAGAAGATTGAATACTCATCAACAGAAATATTCCACAATTATAATATTTCAACATTTATATTGTCAGTAATATGTCTGAGACAATTATATATACTGATCATAACACATTAAAGTTTTTGGAGAAATTTTAGGACAAAAATTCTAGACTGTTTAGACGGCGCTTATTACTGCAGCCATTCATTTTGAAAATTATACACGTGGCAAGATGAGAAAATGTAATTGCCGACTTGCTTTCGTGACTTTGATGAAGAAAGATGGAAGCGTCCGGTGGCAGAGGTAAACAGACTGAAATTGATTGTGTGAGTGAATTGTTGCATGCTTAGAGTCAATGTAATGTATATGTATTATCGTGGACTAGTAGAGTAAGACCAAGCGCTGTTTTTAAAAAATGAAGTCATCAATGTGACAATACTGTGGCTTTAAGAGGTTGTTTCATTCTGGTTTCTTTTAAAAGAGAGATTGAAGAAAAGTTGCCAAGCTGGCTACTGAAAGCCACTTGAGTAAACAGCTTGGTAGATTTTTTTTAAATGCAGCCTGAGTGGGTGTAGTTAACTCTCACAGATCAGGATTTCTGGGTAACATCAGAATCTGTTGGGGTCTCAACAGTGTTGGAAGCTTCAGTGAATGTCTCCTGGCTGTTACTTTCTCCGAATTTTCTCTTAATGATTTTTCCTCCTGAATTGGAGAACTGCATGTGCGAATTTGTGTCCGAAATTTCTTTTTTTTGCTAAGGAAAATGTTTATGGAATGTTATTATATTGGAACAGTCAATTACTAATAGTTACTGAATCTATTATACGGTTAGGTTTTCTTATAAAGTGTAGTTATTCTATATTCCTTTTGCTTTGGCTGTATTTTAATTGCAATGTTTAAATAAATTGATTTTTGCTTAACATTGAATCAGTTGCCCAGTTGCATTGCACCTGGAACAGGCATTTTACATTTAGTGTTAAAATAAGAAATATTTAGGGTCTATAATATTTTGAGGGTGTCTGGTCTGGTCCATAACAAGAGCTTAGTTGTATAGTTACCCAGAAGTTAGTCAAGATGTTTCTATCTATCATTTCTTGGCTAAATATCCAGATAAATATGTCAAAACTCTCAGTAGTCTTTCACTCTACTTCAGAGTTGGATCCATAGCATCACAGGGAGTAGGGTAATTTCCTCTTGGCAGCTGGAACTTCCAGGACAAATCCAATGGAGGCCAGTCCATTGGGACCTCTCTGGAGTATCAACATTCATCTTGCATTCTACATCATGTCTCTGAGGATTGGGAGAGCAAAAGACCTGGGCCAGTGTGCTTTAGATTTTAATTGAGGGATAAATAAATAAGTAGGCTAACCGGGAAAGCCTGTCACTCAATTTTGGACAAACAGACATTTTGTCTGAAAGATAGCACTAGCAACAGTTAACAATCCTTTAGTACTTCACTAAATTTTGCACTCAAATCCCTGTTATGCACCAGACCAAACCCCTTTAAAATATATTAAGAAGATAGCCTAAACCCTAACATTTTCTTATTTTTAAAAGTAAGTGTAAGACGTTGCGTTGCAGATGCAATTCAATTGGTCAAATTACCTGACTTAATCAAAATACACTTTATTTGTACACCACAGTTAAAGTACAGACAAATAAAAACTTAAGAAAATTACTACTAACCAACAGTTCCAATATACTAACATCCTATAAAAACACCCTTGGCAATGGCAAATTCAGTAAAATAGATAGTCTCACATGCAATTCTAGCAGTAGGAAGAGAACACCAGCTTTCAATTGTAACAGAGAGAAGAATAAAAGTTTTTACATTCAGCTTCAAGACCTCAGTAAATGCTGAAAGTTAAAACTAAAAAATTCCTGATTCTGTGGGAGCTTGACTTTACTCAATTCAGGCTGCTTATATTGTTCCAACATTTAAAAAAAACCCAAAGCTTCACAAGCTGTTTAATTTATCAGCTTTGAGCAGAATCTTTGTCTCAACCTTTCTTTGTCAAAAAACCAGGACAAAATACACCTCTTAACGGCAAAGTATCATCACAATCTTACAATCCTTACTCTGAGGTGTGACTTCTACCATCTGAAACAAAACTGGATTGTCCAACAGGTTACAAGTGAAATGTTTCATTGAACACAAAACCTTTTAACATAAGCGATCCCTTTTAGAGGGTTACAATTAATAGAAAACATGAACAAAACAGTAGAAAGTTACCATCCTTTTATGACGCTACCTGGCTGCCTCTTGATTTACTGTTAGGTCACACTAAATTGTCCTTATGTCATATACTCTAAAAGGGCCCACTCTCAGAGGAAAACAACTCAGCAAGTTAAATCATAGTTACTTTAAAGATCAACTGCTTTGTCCAGTGCAATCGGTTGAGGGCTCCCCATTGAGGGCTATTATCCATCATTCGATCCCACAGCTGACCTGTAGATGGCACCAAAGCACTGCTCTGTGTCAGCTTAACAAATTGCTGCCTCTCCCTCTCTCTCTGTATATATATTGCATATATACGTACATTGAATCAAAAACCTCTTGTGGAAATATTTAGCTTGATAGTGGCCTCTTGAACACTGAACTCTGCTCTTGGTTGCAGACATTCAGACTGTATGCTGACCCGGAGTATGAATCAGCACTAACTGAAATGTGGGTGAGACAGGCCATCTCTTGATACAATCCCCGCTTAGAGTCCATCACAAGATCCTCTGGGTTTAGGTGAGAGTTAAATGCAGGCAGAGTTGTCTGAGGCTTTGATTAATATTTTAAAAAAATTCTAGCCTTCCTGCACCATGGGAAACTCATTTCCTTTGGTGCTATTGCTTTCATTATCCTCACTTCCAGATAACGTTGGCACAGTGGTTAGCACTGCTGTTTCACAGTGCCAGAAACCTGGGTTCAATTCCCCCCTCAGGCAGCTGTCTGTGTGGAGTTTGCACATTCTCCCCATGACTGCGTGGGTTTCCTCTGGGTGCTCCGGTTTCCTCCCACAGTCCAAAAATGTGCAGGTTAGGTGAATTGGCTATGCTAAATTGCCCCTAGCGTTAGGTGAAGGGGTAAATGTAGAGGAATGGGTCTGGGTAGGTTGCTTTTCGGAGGGTCAGTGTGGACTTATTGGGCTGAAGGGCCTGTATCCACACTGGAAGTAATCTAAAATATATCCTTAGACTTCCTCAGTCCCCTTTGTGAGAACCTGCACACACAGCCCAATAGGACATCACTCCAACTTGGTAAGGTGTCCAGCTCTGTCTAAGAATAGCAACTGCATTGGTCATTGTCCAGGTGAAAGTGAGGGCTGGAGATTAGAGTCAAGATTAGAATGGTGCTAGAAAAGCTCAGCAGGTCAGGCAGAATCTGAGGAGCAGGAAAATCGACGTTTCAGGCAGGACCCCTTTATCAGGAATGAGGCTGGAAGACTTGGGGGTGGCTCATCGATTTTTCTGCTCCTCGGATGCTGCCTGACTTGCTATGCTCTTCCAGCACCATTCCAGCACCATTCCAGTCTTGGTCATTGTCCATCTGAGTAAACTACATTTCAAGGTACCACTGGTAACTAAGATCATGGATGTTTGTCGGGGAAATTTAGTATGGAAGTTCACCAGCAATTAAATACATTTTGAGTCACAGCATCCATATGATGGTACAGTCCTTAATTTGAATGTCTCCACTGTTGATGCAGTTTAGGAACTGAGTGGTAAAAGTTTGATTTTTGAAGATGAAAATAGGAAGATAAAGGTTGCACTTATGCTTTTCAGGATTTCAAAATGTCTCAAAGCACTTTAGGATGAATGAACTATAACATCGGGATGCACATTGAAAACATCGTGTGGGCAGCAAAAAGCAGTCACGGACTAATGATAGTTTACTGATGCTGGGCTATTAGACACTGCACTGAGAAGAACTCAGCTCTTCTGCACAGAGAGCCAAGGGGATGTTTTTTTCTTCAAGAGAGCAGGCAGGGCTTCTCGGGTTTCACATGACAAGTGGAAAGATGGTGTCTCAGACAATGCAGCACCCCTTTGGTACTGTACTGGAGTATCAGCCAGGAGTGTGTGCTCAGGTCCCTAGCCTGGGATTTGAAAAGCAGTGAGTCCTGACTTGGCACATCTGGCCCACCAGGAGGAGGATTGAGATCACAGCCAGAACGTTATTTGATTTGACTTGATTTATTATTGTCACACGTATCTAAGTACAGTGAAAAGTTTTGTTTTGTGTACAGTACAGGCAGATCATAACACAAAAAAATCACAGGATGATTAAACATAGCGAGAAAAACAAAGTTACAGCTGCAAAGCAAGTTCACATAAAGCAAGATTAACATTAGATTTGAAATTTGAGAAGTCCATTCAGAAGTCTAATAACAGTGGGAAAGAAACTGTATATGAACCTATTAGTATATGTGTTTAAGATTTTGTATCTTCTGCTTGATGGACGAGATTACAATTGGGGTGGGAGGGCTCTTTGATGATGTTGGCTGCCTTTGCTCAGCAATGAAAAGTGTAGATGGAATCAATGGATGAAAGGTTGGCTTGCGTGATGGACTGTACTGCATTCACAACTCTCTGTAGTTTTAAAGATTAGATTAGATTCCCTGCAGTACAATCCTGGGCAGAGCTTTGAGTTATAACAGAGGTGTACACTGATAGTAATGTCCAGGCACCCATCAGTCAGATTTGATATCAGTGGAGGTAACACCCACACTTAACAAAACACTTACATTCACACTCCAAATAATCAATCCTCAGGACATGTAGATCAGTCTGTCGCCCACACCACACCCAATCTCGCAATTCTAACAACTGAAAAGGCTAAATCATTGAACCCTGACAATAAAGACAGCCTTGTCGCTTTAAGTTTTATTGAAGTCAGCTGAAATAAGATTTAAAACCAGATGCTCACGAGCTCCCACCCAATGTAGTAAAGTCAAGATCTTCATAGAAAATGTCACAGGGAATAGAATCCAACCCAATGCTTTTTTCAGTGTGTCTGAACCCTAACTTTCAAAAATCTATCAACCACCATCACTCTCCCAGCTCCACCATTGTGGCAGTGGGACACCCCAGAATATCACCCCCTGGTGGACA
The DNA here is from genome assembly GCF_047496795.1 of Chiloscyllium punctatum. NCBI lineage: Eukaryota > Metazoa > Chordata > Chondrichthyes > Orectolobiformes > Hemiscylliidae > Chiloscyllium > Chiloscyllium punctatum. The sequence goes on along the minus strand of NC_092750.1, from coordinate 64,576,351 downwards.
ATTTGGTAACCTGGGGGGGGGGGGGGGGAGCTTAGTATGCCAATTTGATCATGGCTGATTTACCAGCTGCTTACTGTTCATCTGTATCTCTTGAAACCCGTCCCCAATGAAAATCTATCAAACTCAAATTTAAAAGCTTCAACTGACCCAAGATCCATAGCTTTTGAGGGATGGGAAGCAGGAAGAGTTCCCAATTTCTACTGTGGATGAAACTTCTAGATTTTTCTTGAAAACAGGTGAAAAGTTCTCATTTTATGTTTATACCTCCACGTTTGTCACCAGAGGAAATGCTAACCACAGAATCCCTTTATCATTCACCCACCTCCATTAAGTCCTGACAGGTAAATTGATGTAGCCTGGCCCTGCAATTAAACCACTGAGCCTTAGAGTCAATTCCTCTCCAAGACCGACACATACATCCTATTGATAACTTGTATGTTTTATCTCACCTTCAATGTACCTTTACAGATATGCTTGTGATAGCATCAGGGAGACGTGGTGGCAGGGTGATATCACTGGACTAATAATTTTGGGTCATGGGCTCAAGTCCCATCATAGCAGATAGTAAAATCTGAATATAAAATATCTATCTTACTTGTAAGAATATGTAACTATTTTCATTTTTTTTTTAAAAAACTATCTGGTTCACTTATATTCATTAGGGAAGAAAAATCTGCCGTCCTTACTTGGTCTAGCCTACAGACCCACAGCAATGTGCTTGACTCTTAAATGCCCCTCTGAAATAGACTAGCAAGCCGAACACTTCAGGGCAACGAGGGAGGGGAATAACTGTAGGCCATGGTGGTATACCATGAATAAACGTCAAAAATCAATGCATTAAAGCATGTGACCTGAGGATCTAAAGGTCTCATACACCATCTTACCGAGGATCACTTGAAGCATGTAAACGTGTTGCTCTGTGCAACTTGCTGGCTAATTCTAGCTCACACACCATAACCCTGAGGAATGTAATGTTTCATTATACAATATTTATGATGTCTGTCAGGTTCTTTCAGTATCCACCATCGGATTTTTATATGGGGTCTAGCATAAGCAAGAGACATCAGCTCTGACACTGGAAAGTTCCTATGATCAAGGCTATTTTAAAAAAAAGCAGCAACGCTGACAAGTGCTTCTGTCTGAGGAAGTCATTATTGCCTGTAGCCTTCTTGCTCTCCAGCCTGGGCGGTTTATATAGCGACCTGAGCGAGTCAAGTGCAGCTCACAGTGAGTGCACCCCAGAAACACTCACCCTGTACAAACCCACACATACAATTGTAAAATAACACAGACCGAACTACCCAACTGGTGAACTTAAAAAGCAGGAAGGAGACCCCCATTCTTTCACTCGGTGTTTGACTGATTTACTCTGACCTGCAGCCGGAGGGGTTTATTTTTTGCACGGAGAGGAAGTAGTTATCTGCCTCTGTGGGTTAATCTGGGAGGGTTCCTGTGCATTTCTTTTTGAAGGCGGTGTTGGCAATGTGTCACTTGCATTTAACTTTCGGCAGGATATCATAGTCTTGAAGGCTGAGAGATAGAGAGAGGAGGGGCGTGTTCCTGTCTCTCTCCCGCGTCCAAGTGAAAGTGGACAGTTTGGAAGGTGGGTGCACACTGCCACCTGACAGAGCAGATACTGTGAAGGACCAGTCACTGGCCAGCTCACCGTCAGTGTGCGCTTCAGGAAGAAAAAAAAGCTGGGGGTAGACTGGAACGGTATGCCTGTGACCCGCCTCTCGCCCAAGGTTAATTGAGAGATACAAGCTCCTATGTTTGACCAGTTGCCTTGAGAGGTCTTTTAGGCTAAGACTTAAGCCATTTCAATCATTCCACCCCCACCCCGGCCAGCTGTTTGCTGCTTTTTTTCTCCTCCTTCACTCTGATTTGCACTAGGACGGTCTCAAGCTTTCCGGGGGATTGCTGCTGTTGTTGTCGGAGAGAAGGAGCAGTGGGACTGACGATGTTGGGGATGAAGAGTGCTCGCCGCTCAGCTCCGAGATGCGGATTCCCCTTCAGCCTCTGCTGGGGACTCAGTGCCTTCCTCCTTCAAATCCTGCTCCTGTCTGCCCTTGGGGAGAAACTGACCGGTGCATGGAGACCTTCCCAAGCCCGGCTCCGGCTCACCTTCTCAGGTAGACTTCCAATTACTTGATGTCCTTGTACTGTCTCTCAATCTCTTCCTACGCTGTTCATGTGTTTCTGCGTCTCTTTCTCTCAGCTGGCTGCCTCTTACTAAATCAACCATTAAATAAATATCCCTCTCCCTATTCCGTTCTCTCTCTCTCTGTATTTTCCTTTTGTTTCTGACACAGATTCTTCCTAGTTCTCGTGTGTCCCCCTGTTTGGTTCAGTCTTGTCTCTCTCTCTCTCTCTTCTCCGCCCCGTTCTGTGCCTCTCACCCAAACTCTTGCTGAAAAATTTTTCAGCTTCTGGCTCTCGCTGTCAGTTTTAGTCCGTGTCCCATTTTTGTCTCTGTCTCTTACCTTCTTTGCCTGTCTGCTTATTTGGTTCTGTTTGTCAGTGTTCTTCCCCCGGCGTACTACTTATCTGGCTTAATCCTGTAAATGTAGTCTCTCTCTCTCTCTCTCTCTGAAATGTAAGTTATATTTGAATACTTTTTCCCTTGGTGAGTATAAGCCGGAATTTTAAAATCCAGTATCCCAAAGGTTTTGAAAATACAGACTCACCATTATTTTACCATGAGTACTGTGAACAGAAAGCATACTTACAAATTAAACATGCCATTCAAACTAGTCCCTGTGTTTGTAGTTGGGGAAAAAACCCATCAATAACTTAATTTATATTAGATGTGCTACCTGTTACGGCTGAGTGACCGGTCCCTGGCACTGCGTTAATGTCTAAATGCTAATTGATTTGTGTAAAAGTTAACTGACTCTTAACAGAATCTCCTAACTCTCATTAACTATTATCCATCCAACCATTCCACAGCAGTGCCAAAGTTATCAAAGAAAGAATGGACTTGTTGTGACACAGTACAGTGCTTTCTGTAACCTCAGAATGGCCCACAGCACTTTCCAGCTAATTAAGTGCTCTTGAAGCATGGCCACTGTTATAATGGAAGTAATTCAGCAGGTAATTTGCCCATTTTGAAATCCCCAAGCAAATGGCAATGAGATAATGACCAGACAATCTGCTATAGGTGTTGCTTGAAGGATACATTTTGGCTAGAACTCTTGGAGAGCCCTCCTAGCAGACAGTAACAGAAATAATTCCCCTTTTTAAAAATTTATTGATGGGATATGAATGTCATTGGCACTTAATGAGCATCTGTAATTGTTTATAAGGCATGAGACATCTTCTTAAACTGCAGCAATCTGATGCGCTTTAGTCTTTCACTAATGTTTCTAAACCCATTCTGTGTCTTATTCCCAGTGCTGCACTGTAATTATGAATGTACCCTGCAGCCCAAAAAGTGCACTTGCTTATTTTGAATACTAAGTTATGCAGCTGATGTTGTTGACAGTATAAAGGCTTGGGTGTAAACCTTTTATGGTTGATATAGTTCTGTGAAGGTGACTCTTTCTAATGGTCAGAAACATTTTATTTAGAAAAAGCAGAATCGAAACAGTATTTCTAATAAATCATACGATTGAACCTAAATGACTAGGTAAGCTATCTGATGAGAATGTTGTTGCTGTGTTTACTAAGATGAACTTTTACAACCTACAGGAAGAGTGGGCAGAAGCCAAACAAAGCAAACTTCAGGAGGGAAGATGCATATCAGCTGATGGGCTGTCTAGCAGCCTCAAAGTAACTGGAAAAAGATATTTTCCATTACAATTCAATGGGAAAATTGAGCCTGTGTCTGTGTCTGTGTCTCAGAGACAGGAACAGAGAGCATCACATCCAGTAAATGAATAGAAATTCACCATATGCAACACTTGTGACCTCGTCAGTTGAGTAACAAATTTTAAAATGGCAAATGTGAATAATTCTTCACTATGGGTAAATATTGAGAAAAGATATTGATTTTTTTTGCCAGTGCTTATGACAATATCTTTCCAAATTGTCATATATAAAGTTTAATTTGTGTTTTCTTCTGTGTAATCTTATTTTCTTTTGTCAGAAGTATATTAGCTGTGCCTTGTGAATATGTTCAGTAATTTATCACCATGGCAACCAAATAGTAAGAATAAAACCGATGGTCTATCAAGCCAGCTTCCACTTTGGAATCTAACTTTTTTCCAATGTTGTCATCAACTGGGGTCATACTTTTCAAAATGATAAATTGTGTTGGTCCTAGTTTGATAGAGGTGTGCGGCCTACTTTCCAGACACTTCCATATTATTCCACAATTGAATAAAATTGGCACGATGGCTCGCCCAGCAAATGTTGCTGACCCTACTTGACCTACAGAAAATGCCTTCTTGAACTGCTGAAACACCTGGGTATATGGAGTCCCACAGTGGTAATTGAAAAGGTGTTACAGAATTTTAACCCAATGATGGTGAAGGAACCGTGATAAGTTCCTGGTCACGATGATGTGAGTTCAAGAAGAACTTGCACATGGTGGTGTTCCCATTGTCTTTCTAAATATTATAGGTCGGAGGTTTGATGGGTGCTGTTGAAGAAGCCTTAGTGAGTTGTGCATCTTGTAGATAGCACCCATTACTGTGCGAATGGTGGTGAAGGGAGTGAATGTTGAAGGTGGTTGGGATTTCTGTCAAATGAATTGCTTTGTCCTGGATTGATGCAAGCTGCTTGAAAACTGTTGGTGCTGCACCCATCCAGACAAATGGGGAGTATTCCACCATACCTAGAGGAAGGATCTTGTGAAACTTGAAAGGGTTCAGAAAAGATTTACAAGGATGTGGCCAGGGTTGGAGGGATTGAGCTAGAGGGAGAGGCTGAATAGGCTGGGGCTGTTTTCCCTGGAGCGTTGGAGGCTGAGGGGTGGACTTAGAAGTTTATAAAATCATGAGGGGCATGGATAGGGTAAATAGACAAGGTCATTTCTTAAGGTGGGTGCGTCCAGAACTAGAGGGCATTGGTTTAGGGCAAGAAGAGAAAGATTTAACAGGTATCTAAGGGTCAACGTTTTCACGCAGAGGGTGGTGAGTGTATGGAATGAGCTGTCAGAGGAAGTGGTGAAGGCTGGTACATAAGACCATAAGACATAGGAGTGGAAGTAAGGCCATTCGGCCCATAGAGTCAACTCTGACATTTAATCATGGCTGATGGGCATTTCAATTCCACTTACCCGCATTCTCCCTGTAGCCCTTAATTCCTTGTGACATTAAGAATTTATCCATCTCTGCCTTGAAGACATTTAGCGTCCCGGCCTCCACTGCACTCCGCGGCAATGAATTCCACAGGCCCACCACTCTCTGGCTGAAGAAATGTCTTCACATTTCTGTTCTGAATTGACCCCCTCTAATTCTAAGGCTGTGTCCACGGGTCCTACTCTCCTTGCCTAACGGAAACAATTTCCTAGCGTCCACCCTTTCCAAGCCATGTATTAACCTGTAAGTTTCTATTAGATCTCCTCTTAATCTTCTAAACTCCAATGAATACAATCCCAGGATCCTCAGCCGTTCCTCATATGTTAGACCTACCATTTCAGGGATCATCCGTGTGAATCTCTACTGGACACGCTCCAGTGCCAGTATGTCCTTCCTGAGGTGTAGGGACCAAAACTGAACACAGTACTCCAAATTGGGCCTAACCAGAGCTTTATAAAGTCTCAGTAGCACAATGGTGCTTTTATATTCCAACCCTCTTGAGATAAATGACAACATTGCATTCACTTTCTTAATCACAGACTCAACCTGCATGTTTACCTTTAGCGAATCCTCGACTAGCACTCCCAGATCCTTTTGTACTTGGGCTTTATGAATTTTCTCACCGTTTAGAAAGTAGTACATGCTTGTATTCTTTTTTCTAAAGTGCAAGACCTCGCATTTGCTCACATTGAACTTCATCAGCCATTTCCTGGACCACTCTCCCAAACTGTCTAGATCCTTCTGCAGCCTCCCCACTTCCTCAGTACTACCTGCCTGTCCACCTAACTTCGTATCATCGGCAAACTTCACTAGAATGCCCCCAGTCCCTTCATCCAGATCATTAATATATAACGTGAACAGCTGCGGCCCCAATACTGAACCCTGCGGGACACCGCTTGTCACCGGCTACCATTCCAAAAAAGAACCTTTTATCCCAACTCTCTGCCTTCTGTCAGACAGCCAATCCTCAATCCATTCCAGTAGCTCACCTCGAACACCATGGGCCCTCACCTTGCTCAGCAGCCTCCCGTGTGGCACCTTATCAAAGACCTTTTGGAAGTCTAGAAAGACCACATCCACTGGGTTTCCCTGGTCTAACCTACTTGTCACCTCTTCAAAGAATTCCAATAGGTTTGTCAGACACGACCTCCCCTTACTAAATCCACGTTGACTTGTTCTAATCCGACCCTGCTCTTCCAAGAATTTAGAAACCTCATCCTTAATGATGGATTCTAGAATTTTACCAACAACCGAGGTTAGGCTAATTGGCCTATATTTTTCCATCTTTTGCCTTGATCCTTTCTTGAACAAGGGGATTACAACAGCAATCTTCCAATCATCCAGGACTTTCCCTGACTCCAGTGACTTTTGAAAGATCTCAACCAACGCCTCCGCTATTTCCTCAGCCACCTCCCTCAGAACTTTAGGATGTAGCCCATCGGGGCCAGGAGATTTATCAATTTTAAGACCTTTTAGCTTTTCTAGCACTTTCTCTTTTTAATGGAAACCATACTCAACTCGGCCCCTGACTCCCTTTAATTGTTGGGATATTACTCATGTCTTCCACTGTGAAGACTGACGCAAAGTACTTACGTTCTCCTGCTATTTCCTTATCTCCCATCACTAGGCTTCCAGCATCAGTCTGAAGTAGCCCAATGTCTACTTTTGCCTGTCGTTTCTTAAGTATTGAAAGAAACTTTTACTATCATTTCTAATATTACTGGCTAGCCTACCTTCATATTTGATCCTCTCCTTCCTTACTTCTCTCTTTGTTATCCTCTGTTTGTTTTTGTAGCCTTCCCAATCTTCTGATTTCCCAGTGCTCTTGGCCACTTTATAGGATCTCTCTTTTTCTTTAATACATTTCCTGACTTCCTTTGTCAGCCATGGCTGTCTAATCCCTCCCTGGATAATCTTTTCTTGGGGACGAACCTCTGTACAGTGTCCTCAATTTTACCCACAATCTCCTGCCATTTTTGCTCTACTGTCTTCCCTGCTAGGCTCTGCTTTCAGTCAATTTTCGTCAGCTCCTCTCTCATGCCCTCATAATTACCTTTATTTAACTGTAACACCATTACATCCGATTTTGCCTTCTCTCTTTCAAACTGCAGACTGAACTCTACCATATTATGATCGCTGCTTCCTCAGTATTCCCTTACTTTAAGATTTTTTTTTATAAAGTCTGGTTCATTACATAGCACTATGTCCAGAATAGCCTGCTCCCTTGTGGGCTCCATGACAAGCTGTTCCAAAAAGCCATCCTATAAGCATTCCATTAATCTCCTTTCTTTGGATCAACTGGAAACATTATTTACCCAGTCCACCTGCATATTGAAGTCTCCCATGATCACCGTGACCTTGCCTTTCTGACATGCCTTCTCTATTTCCTGGTACATGTTGCGCCCCTGGTCCTGACCACTATTAGGAGGCCTGTACATAACTCCCATTATGTTTTTTTTTGCCTTTGTGGTTCCTCAATTCCACCCACAAACTCCACATCATCCGACGCTATGTCATTCAGTACCATAGATTTAATTTTGTTCTTAACTAACAAGGCAACCCTGCCCCCTCTGCCCACCTCCCTGTCTTTTCGATAAGTTGAAAATCCTTGGATGTTTAACTGCCAGTCCTGACCCCCCCCCCCCCCCCGTAACCATGTCTCTGTGATGCCTACCACATCATAATCATTCACGATGATCTGTGCCATTAGTTCATCTGCTTTGTTATGAATGCTACGAGCATTCAGTTAAAGTGCCTTAATGCTAACTTTCTTATCATTAGACATATTGGAAGTCATAAGATGTCTTAAGTTATCCTTCCTTTTTGCTGCATTCCCAGTCTCCCTCAAGTTTAAATCCGCCTGCACACATGCTATCCTGCTGCTTATCTTTCCATTTAACCGCATACTCCCTGTCGCTTTCACTTTCCCTTCTCCCCCAACTCAGAAGTTTAAAGGCCGACTGACCACCCTATTTATCCTCTTCGCTAGAACATTGGTACCTGATCGGTTCAGGTGGAGACCGTCCCAACGGTACAGATCCCCCCTGTTCCAAAACTGATGCCAATGCCCCATGAAGTGGAATCCCTCTTTCCCACACCAATCCCTTAGCCACGTGTTTACTTCCCTAATTTTCTTATCTCTATGCCAATTGGCACGTGGCTCGGGCAGTAATCTGGAGATTATGACCCTTGAGGACCTGTACTTCAATTTCCTTCCTAGTGCTTAATAATCCCCAAACAGATGAATAGGAAGGGTTTAGGGGGATATGGGTCAAGTGCTGGCAAATGGGACTAGAATAATATAGGATACCTGGTCAGTATGGGCAAGTTGGACCAAAGGGTCTGTTTCTGTGCTGTACATCTCTGAATTCTAACCTGTACCTTTTGTAGGTGGTCGTACCTAGGATGATGCTATGGTCCATTTAGATTTCCTCCGGGTTTTTGCCCAGCTCCTCGGTCAATAAGAACCTAACATTCTGATCTAATATTCCTGTCTATTTAAGGCTCTCTTTCATCTCAATTCCATCCATTCCGATAACATCTTCTTCTTGTACACCTTCACTATCTATTCTAATGCAACACTGCCTCCCACTCGTGTGTAAGTGACTGCTACCTAAATTCAGATTTGACAATGATTTTAAAAACAATTTAATATTCCAACTTCATTCTGGTGATTGTGAATATCAGTATCAAAGTTGGTATTTGTTGCCTGTCCTCACTTGCCCTTTGTGGTGTACCACTTCTTAAGCTTTTTAGCTTCTCTTGCAATCCTGTTAGGAAGTTCCTTAATCTTGACATTTGTTTAAATTCTTTAGATTCCTTAAAAAGGAAGGTTTTTTTTGCAGATTGGAATGTGGCCAGTATAAATTATCACCATCCATCCTTTTTTATTTGCTTGGAGATTGTGCTTTTTGTTTTTTTTTAACATTTCTGTTTAACAGTTTTGTAGAAATGTTCCAGGGAGAAGAATGCCCTTTAGATAGCAGTCAAGAATCTAGTTTCCAATTGTTCTTTGAGGATGGGTGTCACGAATGAGATGGAGGTAATGGGCTGAATGGTCTTTGTCATGGTGACAAACCTTGAGAATAGTGTTTTACTACTGGTACGCTCCTTCCCCCAGCCAAGACTGCTTCTTGGGGACCCCATGCAACAGCAGGCAGCCATTATAACCAATTACAGTATCAATGAAGGGCACTCATCTCACACAAACACTGGTTTGAATTTTCCAGACAGCACTCTACTGAGGTAGATGCCTATCATGTAGACAGAGGCAGCCTCTCAGTGAAAGGTTGTAGTGAGGCCTCCTCTAGATGCTCAACCACCCAACCAGCTAACACCACAGATAGCAGGGCGCTTCAGCCCTTTAGCTCTCTCTGATGTTGGCCTGGTAACTGTGGCTGAATTTTTAAAAAAAGCCTTCTAAAGGTCTCATTGAGGCACCCTCTGGTAACGCCATCCATGTCAGCAGTGCCCACCTTTTCCAGTGGAGCGGCCCAACAGCCTCTTCCACGCTTTCCTTAATTTGGTGCAACACGAGGAGATGGCCTCCCATCACTGCCTCCTCTGGGTTCCCCTGGAGTTGGACTAAAATCCAGCCTGAGTATGTGAGACAGAGAGATGGAGTGTGAAAGTGAGAGTGATAATGTGAGCTACACTGAACAACATGCAAGAATACTATGCACATTACAAATAAACTGGTTCAACTGTGCCATTTCATAAATCTCTGTGGGAGGAGACCAAAATTAAGTGGGAACTTCATTCCATTAGAGGTGATCTCCTCAGCCTTTCTGGTGAATATATTTGCCATGTTTGGTCATTGACGGATCATAAAAACACTTTGGTCCTTTTTGTTTGCCAATCTGTTGGACTTGGAGTACATTATTCTTGAACCAATGTTCCAGTTACCTAAAGGGCATTCATGTCCAATGCAGCAGGATAACTCCCTTTATCATTTGGTATCAGTGGGTTAGATCAGGGATTGTGGTCAAACACTACTCAGATTTTTGTGACTTCTACCGATGGGTTTGAGAACCTTAATTTGAACTTGTTTAGAGAATTCAAAGCTGGTGATGAAATAGATCAAGGGGGTAACCCTCCACAATGATTCAGTTAGTGTAGAAAAGCAGATGTAGACAAATGTAACTTAGCTCCAACTACATAAGGACAACCAGTGAAATACCCAGACACACACAGCTTTTGTAAACCAAACCTGCCCAAATGCAGAATAGCAGTCGTCAATCAAAGTTGTTGACTGACATGCTCAAAGCAATAGTTTTTATGTCAGTGAGAGGTATTGATTTAAAATTTACAGCCCTATGATGAGGTCACGTCTTCCATTGTGGTAGGAATGAAACAAGAGAAACGTGCAATTGCTGGAGGCAGTTAAGAGAAAATCCATTGACATTGATCAGTCTCAGTGCAAAATAGACCTGAGCATTCATCTCTCCGCAGATGCTGTCAGACCTTCTGAGTATTTCCAGTGTTTTCTGTCTTTATTACCAACGCGAAGCACCTGCAAGATTTTGCTGTTGCACCTTTTTATTGTTTCTGTTTTTGACCACCTTGAAGAGTTTGACTCTTCTCTCTGATTGGATACCCATTTCTCTCTCCCATCACATTCACCTTCAATGCTTTCTGTTTCTCTTCTTGTGTGAAATCAGGTATGTCCCTTGCAACAGGAAACAAGTTGACATTTAATCTCTCCTGCCCTCCACCCTGAACCAGATTTTTCTTTTCATTCCTCTTCCACTCTGAAATCCACGCTTGCAAAAAAAACCTTTTTCCATTTCTGAATTCTCATGAAAAAAGACCTGAAGATTAACTCTGCTTCTATCTCCACGTATAAATAATTCCAGCGTTTTCTCTCTTTTTTTTATTTCAGATTTCCAGCATCCATGGTATTTGTTTTCCATTTACAATTTCTGTTGATTGAGGGTCTTGGGCTAGAAGCCACAGTTTAAAAATTAGAACCAGACCTTTCAAGAGTGAAGTAAGAAACGTATTTAAACACCGAGCATGGTAGGCGTTTTCTTCCCCAAACAGAACTTGAGCTGAGTTAGGTTTCACTCTGGAACTGATAGATTTTAGTGAACCAAAGAGAAAGGGATACATGGAGTTAAATTGCAGGTCAATCATAATCTCATTGTGTGGCCGAGCATTGAAATACTCTGTAATCACTTCTGTTTCCCAATTCCATTTTACCTGCCTTTGCTCCATATCTTTTGACTCCCTTACTCAATAAGAACTGTCAAACTCTGTCCTGGAAACTTTGCTGTTCCTTCATTGTCACTGGATCAATCACCTGGAATTCTGTCCCTAATGGCACTGGGCATTACCTACACTGCATGGACGCCAGTGGTTCAAGAAGGCAGCTTCTCAAAGGTAATGGTGAATGGACAATAAATGCTGGCCCAACCAGTGAATCTCACACCCCGTGAAAGGATTAACATAAAATTCAGAGACTTTCCCTTCTCCCAGCTCATTGAGATTGCTAAAATTGTTTCCGTTTGTAGGTTTTGTAGTGGTATCGGGCATCTGCACAATGCAGTAAAACAACAGAGTTGTCTTCAGATTTTTTTAGCATTCAATTGTAGTATTCACTAAGAAATCAGAAGTCTATGGGAAATCTCAATCTCTCGGCACATTGCAAAACTATGCCAGGGGTATCTTCTGCCTCTGTGTCGTGGGATTAAGAAAGATCATTTCTCAAAATGGCAAAATCTTGCTTCAAAGGCCTGAGGAACTGTTAGTTAATTTGTGCTGAACTTGAAACATGATGTTTTGTTTTATGCTCGGGTGAGACAGATTAACCTTAGCAGGGCCAGTTTTTTGTAATATGCCTTTGAGTTTTTATAAAACAGCCGAGCATATCAATGTATAAGCAATGACAGAAATAGTCTGGGCTGATGCAATCCTCAGTGATTAATTCAAAATTGGTCTTGTTTTTAAGCCCAAGAAACACATGCTAAGAGGGGTGCAGTACTCTCCTTTTTCCAGAAAAGGAAAATAAATCATGTGTTTTTATAACACTTTGTCATGTCAATACAATCAATGAATTATCTTGGCATAAATGGAAATGTGGCAGCCAATTTTCTCCAACTGATCCCACAATGAGCAAAGGAGTTGAATGGTCAGTTAGATTGCACTTTGGCAATACTTCAAGGCATAATGTTGGCTAGGACACTAAGAGAATGACTTGCATAACAACTGCCTCAATGGGGCCTTGGTTTAAAATTTCCTCTGAAGGTTGACGCTGCTCAACAGTGTGAGGCACTCTCTTGATACCTCAACCCGGATTATCTACTTCAGCCCTTGGATGACCTTTGAACCCAGAAGCTGATGACCAAATGTTTGGGGTGCTGAACCCATCACATCGAAACAGTTAAACAAACCTCTTAGTAGATTTACTTCCAATACTAAAAGCTTACACATATTTTTGTAAAACACGGTGTGGGGAATATAACGAGTATGATTTGTTTTTTGCCCTTTGGTTGGATAGTCAGTAGCAACCCCCATGCCACAGTGATCCAGGTGAGTCCAGTACTGGTAGGAAAACTGGGAGTGGTGAGCAGTGCCAATGTTTACACACACAACTGCAGGAGAGATTGCCAGAGATAAATGTGTATAGGCAGGGGGGTTCCCAGGGAAGGGGTCGCTGGCAGGGGTGTGGCTTTCAGTGGGCAGCCCCTGGTGGTCCCAGGTCCCCTGATTGGGTACTGAGTCCCCCTCAATAAGTATCTTCCCTGGATGGCGAGTTGATGTCAATGATGGTAAGGTGAGGAAATTAAATGATACTTAAGGGCCTCAATTGGTCTCTGAGCTTAAAGGTTGTCCACCACTATTCCTGTCTGGAGCTTGAATTGATTGAGGAGGGGAGTGGAATTAGGAAGATGTCTGGATCTCCACCCCATACCATTCTGCCCAATCAAATGCCCTCATCTCTGGACTTGCCGCCTTGCGGGCATTAATTTCTTCCATCTGGCATAAATTTAAGACAGAATTAGGTAGTGTTGAATAGGGAAATGGTTAAACAAGAGTTAATGTTGAGCAATATAGAGCTCCACCTAATCTAATAATGCCATTCAGTCGTTGGATCTAGAGCCTGACGGAGACAGTCATACAGTATGGAAACAAACCCTTTGGTCTAACTAGTCCACACCAACAGTAATCCCAAACTAAATTAGTCCCACGTGCCTGCATTTTGCCCTTTTCCCTCCAAACCTTTCCTATTCATGTACTTACCTAAATGTCTTTTACATTTTGTTTGTTTGATTATGCCAAATTAATGAATACTCATTGCTAATGCTATCATGCAATAAACTAGACCTCGTTATATCAGACAAGTAAGACTCTTGTTAAGACACTCTACTGATCTGTTCTCTCATAATTAGACTCAGCGTGGAAGGTGGGGGGTGGTGGAAATGAACAACCTCCATCATGAACGACACACTGGTAGCGCCGGTGCCTGAAAATCTGACATGCTGTTTTTTCTTTGATAAGAGTCGAGGGTGAAGGGGACAGGTGGGAAAATGGACTTGAGAACATAATTGGAACAACCATAATGTTGTTGAATGGGGGGGCAGACTTGAAAGACTGAACGTTCTTGCCTTACTCCTATTCACAAGACTGAAATTCTTGTGCCTTCTTTCTCTTTCATTTCCCTATTTCAATTTTATAATCCCTCCTTTGCTCATTTCTTCTGATTTTGGTGTCCACTCATTTCTCCCACCCAGTTTCTGTCCTGAAGGATATTGTTGAGATCAGGCTGTCAAGAAGACCAGTTGATGAAATCCAGAAGATGCAAAGAATGGGTGGCACGGTGGCTCAATGGTTAGCACTGCTACCCTACAGCACCAGGGACCCTGGTTCGATTCCATCCTCTGGTGACTGTGTGTGTGGAGTTTGCACATCTCCCCGTGTCTGTGTTGTTTTCCTCTAGTTTCCTCCCACGTTCCAGAGATGTGCAGGCTTGGTTAATTTGCCATGCTAAATTGCCCATCGTTTTCAGAGATGTGTGGGTTAGGTGCATTAGTCGAGGGAAATATAGATTAATAAGGTAGGGGAGTGCATCTGGGTGGGATACTCTTTTGAAGGGTTGGTGTGGACTTGTTGGACCAAATGGTCTGTCTCCACACTGTAGAGTTTCTATGATTCTAATAAAATTCAACAATAGGGGTAAGACATACCTTCACTCCTCTTAACTCTACAGGGAAGTGTGTAAAATGCAAAGGACAATCAGGTGACTTGTGACATATGTACTTGTACCTTGAACAAATGTACTTGTACCTTGAACAAATGTACTATAATGGTCTTCTGTTTGTGACAAGACAAGATATATGTAACTCATTAGACCTTAGTGTGGACTGGTGATAAATGAGCAACAACGACATCTCACATTTTATATAACCCTTTTTACATAGACTATACCAAGTGCAGCATTATCAAAACAAAAACACTGACTTTGATCCAAGCAGGGATGGGAAACTGACTAGGTCAAAGAAAGAGGTGTTAAGTTGTGTATTAATGGAGGAGTGAGAGAGACAAAGATTTGGGGAGAGATAAGGTTCAGGGCATATGAAGGATGTACAGGATGCCATAGTTGGAGCCAAGCATGTCGCTTGGAGGAAGCTAGAGACCGGGAGCGTGAAAGAATATGAGCAATTTGAACCCCAGTTTAAGAATTCTAAAATAGACACCCTGGTGGATTGAGAGCCAGTAGGTCAGCAAACATAGGAGTGATGGGTGAAAATACATTCACTTATCAAACTGCAGGCTGTCTCATAGTTTTCCCATCGTTGAGCCATGTTGCGATCCAGTTCCATAGATAACCTTTGTGCACCTTGACTATTTTTCAGGTGGGAGGGTGCAGCTGACCTCAGTTGACATGTGAACACTTGCAATTTCCAACAGAGGTCGCTAGAGAGCAGAGGGTACCCTGCTGATATTTCTCACCTCCTGAGTTCAGTGTCTCTGCACCACATCAATGGAAATATTGTATTAAATTAGAGCAAACAGTGATTGAACTTTGGCCTTCAGAACCATAATAGGGAAAGAAGGAAGAAAAACCCATTCATTTCTGTAGCATCTTGCACAACTTCTGGGCATCTGAAAGTACATTACTGCCAATTCAGTACTGTTCGAGTGTAGTCTGTGCTGTAATGTGAGTGGTGACTCATTGAGTAACACTCTTGCCACTGATTCTAAAAGTTTCCAGGTACCAGTCCAACTCTGAGTTTAGCACAACGGGGACTGGCCTGGAGTGGGACTCTCTTCTGGATGAAATGAAGAGCTGAGGCCCTGTGTGTTCCCCCAGATGGATGTATTTTGTAAAACAGCTGGAGAGTTATCTCTGATGCCTTGGCCAAAGTTCTTCTCTTAATTCCCATCGCAAGAAAAAAAATTGCGCATTGTCGTATTGTGGAACCTTACTGTGTGAAAATTAGATGCTGCATTTCCTACATTACAGCAATGACAATGCTTCAAAAATACTTCATTAGCTTTAAAGCACTTTGAGTGTTCTGCAGTCATCCAGGACGCTATAATAAACGCAACGCTTTCTTTCAAATCAGCTACTGTCCTGGAGATTAATTCAAGGTAACGCTTGGAATTGCAATCATTGGTGGATTATCTGTCAGATCTACGGCCAGAACAATAGACATTCTCTTGTAGATTTTGAGGGAAACTTCAGTTTGACGAGTCACCTTGAGCATTGCTGTTCCTCTCGGACAAGTCCAGAGAAATAGTCGGCAGTAATCACAGGAAAAACAGGAAAGACCTACAGTGTCCCGGTGCTATTCAACAGACAAGCCCACAATCAGGGTAGTGATGGTAATACCACCAATTTAAAAGGGCACTACCCTCAACGTAAGTGATGTTTGGCCTGTTCCTGTCTCTAGATATGGAAATGATTGATAAATCCTGATGGCTATCAGGTGGGCACTTGATGGAAGCAGGGGTAGGTGAACCAAGCAGGGGAGTTGGACTAACTAGATTGCTCTGCAAGGATTTCGTAGGTTAAATGGCGTCTTCCTTTGCTGTAAACAACACAATGACTTTTTTTTTGAAGAAAAGAAAGTAAAAGCCATAAAAATCATAAGTTGCTATGGGCAGCACGGTGGCTCAGTGGTTAGCACTGCTGCCTTACAGCGACAGAGACTCAGATTTGATTTCAGCCTTGGGTCATTGTGTGGAGTTTGCATGTTCTCCCAATGTCTGTGCAGGTTTTCTCCAGGTGCTCCAGTTTCCTCCTGATGTCCAAAGATGGATTAGCCATGGGAAATGTGGAGTTTTGGGATAAGGTGGGACGGTCTTTGGAGGATTGGTGCAGACTCGATGGGCCGAGTGATCTCTTTCCACACTGTAGGGATTCTGTGATAACTGCCAGAATAAGACTTGACTGAATGTCCTTCTTCTCCAATCAAGTCTGCTGTGCCATTCACTGAGATCATGGATGAACTGATGTTCGTCAACACTTTTCCCCATCACCCTCGATTCCCTTACTGATTTAAAAATCTGACTTTCTCGGCCGTCAATGAATTCCTGCAGTGCATTTTTCACATTCCAAGAAATAAATTCCTGTCAACAGCTACTCTTTTTGTAGAGCCCACCCAATTTTCATTCTGTTTGACAGGTGGCTGATCTGCCTTGTTGAATTGCTGTGCGGAATGTTAAGTTGAATATTGTATCCTATGATGTGAAGTCCTTCAGATGAGTTGTTAAACCAAGACTTTGGCTGCAATCGTGGATGGCTATTAGAGGTCCTGTGATGTTGATTCAATGAAGGACAAGAGAACATTTCCCAATGTTCTCGCCAATATTTATCCATTCACTAACTTAAGGCAGTGATCTGATTGGCAGGAGCTTGGTTTGTGAACATTGGATGCATTTCCGGCGTTACGACAGTAGCTATACCTCACTGAGTCACTTGACTGGTTTACTGGGGTTTCCAGGTCTTCTCTGAGAGGTGCAGTTTACAATTGTGTGTTCTTTCTTTGTCGGACCACTGAGATTAGGACTCTCTCCAAACACCTAACCCTGTTTAGACTATTGTGTTCGTCAATAATAGTTAGCAGGCCCAATTAAGCAGAAATGTGGATGTAAAGTTAGGATACTGGGAATGGCATTTTGAATGGGTGTCACTGAAGTTGTTTAAAGGGGTGTCTCATCAAGCTTGATAACTGTATAAACAGTCAAAACCACTTAACAGTCCATTTGCTTTTCAGAATAAAACAAGTTTTTGTCCTCTGCGTCACTAAGATTGGATCAGCCTTCTGTGTTTGTTTTTCATTCCTTCTGCTAGTCTTTTATTGTTTGGGTCACACACCATTAGGCTGAATATATCAGCAGGCACTTGGCCGCTGAGGCATGTTACTGTAAATAATTGAGCATTGGATTCATTACCTGCTGTCATCGGAGCAAAGACATTCCTTAGTGTGGCTTAAGCAAGGTTCAAAGGAAAATGATGTATGGGCCACCCACCACAAAATTCATTTCTACACTGCCTGCAAAGCTATCTGTATCATACAATGTAAATCCCCCTGCTGCAGCATTGTAGAGAAGGAAGCCTCAATGTTTTAAAACTTGAGCCTGATTTGTCAGGTCTGTGGATAGAGAGAGAAAAGAAGATCAAGCAATAAATTTTCAAACTCTCCACATCAGTCAGTATTTTGGGTGGGTATATCAGTCAATTAGCTGTGTGTGGTGAGGCAGATGAGTATTTTCTCTGGACTTTTTTATACTGATGTGCAACATTTATCTTGCCCTTCCTGCAGCGTTCAGAATCCTATAGGTTTGGGACTTGCTAGTAATGCACAGCACAGTCAGTCCAACTACTTCATGCTTCTCATAAGCATCTTATGTGGTGCCTGTCAAATGCTACAGCGATCTGTATGGCCAGTATTTTGAATTATAGCTGAAGTTGTTATGTAATATAAATGTATGTAATGTAAATGTAATAGTAAGTTTGTTCACAGTGAAGTGCCCCAAAACATGAAATAAGTTGTTTGATGATTTAGATTGACAGAAGGAATTGACCTCCCCACTTTCTTGATATTGTCACACATTCTTCACTGGATTAGTGGTGCTGGAAGAGCACAGCAGTTCAGGCAGCATCCAACGAGCAGCGAAATCAACGTTTCGGGCAAAAGCCCTTCCTGATGAAGGGATTTTGCCCGAAACGTTGATTTCGCTGCTCGTTGGATGCTGCCTGAACTGCTGTGCTCTTCCAGCACCACTAATCCAGTATTTGATTTTCAGCATCTGCAGTCATTGTTTTTAACACCATTCTTCACTGTCCATCTATTAAGAACATCTCATCTGCTTTGCACTGCAGTGTGAAGCTTAGGTTACATTATAGAATCCCTACAATGTGGAAGCAGACCATTTGGCCCATTGAGTCCACACCAAACCTCCAAACAGCATCCCGACCAGACCCATGGCCCCCAATCCTTGTAACTCCGTATTTAGCATGGCCAATCCACCTAAACCTGCATATTTTTGGACTGTAGGAAAAAAAACGCAGACCCAGAGGGAACCCAGGCAGACTCGGTGAGAACATGCAAACTCCACGTGGACATTTAGAGTCATAGAATCATAGAGATATACAGCATGGAAACAGACCCTTCGGTCCAACCCGTCCGCGCTGACCAGATATCCCAACCCAAACTAGTCCCACCTGCCAGCACCTGGCCTATATCCCTCCAAAACCCTTCCTATTCATATACCCATCCAAATTCCTCTTAAATGTTGCAATTGTACCAGCCTTCACCACATCCTCTGGCAGCTCATTCCATATATGTACCACTCTCTGCGTGAAAAAGTTGCCCCTTGGTTCTCTTTTATATCTTTCCCCTCTCACCCTAAACCTATGCCCTCTAGTTCTGGACTCCCTGACCCCAGGGAAAAGACTTTGTCTATTTATCCTATCTATGCCCCTCATAATTTTGTAAACCTCTATAAGGTCACCCCTCAACCTCCGATGCTCCAGGGAAAACAGTCCCAACCTGTTCAGCCTCTCCCTGTAGCTCAGATCCTCCAACCCTGGCAACATCCTTGTAAATCTTTTCTGAACCCTTTCATGTTTCACAACATCTTTCCGATAGGAAGGAGACCAGAATTGCACGCAATATTCCAACAGTGGCCTAACCAATGTCTGTACAGCCGCAACATGACCTCCCAACTCCTGTACTCAATACTCTGTCCAATAAAGGAGAGCATACCAAATGCCTTTTTCACCACCCTATCTACCTGCGACTCCACTTTCAAGGAGCTATGAACCTGCACTCCAATGTCTCTTTATTCAGCAACACTCCCTAGGACCTTACCATTAAGTGTAGAAGTCCTGCTAAGATTTGCTTTCCCAAAATGCACACCTCACGTTTATCTGAATTAAATTCCATCTGTCACTTCTCAGCCCATTGGCCCATCTGATCGAGATCCTGTTGTAATCTGAGGTAACCCTCTTTGCTGTCCATTTCACCTCCAATTTTGGTGTCATCTGCAAACTTACTAACTGTACCTCTTATACTCGCATCCAAATCATTTATGTAAATGACAAAAAGTAGAGGGCCCAGCACCGATCCTTGTGGCACTTCACTGGTCACAGGCCTCCAGTCTGAAAAACAACCCTCCACCACCACCCTCTGACTTCTACCTTTGAGCAGTTCTGTATCCAAATCGCTAGTTCTCCCTGTATTCCATGAGATCTAACCTTGCTAATCAGTCTCCCATGGGGAACCTTGTTGAACGCCTTACTGAAGTCAATATAGATCATATCTACTGCTCTGCCCTCATCAATCCTCTTTGTTACTACTTCAAAAAACTCAATCAAGTTTGTGAGACATGATTTCCCACGTACAAATGTTGACTATCCCTAATCAGTCCTTGCCTTTCCAAATACATGGACATCCTGTCCCTCAGGATTCCCTCCAACAACTTGCCCAAAACTAAGATCAGGCTCACCAGTCTATAGTTCCCTAGCTTGTCCTTACCACCCTTCTTAAACAGTGGCACCACGTTTGCCAACCTCCAGTCTTCCGGCACCTCACCTGTAACTACCGATGATACAAATATCTCTGGAAGAGGCCCAGCAATCACTCCTCTAGCTTCCCACAGGGTTCTCGGGTACACCTGATCAGGTCCTGGGGAATTATCCACTTTTAACCGTTTCAAGACATCCAGCACTTCCTCCTGTGTAATCTGGACATTTGCCCGAAGGTGGAATCAAACCCAGGTCCCACCTCTTGTGAGGCAGCATGCTACCCATGTTTGAGTCCCTGGAATGAGACCTTTAAAGGCAAGGTTGCTACAACTGGACCAAGTTGACATTCAAGCCCCCAGTGGGCAGTTAAAATGTATCCTTAAAGCATCCTGTATGTATTTTAATTTCAAAAATATACTTTAATCATTAAAAAAACTTTATAGTCACAAATGGTTCAATTATATATTTAGTACATTAAGAAAATAAGCAAATATTGAAGTTTGACTCTATCCAACAGACAAACCAAAGATGTCTCTTGCTCGTACAAGACTATATTTCCATGCAGTATCTGCTTCCATTTACTCTATGGTGCCACATTGCATATAGTCAGCAGGAGATGGGGCAAAATTGCCCCTTTTAAACCAACTGGGTTACAATATACATTGAATTCAGGAACTCTCCTCTATTGAATGCTCCTATTCTTTTTGTAAATTTGCATATTGCAACCTCTCAGCTGGGCATGGGTCAATAGAAGAGTCCCATTATAATAATTGGCTACTTAATTGGCTTATATCAGTTAAAGAGGGTTGGTAGGTCAATGTTGTGCCTTTAATCACATTTTGCAAGCAACATGGTGAGTCATATGGAAACTGCTTTTTAAAAATTGCAGATGTTGAAGTCATGTCAAGCGTTGAACAAGATTGAATATGCATTGAGCCTGTGATGATAAGTAATTATGAACCTAAAAGTTGGGGAAGTGTTTGCCCAAGTAATCCAGAGCATTGACTCTGTCTAATAAACAATGCAGGATCTCATAGTTCATGACAGAAGACTACAATGATCTAAAGTCACCAGATGGTGAGCTAACCTTAAACACCAACTAAAGTATTTATTCTGTAAAGAATGAGTTCATTCAATAAGCAACAGACCACGTGAGGACAACTCAGCGTAGTTTTATTGCACAATTCATTAAAAGGACATGACATGTATTTATAGTTACACTTTATTTTTAGATGCATTCATTTCTTAATCAGGGAGATGGGTAGTTGTGCTAGGAAATGGAAGAATTCCCATTTTCTGATATGGTCGAGAGTGCACAGGAGGATTTTCTGAATGCGCAAGTTGAGAAATCATTGTAGAGTCAATACATTGTAGAGTCTTTTGTTTGTCTGCACATTCATTGTTCCTGAAAGTGTCAGAGTTATGTCCAGGGAAATGGAAATATTTGGCTTCTGGACTCTCCCAGTAGATCGAATGGCTTTGGGTGGAAACAGGAGTATATATTTTGATACGCTGGCTGAGTAGGTTAGAGGAGAAAGTGAGGACTGCACATGCTGGAGATCAGAGTCGAGAAGTGTGGTGCTGGAAAAGCGCAGCAGTTCAGGAAGCATCCGAAGAGCAGGTCAATCGATGTTTCGGGCATAAGCCCTTCATCAGCGTGATTCCTGATGAAGGGCTTATGCCCAAAACGTCAATTCCCCTGCTCCTCTGATGCTGCCTGACCTGCTGTGCTTTTCTGGCACCACATATTTTGACTCTGAGTAGGTTAGAGGGTCAAGCCTTTACCTATCATTGTTCATTACACACTAGCTTTCTGCAGAGAGATTGGGAAGAAGGTAATTCTTGCTAGTCTCTTTTTCACCATACAGACAAATTGTAGCTTGGCTCCCACTTGAGTTGGAGTCAGTCTAGCTGCTACTCTTTCAGACAGCAGAGAGAATATATTTCATTTTGAGTAGGGAAACTGTTCTGTATAGTCCCTGAAATTCAAAGACTTCTCTTGATTTTCATCTAAAATATTCAGTCACATCATTGTGGCAGGGATCAGTAATTCCTTGTAATGGTAGGGTTAAATCAGATGGTGATAGTGACTGTCCCTTTTCCTTTAGGAGTTTGCGGGTTATGGCTGCCAAAGTTGGGCTGGTGAGTCGCAGTGCATTCTGTGTATGATGCTTTTGATCAATGGTGTGCTGAAACTATCTAATGCAAATCCAGATGTAGCTGCTTTCTAAAATTCCACCAAATTAATCAATGCCTCTTTCCCTGAAGGGGAAAGTATCTTAAAAGTTATGGTACTGTTTGGGTTTTCTTTTTAAATGGTTGCTTCCTCATTGCATCTTGACTGAAACGTTGACTCCATCACTACCTGCACATCATGCCCACAACACATATACTATTCACAGGATGCATTTCAGCAACATGGCAAGATTCATTTTGGCAGCACTGCCTAAACCTGCAGCCTCAAGTACCTGGAAGAAGTAGTGTTGGAATCATCACCTCTCTGTTCCCTCCAAGGCGCACATAAGCCTGAGTTGGTCATGCGCTGTCATCGTTTCATTGCCTCTGCATCCAAATCTTGGAATGCTCTGTCTAACAGCCCTGTAAGAATACCTGCAACACACAGGTCTGAACAGTTCAAGAAGAATACTTATTACTGCCTTCTCAGGCAAGTAGGGTCAGCAGAGATTAGATTAGATTTCCACAGTTTGGAAATAGGCCCTTCGGCCCAACAAGTCCACACTGACCCTTCGAAGAGTAACCCACCCAGACCCATTTCCCTCTGACTAATACACCTAACACCACGAGCAATTTGGATTGGCCAATTTACCTGACCTTGCACATCTTTGGACTGTGGGAGGAAACCGGAGAACCTGGAGGAAACCCACGTAGACAAGGGGAGAATGTGCAAAGTCCACACAGACAGTTGCCCAAGGCTGGAATCGAACCTGGGTCCCTGGCGCTATGAGGCAATAGTGCTAACTACTGAGCTACTGTGACACCCTAATGTTGGCATCGCTCACATTTCAAAAGTAAATCAAAACTTCAGGTAACAAAGACTTTTTTAAAAATCCATAACTAGAAATAATAATCTTTTTAGAGAAGATGTTTCTACTGTTTAATTAAACTAAGGCTTCCAATTAGTCTTCATATTTAAAGTGTCATACTACAAAGTGCCAACATATACAGAAGGAAGTCAATCATTTCTTGTTATCTTTTTATTTTTCTGAAATTAGCCAGCAGCAGCCAGAGATCCACAAGCAGTTACAAACTGTGCCCAGCAATAAGGCTCTGATGGTATTAGGATGTGTCTGTCAAGATAATTTTCCCTCAGGTAAACCTGAGCAATGGTCTTAAAGGGATAGAAGCAGCTAAACACACCTCCGTGTTAGCAGCTAAGTGTCTTAATTACAGTTCGGGTGTACCAATGAAGCCACAGGCAAGCTACTTGATGGAACTGAAGGTGCATAGAGTAGGTATGAACTGTGATTTCAAATGCTGTGCAGAATATAGTGCTTTCTATACTATAACCATTTGGGTGAATGCTGCCTCTTGAGAACAATTAGTCAGGTATGAAAGCATTGGACATCGGAATGGGCAAAGATTCTAGATCAAGGAGGGATTTTCAAGAATGTTTCAAATAAAGAGTTGTGTCCATGAATAGATAAACAGCATAAAGCCTGTGGGACAGTGAGTTTGATGGACTGAATCTCCTTTTTTTTTGTGCTGTTTGATTTAACATTATGTGCAAATTACTAGTCTTTTTGAAAGTAATCACACTGCAGATTTGGGAGATAGTTAACATTTGAACATGTCTCTGATCCTGTAACATCAAGTTATCCTCCTTTTAACCTAGTGTGGTGATACTCTGGCTTCAAGAGGTGTATTTTGATCTTTTCTTTCAAAAAAAGAGGTTTATGACAGATGGAAAGTTGTCTATTTGGAAAGCCAGTGAAGTAAATAGTTTGTGAGGCCTTGGTTTTTTTAAAAAAAGTTGGAACAATAGAAGCAGCCTGAAGGGTGGAGTCAAGCTCCCAAAGAACCGGAATTTTTCGTTTTAGATGTTTAGCAGCAGTTGTTGCTGGGGTTTCAGAAGGGTTTAGAAGCTGCAGTACGTCTCTCCCTGCTACGCTGAGTTTTCTTTCGATGTTTTTCCTTCTGGTCGGCTAGAATTTCATGTGAGACTATCTATTTTACTGGATTTGACTTTTGTCAAGAGAGATTTTAGGGGATGTTACTATATTGGAAGAGTTGGTTAGCAATAGTTACTGTGTCTATTATTTTGTTAAGCATTTTGATACAGTTACAGCTCAGCCAACTCTTTTCTTTTCTTTTGCATTTTAAATATTGTGTATGAGTGAAGTGTGGTTTGCTTCAAATATAATAGTTTGACCAATCGAAATTGCATATCAAATGCAACATCTTACATTTGCCTTTACAATAAGAAAAAGTTAATCTAGGCTACCTTTAAAATATGTTGAGGGAGTTTGGTCTGGCCCATAACAATAAGTAAAATGTCTCAAGTTGCTCCAGACTTGGGTACTAAAGGGAGGACAGGCAGATTGTACCTTGACAGTCTTTTGGGAAGGAGGTTGCATTCAGGTCACAATTTCTAAAACTAGATATGCTTTCATGAGGGAAGTGTCCATTGTAATTCAAATAGAGAAATCTGAATGAGAACCTCCCTGAGGCAATTTTAAGTGAGCCTTATTGTTGGGCACAGTTTATAACTGCTTGTGGATCTCTGTGCGTTTGATACTTCAAGTCCATACATGTTCAATAACCTCACATAGTTCCACAGACCCAACCTGGGCTACTTTCAGTGACTTTCAATCCTTTCTGCTTTTGACATTCTCCCAGTCACCTTGCATTGAGAGAAACCACGAAAAAAACCACTTAGCCATATCTCAGTCATATTACAGCCAGTTCTCAGCCAGGCCATTGTACGACAGTGCGTAGAGACATGGAGTGAAGAAGCAGAGACCAGTATGAAAACATCTATGTCAAAAAGTAAATCGGAAGCGCAAATTGAGTGGAATTGTAAGAGGGCTGCCCAAAGTTGTGAGGGTTTCTGGGAATAAATAAGCAGAAACTGTTCACTTTTGAAGGAAGATCAGCAACACAGTCAACACACAGTTGACAAAAGAACCAGATTAGGAGATAAGCTTTCTTTAATATATGGCAAGTTGCTGTGATCTGGAATGTTCTGTCTGAAAGAAATTGCAAGCATTACTTTCAAAAGGGAATTGGATATGTATTTAAAGAGGGAAAAAAAAGAGTGACAGAACTACAGGGATAAAGAATCAGGGCTGGCACTGACAAGATGGGCCAAATGGCCTCCTGCTGAGCTGTAAGATGCTGTGTGACTGCTGTGCAGAATGTAATGCGTCCTCAACAATGGAAAGACTAAGGTCAATTGGTGTTAGCAATTAGGTGAGGCTAAGCTACAAACTTGAGATTATAAGAGCGAGAAAAATCCAGGGGAAGTGATGTGTTCCACTGACTGGAGCGTTGAGGATATAGTGAGATTTATGAACCGATAACTTGCATTACTGCCACAGGATTTCCAAAGTCTGGACCTTGCTCAGTTACTTTAAGCCAAATGTAAGACAGACAGATTTCTGTTAAGACTGATGCCCAGAAAACATGCTGAAAGCATAAAATTACATTAGATTGACACTTGCATGAAACTCATATAGGTGAGAAATGCAAAGGGAGTCCAATAATTGGCATGTCCTAAAAGAACCACTTAGCTAATTGGTGCCCTTATATTTAAAACTTCGTTGAATAAATTTAAACCCGTGATAACTGAGTTTAATACATAACATATTGAAACCATAAAAGTGTAAATTCCAAGGAAAAATTATTCCGATTTGTACAGATTGGAATTCCAGAGATGACAGACACATTTTTGAAATACTGAAATTTTAGATTGTGAGATAGATATCTTGCTGCAATAAACCTTGGAAATTTGTTTCATAAAGATGTCTATAATTGTCTGGTAAGTGCTGTGAAACATTTTTTTTTGTAAATTTGTGCATTCTCAATGTCTTTATGCATTCTTTGGAATTGAAGTATTGTTTTAGTAGGATGGGTTCATGCTCAGGGAACTTAACTTTCCACTGTC
Organism: Chiloscyllium punctatum; assembly: GCF_047496795.1. Lineage (NCBI taxonomy): Eukaryota > Metazoa > Chordata > Chondrichthyes > Orectolobiformes > Hemiscylliidae > Chiloscyllium > Chiloscyllium punctatum. The sequence goes on along the minus strand of NC_092750.1, from coordinate 64,550,007 downwards.
GAGAACACAATGGATTTTTGGGCAGAAGTTGCAATTAATTCCTTTCAAATTTTTTTGTATCTCAAAATCAGATATATTATGTGCAGAAGGGGGCCATTTGGCCCATCATGCCTGCAGCAGTCCTTTTAAATGAGCATAATTCCTAGTGCCTGCTTGCACATTATTTCTATCCAAATAATCATTTGATCCCTCTTGAATCCCTCAATTAAAACTATAGTTACAGTGCATTCCATCCTCTAAATACTTGCTGAGTGTAAAGTTTTTTTTCTGAAGGAGGACAATCCCAGCTACTTCAATCTATCCTTCTAACCGTTTTCGCACCCTTCCCACAGTGTGGCACCCAGAACTGTGCACACAGCTATACACCATACTCAAGCTTCTTCTTCTTGTAATTTGTGCCCCTCTTTATAAAGACTAAGACACTGTATGCTTTAATTACTGCTCTCTCCATCTGTCCTGACCTCTTCAATGCTCTATGCACTCCAGTGTCTCTTCTCCTGCACCCTCTTTGGAATCATACACTCTATTTTGTATTGGCTTTCAATATTCTTTGTACCAATATGCCATGATCTCAATCACGTTACAATCAGTTCTCGGTTAAACAGTTCATGAAAATACACTAAGTAAAGAAGCAGAAACCAGTACAAAAACATGCATTTCAAAAAGTAAATGAGAAGCACAATTTAAATGGAATTTTAACAGAGATGTCCAAAGTTGTGAGGATTTCTGAGAGTAAATAAGCAGAAAATGCATCACCTCTCACTTCTTCTCTGTTGAATCCCATCTATCAGCTACTTGCCGAATCCACCCACTTGCCAAAGTCCTTTTGGAGGTCCACACTGTCTTCCTCTTCCAAATCTTCCTGGTTGTTGTTGGCGAGGGTGACATATCTTCTCATTTTCCTTTCACTCATTGTGGATAAATAGACTTCTTACTCTTAACAATGCACCTATGGACCATAGTAGATTCAAACATGGTGAATAAGTGCTCCAATTCATTGCAGCATGGTTTGTTCTCAATGCTGGCATAAATCTGGCTGGGTTCCAATCCAACCATTGTACAGAATTCCAACAGGCCTAACCTAGCTCCATTCAAAAACAACTTGCATTTTTATAGTGTCTTTATTGTCACCAAATTGCCCCAAGGTGTTTCATAGGTGCATTATTTAGCACCGAAACACATACAGAAATATTAAGACAGATAACCAAAGGATTACTTGAAAATGTACTTGTTAAGGAGTGTCTTGAAGGAGGGGAAAGAGATGGAGAGGTTTAGCAAGGGACATGGCTAGCCTGATTAAAATTGGATGTGTAGAGTTAGAGTGCTATTTTGAAGGCTTGTGGTGCTGGATGACGCTATAGAGACGAAGAAAGCCAAGAATCAAAGAGAACTTAAAAAAATGAACATTTAAATTTGAGGCATTGCCTTTTCTAATTCAGCTCAATTATATAGAGATTCAATGGACACAAATCATTGCATTAATTGAGCAGAGTTCTAGTGAATCAATTTTGTGATTAATCATGTCATGGAGAATTTAAATAGATCAGTGACACTTTCTTTCATTCTCGACAATTTCCAAAGATTAAATGATTTCCCAATTACTATCATTTGTATAAAATTGGAGTGGACTAAGCTGCATCTCGCTAACTCCCATTGTATGGAATTTCATTGTGTCAAGGCCCTTCCCACTCATTTCTATGGCGCAAATTCCTGCTAACCAAGGAACAAGATGTTGATCCGAACCTAACTGTTCTCAGCTGTTGATAAACAAAATACGGCCAAACGTTCTCAAAACCACACTTGGCAACAGCAGACAACAGTTGTTGATCAGCTGTGTGTAAAATATTTTATCTTTTAATGAGTATTTTCTGTTTATATTTTTTACTTGCATTAAATAACTGAGTGAATGATCCCAGACTCTGCTATTGAAGATTTTCCAAGTGGTTCCTTTTATCTGAGGTATGTAGGAACTGAAGTCCATAAGGCTGGTTGTGGAGAGAGAACATTCCCATTCCAGCTCCGGGATCTGGCTTGAATCTATCTTGGACTGATTAAATGCAGCTTCATTCTCTCTAATGTCTTTAAAACGTCCTAAATAAATTTGAGTCTGTGACTGTTTAAACACATGGGCAAGAGTCCACAATGTCAAACTACTTTTAAGAGAAATTGGCATCCAAATTGGCAGCAATGAGGCCTCCGAGATGGATTGTGAGAGAAATGGAAACATGGAAATTTCAGATGATGTGATGGGAAGAGAAGTGCTAGAGGCAGGCTGAAGCTGGGGATATGGTGGAGGAAGGTTTGAGTTGCAATATGTCTCATTAGTGAACAGTAGTCCTTCTTCTTCTGTCAGCATTTGAGCCTAACACAATCCACATCTATTACCTAGGGCTACAATCTGACGTTAAGGAGCCAACTCATACATGGGAGTAAAAGTCAGTCTAAGCTGAAATTTCAAAGGGAAAGTCAGTGAGACTGGGATCCTGCAACAGAGCCTTCAGCTTGAGTTAAGGAATTTGGTTTGGGGGGGGGGGGGGAAGGTGGATAGTTGGATGCTGCCTGAACTGCTGTGCTCTTCCAGCGCCACTAATCCAGTGTTCACTCCTGTCTAATGCATCTGCACTCTGAAAGGAGGAGATATCAGTATTTTTTACTAAATTGATGTGTGGCTTTACTAGGACTTAAAATTTGGTTCCTAGCTATTGCTTCTATCCCTGTGAGGGAGCAGGCCCAAAACCTGCAGTATTTTGAAGCCTGCGTGAGAAATTCACCCACACATCTCTTTATAGGCCTTTCAATGCCATATCATGGAAGTTTTCATGTGATTTTTTTTTAAAGACCTAATCCACCATCTCTTGAAGTATAGTGACTGTCCATGTTTTTGCAGGAAATTGGTCTTGAAAATCTTAGTTCTTGTGATTAGGAATAATAAACAAAAATACAATTAGTTTTCCAAGTCTGAAATTGTGGGTTCAAGTCCAGCCCCAAGACTTGAGCACAACAATCTATGTTGACACTTCAGCACAATAGTGAAAGAGTGCCGTGCTGTCACAGAAGCTGTGTTCACGTGAGCCATTGGACCAAGACCCAGGTGGCTCTCCGGTGGATATAAAATACCTCAAGACACCATTTTGATGAAGAGAAGGGGAATTATCATTGACGTTCATGGCTAATATTCATCCCTTAACTGATATCACAAAACAATCTTTTTTTAACCTCATTACTGTTTGTGTGTACTTCCTATGCTTCAAAATAACTTTAATTTAGTAGTAAAGTGTTCAGGGACTTCCATAGTCACAAAAGGTGTTTTTTTTTTAATTTATACTGAGTGGATTGCCACAAAGTCCTTTGAATTTGCAAAGTTGAAATCCAGTTTTACTCCAGTGCCAGCCCGCTTCTGTATCAAATCAGTAGTGATGTCTTAATTAAGATTTCCAGTTACACTGAGAACCAATAATGACAAGTGAATCACATCGAGTCCACCCTATGTCTCATACATGCAATGTTGACTGTCAACACTGGAAGGTTTATTGCTCTCTAGGGTCGTGATGAGATGCCAGACATGTAATGACTCTCCAGCTGCTGCCTCCATTTCTGTTTGGATGAGCTCTGTGGAATTAGATTGTTCCACTCAGTGCGGTACATTCCCCAGCCTTGGCATTGTGCCTCTGTTCGACTCAGCCCCAGTCATGGAGGATTAGATATGCACCACAGCAGGTGGAATCTGGGAGAGATTTCTCAGGGTGTACATGGTGTGAAATATATGTACATTACAAAGGGGTTGTACTACTGTTTTGCCTCATTTCTCCCAATCTTTCTCATGTTTTACTTTTGAATCCCCTCACACACTTTGCCTATTTCATTCCTGTAAAGGAATCTTTCCACCATTCTGTCCCTCTATCTATACTTGTACAAGCAACAGTTCTGTTCTATGCAGTCGTCTTCCTATGTTGTATTTCTGTTTTGCTAGGTTTTTCAGCCCATCTCTCCCAATCTCTACATTTCTGTGTGCACCTTTTTTTCAGTTTTGTTGCATTCTTCCATCGATTGGTCGTGTTTTACAACTTATTTTTCTGTGGTGTAGTTTGTTAAATGGGTCAGCATCTTCACTAGCACCTCAAACAAAAAAGAGAGATATTGAGGACTGAATTTTTTTTTTCCCTGGCTGTCAAAGAGCAGGTCAGTCAGAGGATCACAGGGAGCCTGGAAATCTGATTTCTTGAGCCATTAACCAACATCTCACTCTGTGACAAGTCTGACCAACTCCTCAATAACTGTTGCCTTCTGTGCTGTGACCATTCTATGTGGCCTCTTGAGCCTGCTCCACTATGCAATCCAGCGTCTCTTCTACTTTCTAGCCCAGACATTCCTTGATTCATTGATAGATTTTTGGTCCATCTATCCTGATCTTGAATCTACCTAGCGATGGATCATCTATACTGTCACCCACTTTCGCCTTCATAATACCTGTTGTGGTTCTGTTCGCCGAGCTGGGAATTTGTCTTGCAAACGTTTTGTCCCTGTCTAGGTGACATCCTCAGTGCTTGGGAGCCTCCTGTGAAGCGCTTCTGTGCTGTTTCCTCCGTCATTTATAGTGGCCTGTCTCTGCCGCTTCCGGTTGTCAGTTCCAGCTGTCCGCTGTAGTGGCCGGTATATTGGGTCCAGGTTGATGCGTTTGTTGATAGAGTCTGTGGAAGAGTGCCATGCCTCTAGGAATTCCCTGGCTGTTCTCTGTTTGGCTTGTCCTATAATGGTAGTGTTGTCCCAGTCGAACTCATGTTGCTTGTCGTCTGTGTGTGTGGCTACTAAGGATAGCTGGTCGTGTCGTTTTGTGGCTAGTTGGTGTTCATGTATATGGATAGTTAACTGTCTTCCTGTTTGTCCTATGTAGTGTTTTGTGCAGTCCTTGCATGGGATTTTGTACACTACATTAGTTTTGCTCATGCTGGGTATCGGGTCCTTTGTTCTGGTGAGTTGTTGTCTGAGCGTGGCTGTTGGTTTGTGTGCTGTTATGAGTCCTAGTGGTCACAGTAGTCTGGCTGTCAGTTCAGAAATGCTCCTGATGTATGGTAGTGTGGCTAGTCCTTTGGGTTGCGGCATGTCCTCGTTCTGTTGTCTCTCCCTTAGGCATCTGTTGATGAAATTGCGAGGGTATCCGTTTTTGGTGAATACCTTGTATAGGTGTTCCTCTTCCTCTTTTTGCAGTTCTGGTGTGCTGCAGTGTGTTGTGGCCTTTTTGAATAGTGTCCTGATGCAACTTCGTTTGTGTGTGTTGGGGTGGTTGCTTTCATAGTTTAGGACTTGGTCTGTGTGTGTGGCTTTTCTGTAAACCTTTGTGGTGAATTCTCCATTCGGTGTTCTCTGTACCATCACGTCTAGGAATGGGAGTTGGTTGTCCTTTTCTTCCTCTCTAGTGAATCGGATTCCTGTGAGTGTGGTGTTGATGATCTGGTGTGTGTTCTCTATTTCTGTGTTTTTAATTATTACAAAGGTGTCATCCACGTATCTGACCCAGAGTTTGGGTTGAATTTGTGGTAAGACTGTTTGTTTGTTCTAACCTTTGCATTACTGCTTCTGCTATGAGTCCAGAGATCGGTGAGCCCATGGGTGTTCTGTTGATTTGTTCGTATATTTGGTTGTTGAATGTGAAGTGTGTTGTGAGGCACAAGTCCAGTAGTTTAAGTATGCCGTCTTTGTTGATAGGTTCAACGTCCTGTTGTCTGTTCTGTCTGTCCAGCAGGTTGGCTATTGTTTCTTTGGCTAGGGTTTTGTTGATTGGAGATGAACAGTGCCGTTACATCAAATGAGACCATAGTTTCTTCCTTGTCTATGTGTATATTTCGGATGATGTCCAAGAATTCCTGTGTCGATTGTATAGATTGTCTGGATCCGCTGATCAGGTGTTTCAGTTTCTGCTGTAGTTCTTTAGCCAGTTTGTGTGATGGTGTCCCTGGTAGTGATACTATTGGTCTGAGTGGGATGTCTGGTTTGTGCACTTTGGGTAATCCATAGAATCTGGGGGTGTTGTTGCTTTCAGGTTTCATTCTTTGTAGGTCAGACCTGGTTATCTGTCCGTTTTTTTTTGTAGATTCCTCAGTGTGTTGTTTATCCTATTGGTGAGCTGTGGGGTGGGGTCAAACTCCCTCTTTTGGCAGGTGTTGGTATCTGTAAGTAGTTGTTGTGCTTTTTGCATGTACTCTGTTTAGCCAGGATGACCGTCATTTTGCCTTTGTCTGCTGGTAGTATAATTATGTTCTTATCGTTTCTTAGTGATTTTAGTGCTTCCCTCTCCTTGGGGTTGAGGTTATGTGTTTGTCAAGCAACATGAATTTGACTGGGACAACACTACCATTATAGGGCAAGCCAAACAGAGAACAGCCAGGGAATTCCTAGAGGCATGGCACTCATCCACAGACTCTATCAACAAACACATCGACCTGGACCCAATATACCGGCCACTACAGCGGACAGCTGGAACTGACAACCGGAAGCAGCAGAGACAGGCCACTATAAATGCCGGAGGAAACAGCACAGAAGCACTTCACAGGAGGCTCCCAAGCACTGAGGATGTCACCTAGACAGGGGATGAAACGTTTGCAAGACAAATTCCCAGTTCGGCGAACAGAACCACAACAACGAGCACCCGAGCTACAAATCTTCTCCCAAACTTTGTTCATAATACCTGTCCCTCCCTCATTCTGTGGGAAAACAGCCTGTGAGAGGGCAGGAAGAGTCAAGACTGGTGTTGAATTGCCTGTCATTCAGCTCCTGACTCCATATGTGGAGAGGTTCCTGACTCTGACAACCCTTAACCAAGGCCTGGACTGATTTTGGAGGCTACCCTTCACTTAGCTTGAGTGAAGGCTATCTCCTTTGACTTGACTGAGAACTGCAGTAATATGAGCCTGAATCTGTGGCTGAGGGGGCAAGGTGCAGGAAGGTAAAGCAGTGTGAGGCAGGGATGCTGTGAAAATTCAGGTAGACTCAGAATGTGTGTACGCAATGAAGATCCTGGTCCAGTCTTAATGTACAATGTTCTTGCTGCAACATTACAATGAAAGTTGCTGGTGCAGATTTGGAATGCAGAAGTGCCCTAAGTGAAATGGTGATGTCAGTGTTCTGTATACAACATTAAATAAAATTAGTTCCAAGATTCATTAAAGACACCCAACCTTGCCATAATCACATTCCTCCAATTTTCCTTTTAAACCGATATTCTCCAAGAGATATTAACAGTTTTGCCAGCTGCAGCTACACAGGCATCAGTTGCCTGAGTTACTTCATCAGGGTGTCCCTGAGGACAGCACTGAGAGCTGGAACTTTCACTACGCATCTAACAAGAAGGCCCACCCTTACATTGTGAAGGGCAACTAGGGACAATGTATTAAGGGTGGTATTTTCAGAATGGCAACCTGTAATTAATGGAGTGCCACAGGGATCAGTGCTGGGGCCACAATTATTTGGATGAGAAACGTTAATGAACTATCGTCAAGTCCATGGATGAAACAAAGTAAGTGGGGAGGCAAGTGTTGTGGATGACAGAGTTTGTGGAGGGACATCGACCAGGTAAACTACTGGATGAAAACTTAGCAGATGGAATATAATTTGGGGAAATATGAGACTAGGGACTTTGGCAGGAAGATTAGAAAAGCTGAATATTATTTAAGTAGAGGAAGACTACAAAAGGCTACAGCAGAGGGATTTGGCAGTCCTCATCCCGGAATCTCTCAAAGCTAGCATCCAAGTTCAATGGATGGAAAGGAAGTAGGAAAATATTGGCTTTTATTTCAAAGCGAATTGAGTATAATAGAAAGGAGGTTTTGCTAAAACTAAACAAGGCATTAGTCAGACAACAGCTGGAATACTATGAACAATTTTGGGCCCTTATCTAGGGAAAGAAATACTGGCATTGGAGGCAATCCAGAGAATGTTCACCAAGCTGATACCAGGTACAAAAGGACTGCCTTATAAGGAGAGATTGAGTAGGTTGGCTCTGTTATCGTTGGAATTTAGAAGACTGAGAGGCAACCTTATTGCAACATACAAGATTTTTAGGGACTTGATGGAGTAGATGCAGAAAGGCTGTCTCTCCTTTTGGGAGAGTCCAGCAGTTGAGGACATCATCTCAAAGTAAGGGGTCACACATTTAAGACCGATGAGGAATTTCTCCACTGAGGATTGTGAATCTGTGGAATTCTTGACAACAGAGAGCTGTCAAGGCTGTGTTGATAAGTGTATTCAAGACTGAGATAGACCGATTTTAAATCCGTAATGGAATCCAGGGTTATGGGGAAAGGACAAGAAAGTGGAATTGAGAGTTTTCAGATCAGCCATGCTGTCAATGAATGATGGAGCAGACTTGATGGGCTGAATGGCCTATTTCTGCTCCGACACCTTATTGTCTGACTAGAATCACCAAAGGTCAATATAAACTGTGGCTATTCTTATTGCTAAAGCCTAGATAGTGCATGGTTGCAAGTTATCTTATCACAACTAAGCCTGCCCCAACTCCTGCCCAACATTCACATGAGGTCACTCAGTTGCAACCAAGATGGCAATTTTGTCCTTCCTAACTTTGGGGCAGAGGCCAGTTATGAACACTTTATCACAGCCCTCTTTTTCGATTGGCAAACACATTTGCCAGTTGTTAGTTCTATGGCTATCAAGTCATCTTTGGTTCTGTTATTTTCTGGTTTAAACATCTGATATCCGGGAGTATAACCTGACAAGTTTAACTTCTCCAGTTAATGTGATATGAGAAAATAAGTGAAATCCCTCCCCAGAATCTAAGAAGAAATATGAAAATTGCCTGAATTTGCAGCTGGCTTCATGAGTTAATACTTAACAATGTACCCAATTGACATTGTGCATATAAAATATATTGTTATCAACATTTCACCTCCTTTTATGCTCTTCTGTAATAAAAATTCAGCAATATAATTTTTAACTGTGCATAAGAATGTAATTTGGGCTCAGTTTTGCTGCACATACTTGTTAGTGGTTTAGCACTTGCTTCACATTTGCAATTAAAGCAGTGTTCCCTTTTTTTAAACCGTCAGTGCAATGTTCTTTCTCCATATCACTTATGGAAATCAGATTGTGTTCATTACCTCATTGCTGTTTGTGGAGTCTTGCTGTGTGTAAATTGGCCATTGTGTTTCCCACTGTGGAGCAGTGACCTGTTCAATGTACTTAGTGTCTATAAGGTATCTTCTGACTGCAAAAAGTGCAGAATAAATATGTCTCTTTTAATGCCCTCAAAATCCCAAGTCCAAATCCCAAATCCCTTTCAATTGCTACAATTGATTCAGTCATAAAAGCAAATTATTGCGGGTGCTGGAAATCTGAAATAAAAAGAACTGGGGGAAAAAAACCCAGCAGATGTGACAGAATCTAAAGAGAGCGAAATAGAGTTAATGATTTGAATGTGAAATGACTCTTCTGTACGCTGATTCTATATCCTTAGAGTCTAGGAATCTACTAAACAGAAAAGGGCTATTTGGCCTATCATGTCTGTGCTGGTCAAAAACTACCACCTAACTATTCTAGTCCCATATTTTCACAGCCGTATATGCTTTGACATAATAAGTGTGCATCTAAATACTTCTTTAATGTTATGAGGGTTACGGTCTCTTACATCCCTTTCAGGCACTGAGTTCCAGATTCCCATTACTCTCTGGCTGAAAAATACTTTGCTCAGATCTCCTCTAAACCATTTAACCCTTCGCTTAAATTATTGCCCCTTGGTCATTGATCTTTTCATCAAGGGGAAAAAAATTTCTTTCTGTCTATCCTATCTATAAAATTATAATTTAATACACCTCGATCATGTCCCCTCTCAATCTCTTCCATTCTAAGGAATATGACCCGAGTCTGCCTCTATTCTAGATCAGTGCACTCCATCTTTGGTATGAAGAAAGTTTACTTGTGTTTGCCTTTATCCAATAGAAATTTTGAGATATCTTCCTTTTTTGTTTTTCTTTTCTCTTGTTGAGTTAGACTAGATTCCCTACAGTGTGGAAACAGGCCCTTTGGCCCAACCGGTGCACACCGACCCTCCAAAGAGTAACCCACCCAGACCCATTTCTCTCTGACTAATACACCTAACACTACGGGCAATTTAGCATGGGCAATCCTACACATCTTTGGACTCGGGGAGGAAACCAGAGCACCCAGAGGAACCCCCACCCAGACACTAAGAGAATGTGCAAATTCTACACAGACATTCGCCCGAGGCTGGAATCGAACCTGGGACTCTGCTGCTGTGAGGCAGCAGTGCTAACCACTGAGCCACCGTGCCGCCCCATGGAAAGGTTACATCTCATCAGTTCACCTCACTATTTTAAATAATATAAATATCAACAACACTTTTTTTATATAATGCCTTTATAACAATTAACTGTAATACTTGCTACATTAAAAAGAGCATTTGACATCGGGCAACACAATGAGTGAAACTAGTGGCGATTTTCCTTCGTGTAGTCAAGACATAAAGATTTAATTAAGGTAATCAAAATCATGAAGGAAAGTAAGAAAGAATCATTTTTAGTGACAAAGTACCAGATGCTAATTTTAAGATAATTGGCAAAAAGAAAGTAAAAGGGAGAGAGGGATTTTATTTTAAATTCAGCCACTTGCTATGATCTGGATGCACTGTCTGAAGGGGTGGTGGAAGCAGATTCAAAAAGTAACTTTAAAGAAATTGGATAAAGTGTTGAAGGGAAACGATTTGCAACGCTGTATTGGGAGGACAGGAGAGTAGGTCTAATTGTGCCTGTGCTAATGTTTAGAAGCATCCAATTAGCTGAATGGCCTCCATATGTGCTGCAAGATTCCCTGATTCTAATAATGTTGTGCTTAGCTTAGCTGGTTAAAATCTTGGTCCAAGTGGTAGGTTTTGAGAAAAAGGAGATGCATGGGTGATGAAGTTTAGGGAGAAAATTGTGGCAGTTACAGCCTTGAAAGTTGAAAGCATTGTTGCCATTGTTATTGTAATGATCAGAATTGGGGATAGACAAGAGGTCGGAATTAGAGGCGTGCAGAGATCTCCCAGAGTTGTGGGGCTGGAAGAGACGACAGAATTAGGAGGGGTAAAGAATTTAAGTTCCACAGTGAGAACATTTTATAAGGACTTAATGAAAAATAGCTGGAGAGACAGAACTGAATGAAAAAGAAACCCCTTGCATTCTGATAAAGTTTCTCCGTCTCAGGTTTTCTCTCAGTGCCTTAAGACCTTTTTATGTATATACTGTGTGAGAAGAGTCACTATTCTAAGAGGGAACATTATAGCAAACTCCCACAAATGACATTGAGATAATACAGATAATATGATGTAGAAATAAAGATTGACCACAGGGAAGCACTTGTAAGTCCCTGCAGTCCTTAAGGTACAAGTAGCTCATTGCATTAGCTCTGTTTATTTTTGTTGTAGATTGACAGTTTAATGATATAACTCACGACTGAAAATTTAACATAACCTGTGTCCAATTTGACAGCCCTGATGCTGTAACAGAGTGGAAATGATGACCAGATATAGAGAAGAGTAAGTGAACTCTTGACATGAGAATAATGGAAGAAGTTTACACTTCAGTGCTTGCTGACACATTGACAAGTTACATTGAAAATGCTACTGCAGCTAATTGAACCCACTTTTGTGTGTCCTGCATCAGAAGCAAGATCATGGTGATTAAAGGGTTAAGCTATGGAGGCCTCTTCACAGCTTCTGCTTCTTGTTTGGGTTATGGTTCGTACTGATTTATTGAAAGCTCTGATGTAATCTCGCGTGATCTCTTAATGCTGTTTGTGTGTGGTAACTTGGCAAGATTACCTTGTCTACTTTATTGACAACTACATGACACATTAGTGTAGACAGCACAAAGCCATTTGCCTGGAAGATAGAATGAAAAAAAGTCTCATCTTGAGGTCAGGCCTTCTTAGCTCGAAGATGGTGGGTGGCTTTTCTTTAGTGTTAAATCATGTGAGATTTGCTTCTTTATATTGAGATTATGCAGTATTTCGTGGAGTCCAGCCCACCAAACCTAGGGGGAAGGGAAGCCCCGTAAGTTGTTTATTCTCTGTCCGAGATGAATTGTAATTTCCTTCAGTTCTTATCTCTTGCTGAATTACTTCCTCAAGCTGCAATTGATGTTGTGCAGTGATTTCACCCTGGCTGTTTATATCTATCGTAGGAACCAATATTCCCTACTTTGGCCTGTACCACCTCTGCCACAGTTACAGATCCTTGACCTTGTTACTCCAAGCTTAGCTGTCCCAAGTCCTCGTCATGTCGCTACAACCAATTTGGTCAGAATTCCTCATCCTGAATCCTGTCTGTTACCAGGCCACACTTGTCAACCACCCCAGTTTCTTGCAGCTGTCCTTTCCTTACAACATACTGATTACAAAGTCCTTGGCCTGTCTGACTGTTTCTACCTCTGTCATCTCTAAATCCCAACTCTGAGGAAAAGAGAGACCTAGGGGTTCAGGTTCTGTTGTAGAAAAGAGAGACCTAGGGGCTTAGGTACATAATACTTTGAAATTTGCATCACAGGTAGACAGGGTGGTTAAGAGGTTGTTTAGCACCCTTACCTTTTATTGGTCAGACCTAAGAGAATAAAAGTTGGGATATCTTTTTGAGGTTGTATGGATTTTGGATTCTGGTAACCCTGTTACAGGAAGAATACTATTAAATTGGAGAGGGTTCAGAAAAGATTTACCAGGATGTTGCTGGGAATGGAGATGTTAAAAATAGAGCGTAGAAGGTTGAGGGGTCACTTTTATAGAGATTTATAAAGTCACGAGAGACATGGATGATGTGATTAGCAAAGGTTTTCCCTGGGGTGAGGGGAGTTCAAAACTAGAGGGCATGTGTTTAAGGTGAGAGGAGAAAGTTCTAAAACCGCCATGTGGGGCGATCTTTATACGCTGAAAGTGGTTCGTCTGTGGAATGAACTGCCTGAGGAAGTGGTGGATGCAGGTAGAGTTACAACATTTAAAAGACATTTGGACCGGAGCATGATAAAGAAAGGTTTGGAGAGAAATGGGCCAAATGCAGGCAAATGGGGTTAGTTTAGTCTGGGAACATGGTCTGCGTGGACTAGTTAGACCGAAGGGTCTGTTTCCATGCTTCCCCTCTCATTCCACCTTTGTGTTCATAACCCTCAAATGCCATGGCATTTGCATTCCTTCGCAGCAACCTAACCTTACTCTAGTTCTTTTCACATTTATTGTTGGTATTTTGACTTCCTTCTTCCACCAGTACAGCTCTTTAGTACACTTCCCATGACCTTTTTAAACCAGTTGATGACGTTCTTTAGCCTGCTTTATGATGTTGAAAGAGCTGTGAAATTGTACACAGACAATAACGTAGCATAGACAGCACAGAAACAAGGACTTCCGGCCTATCTAGTTTGCACTAATGTTCAATCGCCGTAAGAATATCCTCCCATTCAGTTTGTGTTATTGTAATGTTTACATTTACCTCCAACTTTGTAGTTTCTCTTCAGAAATCTGACCCTCTGCATTTTCTTTAAAATGCAAGTGTGTGGTGGAGTGGGATGGTGGGGCGAGGAGGGAACTGAGAATGAACTTAGAATCCCGACAGTGTGGAAGCAGGCCCTTTGGCTCAGCAAGTCCACAGTGACCCTCCGAAGAGTCACCCATACAGACCCATTTCCTTATTTCTCTACATTTCTCCTGACTAATGCACCTAATATTATGGGCAATTTAGCATGGCCAATCCAGCCAACCTGCACATCTTTGGACTGAGGGAGGAAGCCGAAGCGCTCGGACGAAGTCCACGCAGACACTGGGAGGATGTACAAATTCTACACAGACAGAAGCCTGAGGCTGGAATCAAACCCGGGCCCCTGGTGCTGTGAGGCAGCAGTGCTAACCACTCTGCCGCCCAAATTTTGGGATTGGGTCCATAGCCTTCATTTACCCTCTCTTTCTCAACAAATGACTGTTCATCGTTGTACATATCTGTAAGTAGAGTTCTCATTAGTACACACTATTCAATCGTTTGTTCATGGCCTCTTGTATATTACTGCTGATATCACTGTTAGATTCTTTAACGTATAGTTTTTACGGTCGCATCTGAGTTGGGTTCAAGCTGGACTGGCTGAGGGGGCACAAAATGAAGTGCTAAGTTCAAACTTGAGTTTCTCTAGATCTCTCTTTATTGCATGTTAACATCATATGCAGATTTACATGGTAATCTGAGAGATACCAGGTTCCAATCTTTATTGTTGTATTGTTTGCTGAACTCTAATGATGATCTTCCATCAATCTCCCTGCTTTCTACCTGATTTAACTCCAGTCACACTGAGCTATGTTTACCCTATGGGCAGTGTCTCAGTGACCTCATCACAGAGTCACAGATTCATACAGCACGGAAACAGACCCTTCTGTCCATCTCGTCCGCACCAATCAAACATCCCAGTCCATATCCCTCCAAACCCTTCCTATTCCTATTCATATTCCTAGCCAGATGCCTTTTAAATGTTGTCATTATACCAGCCTCCACCACTTCGTCCGAAAGCTCATTCCATACACACACCACCCTCTGGATGAAAAAGTTATCCCTTAGCTCCCTTTTAAACCTTTACCCTCTCACCACAAACTTAATACCTTTTCGTTTACACTCTGGGCACTCTCTCCATTTGTTCCCCTTGCTCTCACTCCCCCTCTGTCTACAAGATAAAAGCCTGCATTTTCCAGAACCTTTCAGTTCTGAACAAAGAGTTTGATCAGATTCTAGACATTTACTGTTTCTCTCCCCCACAGCTTTCCTGATTAAGATTGCTCCAATCTTAATGTCCTTGCTAAGCATGCACCATTATCTCATTATCAAATCCATTGTCATGATACAAGAAATAAGATTTTTAATTGCACTTGGTGTCAGCATGTGGGTTAAGGAAGTCACACTTGAGCGATGGAGAATCCAGAGAAAATCACCATTCGTTGATACGTCCTGCCTTGGGAAACTTACAATGAAGCATTTAATATCCGAGTGAATGCTTATGAGGGAGAGGGAGAATGACTGGTAGAAAGAGTGAGGAAAAAACACCTCCGCATGCAGCCAAAGCAATTGGGTGAGCTTGAGAGAAGTTTGAAAGAAAATGAGAAATGCAGACCAGAGAGAGGTGGATTGTGTAAGTTCAGAACTGAATGTAAGAAAACCAAGCAAAAAGTAGAGACAACGTAAAGAGGTAGAGAATTCAAAGTAGAGTCAAAAACGTTTTGAGAAAGATTGGAGTCCAGAGAAATGGAGGGAAATGGTCTGATTATTCACTGGCCTCAAGTAGTCATTTACTGAATTCCACATGTTCTGGCAGTACAACAATATTCCATGTTCTACAAATAATTACATCTGTTCTCTTGTTTATGGGGTTTCTTTGGCCGCACCCAATCTCTGTACTAGATTAAAACAGACTTGGTGAAGGACAAAGTCAGACTGTCTGAACCAATTATTGGAGACAGCCTGAAAATGTTAAATCAGGCTGTTTATACGTGTACCAACATGTTAAACAAGTAAAGCATAAAGTGATGGGACCAAGATAACTCTCACTACATTGAAAGAGTGTGAGTGCTGAAAAGAGCTGTGCATGAGACTGACTAAAATGGAGTTTAAAAAAAGTTTATTTGTATTGCTGAATTCATTCTGGAGTGAAAGGTACCTCAGGTTTAAATCAGCAATCTTCTAATCCTGTTTAATTGTAAAATTTATCTGAGTTAATTGGTAATTTTTCTTTGCAGTCCCCATGTTGATGAGTTTTTCCTTGTCATGTGGCATTATACCTTTTTAAAACGTTATCATCCGGTTTTGAGAGAACGTATCACTGGCAAGTCCAACGTTTGAATTTTTAACTTAAGAAGTGGATTCCCATCAAACAAACATGTCAGTTAGCAGAAAGTGTACTGACGGGAGGGTGTTGACCTTGAAGACCATTAACTCACAATGTAGCAAGCAAGTTTCTTCAGCTCGCTACGAGTCTGTGTTCTGACCTTTTTGGGCCCAAATTTTAACATTCCCTATCCAGTGGGTTTCCACAGGCATGGGAGGAGGCTCTATAAAATTTGTCATGATCTTCCCACAGGGATCCTGAGCAACCTGATCTCCATCTTCATGAAGTTTTTTGTATGGAATTCCTGCAGTATGTAAACAGGCCATTCAGCCCAACAAGTCCCCACTGATTTTTTTTCAACTTCCCAAACTCAACACCTCCCCCACCCTATCCCAGTAACAAAGGCTAATCCACCAACCTATACATCCCTGGACACAATGGGGCAGATTAGATTAGATTCCTTACAGAGTAGAAACAGGCCATTCGACCCGACCAGCCCACACTGACCCTCCAAAGAGTAACCCACCCAGACCCACTTCCCTCTGACTAATGCACCTATCGCTATGGGCAATTTAGCATGTCCAATCCACCTGACCTGCACATCCTTGGACTGTGGGAGGAAACCAGAGCACTGGAGGAAACCCACACATACACAGGGGCAATGTGCAAACTCCACACAGATAGTCACCCAGGATGGAATCGAACCCTGGTCCCTGATGCTGTGAGGCAACAGTGCAAACCACTGTGTCACTCAATGATGTCTAGGCTGGCACCTAAGCCCTGTCCCCAATTGAGGTTTGTAAGTGGCCAATTATTGAATCTCTGGAGTCAATTTTCAGGCTGGCGAGAGGGATTCGGGGACAGCAGATGCTTGTTGGAATAGCAAAGTACCTGGCTTACCATAGTCACGGTGACGTCCACTTCAGCTGTGGCTTTAGTTGTGGCAGCCATTCCATGTGTTACTTGAATTTGGGGGAAATGACGGAAAGTGAGCCCTGTTCGTGCATCAGTTGGAAAGTGGGAGGAGGTGTCACCTTTTGACATCACCACACACTTTGCCCAGCCCCACACATGGCTCCTGCTTGCTCTATCTCTACCAATATCTTCTCCACCAACTACCTTCCCCCAGCCCTTCCATCCTGGTCCTTAGACCCTGAGATTTACCTGGTACTGGACTCCTGGGTTTTAGACTCAGGAGTGCCTGCTTCTGGCACGGGTGGGCTTGGAGAACTTTGGAGGCCAGTTGCTGTAGTTGTAGGGTGAACCCGACACTTAATGCTCATCCGTGCACTATATAGTTGTGGATCATCCAGAATTAGGGGTGATGTATTTGGTACTTTTTGGGTGGCAGAAAGGGAAACCTAAAACTCCTAGCCACATTCCACCACTTAGCTTCAGAGCATCCTGTGTATTATGAGTAACAGTTGCTCTATATTTAATCTTCCCCCAAATTGCTCAATTAAAGACTGAAAACTTCCTTTTCTTCCCTTTGGTCTTGCAGCCATCAATTTACATGATGAGAATACATTGGCTAGGCGTTTGCTTCCAATCTTGGGGAAGGGTTTCCAAGATAAAACGGGATCGTGAGTGTTAAAACTGAGGGAGCCATTTCCTGTTTTCTGGGAAGTGTCGGATGAAGTTTTTCCATCAGCGATTTTCAAATGGATTCCATATGGGAATGTCAAGTGCTCTGTTGTGGTCTTGGCTAACTTTTATTTCTTCCTTTTCTACTGTCCCTCATAATGGGATTCTGAAGGACCCCACCAAGGCTTAGAGTCTTCAATTCTGTTTCTGACATGCATTTAGAGTGCTGCAGATGGCAAATGGTTGTGTTATGAGTGATATTGTAACAACATAACTTGAGTCATCAGGTCAAGAGACTTGGTAAAATGTGGTACAGTGACCAGAGTCCACAATACAGAAGAGGAGTCAGGCAGCATCGGAGGAGCAGGAGAATCGAAGTTTTGGGCATAAGCCCTTCACGAAAGAGGATCCCAAACTAAACTAGTCCCACCTGCCTGCACTTAGTCCATTTCCTTCCAAACATTTCTTATTTGTGTACTTACCTAAATATCTTTTTAACCCACACCCACCACTTCCTCTGG
This sequence comes from Chiloscyllium punctatum, assembly GCF_047496795.1. Classification (NCBI taxonomy): domain Eukaryota; kingdom Metazoa; phylum Chordata; class Chondrichthyes; order Orectolobiformes; family Hemiscylliidae; genus Chiloscyllium; species Chiloscyllium punctatum. The sequence continues at coordinate 64,532,054 of NC_092750.1, read as the reverse complement.
AAGTTCATTCCACTCTGAAACCACTCTGTTTTTAAAAAAAAAAGTTGCCCTTGTGAGTTTTTAAAATATTTCTCCCCTCACTTTAGGAAGATGCATCCTAGTCTTGAAATCCCCCACCCTAGTTAGGGGAAGCTAGGGAAGAGATTGATTTGATTAGATTAGATTACAGTAGATTATTTACAGTGTGGAAACAGGCCCTTCGGCCCAACAAGTCCACACCGCCCCGCCGAAGCTGGCCCATTGCTGAGATATTTATGGCGTTGACCGCCACTGGTGAGGTGCTGGAGGACTGGAGGTTGTCTAATGTGAATCCATTATTTAAGAAAAGATGTAAGGAAAAAGTCAGGGATCTGTAGACAGGTGAGCCTTACACTCGTGGTGGGTAAGTTGTTGGAGGAGATTCTGAGGCCAGGACTTATGTGCATTTGCAGTGGCAAGGATTGATTTGGGATAGTTAACGTGGCTTTGTGCAGGGGAAATGATGTCTTATTAACTAATTGAGTATTTTGAAGATGTGACAAAGATTGATGAAGGCAGATTGGTAGACGTTCTCTATATGGACTTCAGCAAAGCACTCAATAAGGTCCCACATGGTACACCGGTTAGTAAGGTTAGATCATATGGGATCTAGGGGAACTAGCCAATTAGATACAAAATTGGCTTGAAGGTAGACAGACCGTGGTGGTAGATGTATGTTTTCGGACTGGAGGTCTGTGATCAGCAGTGTGCCGCAAGGATTGGTGCCGGGTCCACTGTTGTTCATCATTTATATAAATGATTTGGATGTGAATATAGGAGGTATGGTTAGTAAGTTTGCAGATGACACCAAAATAGGTGTATTGTGGACAGTGAAGATGATTATCTCAGAGTAAAATGGGACCTTGATCATATAGGCCAATGGGCCAAGGAGTGACAGATGGAGTTTAATTTGCATAAATGTGAGGTGTTGCATTTGGTAAGGCAAACCAGGGTAGGAACTTTGCAATTAATGGTAGAGCCCTGAGGATTGTTGCTAGACAGAGACCTGGGGGTGCAGATGCATAATTCCTTGAAAGTGATGGAGAGGGTGATGAAGGCGGCGTTTGGCACACTTGTTTCATTGGTCGGTGCATTGAATATAGGAGTTTGGATTCATGTTGCGGCTACACAGGACATTGGAGAGGCCACTTTTGGAACACGCCATACAATTCTGGTTGCCCTTCTATAGGAAGGATGTTGCGAAACCTGAAAGGATTCGGAAAAGATTTACAAGGATGTTGCCAGGGTTGGAGGGTTTGAGCTATAGGGGTAGGCTGGGGCTGTTTTCCCTGCATCATTGGCGGTTGAGGGGTGACATTGTAGAGGTTTATAAAATCGTGAGGGGCATGAATATGGTAAATAGCCAAGGTCATTTTCCCAAGATGGGCGAGTCCAAAACTGGAAGGCATAGATTTTAAAGTGAGAGAGGAAAAATCTAAAAAGGACCTGAAGGGGTAACTTTTTTGCACAGAGGGTGGTGCATGTATGGGATTAACTGCAGGAGGAAGTGGTGAAGGTGGGTACAATTACAACATTTAAAATACATCTGGATGGGTATATGAAGAGAAAAGTTTAGAAGGATATGGGCCAAATGTTGGCAAATGGGACTAGGTCAGATTGGGATGTCTGGTCGGGGCAGGTGATTTGGACCGAATGCTCTACTTCTGCACTGTATGACTCTAAGCAGAGGCAACTAGAGCATAGCCCAGGTGAATCAATAGGGAGAGGTATTGCGTTCAACTGATTAATATTTCTGTGCTTGATTATGAGTCTGATTAGTAACTGATCTCTGCTCACTTGATTGATTGGTTAACTCTGGGTGTGAACTCCGATTCGAACAAACGGGCAACACCAAAGCTAATGGAGGCTAAGCTGAAAGTATGTGTGCAGGTATTTTGTGATCGCGGAGATGTTTTCCTAAACCTTTTTCCTCTGTGAACCCATTTCACGGTTTGACAATGGTTGTGAACCTTCAGCAAGGACAAAGAGTGGTTTCAGGAGGCTGAGAGAGGGGGTGCACAGCTATTGGAACCTGATCAGACTTCCACAGTCGCCGTTGCTGGGTCAGAGGTCAGGGTTCCAAACTTTCAGCCAAGTTGGACCCGAGTTGGTATTCTGCAACCACCGATGTCACACCCACATACTTTGGGGAAGCTTGTTTTAAACCTTGTAGAGATAAAGCTGTGACACCTTAATGTCAACCCAGTGTTCTAACATGTACAACAAAAGGAGTCTGGATGTCTAAGAAAACTGGTTTCGTAAGGTCGAAATGTCCATGCTTCTGTATCAGATCTTATGTCAACATTACCGTTTCATAAAGTATTGGCGTTCATCTGTGTCCCTCTGTCTTGCAGCTGTAGTTACTACTGGAATTTAGTTTCACTCCTGTCGACAGCCTTCACTATTGCCCCACATATCTGAGCCACTATTATTTCTGAGCAAGCCTAGGTTATGAGATGTGGTAGGTATCTGACTACAAGGAACATATTTGCTCGAGCTTCCTCCCGTTTGTACCTTGCAGCCCCTTTCCAAACCTGGGACAGTAAGCAGAAATCAGGAGCAGAATGTCTGCTTCATCTGTTCCCTGGCTTGAGCTCTAGGAGAGCAGAGGGCCACCTTATAGCAGTCCCCCAGCTAACTCAATGCAGAAACCTGGGATCAAACCTGGGGCACCTGGGTTTCTCACCCCATGGTTCATGTACTCATTCACTGGGGAGTTAGCCAGTAAATAACTCGCTATGACAACATGGTGTAAGTGAGCAGGAAGGATTAATGCTGGATTTCCTACATTCCTCAGTGCATTTTTATTTGCACAGACTGGTAATTTTGTGTTGGAGGTTTGAGGCTGTAATGAGCAGGAGAGGTTCTGAACTATGTTACAATTGTTTAGAGATTATAGTGGATTGCGACTGACTTCACAAAACATTTCTCACTTCCGGTAATTGGGACCAGACATAATGTTGAGCAAAATGCCATTCAGCTATTGATAGACAGATAGAAATTTATTGTTACTTGTATTTGTGAAAATACAGCAAAAGATGTATAAGGCACCACAAAAGCAGTGTCACTTAATTACATAAATCATAGCTTTTTGAAAAAAAGGACAAGTTCAAGATGAATATCAGTTTTGTTCATTCCATGGCCTCTTGGTTTCACAAACTGGCCACTTCTGAAGACTGAGGCCTTCTCTAACCACCAAGGGCCACGGGACCCTTGAAACCACTGAGGATCTGAAAGTGCTGCACCTTGACCTGCAGAAAGAAGTAAAGATGAATTTGATGCAAAAGGTGAAATTAAGAAATAATAAGAACGATACAGCTGGCTCGCTGAAAGGGAGTGGACAGGTCAGGAGCCTGAACTGTACCTAACCTTCCATCTCTGTAGTTTCACATTTACATCTTGGTAAAAACAATGACTGCAGATGCTGGAAACCAGGTTCTGGATTAGTGGTGCTGGAAGAGCACAGCAGTTCAGGCAGCATCTGAGGAGCAGTAAAATCGATGTTTCGGGCAAAAGCCCTTCATCAGGGATACAGGCAGAGAGCCTGAAGGGTGGAGAGATAAGTGAGGGGGGGGGTTGGGAGAAAGTAGCATAGAGTACAATAGGAGAGTGGGGGAGGGGATGAAGGTGATAGGTCGGTGGGGGGAGGGTGGTGTGGATAGGTGGAAAAGAAGATAGGCAGGTAGGATAAGTCATGGGGACAGTGCTGAGCTGGAAGTTTGGAAGTGGGGTGAGGTGGGGGAAGGGGAAATGAGAAAACTGTTGAAGTCCACATTGATGCCCTGGGGTTGAAGTGTTCCGAGACAGAAGATGAGGCGTTCTTCCTCCAGGCGTCTGGCGGTGATGGAGCAGCGGTGAAGGAGGCCCAGGACCTCCATGTCCTTGGCAAAGTGGGAGGGGGAGTTGAAATGTTGGGCCACAGGGCGGTGTGGTTGATTGGTGCGGGTGTCCCGGAGATGTTCCCTAAAACGCTCTGCTAGGAGGCGTCCATTCTCCCCAATGTAGAGGAGACCACATCGGGAGCAACGGCTACAATAAATGGTATTGGTGGATGTGCAGGTAAAACTGTCCATCCATCACATCCATCAAGGTTTTACCTGCACATCCACTAATATCACTTCTTGTATCCATTGCTCCCGATGCGGTCTCCTCTACATTGGGGAAACTGGGAGCCTCCTAGCAGAGCGTTTTAGGGAACATCTCCGAGACACCTGCACCAATCAACCACACCGCTCTGTGGCCCAACATTTCAACTTCCCCTCCCACTCTGCCGAGGACATGGAGGTCCTGGGCCTCCTTCACCGCCAGATGCCTGGAGGAAGAACACCTCATCTTCCGCCTCGGAACACTTCAACCCCAGGGCATCAATGTGGACTTCAACAGTTTCCTCATTTCCCCTTCCCCCACCTCACCCCACTTCCAAACTTCCAGCTCAGCACTGTCCCCATGACTTGTCCTACCTGCCTATCATCTTTTCCACCTATCCACTCCACCCTCACCCCCTCCCGACCTTTCACCTTCATCCCCTTCCCCACTCCTATTGTACTCTATGCTACTTTCTCCCCACCCCCACCCTCCTTTCACTTATCTCTCCACCCTTCAGGCTCTCTGCCTTTATTCCTGATGAAGGCTTTTGCCCGAAACGTTGATTTTACTGCTCCTCGGATACTGCCTGAACTGCTGTGCTCTTCCAGCACCACTAATCCAGAATCACATTTACATCTTGCCATATCAGTGCCATGTGTGAACTGGCAAGTTTGGCTTGACGAAAGGTCTGCTGCCTTGCCCAGTTTAGCAGCCAGTGCTTGATGTAAGTGGAGGGTTTGATTCACAGTTCAGCTGATGGGGGGAAAAAAGTCTGCTCTGTTCTCCAGCTGTAAGGGTCATCGCTGCAATGTATTCCAAGCTTGAATGCACAACCCAACAACATTAATTTGAGCACAAGCTGGTGCTGACCCATAGGGCACTCGGAGGAGGCTGGTACAGGAAGTTATTAAGTAGATGTTATAGACAGTGTGGTTTGAATGTTGATGCAACGTCGAGCGAGCTTTCCGTATTTGACCCTGGAGTGTGTAGAGCAGAGATTGTGTGGAAACTTTCATTCTTCAGCACTGACATCACTCACCTTTTTGAGCACAATCAGGTTGGATTGGTCTGCGTTTCAAGGGAGTGAAATGTAAATCAAACCTGCAGCAATCATGGGCGGAATTTTACTGGTCCCTGTGAGGCAATGGTGGTGGGAAGGGAGTTAGCAAAACCAAGAAGAACTGCATTAGAGTGCCTGACTAATTGTGATTGATGCTGCTGTATTGAACTAATCCATGAGAAAAATCATCAGGGCAATAAAACCATGTTTTAAAGAAAAAAACACAGTCTCACAATCTCCAGGGACAGTATTTCATTTCTGGTGTAGGCACTTTTTACAGCCTTGAGGTCTCAGTGCTGGGATCCCACAATTTCAGAAACTGGCTACACTTAAGAGGAAGCTCAATAGATACATGAAGGTGAAATAAATGGAAAGATACGTTGAGTGGGGGGGTGAGATGTAAAGAGTTGGGAGGCAGCTCAAGTGGAACAGGATATGGAAATTTTTCCTTCCTGTGCATTATCTCATGGCATGGTGTCTGTTCTCCATTCTATTCCACTCCCCCCGCTGCAATATTGACCTTGTCTTGTTAACTTTGGTCTCCGTAGAAAGGACCCATTCTCTACTTTTTGAAGCTTAATTCCCACCCATTTTTTACATCTTTTTTTTCCAATCAGCAATAACAACCCATCTCTCTCTTGTACTTGGCCTCTACACCACATAGGCAAAAGTGAGAACTGCAAATGCTGAAGATCAGAGTCTAGATTAGAGTGGTGCTGGAAAAGCGCAGCTGGTCAGACAGCATCCGAGGAGCAGGAAAATCGACGTTTCGGGCAGAAGCCCTTCCTCAGGAATGAGGCTGGTGTGCCAAGCGGGCTGAGATAAAAGGTAAGGGGGAGGGAATTTGGGGGAGGATTCCCTCCCCCCTACCTTTTTTATCTCAGCCCGCATGGCACACCAGCCTCATTCTTGAAGAAGGGCTAATGCCCAAAACGTCCATTCTGCTGCTCCTCGGATGCTGCCTGGCCTGCTGTGTTATTCCAGCACCACACTTTTCAACTCTGGTCTCCAGCATCTGCAATGCTCACTTTCTGCTATCATAATTTATTGATTCTGGGAATCTTATAACTGAGGATAAAAAGGCTGTTGGACTGAGAGTTACCCACGTAGGCAGCCAGGAGTCAGTTTAATTCCCCATTGGTGTAGCCAGGATTCAGGTTGCAGTCTAATTGCCATCTAGATCTTGCCGCCCAGAACTCTGGGATTGGGATTTCCATTCTGCTGAAACAGCTCCTAACAAAGATGATGTAAACAGTTAGCTTATTCATTCAACTTGGATTTCTCCCAGATAACAGCATTTTGGGAGAGAGCATAAGAGTAGTTTGACACATAACCTAAACAGTCTGCATGGAACAGATAACTTTGATTTATAGTGCCTCAAGATCTTGACAACTGGTGATTTCCTCACTCTGTCTGAGTCCATTGTGGACTAATTGATAGAGATTCATTTGGTATGTTAACAACTGCATTATTGTTGTGTTGTAAAATTACTGGGATGTCGGAAATCGATGGACCTTGTTTTTTTGGTGGACTTCCAGAAGTTTGTATGGTTTGCCTACTCGTTTAATTGGCCTCGCTGATTTAGAAAAGAATGATATCATTTTTGCATAGGGTTGCTGTAGTGATTGGAATGATGTCAGCCAGGTGGACCTTTTTATAGAATACAAGTTTCCTGATTGGGACTCTTAATCTGGCCCAATCAGGGAGCCTCGGCTGACCATTATGAACAGGAATGGTACCCTGGGCTTGGATGCACAGCCCAGTGTTTTGTTAAAACCCTGTTTGTGTTTTATTGTGATAAATAATTATAAAACTGTGAAGTTCAAAAGCAGTGTGTTCACCTATACATTTCGTGTTTCCTCTTCCTTTCTCATCTCCCCCTCCCCCCACCCCCTTTGTGTATTTCAATTGAAACTTTGGGGTATGTAAATAGTGTCTGTACAGGAAACTTTTATTCAATTCTTATTTGACCAAATTTTTGTAGTTGGAAGTAAACCAGTTCTATCTAATCACATGTACAGATTATTTTAGACAGTAGATCAGTGGCATTTTGCGTGACTTGCCCTCGAATTACTCGGATTATCGACTAAGGTTTTAATGCATTTTTTTTTGTAGAAACGTAGAATTATAGAGTTTTAATTCCTGAAGTTGCTGCCTCTTGTTTAAATGACAGAGTTCCTCTCAAAGAAAGTATATTGTGGCCTGTTTGCAATTGGGATTGTGAGGGGGGAGGGTCATGATGCTTTTCAGAGTTGATATGTAAATTTTATCTATTCTGTAAAGATATTATCGTGCTTGTATATGGGTAACACTTTCATCCCGTTCCAGTCTGTGAAGTGAATATCACAATGTTTTTTTTTTGCCAGCTTGTATACATTTCATGTGTAAAATGAAATAATAAAAATGTGAAATCTTAAAAAAAACCGGAATGGTAGAGATGCTCTTCATTCTGAGAGCTGGCTCGGAGGAAGATGGACCATTGTCAAATATTATGCGTGTGTCAATAAAGAGGGACTTGGACTTGGTGACGGGATACCGGACTCTCTGGAGTTATTTTAGCTGCGAGCACAGAAAGAGACCATTTGGCCAAGTGGACCATGGCATGTAACTCACATGAGCCACCTCCTACCTTTGTCCCTTTATTTCACCCTTGTGTATCTATTGAACTTTCCCTGAAACCCTTGCAGTAAATTCTCCTAGGGTGTTCCCTGTGACAGCAGACACCATATTCTCCTCATTCTGGGTGTAACCTCTGCGAGAGCAATATTGGTCACTGGAGTAGATATTTCCTGTTGAGATTTATAGAGCTATCTTTCATCTGTTCTGTAAAATCTTTGTTTTGAGAACAATTTGCTTTATGAACTCACTGGTGCCTCTGAATCTGATTCTTGATGGACTCATTTCTATTGCAATCAGATAGTATTTATTCAGCCCACTTGATGTGGTCCTATAACTTGGCATTAGCCTGATGTTGATAATCTTTAGCTGACAGCTCTTTTTTTTTCTTTAAGAGGATCCTATTTGTTCTGTTTTTTTTTCAAAAGCATCTGAAATATAGCCGTGATTCACCAAAACGCTCCCTGATAAACCTTAGTATCTGATATAACTCCGATTGTTCAAAGCACCCTGATTATTCAGGGAAATAATGAGATAAACTTCCTATAAACCACATCCTGACTAAAGTATGTTCTTTTGTCTATCTGTGATAGGTATTTCTCCAAAGAAACAAAAAGAAAAAAAGCTACAGATTCTGGAAATGTGAAATAGAAATCAAGTGACCGGTCTGGAAGGCAGCATCTGTGAACTAACAAAATGAGTCTAAGACTCTTCTTTAGAACTGAAGAGTGGGAGGAGTATGATGGGTTTTATGCTGTTGATGACAGTTAAGACCGGGTCAGGTAGAACAAAAAGGAAAGGTTAAAGGTCAGAGAGATTAAATGGTCTGTTAATAGTTGTAAAGAAGTTTAGCAGGAGTCCAGATTAAGAGTATTTACCCATTATTAGGTTGTGTCTGATGTAGTTCAGTGATAAGTGTTTGGACCTCTTTTGAGATTGGGGATTGGAGTCCCACTCAAACTCATAATCGAGGCTAGCATTCCAGTGTGCTACTGAGAGAGTGCTGTACAGTTGCAGTTGCTGTCTTTTGTCTCAGGCATTAATTTAAGCCCTTTTTGCCTTCTGAGGTGGAAATGAAAGATTCCTTGGTCCAATTTGAAGTAAGGCAGGTGGGTTCTCCCTATGTACGAATTACTATTTATCTCTTACTCCCCACAATTAAAACCAATTCAGATCATTGTCACAATGCTATTTGAGCTCTTACTGTGTGAGATTTGCTTAAGTGATTCTGCTTTAAATGTACATTGTCTCAAAAGTGCTCCTAAGGTTGAGAAAGGGATGCAAGTTGTAGAACCTGGTAATTCTGTTTCATGCCAGAATTAATTTAGAAAATCAAAGTGTTGGGAATTGGGAGCTAATCTGAAAAGCAAGATTATTACCTGAACCACATGAAAACTGATTTGAAATGTCAAGATGAGTCTGAAGGCATGGTGTCGGAAGGATAGGATCCAACTCCTGGCACACGTCACCATCCTGGGACCTGCGGAGTTCTATCTTTGGGATTGTCTGAATCTAAGCTGGACTCAGACCAAGGTGCTAGCAGAAGGAATAACTAGGACTATAGATAAAACTTGTAAATAATAACATGAGGAACTCTAGGAATTACAGAAATCTAATGACTTCTGAAAAAAATTAGGAAAAGAGAGTAAAGGACAAATTTAAAGAAAGGAATTAAGAGTAATGTGAAAGGTCAGCGATTGGATGAAGTCACATTACATAAAATGTTTCTAAAAACTAAATACAAAGACATTTATAATCATCTTATACAGTTAGGACACCAACGTATGAAGTATCAGCACAATAAGTAATATAGTATTGATAATATATATTAGTGAGGTGGGTGAAATCCAAAGAGGGTCCGGTGCCCCTTCCCACTGCAAAGCACAGATTAGTGATAGCTGCCTTGGCTCACACCAGCTCATATTGTAATTAGCTTCCCCTCTAGAATCATAGAATCCCTCCAGTGTGGAAACAGGCTATTGGCCCAACAAGTTCACACCAACCCTCTGAAGAGTATCCACCTAGGCCCATTTCCCTACCATATTATTTTACATTTCTCCTGACTAATGCACCAAACCTACACATCCCTGAATACTATGGCAATTTAGCATTGCCAAATCACCTAACCTGCACATCTTTAGACTGTGGGAGGAAACTGGAGCTCCTGGAGGAAACACATGCAAATACAAGGAGAATGTGCAAACTCCACACCACACAGAGAGTCGCCTGAGGCTGGAATTGAACCTGGGTCTCTGGCACTGTGAGGCAGCAGTGCTAGCCACCATGCCACCTCAGAGATGAACCAGCGAGCTCTGGCAAAGCTCACAGCACTACTGTGCAGCATCTGCCTAGTTAGTTGGAACGAATCCACCTCCCAATTAAAATAATCCAAGCTCAAGCAGAATCCATCCCATAGAACATGAACTCTTTTTAGGATCAGTAAACAGCCAGTTAGTTGGATTTTGCTTAATTAATATGGGAGCTTGCTGAACATGAATTAATTGACATGTTAACATGGATAACAGTGGTGAGTACTGGATCAGCTGTGAACCATGTTGAGACATTAAGATTGTACAAAATACGATAGGAACCAAGTTAATTTGCTCTTTCCTGATATGGTGGTTGGAAGTTGGTGTTAAGTTAAGGCAATTCATATTCTTTTTCACAGAGACTACTCTTGGGTGTCAGTCTGTAAATGACTAGGATATCCCTTTCGTAGAATACGTTTCTAAAGATGTTTTAATATTTTCAATATTTTGCCTCAGTTGCATTCTCATTGGTTTTTCATTTTCTCAGCCACTGGTCTCAGTGCAATTGCTGTTCATTGGCTGTAATTCTTTGCTATCAAACCAACCCCCAGCACCAACACCCCTTTTCAGAACATGGAAAACCCAAACATGGGTTAAAGCAACTGGCCAAAAATTTTCCAAACTGGGAAAAGGAAAGGGATTTATTTAAGGCTGTGGGTTAGATGATGAATATATGAACTGAAAGGACAGTGGGAGCCAGTTTATTGATAACATGAGGAAAAATAATTTGGATGGGTGAATATACTTGGAAAATAAAATTGTTGTTGAGTTATGTGGAAAGAGCAAGCCACAGACCAAAATTGGATAGTTTTTCAAAGAGCTAGAAAAACACAGTGGGCTGATTGGTTCCATACTGCACTGTAAGATTTGAAGACTGAAATTTTCAATAGATCAATCTATTCAAGCTGTCCTGCCAAAATCCTCAATCCTTTTCCCTCTGGACATGCATGTAATTGCACCCTTGCCCTTGTCTGCTTCAAGGCATATTCACAAATCTATTCAGGTTGGGTGAAAGTTTGGTGCGAAAGACATTACTTGTAATTCCCAGTCTGTCCAATACATTTTGATGCAATTGGTTTAAGTGCTGGATCAATGTCTAAGTGCATCCTATGAATGAGTTTATGTTCACCCAAATTGGACTTAAAAACACTGAACCGGAGATTTACTGTTTATTAAAGAGTCATAAGCTTTTACGTATTGCTGTTGCCATAATTTAGGTGCAAATGGGTGTTTGTGATTTGCAGATAATGGGATTGTGCTGTTTGAACCCAATTTTTCAAGGTCACCTTATTGGCTCAATGTAGGAGAGATGTTACATGAACAGAGTTTAATGAGGTGGAATAGGTTTCTCACACAAATGGACATAAAATTCTCTTAGCCTTTTGATGTTCTCAACAGGCTATGATGCAGTTGCACAATATTTGCTAAGGTTGAAAGAAGGGATAGGATAGAATGAACGAATGAAAAGTCCAAGGTACAAGCAGATGTCTGATGGAATAGATGGGAGCAGGTTGAATAGCCTAACACATGGATCTTTTAAGGTTTGCTAAAATCAAGGTGGTTCTTCAGTTGATTGTGAAGATTATGGTGCTCCGAGCCTTTCCAATACACAATGGCTATGGGTTGCTAGTGCAGAATCCCCATTGACGAGCCAAGTTTCATGCCACAGCTGGCTGCTACAATCGGAGGATGTGCCCGTCCATGCTGAACAGTGGTTGCAGTAAAAGGGAGGCTCTTATTCACTGATCTGAACACCGCCTCCATTGCCGAGGCTGACAGTTCTGGCTGGTGGCAACCAATTGACTCATTCAGATTATTATCACCGTGGCCTGATTCTCTCGTGCATGTTGTGACTGCCCACATGGCGCATTGAGACTGGAGCACTGAGTACGGTTTGTCAAATGTTCTCAGACCTTGTACCATCAGGTTTGCTGCAATAGTTTCCTTGATAAATAGGAGCGGCAGCATACACTCCAACCTCTGTGAAATTGAGATGAATTTCCCACTGGTGGTGACGTAACCACCCAATATCTTGTGCCATCTCAGCTGCCTGCCTCTGTCTGAAATATTCCAGACGGAAGGATATTAATTGGTCATAGCTCCAGTACATGGGCCAAAAATAATCTAGAACCATAGGCACGTCCCCATGAGGACGTAATTGCTCAAATAATTTGAAAAGGGATGAAATTGCTGAAATGCGCCTTAAAATTGTACCTCTAACCTTTCATGAACAGCACTGTGGGGTAAGTCTCAAGATACCTATCACATTGGCCTGATTTAGGTATGATGTATAATGCATCAAGAATTGAGACAGAAGGACAGCAATTATAGAATTCATATCTCTACGGTATTGCATTCAAGTGAAGCATTTCAATGTGATAAAACTCCGTTGCATCTTATGTTTGTTCAGAGCTGAACAAGATATATCTGGTGGTGTTGTCATTAAAAACCAAGCCTTTAAATGATTGATTGTTTTCCATTTTCAGGGGCTGAGTCAACATTTGTGACCAGTCCTTGAAGATTAGATTTTCATACCAGGCTTTGTAGTTTGAGGGGATCTTTTGATAACTTCATGAGCTGTTATATTCTATCGATTTATTGCATGCTGTGTTTTGATACTTTTTCTGTATCTTTTGAATCATTCATATATTGTTTTTGTTGTTGTACTCTAGCAGAACACATTTCCTGCAATGAAGCGGCTGAATTTAACCAAACCCATCAGACAAGTATCCCACAGCCTTGGGTTAAATTACTTTAATGGAGAGTAACATCAGGCCAGATGTAAAACCAGCTTTGCACTCAATCTCATCCATTTGCTGACTGACAGGTTAACTTAAATTGTCCCCTCAATGGTTCTCTTTTTTTTTTAGGCAGCCTAGATTCTGGTTAAATTTCCTTCAATTATCTTTTCAAACGTTTGGGTGGCTGATTTCTAGGAGGGGCGAGGAAAAGGCTGAATGTCACAGCTTTAATGATTAGTCAAGTTGATGAAAAGACCCATTACCTGCTGCTGGGCCTTCTCAGGAATACAGCCCAGCCTGTGGGGTCCACGGTAATGTTGTGCCACTTCCTGCAGAGAATGCTTCCAGTCAGGAATGCAGTAACACTGGACCCCAGCACTTTGCAGGTTCGTAATTAGCAATTAGGGTAGTTGCATTCTAAATAAATAGTCTTCAAGCCCTGTAACTGCATCAAAAATAAATACTTGGTCAGGAAGAACATGTGAAGGATCTGGTTCTTGTAGCTTTCTTTGTGACTACAATGCATGGCTTTTTAGACGAACTGTGTTTGGGCAAGATGATTGACAGATTGAGCCTCCGAAAGCATGGGAGAATAATCAGAAAACTGAGCGAAGGCAGGTGCTCCATCCACTTAAGCCACACTGACTAATTGAGTGACCTTGGGATATTTTGTTGTTCAAGCTGAGTTACTGCATCTCATAAATAAATGATTTTTTTTTTGATGGGACACATTTAGCACAATCCTTTTCGTGACAAGTAAGCTTGTAAACCTGACCTCTTGTTACTCCCGGCCCCCCTCTTGCCCCTGTCTGATGTTCCAGTTGCCAGGTGAAAAACAGACCAGCCCTTGTCTACCATGCTCTGCTCAACTTGCCTGAGTTAAACGCATGATTTTTGAATCTGAATTGAAAAGAACTCAATCCAGCAGGATGCATGTTTCTGGCAGATAAAGGTCTTCCTCATCTCAGCATAAAATAGGAGTCCCCCTGCTCTGGGATCATGTGTTTTGGTCCTAAACTATCACACAAGAGGAATAACCACCTGCATCCACCCTAAGATTCTTCCTAAAAAGCCTTTCACTAAGGTCACTCCTCATTCTTCTAAACTCCATTGAGTGTAGGCCTAACGTACTTGAGTTTCCTTCATAAGACAATCCTTCCATATCTGGGGTCAACCACTTGAACCTTCTTTGGACTGTCTCCATCATTTTCACACTATTTTGTTCTTTATTAATTATTTTCTAAGCTTTCAGATCCTTTAATCCAACTTCTGCCTATGGTTGATGTATCTGTAGGTTATTTGTGATTCTGTCCTCACCCGTGCACATTGTCTCTGTCTTCCTTGGCTCCTTTATCTGCACTTGTTTCCAAACTTTACCAAAGCAGCTCAAGTCTTCGGTTCAGATGATGGCTAGTCGCTGAAAATATCAGAACTTGTGTTTTTCTCTTCACTGGTGCTAAATGACTTGCTGTGAGTTTTTAATATTTTCTCTTTCCATTGCAGAGATTTTCTGTTTAGCAGTTTTATTTTCCATTCTGTGTCGAGTGAAGTTTTGCGTTGAAAATAATCTTTTGTAAAATAGTGAATGAACCTGGGCAAAGGCATAGAGCAGAGATTAGAGTGGTTCTGGAAAAGTGGAGCAGGAAAATCGACGTTTCAGGCAAAAGCCCTCCCTGATGAAGGGCTTTTGCCCAAAACAGCGATTTTCCTGCTCCTCGGATGCTGCCTGACCTGCTGTGCTTTTCCAGCAGCACTCTAATCTTGACTCTGATCTCCAGCATCTGCAGTACCCACTTCTGCCAAGGCATAGAGCAATTGATGCTTACAATTTATCTAAAGCAAAACTTCCATTCTTTCCCATGTGTTAACAAGAGAAACACTCCTTGTTTCCTTTTATGTATCCTCAGCAGTTGTGTTTAGACCAATTCAGATCAGTTCTTTGTAACTAACCAGAAAATTAGTCAAATAATGATGCCACCATTTTATTAAAAAAGCAATTAGAGACACCCCTTTTAGCACCATCAGTTGTTCCAGCCTTTCTTCAACATGAGCCAAGAGCTTGGTTGTGTAGTGGAGGTCTGGTTACCAAGCTAATTCAGCTACTGGCTGCACTGGGGGTAACTTGTGCAGAGGCAGTGATTAACGGGCTACGAACTAAGTCGGGATAAAGGAGGCGAAAAGCAGAGAGAGGTAAATAAAAGAAGAAGGTTCCAGGGTGCAGAGAATAGGATCCTCTAATTACAGTGAGGCCAGATGTTGACTTGAGTACCAAAGAAGCCACA
The DNA here is from genome assembly GCF_047496795.1 of Chiloscyllium punctatum. Taxonomy (NCBI): domain Eukaryota; kingdom Metazoa; phylum Chordata; class Chondrichthyes; order Orectolobiformes; family Hemiscylliidae; genus Chiloscyllium; species Chiloscyllium punctatum. Next base: position 64,516,942 of record NC_092750.1, on the reverse strand, counting down.
CGACGCAATGACAGTTACTACATATGTCACCCTTTCATTTCTTTCTCCGTCCATTTGCATTCTATTACACTGTTTATCCTGTCAGCCACATGTAATGCTCTAATCTGCATAGTGTGCAATCCCTCCAAGGTTGCTACAAGAATTCTACCCCCATGGAAGGAAAATAAAATTACAAAGTCAAAAGCCAAAAATCAGAGTTGGATGCAAGTTCAAAACATGATCAGTCAATTAAGATCAATAAAGCTGGTACAAATGTGTGTCTGCTCCAGGCGTCTTTTCAGGTCAGTGGTGAGTGTTATTCCCTTTAGTGTCACATTGCTAGATTTTTAACAGAAATATGCTCCCTCTAGCCTTTGTCTGCCCACAGTAAAGTGCTGAGAATGGGTTCGGTAATGAGGGAGCTCCCTGGGATCTAGGTCAGACCACAAATGCACCTCTTTAATTTGTTAAAAGCTGGATCAATAGCTGAGGAGACCTGCTGTTTAATTCCATTAACAGCTTTATTCCACAGAGCGCAGAGAAAGAATGTGCATTTACATAGCCTTTCACAATCTCAGGATTCTCAAAGTGCATTACAACCACAGAACTTTGGAAGTGTAATTATTCATATAATGTAGGATTTGCAGAAGGCAATTTGTACACTAGTAGACTCAGACAGCAATGTGATAATGAGGGATAATCTATTTTTAGTGAAGTAGCTTGAGCAGGACCCCAGAAGAACTTCTCAATTTTTCTTGGTGTCTTGGTAGCTTCCCATCATCAGTATAACTAACATTCATGCAATGTTATACATACACTGGCCTAAACTAGCAGGCTCTTTATTTAATCTACACGGACAATTTCTCTAGCACTTGAGGCAGTATTAATCCTTTGTAGCTTGCAACTCTCCTAAAATCAGCCCGTCTGCTGATTTTTAGAAAGCTTTTCCTCAATTGTTGTAAAGATCAAAAGAGCTTATTAACTCCATGGTGATTGATGCTTTCCTGAATGACCACATTTGTCAAGTGAATTGGCCATTGTTTGGGATATGTGCAGAAATAACCCCACATCCAACATTATACTCCCATTTGTCTGTCTATTGGCTATTATTACTCTGCTAATTACAATAGAACTGGGTGATAGATGAAAAGTTTTAGTTTGAAACAAATTGTTTTCTGGCAAAATCAGGTTTTCTTCTTTCACACAACTCTGTACAACCAAATCAGTTTTCTCACATCTATACTTAAGCCACATTCCTATGTGTTGGTTATTAATATCAGTCCATTGTGACATGCCAGTTAGCATAAAGAGGTCTGACTAAATCAGCACTCCAGAAGGAATCACTGAATCCTTAGTGGGTTTAAGTTGGTTGTAATTAAAACCAAATGCGATTCCAATTTATTCTTTTACTTGTTGCTGCTCATACTTCAGAAGTATACGATGCAGAATGAACCAGAAATAGAAACAGAAATTGCTGGAGCAACTCAGCAGGTCTGGCAGCATCTGGAGAGCGAGAAACAGAGATAATGTTTGGAATCCAATACAGCTGTCCTTCAGAACTCCAAATTCTGAAGAAATTGGAGGCAAATAGCATTTCTGCCAATCCAGTATGATCACAGGTTTCTATCATGTTAATAATTTGAACCAAATTTCTGATGCCATTATTAGCTAATCTTGATGAATCCTTGCTTCTGTTTAGATTCGTTCATGAGTCTAAGGAACTCTATGAAATATTCTACCAATCGTCTTTTAGTAGGTTGTTCCATGACTAATTTTTCCTTCATACTTCCACATCTAGCTGTTTTTTGACCAATGGCAGTTTGACATTAGCAAACTTGACTTTGCATTCATGCTCTCAAGAGTGAGGAGTCTTGATTATGAAGTATGTATAATTGCTCTATCTTACACTACTTCTGTTGCAGAGTTGCTGGTAAAAGAAAACTTAGACTTGAGTTCTAAACCTCTTGGTCCACATCAGTGAACTGCTGTAGGCTGTAAATGGTGTTTCTCCAACACTCTGATAACATAGTGATGCTCATCCCTGCATCAAACTTGGTATTAATGAAATGAAACAAGAGCCTCTTCCCATTTGGAATACCACATGGTTAACCTCTACCATACTGGATCATAGAGTCATAGAGATGTACAGCATGGAAACAGTCCCTTCGGTCCAACCTGTCCATGCCGACCAGATGTCCCAACCCAATCTAGTCCCACCTGCCAGCACTTAGCCAATATCCCTCCAAACCCTTCCTATTCATATACCTATCCAGATGCCTTTTAAATGTTACAATTGTATTAGCCTCCACCACTTCCTCTAGCAGCTCATTCCACACATGTACCACCCTCTGTGTGAAAAAGTTGTCCATTAGGTCTCTTTTATATCTCACCCTAAACCAATGCCCTCTAGTTCTGGACTCCCCGACCCCAGGGAAAAGACTTTGCCTATTTATTCTATCCATTCTTCTCATAATTTTGTAAACGTCTATAAGGTCACTCCTCAGCCTCCGACGCTCCAGGGAAAACAGCCCCAGCCTACTCAACCTCTCCCTATAGCTCAAATCCTCCAACTTTGGCAACATCCTTGTAAACCTTTTCTGAATCCTTTCAAGTTTCACACCATCTTTCCGATAGGAAGGAGACCAGAATTGCATGCAATATTCCAACAGTGGCCTAACCAATGTCCTGTACAGCCGCAACATGACGCCCCAACTCCTGTACTCAATACTCTGACCAATAAAGGAAAGCATACCAAACACCACCTTCACTATCCCACCTACCTGCGACTCCAGTTTCAAGGAGCTATGAACCTGCACTCCGAGGTCTCTTTGTTCAGCTACGCTCCCCAGGACCTTACTGTTAAGTGTATAAGATCAAGCAGGAGAAAGTGAGGACTGCACATGCTGGAGATCAGAGTTGAAAAGTGTAGCGCTGGAAAAGCAGAGCATCTGAGGAGCAGAAATGTCAGCATTTTGGGTATAAGTCCTTCAAGCAGGCTCTGTAGATCCTTGCCATGAAACAGGATGGTGACAACAAATCTATCAGATAGTTCAAACAACATGATAAGCAATGGTTCATCTAACAAAGATATGAAGTACTGAATATGGACACCTTGGAATGATTCTGTAAGCACATTATAATTAGTTTAAGCATTCCCCACTTGTGTGGAAGAGTGGAATAGGCCCAGAGTTCTTCAGTAAGTAAAGCCCCCTGTGCTTTGCCTGAACAATATGGCTTTGCTTCAATCTTATACACATCACCTCTACCTGTACAGCTTGCTTCATTTTCCACAGCCAGTAGTTCAGTGAATCCAATTACATTTTCAATTTGCATCAAAATTTGGACAGTTTTGTGGTATGGCCCTCTTGCCAAGCAACTTATTGATATTTTCCAATCAGCCTTTCAGAGTTGTTATGCAGTGGGACTTGAACCTGGGTGTCTAGGTTCAGGGATAGTGACACTATGATTGTGCTGCAAGAGGGCCCTAATAGGACTTTTATTTTTATTTAACCTATTTTTCTGATCAACCTGTTAAGAGATGTTATTACACACCTCTGGAGCAAGTGGGACTTTGACCCGGGCCCCATAGTGTAGGGCTAAGGACACTGCCACTGCACTACAAGAGGACCCAACTAGGAGCTCGTTTGAGGTTACCACAAAGTTCTTTCACCTGGGATCTTTACGATCAGCTGTGGAAGAGACTGCCATCCTTTAAGTCCAATTTGAATTGAATTCTAGTGGTGCCATCCTCATTGTATACATGAAGTTAATGCTGTTGATAATCTCAAACTTTGTTTTGAATCAATTACGTTTTTTTCTCTTTAGAGTTGATGCTAAACAAACGGATCATCCCACTCACCTTCAGAGCTTCCAACTTACATTCCATTGTCCTTGATGAAGATAACCGAAGACTCTATGCTGCTGCGAAGGACTACCTCCTGACCTGTAATCTGGATGACATTTCGAGTGGAGTGAGGAAGGTAAAAATGGGTGCAATTCCAGCTGCCTCTGGCCTTGAAAATGGTGTAGATATGAATAGTGTTGTGTGGTTGGCTGCACCAAAATACAGACAGGAATGAACAGACACACAGAGTGGGCAGTGACTAAAGATTTAAATTTAGTGAAGTGGGAGGTGCAGAGAGAGATTGGAATATGGTTAATGAATTAATAAATTACAGGAGCAATGTAAGTGGATAAGACCATCAAAGAGTGCAATCATAGCAAATGCATCAAGTGTTAGAGGACTCCTAGCCCCTATGTAGAATTAGTTTGGTGCTGTTTTGCTTCCAATTTAGGAGCCATGTTCGAAAAGAACATAAATTAGAGATCAGGAGTTCCTTTGATTGTGTCTCTATACTGGCAACACCAGAGTCCTGAATGTACCCTGCATACTCATATGGGCTTTCAGGAAGGCAGAAAGGTGTGAATATTATTCTAATAACGATTGACTTGTGACTGGTAAAGGAAACTTTAAATGACAAGCCTCCCCAGAATTGCCATTCATTGAAAATGATTCTAATTTTGTTTTAACACACAAAAAAACAGATATTTAATGAAAACTGTCACCACTTGCTACAATCCCTGAGTAAGTAGTGAGTGAGTGAGAGTCCAGCCTATTCATATGTATCAGTCATTGAGCCGGCTAATCACTGTGCAGGAAATAGAGCCAATTGAATCAGCCTTTGACACTTGTGGGGTTAAGAACACATCATTGCGAGATGGTTATTGCTTGTCAGTGCAAGTGTTTGTTTTTGATAGTTAATTATATGGAGCCTGTGAATGCCACAGAAAACAGAAGCGTGTTCTTTGGAATCCTGCATTTTTTTTAAAAAAGTGCCAACTTGTGATGGCTGAACAAGTGACTTAAATGTATGGAATGGAGCTGTTATTGAAGTTCAGATGTTCATTGAGGTTGGATTTCTTTTGATGGACAAGCTCAGTGGACACTGCAAACTGTGTGCTATTTTCAGACTTATTAACCTGTTTATTTTAATCAAGTTATTGCTCGTCTGGAAAAGGCATATAGAGGATCATGGCACCAGTGTGTCAAGTTGCTCATAGCTGAGCTTGATTGATTAGACAATAGGCCCCATAGACCACAGTCGCCAGTCATTTATCATGGTGTTTCTGATCCATTCAGTTTCACACATGCTGGCTGCTACTGGCTCTATGGAAGCCAGCAGATGCAGAGGCTTAGGAGTAGATTAGGTGCCTTGGCCTGTTGGACTGGGGATGGTGTGCAATAGGCAAGGAGCAAATAGTCAGACTTCAGGACAGACAGATAGAACATTTGTGCTGGGGAGAGTGGGGCAAGAGATACTATGTGGGTGAAAATATTTTCCAACGTATATCTGTAAGAACATTTCTATGACCGGAGCCTTGCCTATTAAGCTGTAGTCAAAAGGCAATTTTACTTTAGAGACTGACACTGACTCCGAAAGCCTAATCAGAATTGATCCTGATTTGGATGATTTGTGGGTCCTTAAAAGAATCTAAATTTTATCTAACTGAAACAGGGGGCCACATAGTGGTTAGCACTATTACATTATCAAGATCCAGGTTCAACTCCAGCCTTTGGTGACTGTGTCTGTGTGGAGTTTGTGCATTCTCCCTGTGTCTGCGTGGGTTTCCTCCCACAGTGCAAAGGTGTGCAGGTTAGATTAATTGGCTAAGTTAAATTGCCCATAGTGTCCTGGGATGTGCAAGCTAGGTGGATTAGCCATGGTTGGTGGGGGGAGATGGAGATGCTACTTTGGAGGCTCATGCAGACTTGATGGGCTGAATGGCCTCTATCTGCACTGTAGGGATTCTCTTCTATGATTCTAAACAATTCACTGTTTTGAGTAGTGCAATGAGTTTTTAAAAAAGAAAGCTAGGGAGGATTGGAATTCCATAACACATCCCGCCATTTGCCTCAATTTTAAATTACTGGTGAAAAATGAGGCAAATTCAGTTCCTGATGTGCAATTCTCCCTGCCCAATTGGACCCTCGTAATGTACTTTTCTGCTTTCAAAACCTGTGGGTGGAAACATCACTTTCTGAATGTCAATTTAGCAAGTAAGGTAGGGTGCATATCCTGGGTCAAAATCCTGGAATTCCCTCCCTAGTGGCATGGTGAATTGACCCACAGTAGATGACTGCAGTGGTTCAAGAAGGCTGTTCACCACCACCTTCGCAAGGGCAAGTAGGGACGGGCAATAAATGCTGGTCAATCAGCGATGCCCACTTCCCACAAATGAATAAAATGTGTCGATATATGGGCAATCATTGGTTGTATATAGTTCCTGCCAGGCAGTAAATATACAATAGCCTGGTGGTATCTGGTTAAACGGTGCCAATCAATTGGTAGTATCTAGCTTTATTTCAGTATTCAGTGATGGCAGGGATGCCCTGCCTCCCTGGTGTTCTAGTACGGTCATCTGACCCTCTCCACTTGGTGTTAATTGCAAACAAAGCAAACTGATATATAGCTAGCAATGTAGCAGTTAGTTAAATATTTAGATGCTTGACTAGGAAGAGTTTTACCCTACTGCACCAGCTCTCTTTGTTACAGTTTTCAAGCATTTGCTTACAATGATCGAGAATTATTGGGTGAAATGTTAACGCCCACATTGTACTGGAAAGAATGACTTTATTAGGTCAAGCTAAGTTCAGATTTCACGGTAAGAATGAGCCAAATTGGACCAACTAATTCCTTTGGGGCACTTTTGGTTATGTGATGAGTGAGGACAACCGATGATGACAGTGAATTGATACAATAAATTGATAACAGGGTATATTTCATCTAACACGTGTACACAGGCAAAGCAACTGCATGCAAACAGAGCTGTTTGAAGTGTGGCGCCTGGGACTGTGTCTGAATGTACATCCTACACTGTCAGGACTTGATTCCTGGAGCCCATTAAATGTAATTGCAGCCAATTATAGACCCATTGACTTCCACTGGGAAAGGTCATTTCCAATTCAGTTGAGTCTGATATTAAAGCTCTGTATCAGAAGATGAGGTTAATGGTTCCTATTAGTAAGTTGTTGTTGAAAAATGTGCCTTGAAAAAGCAAAACAATAAGGAAACATTTGCATTTGATCCCGACCCCTATCCTAACAATGGAGCACACTTTGTATGTTATGGGATTGTGATCCTTCTCTGATCAACAGAAATACTGAGACATAAAGATTGCTGTGCAAGCAAATGTGAGATCTACTTGCACCCAAGAGGCAAAGCAGAGACACTTTTTAAAAAAAGTATAAAGATACAAACTAGAAGGGTTTAAAGAGACTTGGCAGTTTGTGTATTTAGCTCCGTAAAATGTTTTGAACAGCTATAGAAATTAAACAAAAAGGCAAATAGAATGCTAGCCTTTTTATCTAAGAGGCAGAATATTGGTGACAGAATGTATGTTTCAGCTTTGCAAAATCCTAGTTGGGCTGCACAATGAGACAATAAAATGTAGGAGCAGAAATAGGCCATTCAGCCCATCACGTGTTCTCCACCATTGAATAATACCTTGGGGCGATCTGATTAATTCTCAACTCCACTCTACTGCCTTATCTCCCATGACCCTTGATTCCCTTACAGATTAAAAAAATCTATCCTAGCCTTGAGTATTATTTATTGACTCAACCTCACCAGCCCTCTGCAGATTCTCTACACTCTGAGGGAAGAAAATCCTTGTTATCTCTGTCTTAAGTGGGTGACCTCTTGCTCTGAGATTCTCAAATAAGGTTAAACAACTTCTTCATATGTATTCTGTTAAACCCCCGGCCATCTTGCCTGCTTCTGTTTTAAAAAAAACCTCTCATTCTGTTAAACTTTGATAAATAAAAGATCATTCTGCTCATACTCTCCTCCTAAGAAAATCTCTTCATACCTAGGATCAAACTGGTTAACCTTTGCTGGGCTGCCTCTGTTGCCATATTTTTCCTTAGATAAGGGATCCAAAACTATTCTCAGTATTCCAGCAGTGGTTTGATTTGTGTCTTGTATAGTTTTTGCAAGACTTCCCTATTGTTATGCTCCATTCCCTTTTCTTATTACCCACTGAACTCAAACACTAGCTTTTTGTGGTTCATGCACAAAAACTCCCAAATCCCTTTCTGCTGTAGCTTTCTGCACTCTTTGCTCATTTAAATAATATTCAGCTCTTCTGTTCTTCCTGCTAAAGTGCATAGTTCTAAGTTTCCCACATTATATTCCATCTGCTGCATTTTTTGTCCACTTAATTAACCTGTCCATATACCTTGGTAGACTCCTTGTGCTATCCTCAATACTTATTTTCCCATTTATTTTTGTGCTATTTGCAAACGTGGTTATAGCATATTAGGTTTCCTCATCCAAATCATTACTATATATTGTAAATAATTGTGAGCCCAGCACTGATCCCTAGGCACTTCACTAGATACAATTTGCCATCCTGGAAATGCCCCCTTTATTCCAACTCTGTCTTCTATTTGTTAGCCAATTCGCCATCTATGCTAATGTACCACCCCATTGTGAGCTCTTAGCTTATTAAGTAGCTTTTATGTGCTGAACTGAATGAAAGCCATCTGGATATTCAGATATTCACAGCATCCCAGATGTGTTCTGACTAGTGTCTTGAGTAGCTTTAACAAGACTTCCTCATTTTTATGCTCTGCTCCCTTTGCAATGACAGCCATTTTTCTTCCCTATTACCCTCTGAGCTTGAATGCTAGCTTTTTGTGATTTGTGCACAAGAGTCCCAAAATCCCTCTCTGCTTTCTGCAGTCTTTCTCCATTTAAATATGTTGAACAGTCATGTTGCAGTGCATGCATCTATTGGTTCTCATTTTATCTATCCTACTTGCTACATTCTGGAAGAACTGAGGCCTTGAAGAAAGCATTTGAATCTGCCTTCCTTGGAGATGGTTGTGACAGATCAATGCCAATCAAATACCAGAAGAGGGCCAAACATTAATGGCACCATTGCAATTCCAGTATAGGAGTATTATGAGCAGTGTCAGGGTCACACCTTAGCAAGGACATGTTGGATTTAAAAGAAGAAAGGTTTACCTGAATGATATCTGATCTTCAAAAGTAAAAGTACAAGGATAGACTACACAAATTAAAGTTGTGTTCTGTGGAATTTAGAATTTAGAAGTGATCCGCTTAAGGTTTTCAAGTGGAGTTAGGCTCCAGGCCAGTTTCAAGCCAACAAGCTGCCATGAGACCAGTGTCTTCTGCCTCACAATATGCCACCGCTATGGTGATGAGGCCCTCATCTCAATTTGCCCTTTGTCTGGCTATGAAGCTCCATAGGCTGATGACTTAAATCGACAGCCAATGAAAATTCATGTACTTTGCTGTACTTGTTGCTTATGAGCGACTCTCCCATTCCCTGATGGTGCTGTGTCTGAGTGTGTAGCAATGGACTGACATAATGATGAATCACAACATCAATGGATGATTGGCGAGACATTGGCCTGGTGGTATTATGGGCTGAACTGCTATTCTAGAGACCCAGATAACGTTCTGGGAACCCAGGTTTGAATCCTGCCACAGCATTTGGTGGAATTTAAATTCAGTAAAAGAGTGGAATTAAAAGTCAAATGATGACCATGACATCATTGTCACAAGTTGGAAAAACCCATCTGGTTCACAAATGTCCTTTAGAGAAGGAAACTGCCATCCTTACCTGGTCTGGCCAATATGTGACTCCAGACCCACAGCAATGTGGGCAATTAAAGATGGGCAATAAATGCTGGCCTAAACAGCGACCCCTCATTCCCGTGAGTGAATAAACTAAAAACTCCTTGTTGTATATGGGTTTAACTTAACTGCTGGATTGTAGGCCAACCCCAATGATCAGCTACTCATTTTACATTGTGCAACATTTTTGCACTTTGCGGCCTCCGGGCGTAATGTTCAACAGCAGCCTGAATTAAAAATAAAGCAGCTCACCTGTAACTCTGAGTTAAGCACTCAGCAGCAAAGACTAAAGTCTATTGCATTGATTTGCAATCTGCTTGCTGGCTCCCTTCATGGCAGGAGTGTGTTTTGTGACTTCTACTGCAAACAGGTTTCTCCCCCAGGAGCAGCAGTGTGATGTGAAGAATGAGATAGTGATGCTTGATGGGGGTTGTTGACATTGACTCCAAACTCTCTGCACTGGAATATGTCTGGGCAGCAAAACCTCCAACTCATCAAAATCTTAATCACCAGCACCCCTCATTCCAGACATTCCCGGTTTCAACACTGTCACTATCTCTGTTGGCTTGATCTGATTAAATACCTGAGTGTTTCACGGTTCCAGTTAGTGCATGAAAAATTAAATTCAGATACCTGTGGGTAGACCTGACGTATTGTTGATTTTATGAGTGATGCCATGTGGCATGGAGTGCTTTTGTGTTTGTTTCAGGGAGGTGAGAGATAGCAGTCCACTGGAATGACGGCAGCAGGGTAATGCCAAATGTTCCCACCTCCGATTATGGTGAGGGCTGATGTAATCTGAATCTGAATTTCACACTATCCACAGAAGCCTGAATTACACCAAAACTAATGGTTTTAAAGTCACTAACATCAGTGGCATCTATTACCTTGTAACATGCCCCTCTGTGGCTGAAGTAGGCATTGCTCTAAGAAAGTATTTGGACCTGCCTTCCTTTGGGATGGTTGTGACCGATCAATGTTGATCAAATACCAGGAGAGGGTCAAATGCTGATGGCACTATTGCACTTCACTATAGGTAGCATTATTGGTATAACGTGGAATAAACACCAGAAACAAATTTCTTTTTTTTTCATTCATGCTCAGGATATTGGTTGTTCTGAGACAGCATTGGCGGGGCTTGGATGTGGGGGGTGGTTTTATCTTGAATGGCTTCACTTTGACTCTGAATGCTTTGATAGGAAACCTCGGGGGCAGTTAAGAGTTGGCCATGTTTGATGGCAGAAGATAATCAAAACTACAATAACCTGAGAGAGGATGATAGATCTCCTTCACTGAAGGAAATCAGTTTTTACGGCACTCCCAAAACAGTTGATAATACCAGCAGATATTCAAAACGTGAATTCAAATTTTCAACCTGTTGTGGTTGAATTTTCAGTCTTGTATTTTCTGGATTATTATGCTACCCCATGTTCCAATGTGTTAAAAACTACATAAATACTGTCTTTTGTTCCTCCCAGTTATACTGGCCAGCTACCCCTGAAAGAATAGCTGAATGCAAGATGGCTGGAAAGGATCCTGACGTGAGTAAATTCAAATGGCTTGTGTTTTCAGATAGAAACTTAACAACAACATTGAAAGGGAACATCTTCCTGTTCTGTGGAAGATACATTTTCATTGGAGAGCAGCACTAGCCATCAGGACTTCAGCTTGTTGTTTGAAGGAAAATTTGTTTTGTATATATCTGTGACTTTGAGAGATATTAGTGCTGGAGAATGGAACATTAACTCATTTCATGCATTCAATATGGTTTGATGTATCATAACAGCTAAGTGAGGAATAGACTCCATTTTCTGCAGCTTCACTTCTGAAGAACTAACTCTCTTACACACCCCGCCACACTGTGTGTGTTTTTTTTGTGCCAGCTGTCCTGTGGCCTGGCTGATTAGGAAACCTGAAAATGTGACCGGCTGTGTTCAGTTCAAGAAGTTGCAACTGTCCCACCATCATTGCATATGACAGTTTTACAATTGAGCTTTCCTCCCATCTGACCGTCCAGGCGTTAGAGGTATGCAAACTCATTGTTCAGCTCCTTTTTCTGAAAGAAAAAGGCAAGTACTTCTTCTTTCTTAGAATTATAGAATCATAGTAGGGCAGTATGGTGGCTCAGCAGTTAGTACGGCTGCCTCACAGTGGCGGGGACCTGGGTTTGATTCCAGCCTCAAGCGACTGTCTGTGCAGAGTTTGCACATCCTCCTTGTGTCTGCATGGGTTTCCTCCAGGTGCCCCGGTTTCCTCCCATAGTCCAAAGATGTGCAGGTTAGTTGGATTGGCTGTGCTAAATTGCCCAGAGTATCCAGGGATGTGTAGACTAGGTGGATTAACCATGGGAAATGTTGCAGGGATCTGGTAGGGAGGCTGGGTCTGGGTGGAATGCTCTTCAGAGGGTTGGCATGGATGTGATGGGCTGAATAGCCAGCTTCATGCTATAGGGATTCTTTGATTCTTCTTTCTATCCCACCTTTGTTTCATGTTCTTCACTATGTTCCAGACTGCGCTGAGCAGATGGCCACTCTTCAGCCAGTCATTGAGACTGACTGACTAGGGAGTAATCGAGTAATAACTCTCCTGAAGGACATTTTTGGCCTTGTACTCCACAGCTCAGCAATGACATTTCAGCTGAGTTGCAGTATGTCTTGTTGAACTGTTCACCTCGAGTCACCATTGGCTCCAAGCAATTTAGTCTCACACAGCACTGGGAAACATCCCACTGTGAAGTTTCAAGTTGAATGGGTTATTCCTTCTGAAATGACCTACTCAATGTGGTGAAGCAATGATCCTATGTTTTGCAGCTGCCTAACAGCAAAGATCAGCTTGCCTGATGATGAGTTTTAGAGTTTATTAAAACAAACTTTTTTTTTAATGTTTATCCAATTATTTCCCTGACTTTAACTCCACTTAGTGTCTCACCATCAGGAGTTGCTGGCAGTCAGAATATGAAATTGGGAAGCTGTTGCGGTCCCCGTAGAGTCTGATAACTTCTGGGGATAAAAGTACAGGTGTATTTCCCAGACACTGGTGGAAAGAATCACAAGATGCGAGTTTATGATTTGAGATGTTTAAAATAAGCAACACAGATCAAACATTACTTAACAGGCAATTAATACAACAGATTATTTATGTGTGAGCTGTTTATGTCAATCAAGCTGATTCTTTTAAAACCGTTTTCTGTTCACTGTATTCTGGCAGATATGTAGCATTACATAAAGTTCCAAGTGACTCCCAATATTCCAACAGGATCATGTCTTCTCCCTGTCATGCCTTTCAGTATCCTTCAACAACCATTCCATTCTGTTGAATCTTTCCAGAACTGACTCCCACTAGCAAGATCCGCCTCGGTGACTTTTTGTTCATTAAATCTCCAGAAATCTCACTTGCTCTGCTTTCAAACAAAAAAAAATCAGCTTTTTGCTTCATTGCTATCAAAAAACGGCCAATACTGGCTATTTTGTTTTGTCGGTGAAATTCAAGACATAAAAACACTCCCTTGATTTCAGTGAGTTTCAGTTTGTTTTGACCCCTATAGCAACAAAGTCACACCAGCCTGATTCCGAGTGGAGGTGTTTGAAACGTCCTCATCAGAACATTTTGATTAAGGAGATGTTTTGAAATATTATAATTTTACAAAGTTCATTGTTTGTAGTGATTCTAAAACCAAACCTTTTTGCAGATTTGTACAAGGAATCCAAACAAATTAAGTTCTACAAACAGCGAAATTCTTGAATCATTGATAACATTTTTAACAGCATAGATCATACAAATGCAGTCCGTTATGATATAAAGCAATAGTTCAGTTCTCATGTGATATCCTGTTCTGGGAGAATCATGCAATAGCCACATCACTTAAACTAATGGAGCTGGAATGACACTATAGCTGATACAGGTAGGGAAGTTCATGTTCTATGTTCTTCAGTCGCATTAAAGTCAATTTGCGTCGAAGAAATGCACGCTATAGTAGAACAGACTATAGATTAGCACGCAGTCATTTCATTTCATGGACTCCCTCCATTTGCATCCGATAAAGTTGAGTCAAGAGATAGGACAAGTAATTTATCATTTAAAAGGTTGGTATCCTATTACATTTGCCCAGTACAATGTAGAATTTTGTTTTTTAGAAAGGTATCACTCTGTGTAGCCTTTTCTAAAATGTAGCTGAAACATGAAATAACTTTTTAAACTTAGGGCTATGTCCCTAAAAGCCCTTTTTCTTAAAAGGCTATGAACAATGGGACCATTAATTGAGATTGCTAGATATTTGTGGCCTAAGTGAGCAGATACAAATCCAAAATGGGTATTGGGAGGAATACAGTATTCCTCCTTTGGGATGCTGTTGCAGGAATTCTATTTTCTATTCAACCTGTTTGGAGATAGTACTCCCCTCTGGAGCAGGTGGGACTCGAATCCAGTTCTTTGAGATCAGAGGCAGGGACACTGCCACTGCGTTACAAGCCCTAAAATTCCTCGGTAGTATGTTCGCCTAAACCATTTTCAGCTGCTTTCTTCAATCCTTCATGCTATCAAAAGGGGTCATGAACACAGAAGATTGGTTCTAAACATTGCACATTCATGACTCCACAGACACTGCAGTAATCCATGAGCATATACGACCAAGACCACAATATAATCCAGGCTGATGAGTAGCAAGTTACATTCGATCACTCAAGTGCCAGGGAATGGCCATCCCTCAACAAGAGCCAATCAAACCATCGCCCCTTGATATTCAATGGCCTTAACACGATCCTGGAATCCCATACTGTCAACAACCCTGGGTTACCACTGACCAGAAACCGAACTGGGTGAGTGTTATAAACACAGTGGTTACAAGGACTGGAGGCTAGGAGTACTGCAGCGAGTAACTCACCACCCGATTTCCCCAGTATCCGTCCACCATTTATTAGGCACAAGTCAGGAGTATGATAGAAATACTCCCCACGTGTCTGGATGGGAGCAGCTCCAACAATACCCTTTCCCTAAGGACATTGTGGGTCAACCTACAGCATGCGGACTGCAGTGGTTCAAAAGGCAGGTGAGCACCACCGCCTCGAGGGCAGATGGTGATGAGAATCAAATGCTGGCCAGCCAGGGACCTCCACATCCCCTGAAATAAATTACAGAAGTTCCGATGGGGTAAAGCAAAGTTGGCTGTTGCTACACATAGCTGAAAGTGATCAAAGAAACAATTGTAAAGTGTACGATTCACACCTGTTGGTTTTAAAGTGAGATTAAATATTGGGTTCACCTGTAGTCTGAGGTGTTTTGTTGGTCAGCAGGTACTGGAAAGTAACTGGAGTCTCCTGATTTCTTTGCAGCTGGACTGTGGCAACTTCCTGAGGGTCCTTCACTTCTACAACCAAACTCACCTGTACGTTTGTGGGACTGGAGCCTTCCACCCACGCTGTGCATACATTGCCACATCGATGTTCAACAGGGTAAGTGTCCTGGCTACCCCACACGCATTTTGTGAATGGTCAGCCATTGATGGAAAGTTACACTGTGCAGTGCTGCAGCCTGCACTTTATTGACTGGGGCAGGGCACAGAGGAGGAACATAGGAACTGGAAGCTGTAGTGGATTAACATACTGTTCTTTTATTTGGAAGGCTTGGGTGGGAATGCAGACTGAGTGATTAACAATGGGATCTCTGTACTGGTTGTAAAAATCCAACATAAATTTAGTTCAATCCAACCCTGAGTGAGGCAGTCCACGGTACAACGCATGAATCAATACTAGTTGGCAGCCTGACCCTGGGAGCTGGGGAAGAGAATGAGAAATAGCAAAAGTGTGGTGGGCTACCCAGGGTAGGGCTGGTGACATTATTTCAGTTTATTGCTGACAGAAAGCCCAGACCTGTTTGTTTTATTTGTTAGCAGTGGGCGAGATCATTTCTAATTTGCGGACACCGTGAAAAGTGGCTTCAGGATTAGTCAGGAGAATCAGTCTGCCAAGCAACGTTAAGTATTGAGCACCATGTGGAGTTGGCAGGTTATGTTTTCGTACCTCTTTGCGGTTTTTGGTTCGGTTTGGTTGACATTGCCTCTCTAACCTGCAGTGCACTCCCAACTGAGTAAAATTGAATTGACCCGCTGTTCAGACCATTACTTTACTGTACCATGTTCCACACTATTACAGCTGATATAGACAGCTTCTGTGGACCACATTCCGTGGAAACCCCATAACTATCTCCCGTGTCAGCCTACATGGAGTAATGATGTGGAGATGCCGGTGTTGGACTGGGGTGGATAAAGTTAAAAATCACACAACACCACGTTATAGTCCAACAGATCTGTTTGGAAGTACAAGCTTTCGGAGCGGAGCACTAGCTACCTGATGAAGAAGCAGCGCTCTAAGAGCTTGTAATTCCAAACGAACCTGAAAGTATAGTGCTGGAAAAGCACAGTAGGTCAGGCAGCATCTGAGGAGCAAGAGAATCAACATTTCGGGCATAAGCCCTTGACTCTGATCTCCAGCACCTGCAGTCCTCACTTTTTCTCTTCCGATCAGACCTGTTTAACCTGGTGTTGTGTGATTTTTAACTACATGGAGTAAAATCATGAAGTACACAAGGCCACTAGAAACTGAGAACAATTTCCACCCCAGTGTTCCACGTCTGTTGCAAAAGGCTGTGCAAGTTTCGAGTCGGGTGAAATTTTCGAGACCCGGGGTCAACTCTTGTTTATTACTCTTCTGAAGAAGAGTCCTACAGGACTCGATGTTAACTTGGTTTTTCTATCTCTGCACATGCTCTCGGAGTTACTGGGGTTTTTCCAGCATTTTGTTTTTTTTTAAATTTTGTTTATTGAGCTTGGGAATGAACCGAGATGGAGATCAAGCTGGGATTTAGCGTTGATCAGGGTAATGAAGAGAAACATGGTGGAAATCATAATAGCAGGAGTTGAAATGCAGACTGGAAGTCTTTGTCTGCCAAAGGGACAGGAAAGGACGGGGAGGTGGGTGTAAACCAAATACACATTTGTCACCTTTGTCTACCTCTCTCAGCCCTAGCTCCCTCCACAATCTCTGCAGTTCTTGATTTCCAGTCTCTTGCAGAGCCCTGATTTTAACCACCTCCCAACTGACAAATTCCCTCCCTAATTCTCTTCACCTCTCAACCTTACTCTCTCTCCCTTTTAAAGCACTCATTAAAGCCTGTCTCTTTGTAAAAGGCTTTTGGTCACCTGCCCAAATATCTCTTTATGGGGTTCAGTGTCAAATTCTGTTTGTTTGAGGCTGCCAGGGCAACTGGAAGATTGTCTCTTAAATGTCCATAACCACTTCTGTGTTAGTGTCTGCCCAGGGTGGGGTGAGGAAGATTGAGACAAGCTGCCTTTGCTGAAGCTTATGCTACAATAATATACATCCTCCTTTTGGAAAGCCATTACCTCATCAACATTTCAGTGTCTAATCTCCAAGCTGCCCTATGCTGTGCTTCCCGGAGATTTATGCTGTTTATTGTGGAAGCTGATAACAAGAATTCCTTCTGTCTGGTGGGAATCTGGGAGGTCAGCAGAGTATAGTGTGAGACTCTCCCTCACTCCTGGCGATAAGCCTCTTCAGTCTAATTAGTGCTATATATAGTGTTTGATAGGGTCTTTGAAACGTTCATGCTCCTAGTTAGAGGGAAGGCAAGCTCAAGCTGAGGGGGCCCTAACACCGTTGATCTTATCATGTGAGATACGGATTTTACAAGGAAGATTTAACTTGCAGCTCTGATAACGGTAGTCAAGGGGGAATCGGAGTTTAACCCCCTGAATACTGAATTCCTTGGAGAATTCCCCAGGAAAAAAGCAGAACTGAAAAGGATAGTTTGCACTGAAGCCTGTTTATTATGCTATAGTCTTAGAATAGCCAGGAAAGACGGGCAGCTTAGCTATGAAAGTGTGATTTTGGTAATTGTGGTGTGACCACTCACCACCTACAGATTCTCCAGCTACTGCTGGGATGAGGGCTGTCAGTTGAAGTGTTGACCTCATCCAGGAGTTCACATTGGAAGAAGATAATGATTGAAATAGGCTCTTGCAGACAAGTTCTCCAAACTCATTTCACTGAATGATACTGTAGGAAATGTCGAGAAAAGGGCAGATGAAAAATGACAGCCTGTATATATCACAGTAAATTAAGGCAGGGAGTTAAATGCAAGCAGCTATCCTTGCTTTGACCACACAATTCTCTCTGCTCAGTTCTGGAAAGGTCATCTGAAGAACATACAGATAGCAGGACAGACCAGTGCGTTACTAATTCACCCATTTTATACGGGCACAAGGAATGCAGACCAAGATCTTCTGAACAATGGAGATTTTGACATGGGGGTCTTGCTAACATATTTCTGTATTCACAAGGAAGCTGATACGAGCCTCCTACCAGCCCATACATTTTTGGAGCAAACTTCAGTTGAAAGTATTCGAGCATGTATTAAAGAATACCCATGCTATTACATTGTGAACTTTAGAATGCTGTAATACAGTCAACTCCCATTCGCACATAGCTCACCAGCCAGAATATCCAACTCACAAAAACGAACTTTGCCTAAAAAACTCGGCAGCATCTCTGGGAATAAAAAATCAGAAACATTTTGGGTCTTCCTCAGAATATTCCACTGGGCAGAATCTCCGGCATACCCTTACTGTCAAGGCGTCATAGTTTCTAAATACAGTATCGAGGTTGTCAGTTTGAATTGGTTATAAAGAAACTGGCTAAATGTTGAAGTGTTTCCACTCCACATTTACAGTGGGAACATGTCACAGGTGAAGCAGCTCTGAGTCTTTGCACTTTGCCATTTATCACACTGTGCGTTTTTGTTTGATTTCCTACTGTTACATTGAGCTGGAATGGGATGACCAACTATTTTTGAATTTCTGTCACTGCCCAATTCCAAAGTACACCACGAATTTTCCTGCATCATGCAGTGTGTTGGAACACTAAGCCTACAATGATACAGTCACAGAATGAAGCACCACAGTTTGTGTCACATGTCAGTGTGCTGTATTTTGCTGCCCTTGGGCAGAATCTGACAGTCCTCTGTTTGGAGGAATTTTGGAGAAGTTTAGGGATCTATGGTAAAACACTGCCCGTATGTTTCCTGTGACTGATCCATCCCTCCCCAGCACAGCTATCATCTGATGTGGGGAGGATAAGTCTCGGGTGGCCCTATAATGATGGGAGATCCAGGAGGCCAGTCAGCTTGGGTAGAAAAGGAGGTCCTTAAAAGCCTCCCCCTTCCTTTAATTGGTGTCTTCCTCACCAAGGTCCCCCTGCCACCCCTCTATCAGAGACATCTCCTCCCCTGCTGGCATATGCCTCACCTTCTCAGCGGTAACGATCTAGCTTTGTGACTGCTCGGTTCTCCTGCCATCTCTACTCCAAGAGCTGCTGTGAATTTGAAAGCAAGAATTGCATTTATGTAGTGCCTTTAACAACCACCTTGAAGTGCTTTCCGAGGTACTTTTGAAGTCACCAAATCCCAGTAAGTGCAAACGCCTGTGCTAGAAAATAATTAAAACATTAAGCAGTTTCACACAGCACTACGTTCACCAACTTGTGTTTTTCCATTCACTGTGTAATGTGGTCCAGTTTCCCGCCTTCTGTTTTGCATGACCTCAGACACATGCTCTACTATTGCCCTGTACAGAGTACCACTTAACCCTTATTAGTAATCAGCCTCTGGTACCTGTCATTCTTGTTTGCTGTTTTGTTGCAAAATTGCTGCTGCCATACGCAAAGGGTTAATGACTTGCAATCATGGCTGTGTCCCCGGTGGTCTACAATAGCCACCTTTCATCGTTCCTGTCAGGGGAGGTCATGGAAATTAAACTGTTCATTAATTTCAGCCACAGCTAACAAGTTGGACAATTTATGACTTGAAAGTTTGTAACACATCACTGTCCAAGATGGCAAACAACAACAAATCTGTTCACTTTTAGACAATGTTTGGAATCATAGGGTAATGCGTCACACAAGGAAACTATTCAGCCAATTGTGCTTGTGCCAGCTCTTTGCAAGTTAGCCAATTATCTCTGCCCCCTCCCTTTCCCCCCCCTCCATTTTCTGTTTATTCATTCATACATTTATTGCCCATCCCTAATTACCCAGAGGGCAATTAGGGGTCAACCAAATTGCTGTGGAGTTACATGTAGGCCAGACCAGTTTCTTTCCTGAAAGAACAATAGTGACCCAGATGGCTTTTTCCAACGATTGACCATGGATTCATGGTCAGGTTTCTTTTAAAATTTAATTCACCACCACGTGGTGGGATTTGAATCCAGTCCCCAGAATGCTACCCGGGTCTCTGGATTGACAGTTCAGTGATAATACCATTAGGCCAACGCTTGCTCATTCCTGCAAATAATTCCTTTTCAAATATTAATCCAATTCTTTGTCAAATATGCTTTCACCATGTTTTCAGACCGGGTAATCCAGGAACTGTTTGCTTCATATTTGTTTGAAAAGAATCCTTTTCTCCCCTCTGTTTATTAAAGTACTATTTTGGTTTGAAGAGTATGGTAGGAACATAAGAGGTGGGAATACATTATTAAGCCCCTTGAGCTGTCTCTCCCATTCACCGCGATCATGGCTGTGAACAAAGTGCAGGGAGGTTTTAAGATGGTGATCTACTAGATACAGTCAGAGGATCCAATGCTCCCTGACATCTGAATTCAATTTGAATAATGAGCCATCTGCCAACCCCTGCGTGTCCCGGCAGGTGGCTTTGTCAGGTCAGGCAGTCTTTAATGGATTGGTGTTGGAGGATTGAGTTGGTACTGGGAGTTCCTAAATTTTCTCAGGTCTCATTCTGGCCTAGGATTTCCTTGTTTGGCTTTGGGAATGCAACTTCTACACAGAGGCTTCTGAAACGTCAGATTCTGCAACTGTATTGTTTGGTGGCAGTAGATTACTCAGTATTTACAGCAAAGAAATGGTCTCGTGCCTGCCTGAGTCAATGATCTGTACAGGCTCTTTTCTTTCTTATTCTTTCAGGTCAAGTGACTGGCACTGATAAGGCCAAGTTCAAGCTAGACTGGGCATTTACTCCAATTTCATGGGCATTGCACACATCTGCCTGGGTTGACCTGTTCCTGCCTTTTTGAAGCCTGGACAGAGGGCATTGCTGACCCTCTGCTGACACTGTGCTCATTCTAAGCCACGTCTGAGAGGATTGAGCTATTTATTTTAAAGAAAAAAGTTTTTTCTCGGGCATTGTTGGTTAGATTGGCATCTATTGCCAATTCCTAACTGCCCTGGAGAAGAGTGCCTTCAGGAAGAGAGTAACAGGATGTTGGCCCAGTCAAAGGAATAATAAGGTATTTGAGTCAGATGGTGTGTGTTTTGGGGGGGGGGGGGAGGGAGGTATGTGGTGGAGGAGTCTGTGGGAGGTGATGTTCCCATGTTTCTGCTTGCTCTTCAAAGGGATAGAGTCCATGTATTTGGAAGGTGCTGTCAAAGGAACTTGGTGACCTCCACGCAGCCGATCAGCAGATCACTTTCCAAAGTTCACCTTGTATTGATCAAATCTGCCCACCTTCCGATGTCATTATTCACCGCATCGTCCCCAGGAACATTATGTTCAGGCATCAAGGGAGGGTAGGATTTGCCTTGACTGTGATACCTCTATTGCTGAAGTAGCCCTTCTACACTTAGCATCACTAAGTGTTTGACCACTACTGTGAAGAGCTGGCTCAGCTTGGTGGGGGGAGAGAAGAAAATCACTTAGAAAAGGTCAAAATAATTTAAAGGTCAGTCCTGCAGGGCTAATTCCTCATGACACTGCTCTTTAAATCAGTGTATAATCTGATATCTGTGGACAGCTGATTAGCCATTCAACGTGAAACCTTCAGGGTGCCAATTTTGAGAATCAAAGTAAAATTGAAAGGCTCTTCTGGCTGTATGTGTCATATTTCAGTTCAGGTATGTATGGTAGAGGAATGTGAGAGCACTTCCTTAACACACAACTGGTGGGGGTGAGTGAGGAAAGATGCAGATTGGCAGTGCCATGTCCTGGCATAGACTCCACAGGATGCCAGGCGAGGTTGTACATGTGCAGGCTGTCCGATTAATACACGATATGGCCTCCCCAGTCTGAAACACTGGCTCATTGCAAGTATTAGTTGGCCGATCACCATTAACTTTGGCATGGAGAGAAAGTGGGCAACTTCAGTTTATATTTTGTATGACAGTCCAGACAAATGGGTGGAGTAGGTGGTTAATTACATGTTTACTCTAAGAATATGTAAGACGGGAAAAATTTCTGGCTGTAACCGCTGCTCTTTTATTGAGGTATTTTAGCTGTTGGAGGTGATTTCCTCAAATTCCAGGAGCAGCAATTTCTGTTTTATATACTGTTGCATTGTTTTGGAACTTTGGAAAGAAAAAAAGTCAAAACAACAGCAGCTTTAAAAGGGAGAAAAACAGACAAAGGAAGCACATGGTGAAGTCAGTGCAGGAGAGAGAAAGAAAGAAACTGACACAGCAGTGAACCCTCACTGTTACTGCGTTTGCTGGATCGGAGTGCGTCTGGGAAAATTAGCAAACAGTGAAATTCACAACTGATCTTGGAGGAACTGTTTGGGAGAAGTTCACAGCACAGAAGGAGATAAGTGTATTGTTTTTAAATGTGACCTGCAGAAAGTCTGCAGTAGTGAGTAGAGTGGGTTCTTGATATGTTTTTGAAATATGTCTCTTGATGCAACTTAAAATATAAGCCATAAATATTCATTTAACCTGGGGCAGTGTTTTGTAGAGGAATAAGATGGTGTTATTTTCTGGGTCTGTAGATTGTGAAGGAGCAAAGATGACCTTTAGTAGAGTGATATGCGCTTCTTATCAGATGTGGGAGTTTGAGAGTTTAAGGGTTACTGTGGATTATATCTGCAATAAATGCTGTTGGTTGCGAATCTTATCAGATCGCATGGATTGGTTGAAGAGACAATTAGAAGCAATGAGGAATTTGCAACAGCAACAGTATGTGATGGATGGCAGTTATAGGAAGGGGGGAAAAGTCTCAAACAGTCACATAGATGGGTTAACTCCAGGAAAGGTAAGAGGTAGGAACCTAGTGCAGGAGCCTTCTGTGGCTATACCCATTTCAAACAAGTCTGATGTTTTGGAAAAAGTAGGGGGTGATGTATTCTCAGGGGAACATAGGACGAACAGCCAGGTTTCTGGTATTGAGACTAGCTCTACTGCGACGAGGGGTATGTCGGGTTCCAAGAGATCATTTGTGTTAGGGGACTCTCTAGTCCGAGGTACGGTTCTGTGGCCAGCAGCAAAAAATCAGAATGCTGTGTTGCTTCCCTTGATCCTGAGGATCAAGGATGTCTCAGAGGATGCAGAATGTTCTCAAGGTGGAGAGGGGCCAGCAAGAGGTCATTATCCACATTGGAACCAACGATATAGGAAGGGGAAAGGTTGAGATTCTGATGGGAGATTACAGAGAGTTAGGCAGGAATTTAAAACGGAGGTCCTCGAGACTACTAATATCTGGAATACTCCCAGTGCTACGAGCTAGTGAGAGCAGGAATTGGAGGATAGAGCAGATGAATGCATGGCTGAGGAGCTGGTATATGGGAGAAGGATTCACATTTTTGGATCATTGGAATCTCTTTTTTGAGGTAGAAGTGACCTTTACCGGAAGGACGGATTGCACCTGAATTGGAAGGGGAGGAATATACTGGCAGGGAGATTTGCTAGAGCTGCTCGGGAGGATTTAAACTAGTAAGATGGGGGTGTGGGAGCCAGGGAGATAGTGAGAAAAGAGATCAATCTGAAACTGGTACAGTTGAGAACAGAAGTGAGTCAAACAGTCAGGGCAGGCAGGGACAAGGTAAGACTAATAAATTAAGCTGCATTTATTTCAACGCAAGGGGCCTAACAGGGAAGACCGATTAATTCTGGGCATGGTTAGGAACATGGGGCTGGGATATCATGGCAATTACAGAACCATAGCTCAGGGAGAGCAGGACTGGCAGCTTAATGTTCCAGGGTACAAATGCTACAGGAAGGATAGAAAGGGAGGCAAGAGGAGGAGGTGGGGTGTGGGGAGCGGGGTGGGGGTGGGGGTGGGGGTGGAGTGGCATTTTTGATAAGGAATAGCATTACAGCTGTGCTGAGGGAGGATATTCCTGGAAATACATCTTGGGAAGTTATTTGGGTGGAACTGAGAAATAAGAAAGGGATGATTACATTATTGGGATTGTATTATACACCCCCTAACAGTCAGAGGGAAATTGAGAAACAAACTTGGAAGGAAATCTCAGCTATCTGTAAGAATAATAGGGTAGTTATGGTAGGGGATTTTAACTTTCTAAACATAGACTGGGACTGCCATAGTGTTAAGGTTTTAGATGGAGAGGAACTTCTTAAGTGTGTACAAGACAATTTTCTGATTCAGTGTGTGGATGTACCTACTGGGGATGGTTCAAAACTTGACCTACTCTTGGGAAATAAGGCAGGGCAAGTGACTGAGGTGTCAGTGGGGGAGCACTTTGGGGCCAGCGACCATAATTCAATTAGATTTAAAATAGTGATGGAAAAGGATAGACCAGATCTAAAAGTTGAAGTTCTAAATTGGAGAAAGTCTAATTTTGACAATATTAGGCAAGAACTTTCAAAATCTGTTTGGGGTCAGATGTTCGCAGGTAAAGGGGCAGCTGGAAAGTGGGAAGCCTTCAGAAATGAGATAACGAGAATCCAGAGAAAGTATATTCCTGTTAGGGTGAAAGAAAAGGCTGGGAACAGGGTGTAGGTGCCAGCCTACACATCATTGAGTGGCATGGTGGCTCAGTGGTTAACACTGCTGCCTCACAGCACTAGGGTCCCAGGTTCAATTCCAGCCTCAGGCGACTGGCTATGTGGAGTTTGCACATTCTCCCCATGTCTGCTTGGGTTTCCTCCAGGTGCTCTGGTTTCCTCCTACAGTCCAAAGATGTGCAGGTCAGGTGAATTGGCCGCGCTAAATTGTCCGTAGTGTTAGGTGCATTAGTCAGAGGGAAATAGGTCTGGGGGGTTTCTGTACGGAGGGTTGGTGTGGACTTGTTGGGCCAAAAGGCCTGTTTCCATGCTGTAGGGAATCTAATCTAGTCATATGTAAGATATAGGCAGGATAAATCCAGTGAATCCTCTAGAGTATAAAGGCAGTATACTTAAGAGGGAAATCAGGAGGGCAAAAAGGGGACATGAAATAGCTTTGGTAAATAGAGTTAGGAGAATCCAAAGGGTTTTTACAAATACATTAAGGATAACTAGGGAGAGAATAGGGCCCCTCAAAGATTAGCAAGGCAACCTTTGTGTGGAGCTGCAGGAGATGGGGGCAGATACTAAACGAGTATTTTGCATCAGTATTTACTGTGGAAAAGGATATGGAAGATATAGAAAGTAGCGAAATAGATAGTGACACCTTGCAAAATGTCCATATTACAGAGGAGGAAGTGCCGGATGTCTTGAAATGCATAAAGGTGGATAAATCCCCAGGACCTGATCAGGTGAACCCTAGAAGTCTGTGGGAAGCTAGGGAAGTGATTGCTGGGCCTCTTACTGAGGTATTTGTATCATCGATAGTCACAGTGAGGTGCCGGAAGACTGGAGGTTGGCTAACGTGGTGCCACTGTTTAAGAAGAGTAGTAAGGACAAGCCAGGGAACTATAGACAAGTGAGCCGGACATCGGTGATGGGTACGTTGTTGAAGGGAATCCTGAGGGACAGGATGTACATGTATTTGGAAAGGCAAGGACTGATCAGGGATAATCAGCATGGCTTTGTATGTGAGAAATCATGTCTCTCAAACTTGATTGAGTTTCTTGAAGAAGTAACAAAGAAGATTGAGGGCAGAGCAGTAGATGTGATCTACATGGGCTTCAGTAAGCTGTTCAACAAAATTCCCCATGGGAGACTGGTTAACAAGGTTAGATCTCATGGAATACAGGGAGAAGTCACCATTTGGATACAGAACTGGCTCAAAGGTAGAAGACAGAGGGTGGTGGTGGAGGGTTGTTTTTCAGACTGGAGGTCTCTGACCAATGGAGTGCTAGAAGGATCAGTGCTGGGTCCTCTACTTTTTGTCATTTCTATAAATGATTTGGATGTGAACATAACAGGTATCGTTCGTAAGTTTGCAGATGACACCAAAATTGGAGGTGTAGTGGATAGCGAAGCAGGTTGCCTCAGGTAACAACAGGATCTGGACCAGATGGACCAATGGGCTGAGAAGTGGCAGATGATGTTTAATTTAGATAAATGTGAGGTGCTACATTTTGGGAAAGTAAATCTTAGCATGATTTATACACTTAATGGTAAGGTCCTAGGGAGTGTTGCTGAACAAAGAGACCTTGGAGTGCAGGTTCATAGCTCCTTGAAAGTGGACTCACAGGTAGGTGGGATAGTGAAGAGGGTGTTTGGTATGCTTTCCTTTATTGGTCAGAGTATTGAGTACAGGAGTTGGGAGGTCATGTTACAGCTGTACAGGGCATTGGTTAGGCCACTGTTGGAATATTGCGTGTAATTCTGGTCTCCTTCCTACCGGAAAGATGTTGTGAAACTGGAAAGGGTTCAGAAAAAACTTACAAGGATATTGCCTGGGTTGGAGAATTCGAGCAATAGGGAGAGGCTGAATAGGCTGGGGCTGTTTTCCCTGGAGCGTCGGAGGCTGAGGGGTGACCTTATAGAGGTTTACAAAATTGAGGCGCCTGGGGTCGGGGAGTCCAGAGCTAGAGGGTGAGAGGGGAAAGGTATAAAAGAGACCTAAGGGGCAACTTTTTCATGCAGAGGGTGGTATGTGTATGGAATGAGCTGCCAGAGGAAGTGGTGGAGGCTGGTACAAATGCAACATTTAAAAAGCATTTGAATGCGTATATGAATAGGAACGGTTTGGAGGGATATGAGCTGGGTGCTGGCAGGTGGGACTAGATTAGGTTGGAATATCTGGTCGGCATGGATGGATTGGACCGAAGGGTCTGTTTCCATGCTGTATATCTCTATGACTTTATGACTCTAACAGGAACTGGGCCTGTGCCTAAGGATCGATGCCATAATGTCAAATCACATGGACCTGGGATCCAAGTCTATCGTGAAATGACCTCTTACCAGGAGCACACCAAAGCGTTTTGGTGTCCTCGACAAACTAAGACTTTCACACTCCCCACGTCCCACATTCAATATAGAAATTAGGTACAGGAGTAGGCCATTCAGGCCTATGAGCCTGCTCCACCATTTAATCTAATCATGGCTGATCCTGTATCTCAATCTTATATGTCTACCGTCCTGTCCCTCCCACAGACGCCTTTAAATTTGTTTTTAAAAGATGATCTATCTCTTTTGTGAAAATATTCAGTGATGTGGCCTCCGTAGCCCTCTGTGGTAAAGAATTCCACAGCTTCCCTATGTTTTCACTGAAGAAATTTTCTCATCTCAGAACTGTATTCTGACACTGTAACCCCTACTTGAAGACTCTTTTCTCTGGTTGCACTGTCTCCCTGCAAACAATCTGTTGAGCCCTGTTAGAATTTTATAAGTTTTAATCAGATCCCTCTATCCTTTTCTGAACTTTTTTTCTTTAAATTCTGAGTTGCTGGTTGGCTTTTTGTTGATAGCCCGTCCTAAGTTGCCCTTGAGGTGGTGGTCAATTGCCTTCTCAATTTGTAGCAATTGTTACAACTGAGAGGCTTGCAAAGCCATTAAAAGGTCAGAGTCAGCCATATTGCTGTTGGTCTGGAGTCACATGTAGGCCAAACCAGATGACCATGCTAGATTTCCTTCCCTAAAGTCCATTCGTGAACCAAATGGGGTTTTCCCCAAACAATTATTAAACAATTAATTCCAGAGTTTTTTCATTGAATTCAAATTCCACCATTTTCCATGGCAGCATTTGATCCTAGCACCCCAGGACCTTGCCTGGGTCTCTGGATTAATAGTCCAGTGGTAATACTGCTAGCCATCACCACCCCTCTCATGAAGTTGCTCTCGCAAACACATGCATAGTTAAACCAATCTCTCCTCATAGGATATATAGAGGAAAATGAGAAGTCTCAAGTGAAATTTGCCTTTTATTTACTTGGCAAAGTAAGATCTAATTCAAGGTGACTGTAGTTCATCAATATGTTCTGGCCAGCCCTTTCTCTCACTTGTGCATAGTTATGTTCAATAAAAGCTGTTCATGTTCATTTACATCACTGTACACACAATGTGCTACAAAATGCATCGACAATAAAAGCCAGATAATACTCTGTCATACAAAACTTCTGAACATCACGCAACTCTCTTTCCCCCTAAAAAGCTGTTGAAACTGGTGGGGTGAAGTGGGGGTGGGGTCAGTGATACTTGCTTGGCTCAGGGTGTTGAGGGATATGGAAACAAGATGAGTAAATAGAATTGAGTTCGAGATCATCCATGATATGATTGAGTGGCAGAACTGACTTGAGAGGTTGAATGGTCTAGTCCTCTGTTTCTCTGTTCCTAGAATAAGTAAGACACAAAACAAATCTTCAGTGGGAGAACTGCTGAGGATATTGGGAGCCGATAAATAAAGTCCAATCTGGTTAAGTAGGTCATTTAATTTTAATAAAAGTGGCTGATTCACCCTTGTAACCTGTACCTTACCCCCACACGTGCTGATAAAGGGCCAGGTCTTGTAAACTGGCTCTCATTGACCCTTTCCTCTCCGGATCACCTACAACTCAAAATCACCTCTCGCGTCCATCGGAGCTGTCAACTGCTGGGGGGTCTCTGGAAGTTGTTATGGATTAACCTGTCAATAGAGTGAGAATATGAAAGGATGTGCTTGTGTTAGGGAAGTATTTCCGCCGCTGGTCACTTTGCTGAACTGTTGTGCTCAGTTGCACTGAAAACAGCTCTGACTGGAGGTTGCTTGGAGTTTTAGTGAGAGAATCCAAGCCAGTGTTGACTTTTGGAGCTCCTGGATAGATCTGAATCTATAACTTCACTACAGTCATGGTGTGAACCGAGAGCACAACCAGAGGAAGAAACAATTCAGCGATTCTGCTGTCCTACCACCCAGAGAGTCAGAGGTAGGAGGCAATGAGTGGCTCAATAGCCTCAACTCATTATAGAGCCAGTGAGGAGGGGGAGGAGACAGTAGGTATTCTCATCTGTCTTCAAGACAGTGGAGGGGGTGGATAAAGGAATCAGATTTGTCTCTGGGATGTGGGCACCATTGACCAGGCCAGCATTTATTTCCCATTCTTAATTACCCAGTTGCGTGTCAGGAGTCAAAAGTAGGCTAGATCAGGTAAGGATGGCAGATTTCTTCACCTCACTGGCATTAGCAGGCTGGATGGGTTTTTACAGCAATCTGCAGCCTAGTGATCATCATTAAGGTAGCTTTTTTATTCCAGACTTTCTTGGATTCAAATTTCACCATCTGCTGGGATTCAAATTAATGTTCTGTCCTCAGACTCTGAGCTTGGTGCTCTGGATTGCCAGCCTAGTAACATTACCACTACGTCACTGCCTCCCCAAAATCACCCCAGGGCATTCCTCCCTCTCTTCCTTTAAGATGTGTTTTTTTTAAATTGAACAAATATCCCTGATCTTTTGCTTATCTCCACAATATCTCCATCTGTGGAACCACACCAGATTTTGTCTGACAGCACCCTTTTGAAAGGCTTGGGGACATTGTATTGCTTTGGAGGTATCATACCAAGTGTAAATTATTGTTGTGTACCTGTCCTGAGACTGTTTACACTGTTGCAGTTTGCAAAATGCTTTTGGATGAGAAGGCAACTGATGTCTGACTCCAGCTTGTTCACCCTTTCCTGCACTTTCAGTAGATGATACCTGAATGTTTTGAGTTTAGGGCTCCAATTGTGATCTGATTGTTTGATGGAAAGTAAACCTACCCTTTCAATTGCAGCAGTAATCCAACCCTTCCAATAGTTTATTCCCTGTCGACCATCCTTGTTCCTATTGAGACTTTTGTTTTTTTTTTGACCAGTGCTTTCAGAAAAGGCAATGACTGAACACTATGCATGCTCACTTTCCTTCTTTTGGGACAGGATATTGTTGCTTAGATGACAACCAAGTAACAGTGTGTCTAATCTAGTTGCACATTCAGTTTCCACTCTGCAGGCGTTTGCAGTAAAATCGAGGCAAACATTCCAGTGTCATGCTGAAAGCGTGCTACATTGTTGTGTTTGAAATGGTCCATTAGACCCTGGCTCTGCCTGGCCATTCCAGTGGATGCAAAGGATTCCATGGTGCTAGTTTAAAGAAAAGAAACGTGTTCCCTACAGTGCACAAAACCAAAATACTGCAAATCTGAAATAAAATCCAAAAATCAAATACAGAGACCCAGATTTGAATCCCACCAAGGCAGATAGTGGAATTTGAGTTCAATAAAAATCAGGAATTAAGACTCTAATGATGATCATGAATCCATTGTCAATTCTCAGAAGACCCCATCTGGTTCACTAATGTCTCTGAGGGAAGGAAACTGCCATCCTGACCCAGTCTGGATGACTCCGTGTGACTCCAGACCACAGCAATGTGGTTGACCCTTAATTGGCCTCTAGAGATGGGCACTAAATGCTAGTCTAGCCAATGACCCCTACATCCCATGAATGAAGAAAACAAAAAACTTCAGAAGCTCAGCAGGTCAAGCAGCATCTGTGGACAGAGAAACCGAGTTAATGTTCGGAGTCTGATGCTACTCTTCCTTGGAACTGAAGAGAGGTGGAATGTTAGTGGGTTTTATGCTGTTAAGATAGGGAGAGAAGAGCAAGTGGCAGAGAAGGGGAGGCTAATGAAAAGTGATAGTGTACACGTCAAAAGTATCATAGAACAAATGGCAAAGGAAGAGGTAAGCTTGTGGAGAAAACAGCATTGATCTAAAGTAGGCACTAGTAAGAAAATGGTGAGTTTTTCAGAAAAAATGTGAAAATCAAGGTTACAGACACTTGGTGGATAAAGGTATATCAAAGTGGAGGGTAAAATTCATGGTCTGAAGTTGCTGAACTCAATATTGAGTCCAAAAGGCTATAGAGTGGCTGTTGATTGATTGTGAAATGGGGTGGTGTTCCCTTACCTTGCGTTGGGCTTCACTGGAGCCCCTGCAGCAAGCCTAGAACAGAAATGTGAGCGTGAGAGTAGGATGTTTTACTGAAATGGCAAGTGACCGCAATGATCTTGCTTATAGACTGAGTGGAGGCATTCCATGATTTGTCTCCCCAATGTAAAGGAGGCTGCATGGTGACTGCAAATTCAGGCAACTAGATTGAAACAAGTGCAAATAAATTACTGCTTCACCTGGAGACTGAGGCCCTGGTCAATGAAGCGATAGAGAAGGTAAAAGATTAAGAGGCCCATCTTGGGGGTGGGTGGCACGGTGGCTCAGTGATCAGCACTGCTGCCTCACAGCGCTGGTGATCGAGGTTCAATTCTACCCTTGAGTGACAGTCTGGGGAGTTGCACAAACTGCATTGGTTTCCTCTGGGTGCTGTCACAGTTCAAAGATGTGCAGGTTAGGTGGATTGGCCATGCTAAATAGCCTGTACTGTCTGGGGATGCGTGGTTTGGGTGGGTTGGCCATAGGAAAAACAGGGTTACAGGGACAGGATGGGTTGAATCAAATCGAACCACGGTGAAAAGCTTTGTCTTGCAAGCAATACAGGCAGATCACAGTGTTAAATACTAGGTAAACAGTGGCAAAAGCAAAACATGGGTACAGGTGAATGTTAAGAATTTTGAGTCTATTCAGTATTCTAACAACAGTAAGGTATCGGAGGAGCTTCAAATCTGTGAGTTTAGATAAAACATAGTTATTAATAATTTAAAGAAGTATGCTATTAAGTTTAAAGAATGTAGAACGATTTGTAGGAAATAGGAAATGTAGATCTGCACGCAGGAGCTCACAAGGATTTGAACATATCCGGCACTATATTGCATCCAGGAAAAGGTAACACGTTGTGTGTCTGGATGGGATGCTTTTCAGAGAGTCTGTGGATGCAATGGGCTGATTGGCCTGCTTTCACATTGTAGGGATTCTATAATCTCATACCATTGCATGGGAAGTCATTGGGGATCATAGAGAAGTGGCTCAGGGTATCATGGAGGGACTGGTTTCTTCAGAATACCAAGAGGGGAGGAGTCAACAAATTTACTGGTGGCAGAAATGAGGGAAAATGATCCTTTTGAAAATTGAGACTCTTTGGAGTGGAAATTGAAGACAATTGGAACCCCAAAATCAAACAAATGACTGGACATCTGAGGCATAAAGGAACAGAAATTGCTGGAGAAACAGAGCAGATCTGGCAGCACCTGTGGAGAAAAAGCAGAGTTAACATTTAGAGTCCAATGACCCTTCAGAAGAAAAACCCTATCATGGTTCGGGGAGGGGACA
This sequence comes from Chiloscyllium punctatum, assembly GCF_047496795.1. Classification (NCBI taxonomy): domain Eukaryota; kingdom Metazoa; phylum Chordata; class Chondrichthyes; order Orectolobiformes; family Hemiscylliidae; genus Chiloscyllium; species Chiloscyllium punctatum. The sequence goes on along the minus strand of NC_092750.1, from coordinate 64,484,945 downwards.
AGGGGAGAAGGCAGAAGTGTGAGAATGGAGTCAGATAGATGGGGGCCCTGACCATCATTTTATGGAGGAATCCTTGGTTGAGGAAAAAGGAAGACAAGTTGGAAGGACCCCTGTGGAAGTTGGCAGAAGTGGAGAAACCTGGAGAATGGGATTGTGGCCTGAAGGAAGTAGTGTGTTATTTTTATTCATTCATGGGATGAGGTCATCATTGGCTTGGCTGAAATGTATTGCCCGTCCCTATTTGCCCAGAGGCAACCACATTACTGTGGCTCTGGAATCACATATAAGCCAGACCATGTAAGGATGGTCGTTTCCTTCCCTCAAGGACAGTAGTGACCCAGAAGATTTTTTCTTGACAATTGACAATGGATTCACTGTCACCATTAGATCCTTAATTCAGATTTTGTTTTGTTTTATTGAATTCAGACTGCACTATCTGCTATAGTCAAATTAAAAACCAGATTCTCAGAACATTATCTGGGTCTCTGGATTAATAGTTCAACGATAATACCACTAGCCCATCACCACCTCCATTAGGAAATGTAGCTGAAGTAGCTGTGAGAGACCTTGGAGTTATAATGAATATTAATAGACAGTCTGTTCTCAGTGACCTGGTCAACATATAGCCTTCATGCAACATCATTAAATAGATTTTCTCAACTTTTATCATTCTGATATTTGTGGGACCTTGCTGTTGAATTTGGCAGCTGTGACTCCAACAGTACAACAATTTGATTGTACTTCAACTACTTCATTGGCTATATTTGAAACTCCCAAATATCCTTAAGAGATAAAAGGCACTATAGTAATGCAAGTTTAGTTTGTTCTTAATGTGCCATATTGATGCTCCTGCCTTTTACCCAATCCCAGCATGCTTTAGCCAATAAACCATCAGCTCCCAACATACTCCCAGTCTCTGCTGATTAATATTTGGGCCTCAATTGAATTAAGTCAGTTTGTCACAATTTGCCTTTTATAGTAGCGTTTGCTTCATTGTATTCAAACCCTGATTAAAATTTTACCATGATTTTAAGTCCAAGTTCCTGATGTTTTAACCTGTTGACTGAACCAACGTCAGTGGTTCAATTGTTCAAACAGGACTGAGCAACAGTTGAGAGTGATTTTTTTTGCTAATTCAGAGGAAGTTAAGCGTCCTAAGGGGCTGTATACAACATGCCTTTCCATTTGATTACGGCATGTCTGCTGAGCTGTCAATATGGAGGAAGCTTGAAAAAGAAATGACATTTATGACCAGTAAGGGCACCACAGATTGCAAGCACAGTCAAAAGGTGTGCAGATGCTTTTTGTTCTGAGGCACGTGCAAACATAAAATACTTTTTTTATGTCACATTAAGTGATCGGAGTCCTAATGAGTGAGACAACCTTTTTGTCCGTCCTTATTTGGACAGATGACAGCTGACTAGCCAAAGTAGTACAATTGGTTGTCAACATTGGTCTAAAGAAATGTACCCATGACAGGTGCCAGGAACATCTGCAGAGTTAGAATAAGATCTGTCATTGGTTGGAGGAACTGGCAATAGGATGCTTCCTCCCTCTTTTTTTGTCTCCTCCTCTCCCCCCCCCCCCCCCCCTTCCCCCAGTGTAAATTAAGACCACAGGTGCTGCAATGACAAATGGGCATACACATAAGCTGAGGCAAAGCAACAACACGAGTGTTATAGCTGTATTCTCAACCACAATTTGTGTGCAGCTAAAGCTGTAGTGAGGATATTTGCTAACACATTCTACTTCCCTCCTGGGGACACCGATTTGGGGGGAAAAAAAAGCTATCCTGGGGCCATGCAGAGATTCCATTATAAAATGTTGATTCCATATGTATGTTTGAGACAACAGATTAAGAGAGAATTTATTCTGAGTATTATCCGTAGCATCTGGTAGGTTTAATTGGGCATACGATTTATTTAACGTTAATATTACTTCAATATGGATTTTAATGGGGGGCACCTTATTTAATAATTTAACTCATTATGTCATTAAATTCTGAAAACAATTTAACACGAATGCACACTTCTCGCAGGAAAGTTTCATTCTGCAGACTGAATTTCCTTTCCACCTCATCATTCCATCTGTTTTTTGTTAACACTTAGGAAACTTAACACTCTCCGATAGCTCACTGGGTGTAACAGCAGCTCCCACTGCACAACTGAGGTTTCCAGAAACACTCTTAATCCCTGCTTAGACATGAGTCAGTTGATATCAACTGGATAGGGGCTGGACAGTAGCTGTATTTGTTCTGAAGGCTGGTGGAGGGTGGTGTTTTGGGTGGTTGGGAAACAAGGAAAATGGAAATCAGCCAGTGATCACACTGAGGTTTCCACCATTGCTCAAGCCATAGAGCGGGTAACCCGACCTTTCTATCTACCTAGCCCATGCTGACCATGTTCCCAAACTAAAACTCTTGTTTTTTTTAAATCTTCTCCTCTCACCTTAAAAATATGCCCCATAGCTTTGAATTCCCCCACCCTGGGGAAAAGATGCTTGTTATTCACCTTATCTATGCCCCTCATGATTTTATAAACCTCTATCAGGTCACCCCTCAACCTCCTACACTCCAGTGAAAAATGTCTCCGCCTTTCCAGTCTGTTTTATTATCTCAAACCCTCCAGTACTGGCAACATCCTGATAAATCTTTTCTGCACCCCCTACAGCTTATTAATACCCTTCCTATAGCAGGGCAACCAGAACTGAACACAGTAGATTAGATTACTTACAGTGTGGAAACAGGCCCTTCGGCCCAACAGGTCCACACCGCCCCGCCGAAGCGCAACCCACCCATACCCCTACATCTACCCCTTACCTAACACTACGGGCAATTTAGTCCAAAGATGTGCAGGTCAGGTGAATTGGCCATGCTGTGGGAGGAAACCAGAGCACCCGGAGGAAACCCACGCAGACACGGGGAGAATGTGCAAACTCCACACAGTCAGTTGCTGGAACTGAACCCGGGTCTCTGGCGCTGTGAGGCAGCAGTGCTAACCACTGTGCCACCGTGCCGAAGTACTCCAGAAGAAGCCTCACCAACATTCTGTACAACATCAAAATGACATCCCAACTCCGATACTCAAAGGTCTGATCAATGAAGGCAACTGTGCCAAAAGCCGTCTTAACCTCCCTGTCTGCCTGTGATCCAAATTTCAGAGAATTTGTACCTGAGACCCTAAGTACCTCTGCTCTACAACACTATCTAGGAACATTAATTGTATTAGTCCTGTCCTTGTTTGTTTTACCATAGTGCAATACCTTGTATTTATCCAAATGGAACTCTATCTGCCATACCTCAGCCCATTGACCGAATTGATCAAGATGTCTTTGTAATCTTAGATAACCTTTTTTCAATGTCCACTATACAACCAATTTTGGCACCTAGGATGGGATATGGAAAAAACGACACAGCTCAAGTTCTGTTATCCACCCTGAGTTGCTGCTGCAGACCTCAACAATGTTTCAGTATGAGGCACGCGCAATTATCAAACAAATTGAGACTTCCATTTCAAAAATCGGTGGGTATGTGATAGTGAATTTGTGCTGCTTATTCTTTCTCAATCGTTCAATAATTTGTAGCAAGGGCAAAGTATCCTGTGGGTGGAATCTTGTAAGATAGTAGTTATGTGTAAATTGACCAGGTTCAAGTCCCATCTGCCCTAGAGGTACATGATACCATGCATGAACAGATAGATGTTTTTAAAAGAATCAATCCTGTGAGTATGAATCACCATAAATTGCATCACTGGCTTTTCAAAAATGGGAATTCACTGTCAATGTCCTGATGAGTTTGAAAAATTGCCTCAGTTCCACTTTTAAAAAGTAGTAAACACATCACCAGGGCTGATACTTAATGATAGAAGGGCAGTTTTTATGATGGCATTTGTGTTCCTGGAAGGTCACTTGGCCTCTTCAACTCTGAAAAGGCACAATTAAAACTGTGGAATTTCATTCCTACAAGTAGTTCTTTTTTACTTCCTTTCTAGTTTTATTTTCATTCTCCAAATCCACTGTTTCTTTTTTTCTCTCTCCATTCCTCTTCTCCGTATCCAATTTAGCTCTACTTCAACTTTCATTGTTCATCTGTTCCTTTCTCAATCCATGGTTAATGAGTTACGCCATTAATCCTGTTCTGTAAACTCCTCAATGTCCTGTTAAGCCCCACCATGCCATTGTCAAACCTCACCCCCAGCAACATGTGGCTGTAAAAGTGTTTCCTGTTGTAGAGTGCAAATCTAGTGAACTGGGATTGTTGAGAGGTTGTACTCCAGATAAATAGCCAGTGTAACCATCATTGGGGTGCAGGATGAAGTTTGAATTAACATATCAGTATTTCTGTAAGCTTTCAGTATGGCTAAGTCCTCCTCTAAACCTCTCCTCAATTAAACCATTATTTAATTTAGCTCAATTTACTATTGACTAGAGTTGATAAACTGGTTGAATGCAAAGTCAAATTCCATCGTAAGATCATAAGACGTAAAAGCAGAAGTAGGCCATTCAGCCCATCAACTCTACTTTGCCATTCAGTGGAATCATGGCTGACCATTGATCATCCTCAGCTCCACTTTCCTGCCCTTTCCCATAGTCCTCAATTCCTTACTGATCAAAAATCTTCCACCTCAACCTTTACTATAGAGCTTGTATTTTTAAGAACATTAAAGAATTCCACAGATTCATAACACTCTGAGAGAAGAAATTCCTCATCTCCTACTCAGATTGTGCCCTATGGTCCTAGACTCTCCCACAAGGGGAATCAACCTATCTGCATCTATCCTGTCAAGTCCCCTAAATGTCGTGTATGTTTCAATAATTATTGCCTGTTATAGGCCCACAGGAGTAACATCAGTTGTGTGGAGCTTAGTGGAAGTGAACATTTGAACCCATGTAAATATCATTTGCACTGCTCTTCCTGTCCTTGGGTCCATCCTAGTAGAAACTACTTTGAAGGGCTGTGAAAAATCCCAACAGGACTTCGACTCTTTTTAGTGCACTAATTCATTTCTAAAAGTTGGCAGCCTCTGCAGTGGTGTCATAGAGTCATACAGCATGGAAACAGGCCCTTCAGTCCAACTTGCCCATGTTGACCAAGTTCCTAAACTGAACTAGTCCTTCTTGCATGCATTTGGCCCAAAACCCTCTAAAGCTTTTCTGTCCATGTGCCTGATGAAAAGTCTTTTTGCATGTTATAATTGTACTCTTCTCTAACATTTCCTTTGACACCATATTCCATATGTGGACTACCACCTGTGTGAAAAAGTTGCCTGTAATGTCCCTTAATTGACTATTATTCTCTAATCTCTGTGGTAAAGTCTGTATATGGACAGGATTTTACCCATGGTGCCTTTCCTCATCACCCTCACCCTTTGTTGAATGACCTACCAACTGAAACTATCCATACTTAAAGCTGGCAAGAGCCCACATAGTGAGGGGTTGGTTGGAATAGAGGGTTGTAGGATGCATACCACCCATGGAGCTATGACCTGCCAAAAGTCATTGCTTTCAGGAGTGAAGGCCGAGAAACCTTCTAAGTATTCAGCCTTTCTTCCACATTTAAACTTTTTTGAGATGGTTGGAACTGGACGACGTCTAAAGACCTTAAGAGGCTGCGGAATGGAGTACCACACTATTGTGCATAGAACGTTCTGGATCTCAACCAAGCTGACCGCAGCTTGTACCTCAGACGTTAGAGCATGTTTAGAAGAAAAATAGAGAAACAGGACAGATTGCACATCAGACCAAGCAACCCTTACTTCCCAAAAGACATTAGTTTATTTTTAACAAAAAAAAATGGTTTTCTTGAACTGAAGCTTTTGCACCACATGCTCTGAGTCATGCTGCTTGTAAAGTCCAGTCACAGACCACAGCGGGAAGGAGTGGAGACAAGTGACGGGGGTAAGTTAGCGATGTCATTACATTTCCATTACCCAGGATATTAAGATAGCATGACCTAATTTAAGCCAGCCCACACTCTACTATGCTGTAAAACATCCTGAAACACCTCGGACTCATCAAAGAAAAAGATTCTGGGTTTTTAATAGATGATTTGTATAAAATGAATATCATTCCTTCCATCCCCTTAAGCAAGTACGATTTTGGAAACTCAGTAATATATTCATCAATTAATTGGCCACAGGATGAAGTTTGAATGAAAATGGCAGTCTTTATGTAAACTTTGTGTGTGTCTGATTCCACCTTCAAACCTCTCCTCAATTAAACCATTATTTAATTTTGCTGGATTTACTGTTCATTAGAGATGACACTCTGATTAAATCCAGTGTCAAATTCCGTAGGAAGACTATAAGACATAAAAACAGAAGTTTTACCGTTCAGCCCACTAAGGCTGTTCTACCATTCAATGGGATCATGGCTGATCTGACAATCCTCACTCTGCTTTCCTGCCTTCCTCTAAAGTCCTTGAGTCCTTACTGATTAAAGATTGAGAGAAGCTGATTTTTTAATGTTCTTAATGAACATTTAGACTGTACAGCCTCTGTAGTAAAGAATTCCATAGATCGACTGAGGGAAACAATTCCTCACCTTATACGCTCAGATTACACTCTTTGGCCCTAGACCCTACCTCAAGGGGAAACAACCTATCTGTACCTACCCTGTCAAGTCCCCGAAAAAGCTTGTAGGTTTCAGTAAGAATGCCTCTCTTAGGCCCATAGGCGTGGCACCAGTTGTGTGGAATGACTAGAATTGGTCTTTTGAACCCATGTTCCAGATCATTAGTCTTCGCCTGAGTATTATTGACAAGTATTTTGAATCAACATGTTTTGACACATTTCTGGCGCAGGTGGGACTTTAACCCAGACCTTCCAGCCACAGATATTATCTCTATACCACATGAGCCCTTAATGGGTTGTGCAGTAAATGTTTAAAGCTTTGTGCAGATAGGCACAGTGTTTATACTTCATTTGAAATAATTGGTTTCCAGGATGATGTACATGCTGCAATTTAATTAGGGGGGTGGGCAGAATTTGGATGGTTTATATATAATCACAATAATGATAACCGGTAATGAGTTATAGACTGAAATCTAATCAAGGGGTTGGGCTACTGTATGTAAATGAGTTACATTGAAAGATCTACTTGAGAGCTGTAGCCAGTGTATACAAAGGCTGTGTGTCTCTCTGGATTTGTTTGATATCATTGATAATTCTGGTCAAAATTCCGCAGACCCCCTTGGGTAATCTGCTAGCAAGTTTGAGGACCTAGGGCAGCTGAAGTCGACACGCAAGACTAACCCTGCTTTGGGACTTGAGGGAAGTCCTTCTCACGATGTATCTTGCCTCTGAAGATATTTGCGCGCTCATGAAAACCATCTCGGCAGCTCTTGTGCCAATCATTAACTGCACGAAGAGCCATTCCAAAAGGCATTCATGAACTATTGCATCAAAGATTCATTCGTTTGTGAACAGCATTGCTGAAAAAGAATTGCTTTTTGCCTTGCACCCACGAGGGCAATTTACAAGAATATCAAAGTAAAAGCGAGCAATACAAGTTGATTTCCCAAATGCTGTAGTATTTCTTGTGAATTGTCCTGATAATTCCAAGAAAAAAAAACTTCAACAGCGATTAGATCAAAGATTGCTGTTTTCTTCCAGTTTGCTTGCAGTTACTCTATTTACATCCTATCCGAGGAGCACTATATGATATCCCAGAATGTTTGTCTAATGTCTGTTGCCCTTGTCTTTGGTTTCCAAATACAAGATAAATCCATAAAGCATCACATTCTGTAAAAACATATGTTGAATTATCATTCTTCTGTTGCCAAAATTATTCATGCTGCAGTACACAATCCGTAATTGTAATTGAAGACTTACTATGCCAAGTTTTATTTGGAAAGTAAATTTTGTGAGGATTCTTTTCCTCAGTAGGGTGGGGTGTTCTCTGACCACAGTCTGAAGAAGCACATAACCAATCACCACAAAAAAAGCTCATGTGCACACTGAGAAAATTGCAAACCCAACCTGATAGTGCACTTCTCCTCCTTCTGCGTTTTAGACCGTTACGAAGGCCTGATTAATGGCATAAAATATTTAGCAGTCTGTCCTGTTAGTGCACTGCTAACTTCTGGTGCTGCATTTTTCTGAGAGCAAACTGCTGTCTAGACTTGTGCAATTTAAGACACTGTAAAGAGGCGGAATTGAGTTCATCTGTTTACATTTACAAAATACCTTTGTGACTCTCATTAGAAAATGTCCCAATTAATCTGCTTTCCCAAAGTTGCCTATTTAAATGAATTACAACAAGAGGTGCACTACTTGGTAATTGTCCCTCTTTTCTTCATAAAACAAAAGAAAATACATCTCCAGAAACCTGTGTTCAGTACATCTGCTCCCTTCATTTGAATCTCAGACAGACATGAAAGAGATTGCTAACTTTTGAATCTGTCCACATTACAAATACTTAGGCTCAATGTTTTGAAACTCCTGAGAATTCTGTGACGTGGTGCATTTTCCCATTGTGTTGTGTGCCTGATGTGAGTGTATGACTGATGACGTTTTTTTCTTCATAGAATAGATTCTGGGATGCTGATGTTATGTTTGACTCCTGTTCGTGTTTGCCTCGATTTGTTTCAAATAAACTACTTTGTTTTTGCAGGGAGTTGCGGTCAGGTTTAAAATGAAAAGTCATGTCTTTTCAACCAGCCTCAAGTTCTGCAAAATCATTTTTGTTTGAATGGGACCAAATCTCGCCCCCTGGTGACTTTATTTAAAAAGTAGCTTAGAAATACAATGGCTTGTTTGTAAAATGCGCTGTGTGGATTGGGACTAAGACATGTTGGTCTGCTTGATCTGAGCTGCATAGATAATATTGCTGTTGCGATAGCTTCAGCAGTTACAAGTTGATGGGGAAACAGAGCTGGGTATTAAAATCAACTGTAAATATTTGGAGGTATATTGAATGTCTAGGTCTGTGCCAATGTTTATGCTTACTGTGCCTCACTGGAGAAGTGGAAACCAGCCCCAGGATTATCTCAGAAGTTAGATCGTATTAAAGTATGCAATATTCCTCAATTTACCTGTCTTTTAGATACAGGTTTCTGCACTTAACAAAAATTACTATTTATTATAATTAAACACTGTATAAACCCTGTGCATGCCCCATACATACATGCAGACAAAAAAAAATTAGTGTCATGAACAAAGGGAAAGGCTGGGAAGACAGTTCAAAGATCCTTTTTCACAGGATTCACTGAGACTATCCTTTTTAGTTGTTTGGACTTGCTACCCACCAATTTTCCCCCTCCAAGTACTTTCACCTGTAGGAAGCGCAGGGTGACTGCTTCATTCTTACGATGTAGCTGACGTTTAGCCAATAAATCACAGCTTTCAGCAACTGCTGTGGCAAATAAACTGGTTTTGTTCAGGCTTTTTGACTGTAGAAAAAAAAGACAGACTTCCTTTTGGGTGGCTCAGTGGCTTCTGCCCAAACATTTACATCCACAAGCTGTTCAGCTCCCTGGGAGCCAATCATATAGCTGTTGGCAGGCAGAGGGCTTATGTAATCAACAACTGGTCACTACATCCACAGACCAATCAGCTACTTGTTACTGGTTGAATCTTTCTTCATACACACTTCCTGGCCTCAGCTGATCTGTAGTAACTACCTCCACCAACCAACAACAGTGTAAACAGCACTGACAATGAGGGTTTGATAACCTACTGCTTAAAAAAAAATGCAGTAGTCCTTTCCACAACCCTTGCTTTTTAACACTTTTCCTTTCCCATTTTGAGATGCTGAAAAATAAAAGTAAACAGTCTTTGCAGTGATCCACAAGAGCCTACTTCTTCACACCCTTTCCACATTCCCTTCTAACCCTAATAATTATTTGTTGGATTGTTCAATATTGAAGCGTTAAGCTTGCTCGACTGTTCCACTAACACTCACTGCCTCAGCCCATGAGTACAGATGTTGGATAAGGTTACCACAGAGAAAATTAATCCCAAACGCGAGCTATTGCTTCCAGGAGTCTTTGGCAGGAGATCTTGCATGGGGCATTCGAAATGGTGAGCAGAAAGGATTTTGTTTTATCTCTTGTTTGAGGAGAAACTGTTATCATTGGGTGGGGGTGGGGGGTAGAGGCAAAGAAAGATTATTTTTCAAATAAGCATTTAACCTGTTGCAGTAAAAAAAATTAAATCCTGTTAACCAGCACTTCCCAGGGTATACTGCACAATGTCATGCTAGCAGCTAGATGCTGCTCAGGTCAAAGTTCAAACCAACTGCCATTTTGGCAGTGGATGAGCAATCCTGGGTGATAACGTCATTTACACTGTGCAGTCAGCTGCCTTGCTGTGCTGATATTACACATTGCACACAAAACTTTCACATTCCCCAAGGGCAAGCCCCTAACACCAATAACATAGATGAGGTTCAACTCCATTTAATGTCACTTTGATTCCTTTACCATCTGACACATAAAACTGCAAAGGAACTGTGAGCTATTCAGTGAGGGAGCTGCCTGTTTCCACATTCTGTGGCTGTTCTTTCAAGGCCACTGAAAAGCTGCAACAACGGACAAATCCTTGCATTAGTGTAGCATCTTTAACATAGTGAAATAGAGCCTTCTGAGAGCAATCAAGACAGAAAATGACACTGAGCCATTTAAGGAGATTGTAGAGCATATGACCAAATACTGTGTCCAATGAGGCAACCTTTAGGTAGTATCCCAATGGAGGAGTTAGAGAGAGTGAGAGGAAGCAGGAGACATTCAAGGAGAGAATCCCTAGGATTTAGACAGCTGCAGACAATGGCAGAGTGAAGGAAATTGGGATGTGCAAGAGGGCAACATTGGAAAAGTGCGTTGATTTTGCATGATTGATATCCCAGTTGCAGGACAGTGTTTATTCCTTGTAGAAAGAAGTGACACCAGCTGGAATGGGAAAGGAGCATGCTCAGTGACTGCCATTGCAGAAAGTGTTCTGGAGAGTGTTCCCATTTTAACCCATGTATGGCTGATCACCATTATCACTTTCTTTCTGGAGGGAGCCGCATTAACTATCACCGACTAGAAATCCTAGATGGCAATATTCATGTAGAAGTCATTAATGGCTCATGCTACATCCCTGTTTATGTTCAGAGCCACAGGTCACAGCCATAGTCCATGGATATAGGTAGCCCATGTAGGACTGAAATGAGGAGAAATTTCTTCACCCAGAGAGAGGTGAGCATACAGAATTCTCTGCCACAGAAACCTAAGGTTTGAAACCAAACTTTCTTTCAAGAAGGTGTCAGATAGAGCCCTTAGGCTAAAGGGATCTAAGGGTATGGAGGAGAAAGTGGGAACAGGATGATTAACCATGATCATGTTGAATAATGGAGCAAGCTTGAAGGGCTGAATTGCCAACTCCTCCTATACTTAATGTTTCTACCTCATTCTTACACATTCAGTGCATCCTAGGGAGACATCTCAAGTCCTCATTGTGTTCCTGTTGTGCACAATGCTTTGTGAAAATGTATCCCTGAAACAGCAGTTTGTAAGTAGAATTATTGAGCAACTCTGAGAGTAAGAGGCCCTTATTTTTGAGTAAAGGCATTGTTTTAATGTTGCAGCACATTTATGTTCAGTAATCCGATACATTAGAAGATCATCTGTTTTAGCGATGGCAGAGGAATGAGTAGTAGCCAGAGTAAATGATTGCTAAGCATTACCACCACAGCCCACCCCATTCCTCTGTGGGGAGGTAGCGAAAATCTCTCCTCCCCAGCACATCCATATTGACTTGAATCAGGTTCACCTCTGAGTCAGGGTTCAAATCCCACTTGAGAGCTGATCATAAAATCTAGGCTGACCATGCAATACCATTTATTACATTTGATGAGACTTTAAATGGAGGCCACCTTTGCCCTCTCAGGTAGATAATCCAATGGCATTATTCAAAGTAGGGAAATTTCCCTGACCAATATTTATCCCCTAACAAGTATACCAAAACATATTATCTGGTCATTGTCATGTTGCAGTTGGTGGGGGCTTGCTGTGCGCAAATTGGGCGATGCATTTTGTACATTAAAACAGTGACTTCACTTCAATACCCAACAACAGTGCCCTCTTCAAAATCAACTTGCCCACTGTTGAGGCACCCATCACCTAAAGCATCTTCCACTAAGTGGAGCAGGTCACTCGTAGGCCTGCCGTCAGACTTCACGGCCAACTGCTCTACTCTGAACACGATCGCAGCAGGAGAGCACTAAGACGACAGCGGAAACTCTTTAAGGATATCCTGAAAGCGTCACTGAAGTTGTTGAGCTTCCCCTGCAACACATGGGAGACCCTAGCTCGTGACTGATCAGAATGGAGAGGGTCCATTTGGGAAAAGCGCTGAGCAGATCGACAGACTTCATCCAGAATATGGAGAGGTGAGGTTGACACATCAGAGGCAGTGCACAACTCTCCAAGTAACACACCTCCCCAAGACTTTAAGTGATACGTGGTGTGCAAGTGACAGAATCTTCAGATCCTGGACTGGAATTTTCAATGATGTTAAAACCGATCAAACCAGAATGGAGACATAAAAATGAGCAGGAGTAGGCAATTCAGCTCCCCAAGATTGCTCTTACATTTGATATGATCGTGGCTGTTCTTCTGTCATCCTCAAATCCACTTTCATCCCACCCTCCATAACCCTTTAACCCATTATTAATTAAATGTCCATTTTCTCCTCCGATGTATTCACTATCCTGCTGTTTACTACATTCTGGGGTAGTGAATTCTACGCATTCATGACACTTTGAGAGAAATAGTTTCTCCTCACCTGTTTTAAATCTGCTACCCCTTAGCCTAATACTATGACCTCTCATTCCAGATTACCCCACATGAGGAAGCATCTTGTTTATGTCTGCCAATCCACTTTAGTACCTTTTTATGCCTCGATTAGATCTTTTCTCATTCTGCTAAGCTCTAGCAAGTACAGGCATCAATGCCTCAATCTCTCTTCACAAGACAGGCCTTTCATCTCTGGAATGAATCTGGTGAACCGTCTCTGAACTGCCTCCGATGCAAGTACATCCATGGTCCTGAGGAACTATCTAAGAAAAAGAAGATGATAGTTTGAAAGTTCTTCATTGGTCTTAATGCACTTCGGATGATCCCAAGGTCATACTTGATAGTGCCACCATCCTTGCATACTGGAGTAAACTGTAGTCACCACAGTTTGGTGAGGAATGTGACAGTATGTAGTTTGAAGTGGTGGACAATTAGTGGGAGCCTGTTATTTGCATAATATAATAGGTTTTTTAGTGGCTTTCAGGACAGGGATGTATTCAACAAGGGAGCCATTATGTGGATACTGCTAAGGTTTGATCAGTGCCTCTTGATGCGACAAATAACTTAGGAAAACAATGATGGATGTGAGGAATCAACCAGTTAAGGAATAGTTCTCAAAGTCCTTACACCCTTTAAAAGTAATGAAATAGAACAGATTGTTAAATCATTAGATAGAAATGGGGTTGACCTTTTAACAAAGTATATTTCTAAAGGGTTTTTAAAAGTCCACAGAAAACAGCAGGGAAGTATTGCTGCAATAGCATGAAAAGGCATTAGCAGTGTGTGCGGTAGTTTGTATAGTACAAGTTCTCACTGCAAGAAAAAGTGTCTTAAAAAGTTGGTGTGGATTCAACATTGTTGAAAAATGTGAGGAAGCAACAACAAAAGAGAAACATTTGAACCCGTCCTTTTAAGTTCTTTGAAACTGACATCTCAGGTGAACAGGGTGGTGAAGAAGGCATGCTCACCTTCATTGTTCAGAACATTGAGTAAAGGAGTTGGGATGCCATGTTGCGGCTGTATAGGACATTGGTCAGGCCACTTTTAGAATACTCCATACAAATCTGGTCATCCTTCTACGAGAAGGGTGTTGTTAACCTTGAGAGGGTGCAAAAAAAATTGTCAAGCATATTGCCTGGACTTGAGGGTTTGAGTTACACAGAGAGGCTAAATTGACTGACTGGGGCTATTTTCATTGGAGCGTCAGAGGCTGAGGTTTATGAAATCATAAGGGTCGCGGATAGGGTGATGAGCCAAGATCTTTTTTGCTAGGTCAGCAGAGTCCAAAACTAGAAGGTATAGATTTAAGGTGAGAGAGGAAACATTTAAAAGGAACCTAAGGGCAACCTTTTCACACAGAGGGTGGTGCATGTATAGATCGAGCTTCCAGAGGAAGTGGTGGAGGGTACAATTACAACATCTAAAAGGCATCTGGATGGGTGCATGAATAGGAAAGGTTTGGAGGGATATGGGCCAAATGCTAGCAAATGAGATTAGGTCAGTTTGGGATATCTGCTCGGCGTGGACGAGTTGGACTGAAGGGTCTGTTTCTGTGCTGTATGACTCTATATTAAATGAAATTATGTTGAAATTAAAAAAGACAACAATGATATTTGCAGCCGCCACTTGGACCAAACTGGCTCTGCTGAGTTTCAGAATTCTTTGCCAAGTCGTTGTGTTTTTTTGCATCCAATAGCCAAGTGCAAACAGTGGGGAGACAGCGTTGTGGGCTCTGGACTCAACCCAGCACGAAACATTGTTCGGAATGAGATTTCTGATGAAGGAAGTGAAATCAGTTTAAATACCTGGGACTTGTGTATTTTTAAGGTGAAGAAAGAAAGTCGCAGTTTTATCCCATGAGGAGTTTCAATGCAATTGACTAATATTATCACAGGGTTCAAATCCCAATGTATGGGAGTGTCAGACTAATGCTGAATTTGTTTGTACTGAATTACTGTGTACTTAACAGTTTGTGAAATTTCTGAGGGAAGGGTTTGGTTCAAGTCTGTTAGACGTACATGCAGGGAGTGCACTAACATCTGTCTGAATGATCCCAATTTCCATGGTCTGTTTTCGCAAATGATCACACTCTGTATGAACTTGACAGCAGCAACTTTCCATGCAGCATGTTGAAAGATGCTCTTCTTTTTTCAGGGTGGGGTCTGGATGGTGAAAGACTGTATAGTGCTGGTTCATGTCACTGTGGCTGACTCTTCATTCATTGCTATTTCTCCTCTCTCCCTCCCCCTTTTCCCTACTCAACCACCCATCCCTACAGGCTGAACAACTAGTGCTTCATCATGAACAGACTGAGTGTGGAAAAGGGAAGTGTCCTTATGACCCTCGACAGCGGGTGGCCTCAGCAATGATTGGTGAGTATGGCATTGGGTGAGGATGGGTAGACTGCGGGACACTGTACCATTTCAGGAATGTTTACACTGGCAAGAGTTTGCAGTCTGAGAACATAAAATCTGCCAAAACTGTAACACTCTGTGGTAATACTCTGACAAGTGCTCTTCTTGTCCTAGCAAAAGTCATAATGTTTTGTATAAATATTAGGCTGATTGGGTTATGACAAGTGTGAGTTCACGTCACCTACCCCCCCAACCATACTTATATGTTTGTTAACTTGCTTGGATTACAGTGGACACACCTTGAGTATCACAAGCCTCCAGTAGTAGATTCAGTGTTTGTTCTGGAAAATTCCTCCACTCATGCACAGACATGGTGCAACAAGATTCTGTTGCACAGAGTTTGTAACCATATGGACTGAGATCTCCCCACTCCATTCATGAACAGATTTGGTATAACATCACTCTCTGAGCAATAATGCTCTGGTATCAGCTTCAAGATGTTATCTGATTTTTGTTTTTCCCGAGTCTCTTTGTTCCCAGAGGCTCCAAATGACATTTTCCATTCATCACCAACTTATTTATGGTTCTGTGCTTTGGCTTCGTGACCTGAAGGGAACAGAGTTGGATTGTGTGAATACAGAGGATTCTTAGTTTAGGATTGGAATCTAGATTCCTGAAGTGAAAGGATACTGTCAACTCACTGTCACTCATCTAAATGTGTGCTTTGTTAAACTTGAATGGGCTCCAGAACTGAAAAGAATAAGGTTGAGATTCATAAAGTCTGTACAAAAACGTTAGTGGTTACAGACAGCTGCTCTTACTCAATGGATGGTGTTCAGGTTCTGGACCTAATATCTGTAATTCAATTGCCTTACTGTGTGACAGTAAAGTATTACTTGTGAGCTAATCAGAGTGTGGATTCTTCATCTCACTCGACACTTCCAGTCTCCACACATCTGTCACGTTTTCACCTTTTGGTAGGTCATGAAGCTGAAGTTATCTGACAGCATAACAGGTCACACACTACTTACGCTTTGTCTCAACACTGCCAGAGGGCTGTGGAAGCTTTACAGAGGGTACAGAAAAGATTTACCAGGATATTGCCTGGCTTGGAGGATGTGAGCTTATAGGAAGAGATTGAACAAACTTGAATGGGAGAGGCAAAGTGTCAACCTGATGGAAGTTTACAAAATTATGAGGGGCGAGAATTGAATGTATAGTTAAGAGTCTTTTTCCTGGGGTAGAGATATCAATTACTAGGTGACAGATTTCAGGTAAAAGAGGGGAAGTTTAAGGGGGAGGTGAGAGGCAAGTTTTTTTTTACACACAGCAAGTAGAAAGTGCCTGGAATGTGCTGCCAGATGAGGTGGTAGAAGCAGATTCAATCGCAACATTTAAGCAGCATCTTGATTGATGCATGAGTAGGCATAGTATAGAAGCTGAGGCAAAAGGGTTTCTGTTGAGAAAGGCATCATATGTCAGGACACATTTGGAGGTCTGAAGGGCCTGTTCCCTTGTGCAGTACTGTTCTTTGTAATTGAGTCTAGCCTGCCCACTGATAATGTCCATATCAAAGTACATTTGTGCTCCCCTCTGCCTATTCTGATCATGCTCCCCCTCTCTTTATTCACTTAATGTTCAGATTCTCTGCCTCTACTTATGCTCTCGGCCCTCTTGTTCCCTGTCTTCCTGCCATCTCCCACTGCTTGTTCGTTCTTTTTCTGTTTTTCTCTTCTGCCTGTGCTCCCCTCTCTGCCTGTGTTCCTTAAGGCTCTGTTTATGTTCCAGGGATTTTTCATGAATTCTCTTTTTCTTGATGTCCCTGAGCAAAATGGTGTCTAACTGTATACTGTAGATCTTTGCCTTTGCAATCATTCAGGAGAGTGAGACAAATCATATCTGTAGCGCACTCTGCAAAAAAATGCAGTAACATCCTTGATTTCTAACAATGTGGCTCTTCCCTAGATATGGACTACATGAGCTTAAATGGCTTAGCTATAAATCCACAGCATATTTAGCCAAAAGTTATTTTATATTGTTTGATTCTTTTGAAGCCAGCAGGGGAATGACTGTGCTTTCAGGTACCTCAAGAGCTGAGGGGGAGCCATGCAGAGCTGTGGGTCAGTCACACACAGGCCTTCTGAAGTATGCAGCAAGAAATTTATAGATGAGGGAGCCCAACTCCTTCAGTTCATTATTAGCAGTGCATGACACATCTTCGAAAATCACCGCAACATGAGCTTTGCAATTTGAGTAGACCCTGTGTAAGGCCACAATCGCGGCAAATGGGAATTAAAAAAGCCTTGCATTTATGCAGCCTTTGAAGTGCAGTCAATCTTACAATGTCGGAAATACAGCAAACCATAGCATATTATATGGTAAAACCCCCGTATCCACGGATTCTGTGGTTTACCCGAAAATATTATATTAGATTCTCTACAGTGTGGAAACAGGCCCCTCGGCCCAATAAGTCCGCACTGCCCCTCCGAAAAGAAACCCAACCAAACCTATTCCATACCCTATATTTACCCCTGGCTAATGCTCCTAACACTGTGGGCATGGCTAATTCACCTAACCTGCACATCTTTGAATTGTGGGAGGAAACCAGAGCACCCGGAGGAAACCCATGGAGACACGGGGAGAATGTGCAAGCTCTACACAGATAGGCGGGAATCGAACCCAGGACCCTGGTGCTGTGAGGCAGAAGTGCTAACCACTGAGCCACCATGCCACCCCATTATATTATATGGAACATTCCAGAAGTAATTCCAGGGGGCTGCCAGGGAGGTAAATTTCCCATTTAAATGATCAAGTTCGTGGTTTCTGGCATCTGTGATAGGTCTTGGAACATATCACCCCGTGGATTTGGGGGAACACCTTTATAGACAAATTTGTATACTAGGTTTATTTTTTCAATGTTGTATATTTATCCCAGAAACAGCAATGACCAGATTAATTATTTTTTGTGATGTTAATTAGGGTTAAATATTTTTAAAAAGAAACATCGAAGTAATTAGTTTGAGCACTTTGATTAGGTGTTTAAAAATCGTAAGCCATTTCATCTTTTGAAATGCGCGCTGAATATTTGATGACAAATGCCTTGTTTGTGAAGTCGAGCGATGTCACTGTTGGGGAACAGAGTATTGTTCCACTCTCATGTGCTCCCAGTATCAGGGTCAGGCAGCTCAAATGTGACACAGACCAACTGTAGTGTAAACTGCTCTGCTCCCAGTGAAATGCCTTCACAACAGCTTCATACACACGCCTGCTGTTTCCTTTTCCTACTCCAACCTCTCTGTCCTCTTTTCTTTTACGAAATGACTCATTCACCCTTGACTTGTATCAGTCCTTCATAGTCACGGCTGATAATTGCTTTTGTAGCAAAGTGGTTCTGTAGATCCTGCTGTTACACTTGGTGGTCTTGCCTTCAGCTGCCTGCACTCTATTCTCTGGAATTCCCTTCTTTAAATCTCGAGGAATCTACTCCCTAGTCGTCCTGTTAAGATGCTTCTTAACACCTGTCTGTTTGGCCAAAGCTTTGTTCATCATTTTTCCTTATGGGGCTCTGTCAAATTTTGGTTGATTATGTTTCTTCAGATCTTTTTATTACAATGAATGAATGTGTATTTTTGGTAACTGAGTCAAGTATCGGCAAATTGTAGTGTTGATGCTATTTTCTGTATTAGGCATGTAGCTTGTAAATACCAGGTAATAATTTATGCTGGAAAGGAACACTGAATAAAGGCTCCTGTATTGCTGTGCAAACCTTTATGGGCTGCCAGAGAAAAAGGACACATACGAAGAATAACTCTGGATTTTAAGTGTCGTACTCTGTGTCTAACTTAGATCATGACATGTAAGGCTTTTGGCTTTTCTGCTTATCTGCTGCTTATCTGAATTTAACAGTTACTATTTCATTCTCAGACAGCAACCCAAGCATCGCTTCAAACCCCTGATAGTTCCCCAGCTTTAGTGGAAACATGCATGACAGGGCTCATAGAAATGCATGTGCCCTCCCCTGAACCTTCAGGCTGCCTTAGTAGGATGTTTAGATTAGATTACTTAGATTAGATTAGATCAGATCAGATTACTTAGTGTGGAAACAGGCCCTTCAGCCCAGCAAGTCCACACCGACCTGCCGAAGCCCATTCATCAGAAGGAAAGGAAGAGCAAGAGAGGCTGTAACAACAGCCTGCTATGGTTTCAGTCTCTGATCTGTAGGGACTGTGTGCTAATTGCATCACTGTGTCCCTGGAGCAATAAATCAAACCCTCTGACCTCCATAAATTTTGACACCAAGTGCAGAGGTGAAGGCAACAGCTCAAGCTCCTCTTCAGTGCGAAGGCGATTGCTGGAGGCACATTGCCAGTTTGTCTTGCGATGCTTTGACACTGGCAAAGCGTAATATCATCCTGGCCTATTGGTGACCGAATTTTTCATCCTCTTGGCACGTGCGTCGCTGCTGCTGGGTGGTAATCAGCACTCTGAATTCTACAATGCCCAGTGGGCGACACATAAGGAGAAATAAATTAGTCTCAATCTGTTTCTTCCTTGTTACACTGCACAAAGCCAGCCCTTTCCCATGGATTTCCAAGCTTAGTGATTTATAGTGAGGGCTGGTCTGGAGGGACAGACTGTGGCTGGCCAAGGCAACCTGAACAACTGTCTTATCAGCTGTCACTCAACGGGAACATTTGGCTGCAGCCACATGCCCTAGAGTTTGCTGTGCGAATACGTATGATTGCAAGTCTCATAGAGTTGGAATAGTGGAAATGTTGGACTGCCCTGTGTGACGTGATATTAGAATGGTTGAAATGTATGGCATGCGTGCCTAACATGAGGCTTGAGGGTTTCGAAGCTGACTGAGGACAGACTGGATTATGTCAGAAATTGCAGATAAAATAAAAGATGTTGACGTATCAATCCCAAGTTGGATAAATGCACAGACAAGCTGTGCACAAGCCTGAGACACCAGAGAAAGGGGAGATGCCCTAACAAACCTGTGAAAATTACAACAACAACTTGTATTTATGTGGTGTCTTTACTGTGATAAAATATCTCAAGATGTATTGCAGGAGCATTTTCAGATATTTAACACTGAGCCACACAAAAGGCTTTAGAAAATAGATTGATCAAAAAGGTACAATGGCATAATGGTTTTGTTGACAGACAAGTAATCTAGAGAGCTGGACTGGTGATCTTAAAATATGAGTTCAGATCCCTCCATAGATCACTGGAGAATTTCATTTCAGTTAATTTAGATAAATAAATCTGGCAATGAAATTAGGCTTTTATCAATAACGATGATCACAAAACTACTGTCATTTTAATTTGTTCACTAGGCCCCAGCAGTGACTGTGAACTGTTGGGTTTATTTAATCTATTATATCTGTGACTCCAGACCCAGAATAATGTAATTAAATCGTAACCACCTTCTGAAAAGATTATGCAAACCACTTAGTTATCCAAACCACTCTTTCAAATGATAATAAATATAAAACAGGAGCTACCAGCCACCATCAATGTTGCTTTGGACAAAGTAGACCCCGAGCCTCTGTTAATTTCTCCTTCCTTACATCAGCCGCCCCCACCCTAACCAGACTGGGAGAGCTGTTCTACAGTCTATGCAAATATATTCATATACATGTAGGCAATGAATCATACCATACAGCCAGTCCCAGGAATCTCAAACTCCTCCAACATCATCTCTGGGCACGCCCTGTCTCACTGGCAGGGTGGTAGCACAATGGTGTATAGTTGGGAGGGAGTGGCCCTAAAAATCCTCAGCCTTGACTCAGAAGTCACATGGCTCCAGGTCAAACATAAGCAAGGAACCATCAGCTGGTTACCATTGCGTGGAGTCATGCAGTCATATAGCAGGGAAACCGACACTTCGGTCCCAGCAGTCCATGCCAACTATAATCCCAAACTTAACTGGTCCCACCTGCCTGCACTTGGCCCCTATCTTTCCAAACATTTCTTATTCATGTACTTATCTAAATGTCTTTTAAACATTGAAACTGTCCCCACCTTCACCACTTTGCCTTGACGTTCATTCCACACACAAAATCACTCTGTGTAAAAAGAAAATTGTGTAACAAAAACTGTGTGTGGAAGAAATTGCCCTCTCTCATTGATGGCACTGTGCTCCTCCATTTTGAACACCATGTGGAAGAAACACTGAGATTAACAAGGACACAAATGTGATCTGAATGGGGAGCTTCAATATTCATCACCAAGAATGGTCACTAGCACTACTACAGACACTGCTTACCAAGACCTGGAGGATATGTCTGTCAGACTGTGTTTGTGGAAGGTGAGAGATCCAATGTGAAGGATGCAAACCAACCTTGACCTCATCCTTGTCAATCTATCTGTTGCAGATTTACTGCACTTGTCTAGGACAGCATTGGTAGGAGTGACACAGCACATTCCGATTGATGGCAAAGTCCTGCCTTCATACTAAAAGCATCCTCTGTTGTATTGTTTGGATCTATCACCAGGCTGAATGGGCAACTCAAAACTGGGCATTAGTTTCAGCATAATTGTATTCAAACACCATTTATAGCCACAAAATCCAATGTGTCCTTGTGTCTGTCAGTACATTCAAACCATAAAATTAGGCACAGCCCTTGTTCCCCTTTTTTAACAGTTGATTCAGAGCTTGTATCTACTGCTTCATGGTTAAAGTCTCTTGTTGCCTTTTTTGTCATAGTCTTCTCTGAGCTGGATTGAGCAGTGGGAGGAATCAGCCACTGATGCAGGGTAGTCACCTAGATTCTGCACTTAATCTTCTATTAGTTATCAAGTAAAGCACTTTATGCACTGGTTTTAAGGGCAAAGATCTTCAAAGTGAATAATTAATATTAGCTATATTTCCTGAGAGCAGATTTTCACAATCGTTTCATATTAAAATATCCAATGATTATCTTGTGTGGTAAATGCTTAAATTAGCAGATCAAAACTTCACCTTGTTTGCTTAAATCCAGGACACCTGCAAATTGGGATCATACAAGCCTCTTAAACTTATCTTTAACAGCTCACTGGAAAGTCTGGCATTCTTCCCATGGATTAGAAGGACGTTTGTGTGTGGTTGGTTTTCAAAAAAGCTTGACAAATCAGATTTAGAGAACAATGAGTCCATGAGTTTTATGTTAATCATTGGTATGATACTTAAGGAGCTCATACGTCAAGAGATCAGCACCACAGAATAAAGGCCTTTTGGCCAATTTCCAGTCGTGGGATGCTCTTTACAGTCATCTAGCTGGGCAATATGTTATCCGAGACATTTAGCATGGTTTCTGGAAAAGGTCATCATTGCACTCTGTTTTAGTTCCAAATTTTCCTGAATTCAAATTTCACCATCTCCAATGGTGAGATCAAACCGATGTCCTAGGGACGTTAGCCTGTAGCTCTTGATTGCTAATGACAGTACCATTATGCCATTTCTTGTAGGTTAATGGGTAAGGACATGCTAGTATATGTTGGCTGTGAGAGCGTCCAGAAAGTAGTTGATAATATGGTAAGTTGCCCACAGTATGTGACACTGGAAGACAGGATCTCGTGTCATGAATTGTATTTAAGACAGAGATAGGTGGGTTCTTGATTAGTAACGGGATTGAGAGTTATGAGGAGAATGGGATTGATAAACATTTCGGCATGGGGCTATTAAAAGGATTGTGAATTAACCTCATTCACATCAGCAGAAAATTGTGCTTTACAGTATGGATTAGCCTGGATGCCAGTTAAATATAGTGTCCTATTACTTGTGGTGCCCCCAGGTGAGTTGGTGAGTGGAACCACACTTTCAGTTGTCAATGCCCTGAATTTCCTTCCTAAACCTTTCCAATTTTCCACTTCTGTTCCCTCCCTAAAGATGCTCTTCGAAACCAATTTCGAAAGCTTAAGAGGAAACTGTTTCAAACTCACCTTACACCGCTCAAAATCCAACTGTGCTTCTGAAATGCTCCAATGACCTGCCTTGATTATTTTGTAAAGAGTGCTGTATAAATGTATGTTGTTGTTTGGATACCTAGTCACAATACTGCTGGGCTGTCACAGTTATATTGGGGAGCTACTGTAACCCACAGCTTCCTTACTTGACCGCACCGTGTCCCATCAACCAGGTCTAACTGACTTGTAAACTGACACTCACTCCTAACATTGTGAGCAGGTCTGCTTCTTAGTGTACTACAGCCTCACAACTCTTTGCCTTTGCCCTGCGAGATCAGTATAAATCCACAGGGAAATCTAAAAGCACCCCCAGCAGCAATTCGTTTCAACGTGCATTGTGATCTCAGTCAGAGCTTCAGTTTCTGGGCTGAGCTGTTATTCTGGGTTCTTACACAGCATCTGTTGTCGAGACTGATCTCACCGCAGCTGGCTTGTTTGTGCTGATGGCCTGTTCACCACCCTTCATCTCAAAATGACTTTGGCAACTCGGCTGTACGGCCATTTGGTGTGTTCGTGACATCTGCAGTCCTGGCTGAGGCAATAATCATCTATGCATTTCAAATTGGTGATACATCAGACAGACGGTATTTTCTAGCAGTAATTTCCAGACTTGTCATTGTGCTGTCAACTCCAGCACTGATTAAATATGAATTTACATGTGGCTTCTTATAGGACTATTTGGGGCATATCTGAATCCTGTGGGATATAGTAAAAATGGGTGAAGCCAAAGCCAAGCCAGTTTTTACATCTTCCCGCCCCCAACAATTTATTTCCTTTGAAGCCAACATGTGAATCAGAAAGTGAACTGTCCATTTGCTTTCATCCTTTATGCACTAGCCTATGAGGTCAGCACCTACCACTGAAGTTTTTAACTGGCTTCTATCGACTTACCACTTATTCTTAAAGTTGACATTAAGGAACTTAGTGACTCTGAGAAATAAATCAATAAAAAACACCTTTTGAAACCGATGGCAGCCAGTGGGAGAGGATTAGACCAAAGTGAGGACTGCAGATGCTAGAAACTAGAGTTTAGATTAGAGTGGGTGCTGGCAAAGCTCAGCAGGTCAGGCAGCATCTGAGGAGCAGGAAAATTGACGTTTCGGGCAAAAGCCCTTCATCAGGAATGGAGGCAGGGAGCCTCCAGAGTGGAGAGATAAATGGTGGGTGGGGGGGGGGGGCTGGGGAGAAGGTAGCAAAGAGTACAATAAGTGAATGTGGGTGGGAATGGAGGTGATAGGTCAGAGGGGAGGGTGAAGCAGATAGGTGGGAAGGGAGATAGGCAGGTAGGACAGGTCATGAGGACAGTGCTGAGCTGGAAGGTTGGAACTGGGGTAAGGTGGGGGGGGAGGGGAAATGAGGAAATTGGTGAAGTCCACATTGATGCCCTGGGGTTGAAGTGTTCCGAAGCGGAAGATGAGGCGTTCTAACAAACAAAACTGAAGATGCTGAAATCCAAAGTAGACAGGCAGGAGGCTGGAACAACACAGCAAGCCAGGCAGCATCAGGAGGAGAAGAAGTCAAGGTTTTGGGTGTAGCCCTTCTTCAGTAGAGAGCATAGCAGTTGACAGTGACTGGTAGGAATCCCTGGAGGCTTGGTTACAATAAGGCCGATGACAGATCAACACACAAGTATTAGATTCAATTCCCTACAGTGTGGAAACAGGCCCTTCAGCCCAACAAGTCCACACTGACGCGCTGAAGACTAACCCATCCATACCCCTACCCTATATTTATCCCTGACTAATCCACCTAACACTATGGGCAATTTAGCATGGCCAATTCAGCTAACCTGCACATCTTTGGATTGTAGGAGGATACCCACGCAGACACAGGGAGAATGTGCACACTCCACACAGACAGTTGCCCAAGGCCAGAATCGAACCTGGGTCCCTGATGCTGTGAGACAGCAAGGCTAACCACAGCCATTGTGCCGCCCCATTCATCAGAAGCCTGCTGTCTTTCTGATATGGAGCTCAGTCAGGATGGAAATGACTTGCTGCATGCTCAGTTGTTGCTCTATTCTGTTGTAGGATATGGGTGTCACTGGTATTTGTGGCTCACCCAAATTGCCTTTCAACTGAGTGGTTTGCTGGGCCATTTCCTTCTAGTGAACCAGATGTTTTAATTTTTAACAGCAACCACTGATAGTTGTCATTGGCAAGCTTTATATGTCAGATGTGTACATTAAATCATGATGCTGTGGATTTGAATGCACCCCCCCTCCCCCAAACCCAAGGCAATAATCTGGGCATCTGGGGTAGTATTCCAGTAACATTGCCAATACACTCCTGTCCGTAGGTGGTTTGACATGTTAAAAAATTCATCGTGGATTGAGAGATGCTCCCTTCATTTTAATTTCTCTGTAACCTCCTGCAGCCCAACATAGAATTCCTGTGGGATAGAAGCAGGCCATTTGGCCCATTGAGTCCGCACTGACCCTCTGAAGACCATCTTACCCAGACCCACCTCCCTACTCTATCCCTGTATTCCCTATGGTTAATCCACCAAGGCTGGACACTACAGGCAATTTAGCATAGCCAATCCACTGAGCCTGCACATCTTTGGACTGTGGGAGGAAAACCGAGCATCTGGGGGAAACCCACGCAGACATGGGGAGAATGTGCAAACGTCACCCACACAGTCACCCCAGGGTGGAATTGAACCTGGATCCCTGGTGCTTTGAGATAGCAATGCTAACCGCTGAGCCACCATGCCATCCCAAGCCTCTGAGGTCTCTGTGCTCCTAGTTCTGGCCTTGTGTCAGATTTAGTCAAATGCATCCAAACCCTCTGGGCCTGCAGTTATCTAAACATCAAATTCTGGAATTCAGTCTCTAAACCTCTCCATCCCTTTATGTTCCTCTCCTCCTTTTAATGCTCTCATTAAATCTTTCCTGTTTGATCTCTTTTGGTCACCTGTAACTAGCTGTCAAACATTGCTGGACAGCTCGTCTGAAGCGGTTTGAAGAATTTTACTGTTGTTATTGTTAAGGTAACGGAGAACACTACAAAATGTTGTAAAGGGATCAAATGCAAAATAAAAGACCTGAGTATTTCATCAGAGGGCAAAACTTGTACCAAAAGGGTTAAAGTAGTCGACCAAGTTTTAGCGAGAGACTAACGGTCAAAGTGGACAGCTGCTGACAACTTGGCCAGAAGTCAGCAAAGGTCAGAGCACCAATGCGTCAATTGAAGTGTCAAACGGAGACCATACGTCTTGGAATACAGCTGTTGCCAGTTGATAGCACATTGCTCCTGAGTCAGGAGGTCACAGGTTCAAGGCCCATTCCAGAGATTTATGCACACTGTCCAGGCTGACAATTGAGCACAGCACTGAGGGAATGCTGCGCTGTTGGAAGTGCCGTGAGATTTTACACTCTCACTTTCTGTTCTTGAGGCAGCAGGTAGCCCCCACATATGCAAGGTGAGGTACCCTGTCCTCAAAATAACTTGACACCATGCACCTCACTGCGAAGCAAGTTATGCTCAAGATTAGTCGTTTCATTCTGTTACATCTATTGTCTAAAAGCTCAATTGAAATGTTTCTCTGTTTGCTGAGCAATTCATGACAATGAGCACTGGCCAGGGGTACAGGAGACTCAAGTAGGAGCAGCAATGTCCAGAATGCAGCTGTGTAGGGAGCGGTGGGTACAGCCAGAGTGGAGAGAGACTTAAGGATTTGTGTACATCTCCTTTCTCAGCTGAAATAAAAGAGGGCTAGAGACAAAAAAAAACTGCACATGCTGGAATCCAAAGTCGACAGGCAGGAGGCTGGAAGAACACAGCAAACCAGGCAGCATTAAGAGGTGGAGAAGTCAATGGTTCTGGACATATCAGGATAAAAGAGGGGCCTGAGCAGTACCTGGGAAATTATCTCACTGGGGGGAATGGCTTTTGACTGAGACTTTCCTTGGCTTCAGTACTTTCCTGCCTCTGTGTGGAGCAGGCTGATGATCCTGTGACATCTTGTCACAGGAAAGTTGCTTCAAGACAGGACGACATGAGGGAGCCATCCTTCCAGGATTTGCCACTGATTCCCTGGAATCCCCTTGACTCTAAATCCATGTCCATGACACGTGGAGAAATCAGTCCATTATCACTAACCGTTTAGAATTCCAGGCGTTGTCCAATTCAACCACAGCACCTTTCCTTGCTGCCCTGTGAGACTGGAGTTTGCATTGCCTGGTTAATGGAAAGAAAGAACAGGCATTTAAATTGATTCTTTTCATAACCTCGGGGCAGTCCAAATTGCTTCACAGTCAATAAATTACTTCTGAAGCATAGACACCATTGTAATGTGGAAAATCCGACAACCAATTTATGGGGATATCCCTCCCCAACAGCCTAGCTGTTACTTTCAGATTATTCTGTCTTGTTCTGGATTCACTCCTCCAGGCAGAGGAATTCTGCATTGCTCCAGCTCTGGCCTTCTGCCCGATTTTATTGTCCTTCCATTGGAGCCTGTGTTTTTAGTTGTCTAGTTTCCAGGTTCTGTCATTCTTTCTAAATCTCCCTCAGCCCTTAACTGTCTCCTCACTGAAAGATGCTCCCGAAAACCCACCTCTTTGTCCAAGCTTTTGATCACCCCTTCCTGTTATCTCCTCATGCATCTGATGTTACGTTTTAACTCATTATGCTCCCATGAGATGTTCGCATCAAAAGTTCTATATAAATGCAAATTGTTCTTGTTGAAACCGGGAGAACTACGGGGAAGAGGGAGACTAAAAAGGGGCAACTACAGAGATTGAGGGCAGTGAAGTTCGGGTTAAAATCTTTGACACTGGAGTCACATGAAGTGGGAAAATCAGGAGGTAACCAGATGAAATGTGGTTTGACTCCAGGAAATAGAAACATCAACAGTTTGAATCTCTGATGTCCTTGTATGTTAGTAATTTCGTCCCACATCTTCTGATTCATTTTAACTGGGATGTCCTTTGAAATGTGCTCTGTTTCAGAAACAAATAATAAGTTCACAGCTCTCTGTGCGTTCCCAGTTTAGCATTTTCTCTCTGAGTCCGTAATTAAAGACTTGGAGCTCTTTGTGCATGTTACTTTGGTGCTTTTGAAGTTGGCCACAATAGGACGGATTTCTGCTAGTTTCAAAGGAAACCTCAAGGTTGACCACCGGGACAGGGAAATGCTTACCACGTATGGGCCGGATTTTAACTCCAGCTGAGTCGGTTGTGGCAGGGGTGACCAACTCTTCGGAAATTAAAAAAAGAAGAGATACTTCAATCGTGGGACTGAGGAATCAAGTCGGTGGGTGCCTGTGACCATATCATCGTGACATCCCCTGGAAGGGAGTGGGGAGGAGGGCGTGCATGTGCACAGTGCTCAAAAGGAAAACTGAGACAAAGGCAAGAGTAGACTCTCGTGCAATTCTCCACTTGTGAAAAAGGGAGAAATCACATCCCCTTGGGAGCATAGACAAATGTCAAAATAAGGGACAACCCCTTTAAGGTGTGAGAAAGTGACTATGAAACGATTGGAAATGAGTTTATCTTCCCGAAGTGAGGGCTATGCGGTTGTAACTCTGAGGCCCACACCAGACCACCTCCTGCCTGACATGGGAATTATCACAAAGTAACTGGTGGCATTAGGTTTTGTTTGGGGCAAAATGTAAGGGAATGGAGGGTTAGTTTGCGTCAGAGACTAGGAGACCTGAGTTCTCCTTCTCCAACTGGTCTATGATTCCTGACCCCTCAAATCAGAAAAGGGGAAACAGAAAATGCTGGAAGGATTTAGCAAAACTGGCAGTACCTGATGAGAGTGAAAGAAGAGTTGATATTTCACATTGCTTCTCTCCTGCATTAGAAATACTCTACCTAATTTCTACTGCTATTGTTATTCTGATCTGCTTCTCCTTGTTTTCTCATCAATATCCCTAGTCATGTAGCTTTGGATAGTCCTTTCTTATTTCTCATGGGTATCTACCTAGCTCACAGCCTAATCATCTCTCTTTTGAAGTTCTCCCATTTTTAGTCCACTGTTGTATCCACCAAAATGTGTTTCCAATCAACCTGCTCCGGTTCAATTTTTAGATCGTTCATGAAGAATTTATAAGTTCACCTCCTCACACCAGTAAGAACCCACTTAGAAAACCCAAACATTCCAGCAGCCAGCTAACTGATGGCTGTGAGCTTGTAGACAAGCCCTTAGCACAAGGCAAACACTTTAACTGCCACACAACTCCCCTCTTTTCTCTCCCCCACCCCCCCCCACCCCCCTCTCCCACACAATCCCCACCCGACGAATCTGAGAATGATGATAGAAAATGGAAGGGCGAAATGAAGGCAGAGTGTCAGGGACAAGGGGACTTGATTGGGAATGGAAAGAAATCCCTTCCTTATTGCCAGAAAGAGAGGTGCTGTGGGTGGAAGTGATGCACAGAGGCCTGCATGTTTCCATTGCAAAATGATGGGACCCCTTTGGGCTGATTGCTAGAAGTTACAGGGTAAGCCCCTAGGATTTGGTGGTGCACAGTGCAGGCCCCTGACAGAGGGCATGACAAGGTAAAAACAATGACTGCAGATGCTGAAAATCAAATACTGGATTAGTGGTGCTGAAAGAGCACAGCAGTTCAGGCAGCATCCAACGAGCAGCGAAATCGACGTTTCGGGCAAAAGCCCTTCATCAGGAATAAAGGCAGTGAGCCTGAAGCAGACTGTTTCTCTCACTGCTGTCATAAGGCTGAGTAAACATTAATGAGGATACAGGGGCTGTGAGCAAGATCCCTAAGAGAGAAAAAATAACTTTCTGCCCCTCGTGTGAGGCGGATAAATCCCTTATCATATGTAGGATACAGGGGCCACCCAAACCCTTTAGCTGAGAATAGGTATCATTACACAGCAAGATTGAATGCAAAGGTTTAATTGAACCATATTTGTGGAGCATACGCACCCATACCTTTGTGGAGTACAACCTGATTTCTGGGCCACTGACTGTAGAGAGTGGCCATAGTTTGCCTGTGGACAGAGTCTAGCTACTTTTAGGAAATGACTTGGCAGGGGTGGAGGTAGTGGCTTTCCCCAATATTCTCAGAAAGGCTTTGTGAGATCAAAGAGACAGAACAGTTTCAGGAAAAGATTCCGTATATTTTTTCCTTCCTGTGTAATGTGCCTGGTCAAAGGCTAAAACACATTTCATCATTGGAGGCCAAGTCGGCACTGTAGACACATGGCTATGCCATTTGGCTGTCTGATGCTTATTTCTTTTCAGGGATTTGACTGACCCAAAGGAAATGTTAAGTAAGTCTACCCTGAGTCTTCAACCCTGTGTTGAATGCGTTGTCACAAATGGCTCCCAGCAAAGCTAAAGCAAAAGGAGTTCCAGAATGCTTCTGCTATATTAAATAGAGCTTCCAATGTGGAAGTTGGTAGTTCCTGATCTGATGTTGGACAAAGCATGTATCAAACCTGATTTAGAAAAAGGCCAGTATTATAAAAAGTTGATGTCAACAATATTTTGCATGATATTTGAAATGTTTCTCTCCCCAGAATGATTTTTATCTGCTGTTCGCTAGGTTGCTGAAGACCTCTCACTTGTCAGCTTACTCTCTTCTTCACACTCCAGTTCAAAACTGTGAAGAAAACTACATTTCTGTTACAGTTTTGTGGTCCATGACATGATGTTTGGTTTATCTCTGATTTATTGATGAATTTCTGAAAGAGTTGGTTGTTACCTTGCTCTCTCATCACTGCAGAGAAAGTCAATGCTTCAGAATGGAAGAGTAAAGAAACAGAGTCAGTCAGCCCTTGATGGACTTTTTTTTTTGCTTTCTTTGAACGTTTGGACAAACACACAAATAGGAAAGGTTTAGGAGGGACATGAGCCATACGCAGGCAAATGGGACTAGTTTAGTTTAGGAAACTTGAATGAGTTGGATTGAAAGGTCTGTTACTACGCTGTAAGACTGAATGGATACCTCCTGACAGACTTGCAGGCAAACTCTGGACAGTGGTACACCAGATTGCAGTGCCACCAAGTTGCATCAGTGGGTACTGAGAATAGCTCACACAATTCCCATTGCTGAGCATTTGGATATCCAGAAGACCCAGCCACATTTCAGTCAATATTTTTACTGGCCTCGTCTCCATAAAGATATGCCAGATTGTGGGAAAACTCTAATCTGATATAAAACCACCACCTCTAATTCCCATACCAGTGTTTGGGGAATGATTTAGCAGGCTGATGGTAGACTGTGTGGGATCCCTGCCAAAAGCCAAATGGAGAGCCAGTATGTCCCCACTCTTGTGGCTGTAGCTGCTGAGTTTCCAGAGGCCTACTTTCAAAACCATTTCTCCCAATACGGTGTATCCGAAACAGAATACTGATTGAGATCCAGTTAGACCAAGGTGCCAGTTTTATGTCTGAAGATTTTCAGAAAGTTATGACAGGCTGTGTTTTGCGTGTTATACCCAGCCTATCACCCACAGTCACAAGGGACTTGGAACTATACTATCAGACTTTCAAAACGATGATCAGCCTGTACTGCATTGAAAAACCTCTTGACTAGGACAAAGATCTGGGGTTTCTTGTTGCCACCTTGGAGCTATCCAGGGTGTCCTCTGGCAGTGGTCCCTTTGAATTACTTTATGGGCATAAGAAAAGGTGCTCTGAAGCTGATCATGGAAAAATGCTTAGAGCAAGGGGATGAACTTTCACTGTTAAATTTCATATCTTGTGTTCTGAGAGCAGTTCACGAGACTCCGTGACATAACTCAGGAGCACCTTAAAACTTCACGAATGTTCATTAAAATGGGGCTACTTGTTAGTGTTACTACTTTTATAGGGTGAGTCACTGAAAGTCTGCTTCAGTGGGCTATGTAGAGTAACCAAGAGGCTGGGTGAGGCCAATTATTTGATTCTTACTCCAGACTGTTGGTAGATGAATTGACCTACATGCTGAACAAATACCACAGCCAGGTAGAAGATAAACCAGGACAAATCTATCAGGAGGTAAGGCAGGGTATGGAAGGCAATGAGAATAGCAAGGGTGTAGGTAGTCAGAGGCCTGAACGATTCCCAAACTGAATCTCCTACCATCTGGTTAGCCGACACCCAACTATTAGCAAGATTAAACACTGTACTTTCATTTTAGATGTAGTTACGGTGAGGTATCCCAACATGGCTACTCACAGAATTTAAAGATTTGTAAGGACAAATCAGGCTATCCAACCTTAGCTCCACACAACGTAGATTTGCCAGAAATAAAACAATACTTTTATTGTCTAGATCCCGAGAAGTAAGCCTCGGTGAAAGGAGAAATCCAATCCATGTTGGAAAGGGACCTGACTCAGCCCAGACAAAGCAGTTCCCCACTCTTTCTAGAGACCAAACCCAATAGGCCAACCAGATTCTGCAAAGACAACCAAAATGGCAATAGAGTAGCCAGTGCAGCCCTCCCCAAATTCCTCTATTGAATGGACAGGGTGGGAAGTGCTCCCTTAAAAGCTAAAATGGATCAGCTGAAGAGATATAGGCAGGATCTCTTAACAAAATATTGGCCCTCTCACATCAAATGGTCTTTTCTAATGTCAAATGCAGCTTCTCAGATTAGAAATCTGGCAGCCACTTGCCTGAAGCCAAACAAACAAGTTATAGTTGGTATTACTAACTGTGTACTATACCCTGATGACCTACCAGCATTCAACATTTGGAACAATGGGAAGCTCTCTTTGAAAGATTACAGTCAGCTGATTTAGTGGTGAGCTTTTCCAAGAGCAAATTTGTTGAAGGATGTGTAACCCACCTAGGGCATAGGACAGGACCTGTCAAGAACAGCAGAAATATTGGTGTTGCCTCACCTAAGATCAAATGGAAAATCATGAGGTTTTTCAGGATGCATGGTTCAGATTGTAAGTACCAAACATTAACACTATTGCTGCTCCACTGACCGACTTGTTGCAAGGTGTTGTGGTCTAGGGAATGCCAAGCATCTTTTAAGAGGCTGATTGCTCTTAATCAATGAACTGATCCTGGGGTGCTCTCAATTTAATGGTCAGTTCTAGGGACCACCAAATGTGATCATGTGTCTACAAATGTCTATGCACATGTGCACTCACAAAAACATGTCTATACATTCATGAATATAGCAAGGCCATTGTATGTATGGATCTATGCCCCCGTGCATGCACCTGAGTATTTGTATGTATGCCTATATCTATATTCGCTCACATTGATGCATGTTTCTGTGCATGTCTGCAGGTGGCTGCATGTGTGTCTGTGCTGGCTGGGTTCTGTGTGCATACACGTGTTTGTGTGTATACATGCACGTGCCTGTGCGTGCATGAGCGTGTCTGCATGGGCGTCCTTGTGTGCACCGTACCACAACTCTCACACATCTCCGGGACCAACCTTGTTAAGGCGTTTGATTGGATTCAGCTTTTAGTATAAATTTGTCTTTGAGCATCAATGCTGGGTTCCAGCAACTGCATCTGGTTTCATTTGTTTCAGGGATGAAAGAGTCTCTGAAACACATGCAGGCGCTGAAGGCTATATGCAACATATGGAGTGTAAATGTTCAAGCCGGCTGTTGTTGACAGTTCAGAGGCAAGGGCTAACAGAGAACTTACATGTTGATGAATAGCACACTGTCCTGTTTAAACAAGCAGGATGGCCCAGTTGCCTGATGTATATTTGAAGACAGTAACAAATCCTAACATTGCAGGGGTCAGTCAACAGCAGGTATGATTTATTTATATGATTAACAAATCCAATCTTGGCTATAAGTTGCTCTCTCCAGAATATATACATTGTGTGCGGAATGCTCCACATTCCTGAAGAGAATTGATCTTTATTTTCCTGCCAAACACCTCTTTGGAACATACAAGAACGATCGAATTGTTCTTTTTCTGAACCAGTGACCTCACAAGATGATTTCTGATTTAACCCTCGCAGCAGCAGTGAACCCAGAGATTCTGAGCTGTCGAGGTGAGGCACTCATTTTCAGTTAGGTTAATAAGCAGAATAAGCACTTAACCTGTGACTTCTATTCAGCTGTGCTGAATTGCAAAATTTATACTCGTGAGGACATTAGCTGCCGAAAGTGTTGAGTATTATGGCAGATCGTGATTCATGAGGGAGTCTTGTCATCGAGTGTGATGGGGCTATTTAACTCTGGAGGCATCACAGCCAAACCCCATCCCACCCTTTCCCATCCATGTGCATCTCTAGCAGGGAGTCCTCGATAATGATCAAGACTAGACAATTCTCTGGGGTCATAAACTGCAGCTTGTGTCTGTGTTTTTGAACTCAGTGAACAGTTTAGCATCTTAAGTTTTTATAACTTCCTTTTTCTAATCTTGGAAGCTCCCTTTCAAAAAGAAACAGGGCAGAATTCTTTAATCTTCTGTCATAACCTGAATTTCAGATAGCTAGATTCACTGCTATATGTTAATAATATTCTTGTTTTCAGGAGTCCATGGGAACAAATTGAACCTGTCATTATCCCACATTGAATGTCTAACCATGTTTCCCAGTTTCCACTGTATGACTCTTGTAATAACGTTGATCTGTGATCCCAATGAACTTACTGCCTCATTTCACATTTGAACCTCAAAAACCAACAAGGATCCCATCAGCCTTGGCTAGATTCAAATCCAAGTTCTGGAGGTGAAAGGATGGTGCCCCTCCACCCCATGCCCTCTTGAAAGCATTAATCTTATGTTTAGCTTTGAGCTTCATTAACACATTAATCATGACTTATGTGAACCAGTGCATCAACTTTAAAAATTCTCATCCTTTGTTTTCACAGTTCTCTATGGTTTTGCACCTCAACCCCTCCCCTCACATGCCTAGGCCTCTGATGTCACTGCCTTTCTCCATTATGACCTCCTGTACATCCCTGACTCTTATCACCTCTTTATTTATAGTTGAACATTCAGCAGTCCTTAATGTCTGCCTTCTGCCTTGCATCACCCTATCTTCATCTCCTGTTTTTAAGATGCTCCTATCTTCTTGATCTAGCCTTTAATTTCTGATCTCAATAGCACCACCTTTGATTCAATGTCAATGTTTTCCTCTGCTGGTTCCACTCCTGTGAAGCCTCTTGAACTGTTGAAACAGGCACTACCACAATCAGATGTTGTTGTTGCTGAAAACTAATTTTATGGTGAAAATGTACCTTTGAAGGCACATGAGGTACATATCATTTACGTGGTTATCATTTGGGTATTTATGGATGGACGTGTCAGATAGATTTTCTTCAAACACTCCCATTGCAATACTTTGTAACTTATTCTACCATTTACCCCCACAGCAACCATGAAACCAGCTAGAAGAAACAATAAAAATATGTTATAGTGTAATACAAATGATGGTTTAAAGCAACATTGTAGACCGCTAGGCTCCTAGTCCAAATAACATAACCACAACACTATCACACTCAATCAAGTTGATAAGGCGCAGCCGATTTTGCATTAGAATAAGCAGCTAATTGGTCTCTGTCCACAAAAGCTGGACCAACATCACTGTATTGCCACACTCGGTGAATCACACCCTCAAACATTTCCCTCCACCTCGCTTTTCTGCTACTTTTAGTGTCTAGTTGAATGAACTCAATTATAATTTATGTTTGGGCTACTTCAAATTGAACAGATTAACAACTTAAGTAAATTAGTCCAGACAGGATTCCTTTTTTCACAAGGGCAAGCACACAGTATTTAAAATAGAACTCCACACATTGCTGAACCCTTGAAGCCTTATCGTCCCCCTGTCTTTTACAGCTCCAACTACAAAGGAATTATTTGAGGAAGTAGAGCTCCCTGAAATCAAAGGTCAGAAAAATTGGCCCTCACATTGAACTCGTACCTTATACCTCCTCTGGACGTCTCAATGTACTTTGGAACAGATTAAATCACTATTTTGAACGCTAATGCTGCTCCTAATACATTTGCCACCAGAAGAATAAGTGGAGCGGTGAATCTGTCTGTGTTTGTGCTGTTTTGAGAGGGGAAAGATGGTTGTGACACAAGGAGAACCCCATTGTTGTCCTTCAATAGTTCAGTGCGATCTCTTACACTGACAAGCAGAGCAGCCTTCACTGATATAGCATTTCCTCAGCACAATACATGAGTGCCAGGTGGGATCAGATACTTAAATGCAGGAGTGGGGCTTGAACTGATAAATTATTGAAAAGCATAAGTGTTACCACCACCATATCTGATTCGATAGCGCAGAGAGAAATATTTTCGATGCTAGTAACATTAACCCTTTTCAGTGTTGTTCAGAAACTTCCTGTCAATATCCAGGACCAATAATCTAACATGTCTCGGGGGAGGGCTAATGCAAAGGATATGTTGAATATTTTAGGACAGGCTTGGATAGAAGCCAAACTTAACAAAGGGTGTGAGACACAGACAGGAAAGTGGAGTTGTGGCTTTGATCTAATTAGCCATGAAAAGCAGAGCAGGCTTGAGGGGCTGAATGGCGGCCTCCTGCTACGGATATGTGTGTTGTAAAGAATAAGAAAGATGTGTTGCACAGGAAGTGTTTGTACTAACAGAACATGAGAATGCTTACCTGTGCTAAGTATTACCCAGATATTACTGATCTATATACAGTCGCGCCTTGACATACGAACGACCCCGTTCACGTACAAATCGGTTTATGAACAGGATTGTACGTAAAAGTTTGCTTCAATGTACGTACGAAATTCAAGGTACAAACAAAGAAAGCCCGTGTGCGACCATGTGGGTTCTGCTTTGCTACGCGCTTGTTGAACGCAAAAGCTCTCTGGCTCAGTTCGTCTTTGGCGTGTGCGCTGTTAACAGCCGTCCAAGCATTCTTACGTTATCCGAACAATGGGAAAAATTGGTTCAGTTCGTGAGCCGGGTCCTGAAACGGATTAAGTTTGTAAGTCGAGGCGCTACTGTAGATCCTTTCTGTGAACATCTGTATTTTTTGATAGCTTGGACAGCTAAAAGGTCCTATCATTCCCTGGGAAATTGTTCTGTTGAGATGAGCAGGACCATCCTTTCCTTCCCACCTATTTGTTTGGGTGAGCACACCAGGAAATTGTTAAGCTAAGTCATGAATCCTGGTTCTGTTTCCAGAAGGTGAGCTGTACGCTGGAATATCCTCTGACTTCATGAGCCGGGACGTGGCGTTCTTTCGTAGCCTGGGACATCGTCGTGTGATACGCACTGAGCAATACGATTCGACATGGCTGCAAGGTGAGGGTTAGGTTTGAGTAAAGCTCCTAATCCTGGCATTAGACCCATCCTGTTAGTTTACCAATGCGGTGTATAACGCTTTGCCTAGAAACTGCGGCCTGAAACTTAGTGTTTTGGGGTGAGGGGAGGGCCCCTTGTTTTGCTAATGGGAAATATTCAGATACAAAAGAAATGAAATCAATGCTAGTAAAAAAAGAGAGGCAACTTTGCAGTGTAATGGGGAGGAGCAGGGGAATAGGGACAAATTGATTAGCTTTTTCAACGACAGACATGACAAACTAAAGAGTCTGTCTCTCTGCTTTACAATTCTCCAGCTGTAACCTGTGAGAGAAGTGTGAATACTGGAACATTGCAGTCACGCGGTGGCACAGTGGTTAGCACTGCTGCCTCAGAGCACCAGGGACCCTGGTTTGACTCCACCTACAGGTGACTGCCTGTGTGGTGTTTGCACATTTTTACCTGTATCTACATGGGTTTCCTCCCAGAGATGTGCAGGTTAGGTGGAGGGGCTACGTTAAGTTGCCCATAGTGTCCAGGGATGAGAAGGCTAGTTGGATTAGCTATGGGAAATGCAGGGTTTTTGGTGGATCTGAGTGGCATGTTCTTTGGAAGGGCAGTGTAAACTTGAATGGCTGAATGGCCTGCTTCCACACTATAGGGATTCTATATTAAAGTTGACTTTGAACACATTCTGTTAATACCAGACAAAAGAACAATTAGTCTTTTGTCTTTGACTGCAAAAAGGAGAGAATGAGTCTCAGTTATGCTGGATTCTGGATTGGCTGGTTGATATGGACTGAGGTGAGATTTTGTGGTCATGTAGAAAGTACCAGTCCATGCCCTACACTTGGTTTAGTTCTCTCTATTTCTCTTCAGACCCTAGGTTCGTGAAGGTCAATGCCATTGCAGAGAGCAACAATGTGGAGGACGACAAAGTATACTTATTTTTCACCGAGCGTGCTCTGGAAGTGGATAATGGCAATGGGAAGGTCATCTACTCGAGAGTGGCTCGGGTTTGTAAGGTGAGGGGTGTGGTTAGCTGCGAGCAGCAGTGAACCAGAGAAACTGAATAGAAAAACATGGGGATTGATTCACATTTCCACATGGAGACTTTGTGATGACAGCCCACACTTTACAATGAGTTTTGTGGTTTATGAGATTCAAAATCATCAATTGCTAAGTGTTGGAGAACCATATCATAGAAATCCTGTTTGAACCCAATATTCTGACAGTTAGTCAGGATGAACGAGAGTGTGTTATAATTTATCAGACTGCATGATTCTCATAAAAGAGGGAAATCCTTCAAAATAATTCTAGTTTATCATTCAGAACAATCTGATGTCACCCCCCCCCCCCCCCCCCCCCCACCCAACCATCACAACAATCAAATGTTTCCAAAGTGGTTTTGCCTCCTCCACACTATCTAGAATTCTGTTCAATGTTTTGACTGCTCTTTGTCAAAAGAACTGAATTGATTGCCATTTTAAACTTTCAAGGTTCATCCTGTATTCATGTTTTGCATTTGCAGTTTTTGTGTTTTACTATTAACTGTCCCCTTAGCTATTTTACACTTCTCTATAAGGTTAACTCCCAGTTCCCTTAATCCCCCCTTAATTTTTGAACTCCAATAAAATTATTCAAACATAATTTGCTTTTAGCAATTTATCATTACATTTCTTTTATTAGTAGTTAATATTGTACTAGATTATTATTTTTAAATGTATCCCCGCCATCGACCTTAGACTGTTTGATCTGTAATTGTCAAGTTTATCTGCTCCCCTTTTTTTGGATTAAACATGTCTCTAATATTTTCTATTCATTCAGTTTTCTGGAACTGCCCTGCTTTCTAAACGTGATTGAGGGTTCATGGTCAGAGACTTTGTAATTTTCACTATGACTTCCTTTAGTAGCCTAGAATGCAGCCCATCCAGATTGAGTGACTTTTCCTCTTGGAGTAGTGCCTGCCTTTTGAATACTCCTCTTTTATTTATTCATGTGTCATCTTAATTTGTGATTGCCTTCTCGTTCACTCTGACATTGGTCGTGTCCTTTTCTTGGGCGATACAAAATACTCGATGAGTAAATGAACCATGCTCCTTGCTTCTGCAAGAACATCTAGAGTCTGACCTGTCCTATGACCATACTTACTGTTTATATATTTACAAAACCTTTTAAGTTCTCTTTTGTTTTACCCAACAGTCTATTCTGATAAGTTCTCTGTGTCCCTTGCCTCTCCACCCCTCATTCTTCTTCTCTATTTAATGGGTTCCCTACTGAACTGCAAACCTGATAATTATCACAAGTCTCAATTATCTGTTTCATTGCGATCTCCAAATCTTCAGTCATCCAGGAAACTCTAGTTGTGGATGCTATTCCTTACCGTTGCACCGAATGAATCAGGTCTGTCCTTGAGTTGCATCCTTCTTGAAGGCTTCTCTTTGCTCATTTACTGCGTTAGATTTTTTCAAACCAATCCATTTAGAGGTGTTATGACGCGTTAACTGGAACAGGTGGGACTTGAACTTGGGCCTCCTGGCTCAGAGGTACCATTGCACCACATAAGACCTTTATTTACAATGTTACCTACCGATCCTTGATTCCAATCCACTTGGGTCAGAACCCAACACAGCTTTTTTAAGTTAGACTTCCTCCAGTACAGCGCTTCCTGGATTGGAATAGCTTTACAGCTAAGAATTTTGAATCCTATACAAGATCTTCAACTCTTTAAAGTTCTGCTTTATATTCTAAGGTCAGACTGGATGACCAAATTAGTGGTGCTGGAAAAGCATAGCAGGTCAGGCAGCATCCGAGAAGCCTTCATTGGGCTTTTGCCTGAAACATTGATTTTCCTGCTCCTCAGATGCTGCCTGACCTGCTGTGCTTTTCCAGCACCACTCTAATCTTGACTCTAATCTCCAGCATCTGCAGTACCTACCGCTGACCAGACTGGATGACCAGCCTGAGGACAAAGCGGGATGACCAGTGTAAAGTGGGTGCAGCATCTTCCTGCAGACCCCAGCTCATGCAGCTCTTTTGTTTCTCCCAGAATGATATTGGTGGTCAACGCAGTCTGGTCAACAAGTGGAGTACCTTTCTGAAGGCGCGGCTGGTGTGTTCCGTTCCAGGCTCTGAGGGAATTCAAACCCATTTTGATGAACTGCGTGAGTATCACACTGCTTAAACTCTCTGTGGGATTCAGCAAGGAAGATCATAGCCAAAGCGCAGGGACTGGTTTAAGAGATTACATTGGTGAATGCCAAATTTAGTTGTTGTTACAACTAGCACAGTTGTCTCACTCATGAGCTGGTTTATAAGCACACAACTGACAGCAGGAAATAAGGACACTGGGAGTAAAAGATTCCCATGCACACATTCAGCGTGTACAGCAGGATCGCCTTTGAGGAAAATGCATACTGCTGTATTTTGTGAACATTTGGAATTTACAATTGTTAACATGTGCCCCCATGTGTATCCCTAAATTGCTGTGTCTCACGCCAACAGTGCCACTGCAGTTGAAATATATAATGTTGACAGTTCAAGATACAGCGTATCTTTTTCCAGACTAGTGCTTGGAAGGAGTTCTTTGCTGCAAAAGAACAAAAGCGAGGGACTAACAAAAGTTTCATAATACAAAGAGTATTTATTAACTCTTACCCCCCTTAAGGCTTCTGGGGGTCAACTGAAATTTTCGAGACAGAGATCAATACATTTCTGTTGGGTAAGTGACGGAGATCAAAGGGGTCAATGACATTGAGAGCTGATTCAGCCATTAACAACTTGAATATTGGAACTGACTCAAAGATCTGAATAGCTTCCAGTTCCTACTGCAAGAACAATAATCACTTGCATTTATGTAGCATCTTTTAATACAGTGCTCTATAGGAGCATCATCAGCAGATAGAAGAGTGACACAAAGCCAGAAAAGGAGGTATTGGCACAGATTATCAAAAGCTTTCTCAGAGAAATGGTCGTTAAAGAGAGGAAAAGTAAGAGAGAAGAACAGACACTGTGATAGATCAGCAGAGTTGAAGGATTAAGTGGCTGATGGCACAGCCGTCTTCAGTAGGGGGAAGGAAGTCAGGGACCATCAAATTTCAAGGAATGTAGTTTTGGAATATCGTTGGGAGCTTCTAGGAACTTGAGATGTACAAGAGCTGAACGCAAAGCCAGTGCAAACTGTTAATGTTTATTCCCTGTAAACTGAATCCAGAAATATAAAAGAGTAGGGTTTTGCTAGTGTCTTCTTCCATCAAGTCTCTGTCCCAAGAGACCTGATATCCTTTGAAATAGCACCTTGTACTTATGTTCAGTAGCCACTGTCAGAGTATTATTCCTGTTAGACTTTTACACATGATCTTGGAGAGCTGGAGGAGATTCCAGAGAAATGGGTATAAAGCAGCACTGAGTATTAAAAGACATCTGTCCTGTGTATCGTCATTGTGCATATTGCATTGAAAGCTGTCTCTAAACACCTTGTCCATGTTATAATGAAATTTATGCAGCAATTCATCTTTCAGAGCGCCATCAATGTTCTGTCACTTGAGCCCTTAGGCTTATTTCATGGTGGTCAATTAGTTGCTTTGTTAGTGTAAACTTATAGAGCGTTCTGCCTGTGATTGATAATGTGTTCAGTGATCCAGATGAAGTGAAAGATTGTTTCCGAATACCTGACACCTCTGCTGAGATGGAAGCATACGGGCAGCAGCGATAGGAAAATAGAGTCTGTAGGCTAGTTAGCATGCTTCGGTACTTGTTTATAAACATCCACATGCTTGACAGTGCACATTCCTTCTCAACCCAACCACTCTGGAAAAAGGTAGATGAGTAATACAGTGACAGACGCTGTAGAAATACTGAACTTACTTTACCAAACTCATTCCAGTTCAGGTCCTTTAAAGATAGTGACTTGACTTCTGCTGCTGCAGAACTGCAATTGAGAGTGGAAACAGAGCTTGAAGGTAAAGAACAATCAAAGTGACATGGCAGCATTGGGTAGGAGGGCCAGTTATAATCATCTTTGTGTGGGGGTGGATAAGGGAATACGGGTAAAGGTGGGAAAAGCTTGTAGCTTGGAACATCTTCCATTTGTTATTCTACCCGGGTTGGTGGGCTGGTTGAAAAGACCTTTGAGTTTGGAACTTCGATGTTATTGCAAAGCTTCTGATGGTTGAATTTCCTGGGGGAGTCTGCAGCTGTAACCTAGGCAAAAATCCTAGAGAAATGTTAGGAAATTGAGTGAACGTCACAGATATTACAGGTATGAGCCCTCATTTGGTTTCTGACTTCTGGCCAAATACACCATAAATTTGCATCCATGACACCAGCTTCTATATTGGCCAGCATTTCAGGACAGTACCAAGAGAATGTTGCATTGTGGGAGGTGCCATTTTTCAGATGAAATGTTGAGTATAGCTTGCCATCTTGTATGACTGTTAACGATCCCACCTTGCTAAAGAGGGGAGTTGTCCATGGTCTTTTAGCCATTATCTTTTCCTCAACCATCACTATCTGGCCCTTCAATTCTTTGCTGTTTGTGAGACCCTGTTGGGAAATCCATGTTTGCCTGGATTCTAACAGTGGTTGAACATCAAAGGTGAGCCATCACTTTTAAAATACTTTGGGCCACCGAAAGGACATGGTTGGATATTACATATAGATCCCATTGTTGTACAAGGCACTGTAATTCTGCAGAACAGGCACAAACTCAGTATGGTCAAATGACCTCTTGCCATTGTGGAAAGACAAAGAGATCAGGGTTCCTGCTTATTATCTACCGTTAATATCAATGCACCTGTTTTATTTGCAGAGGATGTCTTTGTGCTGAATGGGAAGGACAAAAAAAATCCACTGATCTACGGAGTTTTCACAACATCCAGGTGAGAGCCCTGTCCACAGGAAAACTTCAGCCCATAGCTTCATCCAAGCCTTAGAGAGAAAAAAAACCTAAATTATGTCAATACTATCATTAAAAACTGGGTCCTAATTTAGAGGTGCTGGTGTTTGACTGGGGTGGACAATGATAAAAATCACACAACACAAGGTTATAGTCCAACAGGTTTATTTGGAAGCACTAGCTTTTAGAGCACTGCTCCTTCATCAGGTGGCTGTTAATAATACCTGATCTCACAGATGATCCGAAACTCATGTGTTTTACTGATTAGATCAATCTGAGGACCTTAAAACATCGACTGCAGCAATCATTCAGGCTGTCAGATTGAAGCAATCTGCTTACAAAAACCAAAGAATTCAGCGAGCACTCCAATTCTAGTTTCCAATCCATTTTTAAGTTCCTTCGTGCTAACTTATCATGACCCTGGTCTTCAACCTTTAAAGCTCTGGGCTCTCACTCCTTAATTTTCTCTGCCCATCTTTTTGCCTTTAAAACCTTAACACCTACTACTTTTGTCTAAGCCTTGGTCACCTGTCCTAATACCACCTCTTTACGCTGAATACCAACTTTCATCTGAAATACTGGAACTGCCTATTTCTACATCAATAACATTGTCCAACCTCTGCT
Source organism: Chiloscyllium punctatum (assembly GCF_047496795.1). Taxonomy (NCBI): domain Eukaryota; kingdom Metazoa; phylum Chordata; class Chondrichthyes; order Orectolobiformes; family Hemiscylliidae; genus Chiloscyllium; species Chiloscyllium punctatum. Next base: position 64,441,173 of record NC_092750.1, on the reverse strand, counting down.
TCAGCTCATCTGATGTTGAAACCTTCATTAATGCTTTTCTATCTCTAGACTGTGACTATTCTGTCACGCTCCTGGTTGGTTTTATACTTTATTCTTTCATGAGATGTGGGCATCCTAATTACCCTTGAGAAGGTGGTGATGAGTCACATTTTTGAACTGTTGTAGTCTGGATCATTGGGAGCAAGTGCGCCACAGTTAGGGCTGGAGTTCCAAAATTTTCACTCTGTGACAATGAAGGGACCGTGATATAATTTCAAGCCAGGATGGTGTGTGGCTTGGAAAGGGAATTTGCACTGTTCCCATGTGTCTTCCCAATCTAGCCATTAAGTCCACACTGACCCTCTGAAGAGCATTCCATTCCTCTCTCTATATCCGTGGAGTTGGTTGAGGTTGTTTGGAAGTTAAAGAAATTTTGATTAGTTTGATCTCACATTCTATGTTCCATAGACTGTCATCCAGAAAGCTGTTGCTCATGTCCTAATGTGTGTTCAGTCCTTTCCACCTGATATCGCGGACCTGTATTAACTCTTAGTTAAAATTCTCATCCTTAATTTCAACTCCTTCCATGGTCTTGCTCCTTTCTAAGTCTGCAATCTGTTTCAGCCACACAACCTTCCTGGGTATATTTGCTCATGTATTTCTAACTTTCAAACACTCCAGATTTTAATTACACTTAAGAACTGAAGTAATAGGAAGAGGAGGAGGCCATTCGGCTCCTCAAGCCTGCCCCTCCATTCCAATAAGATCAGTGACCAATCTGCCCTGGGCCTCCACTCCTCTTTCCTTCCTGGTCACCATAGCCATAAACTCCCTACTATTCCAAAAATCCATCTATCTCTTCTTTAAATATATTTACAGATCAGCACCCTATTTTGTCTTATAATGCCTCTATCAAGTGCATTGATCTGTCTCATCAAATCCCTCCAGTGTGCAAGCAGTCCATTCTGGCCATTGAGTCCACACTGGCCCTCTGAAGAGCATCCACCCCACCACCTATCTCTGTAACCCCACATTTCCCATGGCCAACCCACCTAACCTGCATGACTTTGAACTGTGGGAGGAATGTTGGAGCAGACCCATGCAGACAATGTGCAAAGTCCCCATAGTCACTCGAGGGTGGAGTTGATCCTGGTCCCTGATGCTGTGAGGCAGCGGTGCAGACCACTGAGCCACCTTGCCGCCCAATGTTTCATTACATTAGTATATTAGTACTATTACTATTGGAGACACTCCTGTGAAGCACCTTTGACCATTTATTACATTGAAGGTTCTACATAAATGTTAACAGAGTTGTTGCTGGATGGCAGTTGAGTGCGGGATGGGACTTGGTGCTGTAAGAAACACCGAAGCAAAATAACTGTTTCGATAATCATTGTTCTGGAAGTCCCAGGGTTGTTTTGTCATACAGCAAGAACCAGCTCCTTTAAACTGGAAACTGAATGGTTACAAAGAGGGAAAACAGTATGGAATGTCACCCAGAGCTTCACTTTGGTTAAGATGAATGAAGCTGCACAAAGGGCTCACAGTCTCTTATCTGGAAGTTCAATGCCGACCCCCTGACTGGCAGCTTACAGTTCGGAAACTACAAAGTGCCTCTTCAAAAGGTTGCGATGTGTTGATAAGGGGCTTGTTTATTTGTTCATCTCTGGGGGAAGGGGAAGCATGACCTTGATCCAGACTCGTGCTGTTGGTGTGGTGACTGAGAGCAATTTGTATATTTTCAGTATACACTCTCCTCCCTGAATATTTGGGTGAAACCCATTGTGCAGTCTGGAAGTGGAAGCACTGAGTGAAATTCAATGTTTCCCGTTTTGATTGGGACGACAAAATTGTATTTTAAAACATGTCTACCTTTTAACATCTGCCAATAATCACAGAGCTTGATTTTTTTTTGTTTTGAAGTGCTGCACCGCAACAGTTTTGGGGCTATTTATGTCACAGTTCTGACTATCCCTCTTAAAATAACAGCTTTTTCCGGATGAAAGACTTGGAAATGTTTGAACACTGCACTAGGATTTCCAAAACGTTTTTACCTAATTTAAAAAATGTATTCCCCACTTCCTAACACTGCCCAAGACAGAAGCACAATTTTTTAATTAAAGATTTGGTGGACAGTGAACAATGGTATCATTACTTCCCTCTCATTAACATGGTTACATATAGGGACAGAGTGGAGGTGATTCACCACTGCTATAATCTCCTGCATTCTAAAGATAGAACGCAGGACTGTACAGCACAGGAACAGGCCCTTCGGCCCGTGATATTGTGCCAAATATGACGCCACATTAAACTAATCCTTTCTACCTGCTCTTGGTCCATATCCCTCCATTACTTACATATTGTGCCTATCTAAAAGTCCCTTAAACACCTCTATCATACCTGCCTCCACTGCCACCCCTAGCAGCACGTTCCAGACTTCTACCACTCTGTGTAAAACGCCTGCTCCTCACATCTCCTTTGAATTTTCCCTCCCTCGCCCTTAAATACATACCCCCTAGTATTAGACACTTCAACTCTGAGAAAAAGATTCTGACCATCAACCTTGTTAATGCCTCTCATTATTTTATAGACTTCCATTGAGTCTCCTTCTGCTCAAGAGAAAACAACCAGAGTTTTTCTAGTCTCTCCTTCCCTCTAATAGCTCCTACCCTCTAATCCGGGCAGCATCCTGGTAAACCTCTTATGCACCCTCTCCAAAGCTTCCATGAACTTCCTGTAATGTGGCAAATAGAGTTAAAGCACTTTCTCTGTTACTTCACAGCCATGTGGCCTATTATTCTTCTTAAGCTTAACCGCCTCTGACTAGCTCTGATTATCTTCGCGATTCCATTCACTGGAAATTGGTGTCCTTGTTGTTGAAAGGGACAGCTCAGTGAAAATCCCAAGTACTGACTATTCTCCTCAGCGAGGGGCCTGGATAGAGTCGCACCTTCTGTGCCCTAGCCTTGTATGGAAAATCCAGTCCACCCCTTTATTTACATCGACAGAACTCATGTTTGAAACTACAGCAATCTTCTAGTAAAATCAGTGTTTACGCCAAGAAAATAGTCAGCGGAGGAAATCCCACACACAAACAATCCCAGCCACTTGGTGTGGCATGGTGGCTCAGTGGCCAGCATTGCTACTCCATAGTGCTAGGGCATGGATTCGATTCCAGCCTTGCGCAACTCTGTGTTCATTTTGCACATCCTCCCCGTGTCAGTGTGGGTTTCTTGGTTTTCCAGTTACCTTGCACTGTCCAAAAATGTGCAGATTAGGTAGGTTGGCCATGCTAAATTGCCCCATAGTTTCCAGAGATGCGCAGATTAGATGGATTAACCATGGGAAGTGCAGGGCCTATAGGGTTAGGGGGGATAGGTCTGGATGGGATGCTGTTCGGAAGGTCAGTGTTGGCCCAACTGGCCTGCTTCCACATTGTGGGGATTCTATGACTTGCAACAGTGTGGTCTCCAGTGGTGAATGACAGGCAAAATACTCAATCATCTCCTCTCTGTCATTATATGTAGCTATATTATTGAGAGGGGCATGGTGATACAATTCTATCCATATTCTTAGTGCATATTTATATTAAGAAAGAACAAATCTGGATGTTTCTCTTGTGTCTCTACTTTTCTTTATCATCGTTTTCAAATTAAGTATCATTTGTGCAATCCCCTGACCTTCAGCAGATCCTCAAACCTGGGCCACCTCTTCGCATCCCTGGGATTTGCCTCCTTCTGAGCTTTCCATCCATCCTACAGTCTGTGGGCTTTGCACTAATCTTGGTTTTCTGGTATAACCTTGTTTACCTTTTACCTGGGGGTTGTGTCATGCAAAGGATAATGACTCTGCCTCAGTCTGGAAGGAAAAGGAAAACCCACCTTAAAAAAGGCGTTTAAAGTGACCTGTCCATTTTGGGATGAATATCAATCTACAAATCCTTTTAACGACGGCCAGGAAGAGTCTGAAAGATTCCTGGTCAGTCTTGTGATAGAAAGAAATCGGAGCCCCTGCCATCACTGTCTATCATTCCAGTTGACAAAAGAACTGAGGAAAGGTCACTGGACCTGCAAGGTTAACTCTGATTTCTCTCCACAGTTGCTGCAGGACCTGCTAAGCTTTTCCAGCAATTTCTGGTTTTATTCAGTTTACAATATGCATACAGAAACGTCTGTTGCCACAGTGATTGACAATAACTAAGTGAGCTGTAACACACCTTTTTACTTACTCAGCTCTTAGAGGAGCCCATAAATGTGACCCTCCATTCGTACTTTGAGTGAAAAATAATCAGATCCTTTGTGTAATGTCTCCCTGTGTCAGTCCTGCCCTGAGGTGAATGACTCTTACTGCCATCTTCCAATGAAGGTATAGTTATAACACTTACCTAATAATGGTGATTGATGGCTAAGCCTTTAAAAAGGGCTTTAAACATCTGGCTAATAACCAGGATTAAACAGTTCAAGAACAACAACAACTTGCATTTATGTAGCATCTTCATCATGTAAAATACCCATAAGATGCTTCACTGGAGTGTAATCAAACAATGGCAGGCACTGGGCCAAAGAAAACAAAACATTTGGAAATGTCACTTGGTCCAAAGTGGGGCATCACTACAGAGAGGTTTAGAGAGAGAATCCCAGAGTCCAATGTCTACAACTAACGATGGGGAGACGAAGGAAGCAAGGAACACAATAATAAGAATCAGAAGGAAGCAGGTTTCTCAGAAGAATATTAAGGTGAAAATATTTACTGTTCATAGGAAGGACAAAACCTGGAAAAGATTTGAACGTGAGGATGAGATTTTGAAAAAGAGGAGAAACACTTATTGAATCTCTTGGCTTTGGTGGAGACAGAATAGATGCTGTCTGACCTGCTGAGTATTTTCAGCATTTTCTGCTCTAATTTCCAGCATCCTCAGCGTTCTGCTTTAGGGTGTGACTTCTAGATTGGAGACAATAGGGGGAACCAGGAGGCAAAGACAGTTCAACGAGTGTGAGGGCGAGTTGGAAATCAATGCAGGTTCTTTCAGAATGGTGCCGATCTGAATCTGAAGAGATCGGGATAAAGTTGAAAACAAAGAGATATGCAGCCACTGGAATTTGCTGTTGTCTGCATGTGAGGCAACATGTCACTGACTGGAAGTGAATGTGGGTCATAGGACTTCCTCTCCGGCAATGTCTGCTGATATTTTGTCAATTTTTTGATATGTTATTGCTCCGTGTGACAGCAAGGATCAACTTAAACTATCAGTAGCTCAGATAGAGCAGATAATGTTTCTAAACAAGCCACAATTATCATTCCTGAAGCAGCACGGTCTTGGCAATGTACACAGGAAGCCCAGGGTTTCATGTTCCAGATTGCCACGAGGTGTGTGGCATTTGTAGTCTGGTCAGAGCTGGCATAATGTTATCTTGACTCCTTGTATTTTCATACACCTTGTCATCTGAGCAATTGATCTCCATTTTGAGAAGATCATTAGTTATTTTAATTCATCTTGGATTGTGCACTTTGCAGGCAAAATAGGCATTGGTTACCTGTCCCTAATTGTCTTTGAGAAAGTGAGTGTTGGACCACATCTTGGACCACTGCATTGTGTGTGGAAGCTAAAATTTTTTCTTGTTTCAGTATGAACCATGTGCTCTGAGAGCTAATGGAAGGTGTAACATTCAGGAACTAGTTTCAAGAGGTTGAAACATTTGACTGTTCCAAAATATTAGTTAAATTCAATACTGCCCAGGAGCAAGTGTTTGTTTGTTGCAAAAGTTTCAGGAGGTCAATCAGAACTCAGGGGTTTTTGAAGAGTGGTTTCTAGCTCCCAGTTACGGTCAGACAATGGCAGAAGCGGGCTGCATGCAAAAACATTCAGTTGAGCTGTGCTCCTGAGGAGGCAACTTCGTCATTGGTTCAGTGCAGCCGGAACTCAGGAAGAAGTTCGAGGAGTCAGTAGGTGCATCATAAAAAGGATGATCAATGAGAAGGCAAGGGCAGCCCTGTGCTGAGAAAAAAAAAACCCCAAGTGCAACAAAATGCTGGAGCTAAGACTTGAAAAAGTCCTGTAAGTTGTGGGAGCTTGGAAAACCTCTTTGACCCATTAAAGGTTGAGTGCAGCTATGAGTAAGGGTGAAGGAAACATACAAGCAACTGGATACATACTTGAAAAGGAAAAATATAGACAGGGGGTAGGATTAGTTAATTTTTTATTTATTCATTCATGGGATATAAACATCTCTGGTGAGGCAAGCAACTATTGTTAATTCCTGATCACCAAGTCAACGGTGAACCCTTTTGCTGTGGTTCTGAAGTCATATGTAGACCAGGCCAGTTAAGGAGAGCAGATTTCCTTCTCTTAAGGACATTAGTGAATTAGATGGGTTTTAAAAATAACTGATTGTGGTTTCCAGCCATCATTACCAAGACTAGCTTTCAATTCCAGGTTTTTAAAAAATAATATTTTTACTATAGTAATTGAATTTGAATTTGAGGATTTTAACCCATTGCCCCAGGCAATGCTCTCTGGGCTTCTGCATTGTTCGACAGTGACTTTACCACCACACCATTAGCTCCCCAAATAGCTCTTTCAATGAGCCAGCATTGGCACAAAATAGGCCAAATAGCCTCCCCGTCCACTACAAGAGCCTTTAAAGTGCTAGATTAGATTATCAACTGCTTACCATTCTGCAGCCCAATTTAGAGAGGCACATGGATACAATAAAGAATTTAGTAAATTCAGATTAAATTCCTCTCAGTCTCAAAACAATTGATTTGAACCAATTGAAAGAGTTAATTAGGAGATCATATTAACTTCCAGAATTTGAAACATGATCCCTTCATCATTTTGCTAATTAGAAGATTCATATAGAAGGAGGTTAATGTAAATGTTAATCCAGTGCCCATTTTCTTTTGCTTCTTTCCAGCAATATTCTCAATGGGTCAGCGGTCTGTGTGTACAAGATGGCTGACATTATAATGGCCTTCAAAGGAGAGTTTGCTCACAAAGAGGGCCCTGACTACAAGTGGGTGACCTACCCAGGGCGTGTCCCCTTCCCTCGCCCTGGAACGGTGAGTAATATTAATAATCTCGGAGGCAGTGTGCACTCCCGGTGACCAGTGTGCTCTGGGCTGTAACATTGAAAAGTTATTGAAGAGCAATTTCTAGGTCACAGTTAATTGGAGAAGACAGACAGGAGAAACAGGCTGCATGTGAAGGCATCCAGCTGAGGAGGCAACTTAGTGCCATCAGTTCTGTGCAGTCTGAACTCAGGAAGAAGTTCGAGAAATCTAGTTTAGCAGGGGCTCAGTGGTTAGCACTACTGTCTCACAGCGCCAGAGACCCAGGTTCATTTCTAGCCTTGGGTGACTGTCTGTGTGGAACATAGAACAAAGAACAATACAGCACAGAACAGGCCCTTCGGCCCACGATGTTGTGCCGAACTTCTATCCTAGATTAAGCACCCATCCATGTACCTATCCAAATGCCGCTTAAAGGTCGCCAATGAATCTGACTCTACCACTCCCACGGGCAGCGCATTCCATGCCCCCACCACTCTCTGGGTAAAGAACCCACCCCTGACATCTCCCCTATACCTTCCACCCTTCACCTTAAATTTATGTCCCCTTGTAACACTCTGTTGTACCCGGGGAAAAAGTTTCTGACTGTCTACTCTATCTATTCCTCTGATCATCTTATAAACCTCTATCAAGTCACCCCTCATCCTTCGCCGTTCCAACGAAAAAAGGCCGAGAACTCTCAACCTATCCTCGTACGACCTACTCTCCATTCCAGGCAACATCCTGGTAAATCTTCTCTGCACCCTCTCCAAAGCTTCCACATCTTTCCTAAAGTGAGGCGACCAGAACTGCACACAGTACTCCAAATGTGGCCTAACCAAAGTCCTGTACAGCTGCAACATCACTTCACGACTCTTGAATTCAATCCCTCTGCTAATGAACGACAATACTCCACAGGCCTTCTTACAAACTCTATCCACCTGAGTGGCAACCTTCAAAGATCTATGTACATAGACCCCAAGATCCCTCTGTTCCTCCACCTGACCAAGAACCCTACCATTAACCCTGTATTCCGCATTCTTATTTGTTCTTCCAAAATGGACAACCTCACACTTGGCAGGGTTGAACTCCATCTGCCACTCCTCAGCCCAGCTCTGCATCATATCTAAGTCCCTCTGCAGCCGACAACAGCCCTCCTCACTGTCCACAACTCCACCTATCTTTGTATCATCTGCAAATTTACTGACCCACCCTTCGACTCCCTCATCTAAGTCATTAATAAAAATTACAAACAGCAGAGGACCCAGAACTGATCCCTGCGGAACTCCACTTGTAACTGGACTCCATGCTGAATATTTACCATCTACCACCACTCTCTGACTTCGACCGGTTAGCCAGTTTTCTATCCAATTGGCCAAATTTCCCTCTATCCCATGCCTCCTGACTTTCCGCATAAGCCTACCATGGGGATCCTTATCAAATGCCTTACTAAAATCCATGTACACTACATCCACTGCTCTACCCTCATCCACATGCTTGGTCACCTCCTTGAAGAATTCAATAAGACTTGTAAGGCAAGACCTACCCTTCACAAATCCGTGCTGGCTGTGCCTAATCAAGCAGTGTCTTTCCAGATACTCGTAAATCCTATCCCTCAGTACCCTTTCCATTACTTTGCCTACCCCAGAGTTTGCGCTTGCACCCCATGTCTGTGTGGGTTTCCTCCAGGTGCTCCAGTTCACTCCCACAGTCCAAAGATGTGCAGGTTAGATGGATTGACCATGCTAAATTGCCGATACATCCAGGGATCTATGGGTTAGGTGAATTAGCCATGGGAAACACAGGGCTACAGGGATAAGGTAGGGGGGTGGATCTGAGTGGGGTGCTTTTTGGAGGGTCAGTGTGGACTCAAAGGGCCGAATGGCCTGCTGCCCTGCTATAGGGATTATATGAGTCAGTAGATCTCATTTAAATTAAAACTGAAATTCTTTTTGCTCTCTGGTGTGTCAGTCTGGGAAAATTTCCTGTGTGGGCCTGAACATAACAATGCAGTTCAGCCATCCATGTCGTATATGCTTGGCATGAAGGCAAATTTGTGGCCTACCCATGCTTCATCTGAGCTGTTTTCTTGTCAGTTTTTGGAAATTCTAGCTTGCCTTACTCAGTTCCAGATCTGCCTCCTCTCAAGTGGGAATTGAGCGCCTGCCATTGAACCACATGCTCACCAAGCCCAATGAGCTAACCAGCTCATTAACCCTGCACCCAAAGAATGGTAAAAGAAGAAGATAAAATGTGCTAGAGCATGAAAAGAAAGGCATCAAACCCAATCCATTTACAGTTCTCATGCAATTTGTCCCATTGACTGGGGAAGAAATGCAGAGAGAAAAAGGGATAACATTAACAACATGCGCCATTATCAGTGCAATCATGAGCTTCACCCACCCAGCGCTGGCCTTCTTCCCAGAGATGAAATCTCTCCCCCTGGAAATTACAATGGCTGATTGAGTCAATGTAAAAGATCTCATGGAGTTACTCAAAGACAAACAAGAAGCTGCTTTTGCGGTTCTGGCCAATATTCACCCTGAAGCCCACACATCAAAAGTAGATTAACTGGCCACTTATCACATTTGTTCCTCTTCCTGTTCAGCAGAAATTGGCTGACACATTTGCTTATAAGAGTGATGACACTTTAACTGGAATTACTTCCTGAAGACATGAACGGGAATAGATTTTGACTCCAACAACTTATGTTGGAAATCCATTTGAAATAGGGGCAGGGAGCGGAGAATTAGAATAAATCCTGGCACGTTTATGCATTGTGAGAGACTCTTGTTCAGAACTAGACAATTGGCTATTCTGTTGTCTTAACAGCCCTGAAAATCCTGGTTCAAACAGAAATGCTTTGAGAAACCAATTGTGCAACAATCAGATTCAGCAAAGTCAATTTATGAGCGAAATATTCATCAGGTCACCTGGAAAACTGCTTTGAATCAACAATTATTAAATGTGGTTTTCTGTTAATCACACCTCACATTTTTATAGCAAGCCAACTTCAGAGATTTCCCTGGTGGTTTATTTTGTACCATCTTCCAGAAATCACTCAATCATTGGAACACCCAGAGGAAAGCCACGTGGACATGGGGAGAATGTGCAAACTCCACATGGATAGTCACCCAAGGCCGGAAAACCTACAAATCACACTCAATCGTCGGTGACAATTTTGTGAAAACCTGGAAGTGCACATTCTTATCTGTCACAGTTTTACATTTCCACTTGTTGTTTACTTGCAGTGTCCCAGCAGCACCTATGGGAGCTTCAAGTCAACTCGTGAATATCCAGATGAAGCAATCTTCTTCATTCGGACTCATCCACTCATGCATGACTCTGTCTACCCTGTGGGCAAACAGCCGGTGCTAATGCAAGTCGGTGTGGACTACAAGTTTACCCGGATTGCTGTGGATCGGGTTGAGGCTGTGGATGGACAGTATGACGTGATGTTTATTGGAACAGGTACATAGCCAATAAAAACCTTTTCAACTGTACCTCTCAAAACAAATTAACTGCTAATAACAACTTTACAATTGGATATCGCACTTCAGTTGAATTATTATCTTAATGATTAATTAGTTACACGTAAACTACATTTCTCAAAACAAATTAACAACTTTACAATGGGACAATCGATTTCAGTTGAATTATCACTGTAACGATTATTCAGTTGCACGTAGAGGACTATTCTGAGGATGCTTTATCTCCCAACCGCAAAACAACTAACCCTGCAATTTTCTGAAATATTTTATGCAAGTCTTACACCATATGCAAGATGTAAACCTCTCAACAAGGCAGAATGGGTGCCAGTGTGCTTTGTAGGCTTCCACCCTCGGGTGACTGTCTGTGTGGAGTTTGCACGCTCTACCAGTGTCCGCATGGCTTTCCTCTGGGTGAGCTAGTTTCCTCCCACAATTCAAAGATGTGCAGGTTAGGTGGATTGGCCATGCTTAATAGCCCACCGTATCCAAGGTCGTGCAGGCAAGGTGGATTAATCATGGGAAATGCAGGGTTATACAGATAGGATGGGGGGGGGGGGGTGGATCTGCATAGGGTGCTGTTTGGGAGGTTGGTGTGGACTCGATGGGCTGAATGGCCTGCTTCCACACTGTAGCGGTTCTATGATTCTACAACTGGATTGGCTTCCTCTGGTAAATGTACGAGCTCTTGCTATGGGCATGTCCAGTAGAGTATAGCAGTACGTAAACTGGCAGAAGTTAACCCTAAACAAATCTAAGCTGTTGGTCATTGGAGATGTAGATATTTTATAATAAATCTTTCTTTTCAAATGTGTTTGATACCACTCAGGAGCATGTGGGATTTCAACCCAACCTTCCTCGCCCAGATGTAGGGACATTACCACTGCACCACTAGAGTTCCTCACTGAAGTGTACTAGTATCAGGCTAATAATCACCTCCCTACCTATGGTACAAAAGTAGAGAGAAAGATGTGGGGGAAAAAAACTACCTCTGCTTTCTGTACCAGAGTTTCCCATGTTATAATACTAACACCTGGGGTGACAGACTTAATAAGTATAAAAGCTGTGGCCAATTCCAAGAAACCCAGGAAGAACCCTTCCTAATATTTTGAAGCAGTTCTATTTTTCCCTCATTCACCTCTTGCTGTCTTCCTCATTGTCACTGTCTTTCCTGAGCTAGCCTGATTCACCACCACCACCTTACCAAGGGTGGTCTGTGGCTGGAGGTATTGTCGATGCCACGTCCCTTGGGCACATTTACCCCACTGAAGCTCACTTCAATATTCAGAGACCAGAGCTCTGGCTTCCTGATTACCACAACAATGTGTCCATACCTACAGCTTTCCATCCTTCAGATTCTATTCCCGAAATTGCAGTTTTGTGCATTGCTATAGATAGTTACCTTGCAGTCAGCACGTGAGAAAGCACACAAAATCCATCTGGAAAGAGCCTAAAAGATCAGCGAGATAAACCTTTGTACCACCAAGAACTAATGAATTTGTTGTACACAGTATCATGAAATATTACCTATAATCCCTGTTTACCAATGATCTTTAGCACTGGAGCCCTTCATGGATGACACTTAATGTTGCCAGCGTATGCAGGAATGAGCTGGAATCCTGTAGTCTTACCTCAGAATGTGGTGAGACTACAGAATGTTCTTAGACCAGCCAGGGCCTTAGGAATAATTAGGCGTTCTTCAAAAAAAACATCAACTTTGTAAGTTTTATTTTGCTAGTGTTGGTTGCTGTTTGCAATAAAGTAATTCAACTTTCCATCGTCTTGCATGTTTAAGCAAGAACCATTTAATCTGCTCAAACAAGGGTTGCGGGCTTGTTTTGGATATTCATGAAAGCAGAGAGAGAAAAGCCCCTGGTCAGATATTATAGGTTGGAATGTCTGGTCCTCCCTTACTGATTATACTGAGACATTGAATCTCTGGTGTGTACAGGCCACACTCTATAAGAATAGCTGATCATCGTATTCTATTTTCTTACAGATACTGGGGTGGTCCTGAAATCCATCTATGCTCCTAAAGCAAACCAGGAGGTGGAAGAGATCATTTTAGAGGAGTTGGAAGTATTCCCGGTAAGTGGGAATTGTCACAGAGGTAACTGAATGTAACCCATTCCATGGCTTCCTGAAGCGACCATATCATTCCCTTCCATTCACTTCTCCAACATTTTATACATCCGCCATGGAACACAGCAAATGTTACAGGGGAGGTCAAAATTGCAAAACAGATCAAAGGCAACAGTGCAGCAGTTGGGGGGGGGGGGTAGTGGTTTCATTTTGCAATGTTTTCAATTTCAATTTGTAGGGTTTAAGAAGAACTAGCCAAGAAGGGGAAGGGGAGGGAGAGAGCCAGACATAGTGAGGGAGTGTGAGGGGACTCATGGATGGAGTGAGGGAGTGTGAGGGGAGACGCGGAGTGAGGGAGTGTAAAAGGAGACGCGAATGGAGTGTGGGAGTGTGAGGGGAGACGCAGCCAGAGTGAGGGAGTGTGAGGGGAGACGCGGAGTGAGGGAGTGTAAAAGGAGACGCAAATGGAGTGTGGGAGTGTGAGGGGAGACGCAGCCAGAGTGAGGGAGTGTGAGGGGAGATGCAGAGTGAGGGAGTGTGAGGGGAGACGCGGGCGGAGTGAGGGAGTGTGAGGGGAAACGCAGCCAGAGTGAGGGAGTGTGAGGGGAGACGCGGGCCGGAGTGAGGGAGTGTGAGGGGAGACGTGGACGGAGTTCTGCCATTGTATCAGACCAGGTAAAAGATCAGCTATGGACCCCACTTTCCCTACCTATCCCCCATATTCCTCAATTCCATTATTGCAGAATAATTTATCTTATCACAGTCTGAAAATGTTTTAAACAGCATAGCAATCATAAGCATCAGGGTAGAGAATGCCAAAAATTCACAATTTCGAGAGAAGAAGGCTTTTTTAACATCTCAGCCCTAAACGTGTTGAATTTTTATTCTGGGCTTAGGATCTCTGGTTTTAGACGCCAGTGGGGAAGAGAGAGTCTCACAGCATCAGTCCTGTCAAGTCCATTAATAAGTCTGTTTGTTTGAATTCATATCTTGTCCCTCCTAATTCCAAAATGTGCTCCATGAAATTTCTCTTCATAGGATAACCCTTTCATCTCAGGAATTTATCTAATGAGCCTCTGAGACAAATATATCCCCTCCTTAATTACAGAGGTTATACTGTGTAAGCTCATCCAGGTACAGTCTCACTCATGTCCCAGCCCCTCAAGAAGCAGGATAACAGACCAAAGAAGGAATTTTGTTCTCGAAACATTAACTGTGTTTCTCTCTCCACAGACTCTGCCAGGCCTGCTGAGTTTCTCCATTTTTATACCATTTGTCTTGTAATTTACTCACTATACTTGCCAGTTACCTTTCTCGCAGTACAAGAACATCTAAATCCTTCAGCATGCCAATATCACGAGCCCTTTCACCTCTTCCATTCCACCCATCGAAGTGAATAAGTTCACATTTATGCACATTATTCTCCATTTGCCACCTCCTTGCCCGTTCACTCAACCTGTCAATCTCCTTTTACAGATTTTCTGCTCCTCAAATTCTCATGCCCCATCAGGAGGTTAGAACTGGGGTTCGGGTGTGCAGCGAGTTCAGTTGTGACCGAAAGGCAATGAGAAAATACACAGGAGCTGAAGCCTAGCTAGTGTGAGCGATACTGCTTGGAATCCCCTGTCCTAGAGGTGGCAGGCTTGAAGATATTGAATTGGATGGAGTGGCGGTGAGCACAAACCCCACTGCATCCTGCCTCCCTTAGCATTACATTCTGGGTGAGAAGGCCCATGGTCACCCTACCTGGCCTCCTGCCAATTCAAGACCTGGAGTGACCAATTAAGAACCATTGGTGGGATTGACCCAACTGCAAGAGATTTCCCTTCATCAAAAGCGCACACTGCCTCAATGAGGAACTGAACATTGTTCCCAATGCCCTGCTCCCTCTTTCCTCACGTCCTTCAACTGGGAAACCCCTCCTCACGCTCCCTCCAGCCGAACCCCCAAACCAGCCGCTTATGTGAGTGCCGTTCAAGTCCAGCAACTCTCCTGGATGGGACTCATACCTCAGAGTCTCGATTCCAAGCAAAGTCCCGTTAAGTGTCTCATCAGAGTCTGCTTGGTGTGCCTTCACTGGAAGAGGCAGCGGTGGGTGGGGGGGGGGGCTTGTCCTAGGTCAGCTCCCCAGTGGACAAGATGGCAGCCACCCACCCCACCCCCCCCCAAGACAATTCCAGTGCTGAGGCTAAAAAATGGAAGGATCCATTGGAGGAGCCACCTGAGTTAAATTGGCACAAAGATTAGGAAAACTGTGAAACGGAAACAGGAGAATTGGAGCCAATGCTCAATGGAGTTGGAGGGCTAGGGGGAGGGATGAAATTCAGGTTAATTATTTCAAGGAACAAAGGGATCTCAGGTCAGGAAGAGACCAGTGCAAAGAGACTGTATATTTAGGCAACGTAGAAATGTTCCTGATGTGTGCATGATCCTAATAAGGATATTTCTTGGCAAACCACTTGCACGTTTATGAGGTTTCAGTCAGGCAAATCATGTTAGTGTGCTTGCTGTGGGTTTCTGCACCCCAGAGACTTTGCTGGCACGAGATATATCAAAAAATCCAAACTAAGGCCTGCTGTGCTAATACCTACATGAATACCAGCCACTGAATTACTATTGCCAGGGGATTAGATAGAATATGTGCTCTTATTGAGAGCCTTCTATGGCACTACTGCTTTTTAAAATGTATTTTCAGCTGCTGTGTGTGAGCCTGCTCCTTGTGGTTCTGCTTAGCCAATCAGACCATTGACGGCCTGATTGAAACAAAGCCCAGACAACAGAGAAAGAAAATTCATTTTTTTTTGTTTTCTCTCATAGCCCAACTACAATACAGGGCCATATGTGGGAACCTCCCAATTTTGTAACAGATCAGAAAGGGGCCTTTGCATTGGCCATTTGATGCAGAGTCCACTCTGCAGGGGCTTTGGGAGTAAGGAGGCCAACGTACTATGCTCTGTCTAAAGAAAAACCTGAGGGAATGAAAGAAGCTCACCCAATGATGTGCTCTACTGGAGGGAAAAATATATTTTGCTAGTTTACGGATTGGACCAACATTTGTTACTCGTCATCAATAGCGTCCCTCCAGTGTGGGAGCAGGCCATTCAGTCCACACCCGTTTAGACCCACCCTCCTTATAAACCTGCATTTCCCATGGTTAAACCACCTAGCTTACACTTCTCTGGATACAATAGGGAAATCCAGCATGCCCAATCCCCAAATCATTGGACTGTGGGAGGAAACTGGAGCACCCAGAGGAAACCCATGTAAACACAGGGAGAATGGGCAATCTCCAGAGGCGCCCAAGGGCAGAATCAAACCTGGGTCCCTGACATTAAAGGGCAGCAGTGCTAACTGCTGAGCCACAGTGCCATCCTAATGTCATCATTGCTCAAGAGTGGTTTTCTACAGCACTTCAGGAGGATAGTGGGTAATTCACTGGCGTTACATACAGGATCAATTCTGGCAGGATTCCTTTCCCTCAAGGACATATTGAAATAGTTATGTTTTTCTTGTCCACTGCTGCTCCTGAGCTTTAAACAAAAATGTCAGAAAAAAGTTTCAACTCTGAACATCATAAATAGTGTGCCGCCCTCTTATTATGATTTAATTTCTCTTCAGGACAAATCACCCATCACTTCATTGAACCTGTCCAGAAAGCGGGTAAGCAAGTGTATTCTGAATATTTGATAATTATTTGTGATAAGCCGTAATCAAATCGTCGCATTGAATTCAAGACCATAACATCCTGAGTGACAGACTATGAAAATTATATCCAGGAAGTAATAGAGCAGAGAGTACTTCTCATAGCTGATCCAGTCCAAAAGTTCACATTTAACTTCTAAAATCAACAACCCAAGAAACTGTCCAATTACGAAAAAGATTGACAGAATTTCACGGTGCCCAGCTGTACAACACAAGCATCAGTAGTTCTTGGAGCAAAAAAAGATATCCTGGCACATGGGTATCTCGTTTCTCTCAGTCATGTGTTCAGCCTGTACTTTGGTAGCTTAGTGCCCGGGCAGATGACCTCATGTTCTGCCACCCCACAGTGAGGGAATGTCCATGCCCTGAATAATATTTAAAAGAAGCAGGAATTAAACGAAACAGTAACTCTTACTGTGTTTTTCACTGACCCATGAGGCAGGGAGGTAAACTGTGTTTGAAGTGCCAGGTGTGATCTGCTCTGGGGACACTGGCAGGTGGTACTGAATTGAATTGAATTTATTGGCATGTGTGCCAAGGCACAGTGAAAAGCTTTGTCTTGCGAGCAATACAGGCAGATCACATAATTAAATAGCATAGATTGTAAATAATAGGTAAACAGCCGCAAAAATAAAAACACAGGTACAGGCGAATGTTAAGAGTTTGTGAGTCCATTCAGTATTCTAACAATGGTAGGATAGAGACTGTTGTGAAACTGGCTGGTGCAAATGTTGAGCTTTCTGTACCTTTTCCCCGATGGTAGAGGTTGTAGAAAAACATTGCCAGGGTGGGATGGATCTCTAGGAATGCTGGCGGCCTTTCCTTGACAGCGGGCCTGGTAGATGGACTATACTAGGGTGGTACAGGTATCTCTAAGCAAGCTCAGGCAGGACAGAAGCCCTCCCATGGAGCAGAAGGTCAAAAGCTCACTTGATTTTGATTTTCAGTATGAGTGGGGCCTCTCAATCCTTTTGACCTTTTGGGTTTTAAGCAGGAGGTCTCGGAAAAGTTGTCGCGGGAAGCTTTCACAGTGACATCGCTTTCTGATCCTTTTCATGTCCGCTCTTCCTCAGGGAATGCTGGCCACATATTAAAATTGATAAGTTGAAACTTGGGAGAGATTTTCAGACACCAAACATTTTTTTCCGGTTTCAGAACCCATATATCACTATAATTACCGAGCCGCTGTTGAATCTGAGTGTCTCTAACTCTGTCTGTCTCAGAGGGTTATACCAGAGAACTGGCACGAGCTGCATGCTCCCGTATGTCGTGGGTATCTCAATGGAGGACGGTGGGCACAATGCACTGTGCCATTCTGTCCTTTGATTTCTGGTTCAATGTCCGTGCCACTGACTCAATGTCAGAGCAAATCTTGGAGCCGGACTGGTGTATAAAATCCAGACCCAGTCTCCACAGCACTTTCAGATAAGACATTAAACTTGAGACCCTGTCTACACTCTCAGCTCAATGTAAAGGGCCTCAGTGTCGAGGAGGAGCAGAGAAGTCCTCCTGAGACCCTTGTCCTGAAGTGAGTGTGGGCACACTGTGAAGGTGATACGGATTCAACAGTAACTTTCCAGACTTGTTAAAAAAAAGATAACACAGTCCGGACAATGGGGAGAGAAGGGGGAGTCAATGGGACTAAATTATCAGCTCATTCAAAGAGCTGGTATAAGCAGAATGGGTCTCCTGGCCTCCTGCTGTGCTGTGATCTGAGCTTAAAGAATAGTGCCTTGAAATTATTAGATAACAATGTTTTTCATTGCAGCAGTGGTTGTACCTTGGCTCAAAGAGTGGCTTGGTCCAGGTCTCCTTGTACCAGTGTGATCTGTATGGTAAGGGCTGTGCTGAATGCTGCTTGGCGAGGGACCCTTACTGCACGTGGAACGGAAGCTCTTGCAGCACCTACCTACCCAGCAGTCGCAGGTCAGTCAGTCGCTGCGGTAATTGCTTTGCCTGAGTAATGTTTTGTTGGCTTGTTACCATGCCAGCGTGCCAGCGTCGTCACACCACAACTGCCCAGATGTAAAAGAGACTGAAGCTTGACCTGTCTATCGTGTATAGGATATTTTCAAAAGTAATTACCACCACCACCCCCCGCCCCACCTCACTGTTTTTGCTCACCTTATCAAACTCACCCAGACACAAGGAATTTACAACTAGCTGCTAGCTAGAGTCATACAGCACCGAAACGGACCCTTTCGTCCAACCCACCCATACCAACCAGGTTTCCTAAACAGAACTAGTTCCATTCGCCAGCGTTTAACCCATTCCCTCTAAAGCTTTCCTATCCTGTCCAGATGCCTTTTAAATGTTGTAATTGTACCAGCCTCCACCACTTCCTCTGGCAACTTATTCCATACCTTGTGCGTGAAAAAGGCCCTTTAGATACTTTTTAACTTTTTCCTCTCCCACCTTAAGCCTATGCCCTCAAGATTTGGACTCACTTACCTTGGGGAAAAGACCTTTACTATTTTTATTTATGCCCCACATGATTTTATAGAGGTCTATAAAGTCACCCCTCAACCTCCTAAGCACCAGGGAAAAAAGTTCCACCCTATCAAGCCTCTCCTTATGACTTAAGTCCGCCATTTTCAGTAACATCCTTGTAAATCTTTTTTGCACCCTTGCAAGTTTAAGAACATCCTTCCTATAGCAGAGTGGCCAGAGCTGAACTCAGTCCTCTAAATGTGGCCTTACTAATGTCTGATACAGCCCATTGTATTTAGCCTCAGAATGTGCCCATGTGCACCATCTTCTCTCTCCATCCTAGAGAAGTTGACCAGGGGGAGGTCAGTTCAAATATAGTTTCACATTAGCATTTCAACATCACTTTGGTTCCAATCCATGCCTGACCACCTGAGAGCAAACACTGCAGTGTATTGCTGAGCATCACATAAGATCGAACACTCGTCAGTGGATTCCAAGCATTAGGGTTTGCATTAATCAATCAAGAGATATAGCAAATGAACTAAGCAGCACTTTGTGTGACAGCGTACATTCCTAGGTCTGACAGAACATAGACCCTCAGTTGTAGAATTTCTGGCTTCCAGTAATGTGCCTTAACCCAACTCTCAGCAATGGAATATTTGCATTTCGCATGGCGGCCATTCTCATTGGCGTGAATGCAAGCTGGACAGTCTAGAGATCCTGTACATATGGCACACAGCTATTTGGAACTCTGTAGAAACAGTTCCACAGCTACCACAGAGAGGTGCCTTTACGTAGAATGGTACAACATAGAAACAGACCAGGCTGGTTAAAGTTGGTCTTAATGCAGCACACTTTATCACCTTCCAGACCTTTTCATCTCACCCTTTCGGCATAACCTTCCATTCATTCTTTCCTCATGTAAATCATCTTAAATGCTTCAATGTTATTGCCTCACTACTCCACATCCAATCCTGCTCACTGAAAAATGAGGTTTGTTCCAAATTCCTTATTGGATTTAGCATTCCATCAGCTTTCGGTCATATTTGATCCCTGA
This sequence comes from Chiloscyllium punctatum, assembly GCF_047496795.1. Lineage (NCBI taxonomy): Eukaryota > Metazoa > Chordata > Chondrichthyes > Orectolobiformes > Hemiscylliidae > Chiloscyllium > Chiloscyllium punctatum. The sequence continues at coordinate 64,421,388 of NC_092750.1, read as the reverse complement.
AGTGAAAACAGTTTAACAAATCTATCGCCTCATTCCCCACCGACATGTCACTGACTCCCAAATTCACACCCGTCTTTCCCAGAACTCCGTGGTGGAATCTCTCCAATATAGTTTCTGCTGAAATGACTCTTGTCAAAGTCACAAAACACAACGTGGACGTGATAAAGGCAAACTAACCCTTCTGATGCTTCTTGACCTGTTTGCAGCCTCCAACACAATTGCTCAAACCATTCCCACCACTAGGACCATCTACTTCCACCTCTGTAACTTTGCCTGACTCTGTCCTTGCCTCAACATTTCTGCTGCTGGAACCATCATCCATGCCTCTTGTTACCCTCAGACTCGACCATTCAAATACACTCCCAAATGGTCCCTCACATTCTCCTCTGCAAAACTCTGACTTATACCAAATTTTGTTAACACATCACCTGTGTTCATTAACCTCCATTGACTCTCATTTAAACAATGCCTCAATTTTAAAAGTCTCATCCTCATTTTCAAAATTCTCCATGATTTTGCTCCTTCCTGTCTCTAATTTACTCCAGCCCTACAACCCTGCAGTATTCTAATTCTGGCCTCTTGAGCATCTCCAATTTAACCATTCCAACAGTACCTGCATTCTTCTGCTGGGAGGCAGTAGGCTCTGAAAAATCATGGCGAAATCTCTCCACCTCGTTACCTCCCCTCCTCTGCTTTAAATCGCCCTTAAAACCTTCCTCTTTGGTCTTTGTTATGCCAGTCCATGCCAAATGTAATCCCAAACTAAAATAGTCCCACCTGTCCGCTCCTGGCCCATATTCCTCCAAACTTGCCCTGTTCATGTACTTATCTTTGTGTCTTTTAAACATTGTAACTGTTCCCTCATCCACCACTTCCTCAGGAAGTTCATTCCACACGCGAATCACCCTCCGTGTAAAGATTTGCCACCTTTTTTTTAAAATTTCTCTCCTCTGACCATAAAAATACACCTCCATGGCTTGAAATCTCCCATCCTAGGAAAAGATACCTATCATTAATCCTATTTTAGATTAGATTAGATTAGATTAGATTAGATTACTTACAGTGTGGAAACAGGCCCTTCGGCCTAACAAGTCCACACCGACCCGCCGTAGCGCAACCCACCCATACCCCTACATCTACCCCTTACCTAACACTACGGGCAATTTAGCATGGCCAATTCACCTGACCTGCACATCTTTGGATTGTGGGAGGAAACCGGAGCACCCGGAGGAAACCCACGCAGACATGGGGAGAATGTGCAAACTCCACACAGAGAGTCGCCTGAGGCAGGAATTGAACCCGGGTCTCTGGCGCTGCGAGGCAGCAGTGCTAACCACCGTGCCGCCCACTATTTGTACCCCTCATGATTTTACAAACCTCTATAAGGTCACCTCTCAACCTTCTATGCTCCAGTGAAAGAAGTCTCCGCTTATTCAGCCTATCATTATAACTCAAAGCTTCCAGCAAATTCCTGGTAAATCTCTTCTGAACCCTAGAAGACATTAAAATGGCACACCTTTTCTGAAACATCATAATGAGAGACTTTGCGAATTTTACACAAGGAGTGTCGTTGAACTGGTGTTGAATATTCTTGATTCTGTCACCAGACTTCGAACACTGATACTACCCAAAATGTGCATCACCAGGATTACGTGAATACATTAAACGTTTTGTACCTCATTATTGGCTTTGAATGATGACAGTGCAGAGCAATCATTAGCATAGGTATCCCTTATTTTGTTGCTATCTTGTTAGGTGCTCCAATAGTATGCCCTGAAGAAAATAGGGATCAAAATCCTTCGATAATACATGCACAGTTTTCATATTTCCTATGAAATTTCATATTGAGTATTTCATATTTAAAGCACATAAACTCCTCAATTAAATTCCGGGCTGTCACACATTTCCAGTATCCAATTCTCTATAAATAATCCATACCAACCCTTCAATTAAATCCCTGCTTGTAGTTCACTGGTGGCCATTCATTAAAATAATAAGAATATATATATATTGTAAACACCTCAAAGTTTTGGATTAGTTTCCAGTTTATAAATCTCCTGGGGATCCATTTAATATATAAGCATTCAACACACCCTCCCCTCATTAAATGCAATTATTACTCTCTAATTTCACCACATAAACAGACTATCTGTGAGGTAACTATTATGGATTGGGCAGCTTTCAAAAGCCTTCCCAAGGCAACAGATTTGGCCACTGACACAAGTCATCTGAACACATGACTGTTGGATACAGTTCAAATAAACCACAGGATAAAAGAGAGTGCTTTAGACTGCGATTTCAATGGATTGCTGTTGAACCTGACCCCTTGCTGCTATGTTTGCTTGCAGAAGACACACTCGACAGGTCACTCTGAATGGAGATCCTTTGACTCAGTGCTTCAACCAGGGAGGTAAGTATCACAAATGAACGAAGAGGTCACCCATTCCTGAATGTAATCTTTGAAACTCCCCTGCATTTAAGAAAAAGCCTTGTTAAACTGTTTGACTTTAAATTAGATTTGTGGAAAAGGCCTTTTTTTTAGCAAACAATGAAGTAATTTTCCAGTGTTGCAGCTTTCAAATACAGAAGGCAAAAAGAGATGAAAACAATCCTTCCAATTGACACAATCAGCTGGACAGAAGTGAAAGAGGAGGCCTGTTTTATTTGGATATCTAGAAGAGGCATTACAGCAACTCTTCAAGGCCTCTTTGACGTACCTCCCAAGTCCATGACCTCCATCACCTCGAAGGACAAGGGCTCTTGGGAACACCACCACCTACATGTTCACCTCCAAGCCACACACCATCCTGACTTAGGAATATATCACTGTTCCTTCAGGGTCGTTGGATCAAAATCCTGGAACTCCCTCCCTGACAGCACTCTGCATGTACCTACATCCCCAAAGGTTGTGGCGGTTCGGGAAGGTAGCTCACTGGCACCAGAAAAGTTAAGGAGTAATGCAAAGAATTTTCAAACCACAGTAAAAGGTTAAGTGTTAACCTGAAATAGAAAGAGGTGTTAGAGAGAACAACCAGAGCAATTCGTGAGAGGGCATTTAGTAAAAGCTTACAAAACGTTCTAATTTATTTTACTAATGTAATACGAGGGAACAATTGTACAGTAAAACAGCACAGACTTCATCTATTTCGAAATTAAAAGACACTGTCCACTTGGAAAGTTGTTTGAATGTGAAGCAGAATAAGTAGAGATCAGGATTTGTTTCTGATCAAGGATGTAAGAAACTTTTTGTGTACACCAAGCTCCAATCTATATAACCTCATGAGCCAACAGTGTGTGAAGTTAAAGGCACTGGCAAAAGATGAAAGGGAACAAGATATCACAAACTAGCTATTTGCAATCTTATCAAAGAACCGGCTTTTAAACCCTTCCACATATTACCCTAACACTGACCCTCATTTACTCAAAGCTTGCTTGGGAGTTGAGCACCTAACATGGTGATCAATATTTAAATGAGGTCTTACAAATTTTTCGTCATCGCTGTTCAGGTTGCCCTTCGCGATGTGAGTGTTGTGGAACTATTCAGTCTTGGAAGTCAGCATATCAATGCCACTCTCGCCAGCAGCCACTGCACAATGGTCAGGATTGAGAACATTAATGGATGTGCTCCTTCCTTGCTCAGTGATACAGTTTTAAATCTCAAGCACTGAGTGAGCTGAATGAGAATGGGCACACATGGCTTGCTCGATGGCATTGGAGGGGTGCGGGGGTGGGGAAGACAGCTTGGTGGTCACTGAGGAATGAGGCTTTAAAATCAAATCAAAGTGAGATGCAATAAAGAGGTTGGCGCAGTGACGAATGTGGAACCTGATCGGTGCCTGAAGGGTCAGGCTGCCTTCAAATGTCGTCCAGGACCTTCTCTCTTCACAAGCCACAAATTCACCCACAAAAGGCTTAATCATGGCTTGGGTTTCAGAGAAATAATGATCAGAGGGTTTGTAAGATTAGTAGGCTGCCTTGCTAGAAAAATACTGGCAGCTGGCTGGCTCTGTGTAATCCTGTACGGGTGTGAACGTGTACAGCAAAGAGGAATGGGACATCAAAGTTCACTTTTGTCTTCCTCTGTCAGCACCAATCACTTCAGGGTCAGGCACAGGACATGCTGAACGGTGGGTAAAATGCTTTGGATTGGTGTCATCGTACTCTCTCAGATTTGACACCATGTGAGTTGGAGCAGGCTAATGATGATTTCACTGCCCTTTTAACATCGCGCCAGGTCTGGTACAGATGCTAATCATCTGAGTATGCACAATCTTACATGAGCTTTGCAGGGTCACTAGACTCAAACCTTGGGGTTAGAGGTGACAAGCCACCCTGGATTTGGATTTTTTGGCCACTAGTTTGTAACCATATTCAACAATAACATTGCAATTAATCTGCCAGCAATCATGCTGATCGTGACGTTAGCTGCCTTCTCTCAATTCCTTGCATTTAACTAAACAAAGTAACATTCTTGTTATAATAGGACAATCCTCTCTCCTACAAAGCAAGCATTAGAGGTTCAAACTTTCGAGTTACTGAAATATAGGCTGCAAACAGGTCAAGAAGGATGAGGAGGGTTAGTTTGTATTTTGTGACTTTGACAAGAGCCATTTCAGCCGACATTTTATTGGAGAAATTCCGCCATGGAGTTCTGGGAAAGACTGGCATGTATTTGGGAGCCAGCGACATGTCGGTGGAGGGGGTTTGATCTACGGGTGGATAAGAGGAGGGAAGTGACCGAGTTAGTCGATCTGATGGCCTCAATCTTGGAACCACAGAAATCCATGAGCTCCTTGCACCTTGTTAATGGAGGAGTCAGTCCTGAGGAGTTTCAGGAAATGACTAGCGGTACAGAAAACTAACCAGAAATTATCTTACCATTGCAGAATCATTCTGCAGTGAATCAGGAGACCAGTTGTCCACCATATGCATCTGTGTCTGAATTAATTGAACTTATGAGATGAGCAGGAGAATTGCCAGGATGTGTGTGTATGAGAGAAAGAGTAGTCCATTAATGGGAACCAGGAGCTTGCAGGTGGAAATGAGGTGTAGCTAAGCAAATTGATAACTGAAGAAATGTTGTGACAGGACTGAAATAAGCAATTTTTTTAGTATAGGTTGTGGAGTAAAGAGGGGTAAATGCGATACAAATCATTTATTTTCCACACAAATTGGACAGCAAGTTAGATGGACTGAAAGACCCTCTCCTGACTGTCACTGGGTTCAGATAATGGTAATGGTACATTGGAGTGTTGTCGTAAAGTGTTTCAATTTATCCAACGAGTCTTGGATTTAAGAACTAACTGGATTTTCGATTTGGTAATATAACTTTTAGTGAGTTTGCGTTCATTCGGCAGTTTTCTGAATTTGATGTTGAACTCATGGCCCCACCCTGACATACTCAGTCATGAATAGCCAATGATACTTGGTGTGAGCTGCAAATGTACTGGAAATCCCTCACTCCAGTTGGAGAGAGCTGCTTTGGACTGTACTCCGTGAAGCTTTGAATTCCATTCCCACACTGCAATATCTGTCGTAAGCAGATGGACAGCTGCTAAGGAGTTTGAGGTAAATTTAAAGTGAAGGTTACTTGTCAGCTCCCTTTCGGTATAGCCATTCATCTCAATATAATTGCTGCAATGTCTAGACATTTGACTAAAAAATATCTTCAGTAATTAGCAGTGGCCACAGATGGTAGAATCATTTTGGCCTTTTCCCCATCAGGTACAAATTTGGAAAATATGAGTAGTTTTATTTTCACTTCACTGCTCCAGAAAGGTTACTCCCATAACCTCTCACATTGAAGAGTAACCATTGAGGCTGGGTTAACTGTGGCATGAAGGTGTGGTAATACAGTCGGTGCACCTAAATTTGACCCTGTCACTAATCAACCTCCCCCTTCTACATGTTCGCTGTAGGGGCCATGCACACCTGGACTGAGGAGAAGGCGATGTTTGTTGTTGAGGGGAACAGTACATACCTGGAATGTATACCCAAATCACGGCTTGCCACTGTCAGCTGGTTGGTGGAGACGGACGACCTGAATGGGCTGTTGCAGGAGGTAAGGGCTTACTTTACGGGGTGGGTATTATAATAAACCATGCTATGGACCAAATAAGCACACACTAGGACGTTGCCAGTAAAGCTGGAATGGTGTCAAAGTACAATATTCCTTTTCATGGGTATCATGTCCTTTCCCCACCCTTCTCCCACCTGCTTCAACTCCCAGTAAGACTTTTCCACCTGAAGAACAGCGAGAATGCCACAGAGTTGTGTTGGGGGTGAACAGGAGGTCGGTGTGGGTTGGAATCTGGCTGAGAGTTTTCACTGATGTTGGCAACCTAAGATCTGGGACAGTGAGGTTTAGAGGACCAGGTTTTTCCCATGGTTTGACTCCTGCCACCAACCTTTTCCCTTCAGGTGATGCCATCACAGAATTGTTATGACATTAAAACTGCACCAGTTCTATTCCCTAGTCATAGAGTCAAACAGCACGGAAACAGACTCTTTGGTCCAAACAGTCCACACTGACCATAATCCCAAACTAAACTCACCCAACCTGCCTGTGCTGCGCCCGTATCCCCCCCAAACATTTCTTATTCGTGTACTTATCCAATGTCTTTTAAAAGTTGTAAATGTGCCTGCATCCACTACCTCCTCTGGAAGCTACTTCCAAACATGAATGACTCTGTGTAAAAAAAAAAAGTTGCCCCTCATGTCTTTTTTCAATCTTTCTCCTCTCACCTTAAAAATGTGCCCCTTAGACTTGAAATCCCCTACCATCTGGAAAAGACACCTGCCATTCACCTTATCTATACCCCTCATGATTTTATAATACTCTATAAGGTTATCCCTCAAGCCCCTATTCTCTGGTGAAAAAAGTCCCAAACTATTCAGCCTCTCAATCTGAAATCAAACCCTCCATTCCTGGCAACATCCTGGTAATTTGTTTCTGAAATCTGTCCTGCTAAATAATATCCTCCTTCTAACAGAACTGTGCACAGTACTCCAGAAGAGGCCTCACCAATGTCCTATATAACCTCAACTTGACATCCCAACTCCAGGGTCTGAGCAATGAAGGCAGACTTGCAAAACGCCTTCTTAGCCAAACTGTCGACATGTGACACAAACTTCAAAGAATAATGTACCTGAACCCCGAGGTCTCTCTGTTCTAGAACACTACCCTTGTTTGTTTCACCAAAATGCATTTATTCAAATTAAACTCCGTCTGCCACTCTACAGCCTATTGGTCCACTTGATCCAGATCTCTCTCATGTCTTTTACTAATACCCTTGCACACCATTTTGATCCAGATAATCATCCAGTGCTCTCCTGAATGCCTCAGTTGAACCTGCCTCCATTCCACTTCCAGACACTGCATTTCATACCCGAACTACTCACTACGTGAAAACAGTTTTTTTTTCCTCACGTCATTCGTTTACACATCATTTCAAATTTATAAAATCATGAGGGGCAAAGATAAGGTGAACAGCCAAGGTCCTTTTTCCAAGGATAGGGGAGTCCAAAACTAGAGGGCACAGGTTTAAAGTGAGAGGGCAAAGATTTGAAAAGGATCTGAGAGGCAACCTTGTCAAACAGAGGGTGGTGCATGTATAGAATGAGCTACTGAAAAAGAGTGGTGGAGCTAGGTACATTTAAAACATTTAGTAGACATTTGGTCAAGTAAATGAAGAGGAAAGGTTTACGGGGCAAATAGGATTAGTTATGTTTGGGTTACCTGGTCGGCATGAATGGGTTGGACCAAAGGGTCTTTTCCTGTGCCACATGAGTCTATAAATCTATGCCCTCTCTTGTTCTTGCTTGTTTTATGAGTGGGAACAGCCACACCCTATATCCAGCCCACTCAGGATTTTGAAAACCCCGATCAAATCTCCTCTGGGCCTTCCTGTCTCCAGTGAAAGCAGTCCCAACTTCTTACAGCCTCAGTCCTGTGGCATAACCACACCCGTTGAGAGAGATGACACTGGCTCTCTGAATTACTGCCAGTGCTGACCCATTTCAGAGGAATGGCAATGACGTTGTCTGCAGAGGAACGAGACGACCTGCTCTGCTGAGGAGCCCCTTATTTCTCCTTCACTGCTCAGAGACCACAAAGCACATCACTGCTTGGTTACTGAAATTAGCCCTCGCCCCCAGTACCACGCACACACCCATGCTCGTCCCACCCACACAGAGTCCAAGCCGAGAAAACCTTAACTGTCAAACTCGACAGAGTGAGGCCTAGGTGATTTTGCCCTGGGCCTGACCTGCATGTCAGCAGATAGGAGAGGCAAACTAGGCATCAGGAAGCAGCCAGCTGACACTATGCCAGTACTTAGTAAGTCACAGTGAAGGCATATCAGGAGGTTCCTGTGGGTAAGAATGGAGAGGCATGTCTTGGCAGGAGCTTGTATCAGCAATCCTCCTCTTAGACCCACGAGGACATTTAAAATAAAATCTCTATGGTCCTCGACCCAAGGGAACGGTTACGGTGCTTCCCCCTTCAGGCCAGAGTTAATATTTCAGCCCTATTCTGAATTTTCATTGGAGCCTGATCTGCCTATTTAAAGACAGACTCCACCTCCTGGATGGCAGAAAACATTGACTGTGGCAGGTTCCGAATGCACATTGGTGACTAAATCAGCTGTTGGATTAACTGCTTTCCGACTCGGTTTGTACCAGGTTATTAGGCTTAGAACTACCCTTTCCAAATAGCCCCGAATGCCCCTAGCATTCCACTCAAACTCAAATTTCCAAATTTTCCCACTCCTGGGCCTGCTTTTACTACTTACATATGGTCTCCTCTTTCCCCCCCCCCCCCCCCCCCCCCCCCCCCCCAACCCCCCCCATCACCCAAACTCCAGGAGCTCAGGTCTATCCCTTTCCCCACAGTGATATGTTCAGACCCTGCCCTGAAGTGTGACTGCGCACACAAGCGTGAATGCACACATGCAAACAAAGGCCTGTCTTTAGTTCATTGCATCTACAATAATAGCTGGGTGATGACCACAAAAGAATAACGCAGACACTGAATTTCCTATGCTTTGTCAGTGACAAGGATTGCCACTCTATTCTGTAACAAAGATAAGGTGGCAGATGTTTAGGAAAAAGGTTGCCTGTTGGCATGACACAAGAACAGGGAGATTTGGTAGTCCCACAGTTTGTTTATCACCTCCTGCCCCCACCCCACAGTATGGTTGGTATGTAGCTTGGGTGCATTTCTCAATGAAATGAAACTGGAAGAATTCAATGTAATGTTTACCCATAGGTTACCTTTGGAGACCAGATCATTTCAATAGAGCAAGGGTTGTTGATTCGCCAGACAGATCGCCGGGACGCTGGTACCTACCATTGCCAAATTGAGGACCATGGTTTTCGCTGGACCCTGCTGAAGCTGCGACTGCATGTGATCCCCGCTGAGCAGATGGTGAACCTGCACGAAAGCCTTGAGCAATTAGCTGGCCCTGTGAAGGACCGTTCCCTTCTGGGCCCTGGCCATAGCCCTCAGCCTTGGTACAAGAACATCATGACCCTCATCAACTATCCGTCCAAGATGGACTTCTACTGCGAGCAGGTCTGGCAGAAAGACTACAAGAAGAAAAGGAACAAGCTGCGTCTGAGCAAGAATCACCGTAGCGTGGAGCCCAGCCAGAGAAACAAGTCGCCAATGAGGGGCAGACGGAACAAAAACAAACCACGTGCCAAATTTCTGCGGTCACCCCGCAGTACCTAGCACTACCCAGATTCACCACAGCAGAGACACTCATCCAAAGTATAGCAACAGAAGGCTCCTGAAACTCTAGATCTTTCCAAAACCTTTTGAACTCCAGTAAATGATAGGCTTCACATGCAATACAATCTTTGAACTGACAGAACAGTTGCCTTGTTTTGGCTGAGGGTGGCTGTGTAGCTGTCCAACTCACCTCTCTTCCCCTCTTGTGGAGGGATTTCCTGTTAGTCTGTAGCTGACGCAGAGGGAGTTGAGGAGAGTATCGTGGCTTTTGGCTGAGTGTATTTCCAATCATGATAGGTTTATGTAGGGTCTTGACTTGAGCTGGTAGGCTGCTTATGAGCCTAAGGATCGAAAAAGTTAATTATCAGTGAAGAGGATCACATACCATTTTTACAGCATTGGTGAGAAGCAATGGCAGTGAGCCTCAACCAGAGTACCAGGCATTTAGCTGCCATTATATTAGATAAGTGGCTGTTCAAATGTACAAATAGAAAACATCATAATCGCTTCAACCACTATTTAGAAAATCCCTACAAGATAACAAATTTCTACAAACTGTAGACTATTTCAGTAAATCAAAAGATTGAAAAATTCAATATGGGCATTCATGTTTCCCAATGACTCATGGGATTGCCACACCAAAGTTCCCAGAGGGGTGGGTAATTGTGGTCATGTTGTTGGACCAGTAATCCCGAGGCCAAAGCTAATGATTTGAGGATGTAAGTTCAGATCCCAACACCTGGTAGGATTTAAATTCAATTTATAAAATCTGGAATTGAAAGCTAGTCTCAATAATGCTGACCATGAAACTATCTGTGATTGTGTAAAAACTTCACAACTGCTAAAAAGTCCAAATATGCGCAGATTAGGTGGATTGGCAATGCAAAATTATCCATAGTGTCCAGGGATGTTCAGGCTAGGTGGATTAGCCATGGGAAATGTGAGGTTACAGGGATAGGATAGAAGAGTAGGTCTGGGTGGAATGCTGTTTGGAGGGTGAGTGTGTACTTGATGGGCCAAATGGCCTGCTTCCACACTGTAGGGATTTTATGGTTCCAAAACTTAACTGTTTCACTATAGCCCTGTATCTGGAAGAAAATTCACTATCCTTCCCCAGTCTGGCCGACATGTGACTCCAGAATAACAGTGATGTAATTGACTCTGAACCACCCTCTGAATGACCCAGCAAGGTCAATTGGGGTGTGGAGCAAATACTCCCTTACCAGAGCCTTGTACATCCTGGGATAGAATATAGAGATACACACATTGAATCTTTGGACTTCATAAAGTGAGCAGACCTCAAAAATGGTGAAGTTGGGAAACATTATTACAGTTGATGGCTACCATGCTGGCAGGGACAAGTTAGGTTAACCGAGTTTGCAATAATTTCCCAGTAAGCCCAGGTCATAATGTATTCAGTAACATCAAGGCTCAGCTATTCCCCACCAGTTTCATCGTCAATTCTCACAGTGAAGGCTTGTCACTCAGGCAATAGAATTGCTAGACTTCGCAGGAAATCTCAGACAAAGAGGCAACACCTCCAGAGGCTGCTAGCTCATTCGAGGTACCTCCTATGACACCCGGATGGCCGTCCAAAGTCTGAGATGCCCAGCTCCAATGAAGGGGCTGGGATGAAAAGACACAATTAATCACACCCGTAATAACTTCCACTGAGGAATCTTTTCCCTCCATCCGGATGACCATAATTGAGGCCTGTTCACCTGACGACTGCACTGTAGATGACCATTGTTCCCTCCATGCTCAGGCATGCTTCTGCCCCGCCTGCCTGCCTGCTTCAACCAATGCCAATGTCTCCCATTGGATCTAGGGATGGATCTACTAGTGGACCCACAGCATTGGGGGCCAACCCATTGACCTCGATATGATGGTGAGGGCAAAGGTAGCCCATTAGTAACCTGGCACCCCAAATGCTGCTCCAAAGGGAAAACTGACAATGTTGGCAGGGCTCAGTTTTCACATTGGGCTCCTGATGCCCACTAGGAAATCTAGCCTGTGATTTCTGCAAATTGAGATAAAAACTTGCATCCTGCGACTGATCCTTGAGCTCACTTGGAACGCATTCATTTCCAAGTTAAATATTACAAATGACCTTCCCCTTCTTTAATTCTGTTTATTGAACCTCTTTAAATTATTGTTTAGATAAACTCTTCAGAGCTTCAGAATTAAACCGGTGTCAGTCAGTTTGGATTGTTTACAGGGTAGGGCTTCATTCATGGTGGAAGATTTTTCTCCTAGTCACTGTTATTGGAGAATTTCTGATTATCACATAATCTCTGCTTTTCTCCCTATTACTGTCTGTACCATTTTTGCTTAGTTTTCTGTTTTAGCTGTGCGTAATGATTATAACAAGACCAGTTAGGTGGAGCTCATAGGATATGAGTTCCCTGATTGGGGCTGTTAACCAGGCCCAATCAGGGGGCCCTGGCTGACAGATATAAACAAGAGTGTCAGGGGTTCTGTTCACTCTGAGAGCTGGCTCTGTGCTAGCTGGGTTCAGTGTCAAGCACTGTTCACTTGTAAATAAAGGGTGACTTGGTGCTGGGAGACTGGTCTCTGTGGAGTTATTTCACAATGCAAGATTTTAAAATGCTATAATTGAATATTAGACTATGCGGCAGACAAGGTATTCTCGGTAGGTGCCCCTCTGTATCCAGAATGGCTGACTTTTGACTTTCTCACTCTTCCTGCCTGCGAAGGCAGTATTTAAACAAGTTACAGGTTGATAATTGACCTGCTTTGGACACATTACGAATGACCCTTATGTGGCCAACTAGCCCTGCAGGGGACTAAAATCCAAAGCTTCTGGCTTGGTGTCAGGGCCTCTATCCACTCCACCACAAGACTTTCTCCATTTACTGATCCCTGATCTCAACAATTTAAAATAATTTTCTAGTTGTTCGCATCAAAACAAGTTGATTTCTACCTTGATTGTATTGCAACAAAATAATGACAAAGGCTGCTCAAACAGGCAGCAAAAATGTCACCACTTGTTTCCAGATTACAATCGCCACGTTGTCTCAGTGGGTCAGAATATTGGGCAAAAGTGAGGACTGCAGATGCTGGAAACCAGAGTTTAGATCAAGGTGGTGCTGGAAAAGCACAGCAGGTCAGGCAGCATCCAAGAAGCAGGAAAATCGACATTTCAGACAAAAGCCCTTCATCAGGAATAGAGGCAGGAAGCCTCCAGGGTGGAGAGGTAAATGGGTCGGGTGGGGCTGGGGAGAAGGAAGCAAAGAGTACAATAGGTAAATGGGGGTGGGGATAGAGATGATAGGTCAGAGGGGAGAGTGTAGCAGATAGGTGGGAAGGGAGATTTGCAGGTCATGAGGACAGTGCTGAGCTGTAAGATTGGAACTGGGGTAAGATGGGGGGAGGGGAAATGAGGAAACTGATGAAGTCCACATTGGTGCCCTGGGTTGAAGTGTTCAGAGGCAGAAGATGAGGTGTTCTTCCTCCAGGCATTGGATGGTGAGAGAGCGGTGGTGGAGGTGGCCCAGGACCTCCATGTCCTCGGCAGAGTGGGAGGGGGAGTTGAAATGTTGGGCCAGGGGGCGGTGTGGTTGATTGGTGCGGGTGTCCCGGAGATGTTCCCTGAAGCACTCTGCGAGGAGGCATCCAGTCTCCCCAACGTAGAGGAGACCCCATCGGGAGCAACAGATACAATGAATGACATTGGTGAATGTGGAAGGCTCCACTGGGGCCTTGGATGGAGGTGTGGGCGCAGGTTTTGCAATTCCTGCAGTGGCAGAGGACGGTGCCAGGATGGGAGGGTGGGTTGTTGGGGGGGCGCCCTTCAAATCTGAACCTGGATGTAAATCTAGCCCCAACTTGATGCAGTAATGGCGGCTAGCTTGTGATAACTTTATTATTTCCAGATAGCCCTAACCCAGTAACTAACACGTAATAAGGAGACAGTGCAAGAGTGCTTTTAATGTACTGCACAAATCACCAACTTAGTAATCTCACTCAAGATGCCTGGCTGGAAAATAGAAACTTTATGGCTAAAATTTCTGCTTAAGTCAGATTTACTTCACATGTTGACCCTGTTTTAATTGTTATTGATTGGTGTTCTTAAAAATAAATCACAGGACTGTCACTTATTATGCTGATGCCACTTATCATTGTCAAAAAAGTATAAAAAGTGCAAATCTTCTGACACTTGTGCAAGTCCTCCCAACATCTCAACACAGGCAATCTGCTCCCAATCAATATTTTTTTTCAAATTGGAGATGTAAGAGGTACAGTATGGTCAATAAGCGTGTTACCTCCAAATCCAATATGTTTTGGGACATTTTTCTGTGTTAAAAGTGCTGTACAAATACAAGTTGATATTGTGTCCTCAGTAGGAAAGTGAAACAGTCAGACTGGTCAGTAATTTCACCACATGGATCACGTTTTCTTGTGTATGTGTGTATTTTCTCCATTAACTGTGGGAATTGATAGCATATTACCAGCCAATGCCCTAACATTATTAACAACTGGCAATGTGACTAGAAAGAAAGATTTCTGCAAAGTACAAACCATTTTGAATAAGAGTATCCATGGACTGAGTGGTATACTGGCAGCATCATTTAAAAACACTGTTTTCTTTAGCCCAGCATTTGAATTGCAATCTCTTGAGTTAATGACTTGGGTATGGACAAGTATCTATTATCTGTCCCTGTGAATTGAAAACGCATGCCAGATCAGTACAATCAATGGTTGTAAAGAGGGACACGGTCACATATAAGGAACTGGGATGGGGAAAGGGGTCTTCAAGAAATTAAAGGTTTTGAATAGCATACTGAACACATCAAAACAAATTGGTGAGAACTAGTAACATCCTCTCTTCATGGTGTAACCTACAACGGTAAAGATGGTGTATGAGATTAATTGGAGGATGAGTTAAACATAACTACAAGTTGTCATAAGTAGACAACACGCAGTTTCCCAAACTGAGGTGGGAGTTGAGACAATATATTCAGGAAGGGTGGCTTGGCTTGAAGCACAGTGGATTTGTTTCTTTATTCATTCCAAGAATATGGGCACCGCTGTCAATTCCCAACAGTTATTGCCCATCCCTAATTGAGGAGGTGTTGACAAGTTGTCTTCTTGAATCACAAAATGCTGATAGGGAAAGAGCTCTAGGATTTGGACCCAGCCATAAAGAAGGAACAGCATTATACATATAAGTGAGGATGATGTTTGGCTTGAAAGGGAATTTAGAGGTGATGGTGTCCCCAGTGTACTAGCTGCCCTTGTCTTTCTAGGTAATTCAGGTCATGGGTTTAGGAGCTATTGCCAAAGAAGCCTTAGTATTTCATTAGCATTTATTTCTCACTAACTTTCAATCTTTTTCTGATAATACAGCGTTTCTATATCAGGTTACAATTACTGAGGATTTCCAACTTAGTTGAATTTTTTGAAAACTTTATGCAGACCCTGGGCTTTATAGTTTTTAAATTCATGGTATAGTACACCTGATAGTTGTAATCAGGCTCCAGAAACATTATCATACAGTTCAGAAGGTTAAATTGGGTTGTAGGTCAGAGGCCATATAACCTATGCAGTGAGTAGCTTCAGCTTATTTTATGACCTCATTTACAAAGTGTAAATGTAAAGCTATTTAAGTCAGTTGTTACCTGGGCAATATTTATGTAGGATAGTGTGAAAAGCATTCACATTGTCGACATAATGGGAAGAGGTTCTGAAGGTATTAAATGCTTTCAATTGTATTATTTAATTTGATTTGTGTGTTTTTTTTCTGTACATTTGTTTTTTTTTCTTATTGAGGTGTGTATATATTCAGTTTGTGTGTTGACCGTGTGACCTGTGTTATTAATAATGGCAATGTCTCTTGCATCTCAGCTTTGAAATAAAATTGAATCTTCTGACTGATTTTCTCTTTGGGTGTTTTCTTTTACTCAGCGCATTCAGTACATGGCAACCGATGCATTTATTTGCTTTTCGTTGTCTCCCTTTGCTCAGTACCAACCCCCTTTCCCCCCCCACAGTGATCCGAAAAGGGATCAGAAGCTCAGCACAGTGGAGTTAGGGAGGAAGGAGCCCCAATATTTACAGGGAGGCAGGTTGCAAGGGGTTGTGATGTGGAGACTGGAAGGAACAGGTATAAAACAGACTCTGGCCACTAACCTTGCTTTGCTTCTCCAAGCTCCACCCAGCGAGTGTGAGCCCAGTAAGCTGACAGCGAGATGGCTGGGGGTAAAGCACCACTCTGAGATTGGGGAGGATTGAGTAGGGAATGTAAGATTGTGGGACTGGCGGGAGCATCAATGTTGGTGGGCTAGTGACATGGGAGGAGGGTGTTCCCGCAGGCCAAGATGAAGACAATCACTGTGGGCTGGTGGGGAGCTTGGCTGTGGAGTTAAAGGAAAAGCAAACATCGAAAGTACAGGTGGAACGGCATAGTGAAATTGATGGTGAAGATTGTGTGGGTTGGAGCATTCCAGAGGGGAGATTGGAGGGAGTCTCCAGTGGATGCAGTGGCGGGGCAGACACAAGATTGCAGGGCTGATTACGGAAGGGTAACAATCACCAAGTAGGTTAGGAAGGTAGCTTGGTGGGTCTGGCCCAGGAGAGGGATACAATGGAGAATCAGAAGTGGTTGGTTAGTCTAGACGCCTTCACTCATCCTGGTAGTAACTTCTTGAAAAACAAAAATAACGACAGGTTTCAACAGCAAGTTGCCTCCTGTCTGTATTAAAAAGACCCGACGTATTTAACAACTGGTTTTATTCCCTCATGAACATTTCATTAGAACAACCTTAGATTTCTATTCTTATTTTAATTATTATATTTTTTAAAAATCACAAAGGTTTGTGCTAACCATTTAAAAGGAAAAGTATGTTTGGTAAAGGTCGTCTCCGATAGAGGTATTTAAGATTATTGCTATTGATCACCCATGGCCTCCGAGATGAATCTTGTTTTAAATTGTGATTTGGTCTTTGCATCTTTGTTTTTCTGACTTTATATGCTAGTCTAAGGGCCTTGTTTAACATCTCTCCCAATTATTTTTCTGATTGAAGGCATTAAGAGAAGTAAAATGGGCTACTGACTAGCTATTATTTATTTTTACATAATTACACAATCGATAAATGGACATGATGGGTGAAGGGCTCTTTTTTCCTTGCTGTAAAGACTACATGACTCCATATCTACAATCTTACACCTTGGGTAAAAACAATTGAATCTCTGTATTTTTCCATTTCTTCCTCATTCATTTTTTTAAACTCCATCTTTTGATCCCATCTTTCCTTTCTCTATCTTATATGATTTTTATCTCAATATATGCCTCTCACATTTTGGCCACCTTTCTCTTGACAGAACAAGTCGATCTTTATTTTTAATTCATTTGTGGGATATGAGCATCGTTGTTTAGGTCAGCTTTATTGCCTATCCCAGTTGCCATGGAGAAAGTGGTCGTGAGCTGCACATTGGCACAGTGGTTAGCACTGCTGCCTCACAGCGCCAGAGACCCGGGTTCATTTCCCGCCTCAGGTGACTGACTGTGTGGAGTTTGCACGTTCTCCCCATGTTTGCGTGGGTTTCCTCCGTGTACACCGGTTTCCTCCCACGGTCCAAAAATGTGCAGGTTAGGTGAATTGGCCGTGCTAAGTTGCCCTTAGTGTTAGGTGTAGGGGAATGCGTCTGGGTGGGTTGCACTTCGGAGGGTCGGTGTGGACTTGTTGGGCCGAAGGGCCTGTTTCCACACTGTAAGTAATCTAATCAAGCTGCGTCTTTGTATCATTTTATCAATTTGGTGTAGGTATCACAATGCTATTAGGAAGGGGCTTCCAGTGAGTGTACCCAGTGACAGTGAAGGAATAGTGATATCGTTCTAAGTCAGGATAGCGTGTGTGGTTTGAAGGGAAACTCCAGTTCCCAATCCCTCTGCTGCTCTTGGCCTTCTAGTCAAATTTGCAGGTTTGGCAAGTGCTGACAAAGGAGCCTTGTTAGGTCACTGCACTGCATTTTGTAGGTAGTACACGTTGCTGCCACTGTGCATTAATAGTGAAGGGTGTGAATGATGAAGGTGACTGTCAGCAGACTGCTTTTTGAATGTTGCTTCTTGAATGTTGTGGGAGCTTTACCCAATCAGGCAAGCGGAGAGTATTCCATACAAAAATTGGTAAACAGTCACTGGGGAGAAAAGAGGTGAGTTATTTGCCACAGAAAACTTGCTCTTGTGATCACAATTTTTAAATGGTGCTCCACTTCAGTTTCTGGCCAACTCCCAGGATGTTGACAATAGAGGATTCAGTGATGGTAATGCCATTGAATATCAGGGGAGATGGCTAGATTCTCCCTTACTGGCTTTTATCCCATCATGTTAAAGGTATAGCAATCAATTGCTCATCAGAAGTTAATTCACTCTGAGGATAGTTTATTTAAGACCGTAAAAAGAATTATAAGTTGTGAAGTAACATTGCTGTAACATTTACTTCATAACTTATAATGTGTTTTACTGTTATAAATGAACTGCCCAACAGAATTAATCAACCTCTGATGTGCAAATGATTATTATACCATTAAAGCATTACAGCAAACCAAATGGTATCTATGTGTATATATTTCAAACCCACAGAGAATTACTGGCAGACAGAGTCACTCCATTGTGTACACAAACCAAATGAAGTCCTTAAAGGTGAACTCTCTTAAAGGTAAGGTGTACATACAAGATCTTTCTCAAAACTCAAAGTTTTTACAATGTAGAGCCCAATTTCTTTTTGGACTGTGGGATAAAGATTTGGGAAAAGATAACCATTTTTAACCAAGGTAACTGGGAGAAGATGTTTGCAGTCTTTTAAAAAATGTTACTGAAACACATTTTAAGTTGTACATACAATTTTGCCTTAATCAGGCAGACGGGGTGGTCTCTCCATCTTAAAATTCATATAATGAAGCCCCCTTTTCAGCATCTGTTTATAAAGCGTTGTATGGTTTCTGTAGGCTGCTGTCTAACTGATATGAATTCCAGTCGATGGTCCTAAAGGTTTCATCTGTTTCTGAATTGGTCTGCTGCGTCCCAATTTAAGCTGAATTATGAAAGAATCAGATCTGACATAATTGGAATAACGATGCAGCAGGTTTTTTTTTATTGTCTGGATTGCACTTATTCCAAGGGTGGTTGAACAAAGTGTTGTACTTTTGAAATGAGGATTACATAATTACTTGAAGGAATCAGGAATAGGTATCATTTGAGCACAATGGCTCTCCCAACCAGCGAATGTAAATTCAATGAGTAAACTGGCCTCCCTCTAATTTGTGGTGGACAAACAGGAGGTTGGAAGAACACAGCAAACCAGGCAGCAACAGGAGGTGAAGAAGTCGACGTTTCGGGTGTAACCCTTTTTCAGGACTGGGGGTGGGTGTGGGGCAGATAAAGGGAGTGGTGGGGGCAGGGTGGTGAAGCGGGAATAGGTGAAGGCAGGTAAACTGTACGACCTGGTTGGTCAATGGGAGGAATGAATTTGGTTGGTGGCAGGGAGCAAAAGAAGGAATGGGGAGGGGCTGGGAGGTTATTTGAAATTGGAGAACTCAATGTTGAGTCCTCCAGGGAATGGTCCTTGCAGAAGGCAGAGAGGGGTGGGGAGGGGAAGATGTTCTGGGTGGTTGGGTCTAATTAGAGTTGGTGGAAATTTGTAAGGATGATGCGGTGACTGATGGGGTGGTAGTTGAGGACAAGGAGGACTTTGTCTTTGGTTTTGGGGGGAGTTTAGAGCAGTGGAACGGGGAATGGAGGTGGAGGGCTGTCTGGATGACAGAAGGGGGAAAAGCACGTTGTTCGAGATAGGTGGACATCTGGGATGCTTGGGAGTGGAATGTCTCCTCATCTGAGCAGATGTGGTAGAGGCGGAGGAATTGGGAGAACGGGATGGATATTTTGCGTGATACTGGCTTGGGAGGTGGTGTAGTCCAGGTAGATATTGGAGTCTGTGGGTTTGTGGTAAATGTCCGTCTGGAGACTGTCACTGGAGATAGAAATGGAGAGATCAAGAAAGGGGAGGGAGGTGTCCGAGATGGACCAAGTGAATTTGAGTGTGGGGTGGAAGCTGTGGGCAAAGTTGACGAACTGCTCCAGTTCAGCCTGGGTGCAGGATGCTGCACTGATGCAGTCATCGATGTAATGGCAGAATAGTAGGGCACAGTGACTGTGTAGGTATTGAAGAGGGACTGTTCGACATAGCTGACAAAGAGACAGGCATAGCTAGGGCCCATGACTACTCCCTGGATTTGGAGGAAATGGGATGAGTAAAAGGCCCTCTTGAGGAGTATGGATGTGCATAAAGACTGCATATCCATAGTGAAGAGAAAGCACTGGGGGCCGGGGAATTAGAAGTTACTGAAGAGATGGAGGGTCTGGTTGGTGTTGCGGATGTAGGTGGGGAATGCCTGAACTAAAAGGGAGAGGATGGAGTTGAGGTAGTACAATATAAGTTCAGTGGGGTCAAAGCATGCTGAGACCAGGGCTCAGCTGGGGTAGTTGTGCTTGTGGATCTTGGGGAGCAGGTAGAACTGGACAGTGTGGGGCTAGGGGACTATGTGTTTGGAGGCAGTGGAGGGGAGATCACTGTAAGCAATGAGGGCCTGGACAATGCGGTTGGTTTTGGCCTGATGGGTCATGGTGGGGTCATGGGCAAGTGGGAGGTAAGATGTGGTGTCAGAGATTTTGTGTTCGGCCGCTGTGACAGAGGTCCATTCTCCAGAATATCACCACCCAACCTTTATCAGTGGGTTTGATGGTGAACCGGGGTTGGTGTGGAGGGGGTGGAATGCTGCACGTTCGAAGGGGGTTGAGTGTGGGGTCGGTGAGGAGGATGGAGAAATTGAGGCAGCCCTATGTCATGTCAGCAGTGAGGAAGTCTAGGATGGGTACAAGGCCGGTGCGGAGTAACCAAGTGGAGAAGGAAGGTTGGAGGTGGGAGAAGGGGTCCTCGGAGGTTGGGAGGTTTTGTTCAAAGAAGAAGCCATGGAGATGGAGGCAGCAGAAGTCGAGCTCCATGTCATGGTGGGTGCGGAATACATTGAGGTGGGGGCGGAGGGGCATGAACGTGAGCCCTTTTTTGAGGACCGACATTTGTCCTCAGAGTTTGAGGGCGGGGGGGATAGTGAATATATGGCAAGGCTCGGGTGGGATTCTTTTGGGGGTGGAGGGGAAGGGTAATGCATGTGGTGGGTGAGAGGTGGATGTGGTATGGTGGGTGGAAGTGGGTGTGGGAGAGAAAGGAGATTGGGAGTGGGGTGGGTTGGGGAATGGGTTGGGGGAAAGGGTGAAGGGAGTGAAGTGGGTGAGGTGGAAGTGTCGGATGCATTGTAGGAATGGATGGGTGAGGAGCTAGTGTGCTGTTTGGCTACAGGTAAGCAGTAGGACCCGGGGTGACCCTGGGAAATGGAGTCTGAGTCTTGCTTGCAGAGTTGCAGAGTAAGAAGAGGAGGCAGAGTGGAGGGAAGTCGAGGCTGATCTGGGTGTTTTTGTTGGCAAAATCCGGGGCAGAATCTGTGTCATTCTAAATCATTCATATTCTAAGGGAAAGAAGTTTCAGACATCACTGAAAACCAGCAGTAACATTCATGCCACACAAATGCTCAACTCCAATAAGTGGAAATCCAACCACTGCCGCTCGAGCTTCGATGGTGACTGGACTAGCTGTATAAAATACTACAGCTACAAGAGCAGGTCAGAGGCTAAGGATACTCCAGTGTGTGACTCATCTCCTGACTCAAAGGCCTGTCCACCATCTCACAATGCTTAACTCAGGCATGTGATGGCACACTCCCCACTTGCCCTGGATGAGTGCAGCCCCAATAACACTCAATAAGCTTGACACCATCCAGGACAAAGCAGCCGCTTGATTGGTACCACATAGACAAACATCCACTCTCTCCATAACCAATACTCAGCAGCAGCACTGTGTACTATGTACAAGATGCATTGCAGAAACTCAACAAAGATCCTGAGACAGCATCTTCCAAACGCACGACCCCTACTGACTAGAAGGACCAAGGCAGCAAGTTAATGAGAACACCACAACATGTGACTTTCCCTCCAAGCCACTCACCATCCTGACTTGGAAATATATCACCTTTCCTTTTGTGTTGTTGGGTCAAAATCCTTGACTTCCCTCTCTAATGACATTGTAGCTCGACCTACAGTACTAAGACTGCAGTGGTTCCAGAAAGTATGATACCATCACCTTCTCAATGAGCAATAAATGTTGGCCTAGCCAGCGATGCCCACATCCCACGAGTGAATGGAAAAAAATCCCAATGCTGCAATGACAGCACCTTGAAGAGAACAAAGCATCTCATCCTCTCCACCCATCCCACATGGAATTTGAATGGAATGCTTGGAACACTCTGTCTATTGTAACAATTAAACCTAACAACAAGCAGAATTCGGAGTGGAATGTTCAGCTGAAAGCAGTTAGCAAACATTCAAGGCAAACCGCAGAAAAATAGGAATGTACGGCAGAAGCAAATTGGTTGCTCTGAAGTCTAATTAATTCAAGAAACTGTGGAAGAACCCAACCCAAACTAGATACAGTGCAGCATTCAGGAAAAACGGAAAAAGGGCAGACGGCAGTACTGACTATTATTAATGTGCCACAAGTCACAATGATGCCAGACTTGATGAATGATGGAGTCAGTTGGCATCCCGAACTGTCCAAAGCAAACCAGGAGCCCACAGCTGTCACCCATGTGTTCTTATTAGTTTTCCTTTACCCTTTGTAAACTCTCATGCCCAGGGTCTAGGTTTTGTCAAATGGTTTTGCAGAAAGAATTTAGAATGTCAGCTATAATAAAAAAAAAGTGTGCTGGAGAAACACAGCGGGTCTGACAGCATCTGTGCAGAGCCAAACCAAGTCAAAGTATGACCCTACTTCAGAATATAATAGGGTGCAGACAAATTAGGGGATATGAGAAATACCATGCAGCTCTTCAAATCCACTTCCCTCAATAGATTACCTCCAACTTGCTCGAGAGTTGAGGGACCACCCAGAACTCAAAGTCCTGTTCGAATACCCCTAGAAAGGTTTTTTAGATTAGATTCCCTACAGTGTGGAAACAGGCCCTTCGGCCCAACCAGTCCACACCGACCCTCCGAAGAGTAACTCACCCAGACCCATTTCCCCTCTGACTAACGCAGCTAATACTATGGGCAATTTAGCATTGCCAATTCACCTGACTTGCACATCTTTGGACTGTGGGAGGAAACCGGACCACCTGGGGGAAACTCACACAGACACGGGGAGAATGTGCCAACTCCACACAGACAATCGTCCGAGGCTGGAATCGAACCTGGCGCTGTAAGCAGCAGTGCTAACCACTGAACCACCGTGCCACCCCGCAGGTTGTTAAAATTTGATTGCCACCACCTGAAGTCTTATTCATGGTTTCCTTAGTTTGCAATGTAACGTAAATGATCCATTTTTGTTTCTGGAAGAAGTCTAGAAAGTTCTTCTGCTGTCCCGACGAACTTTTACTCTTCAACTAACACAAAATATTTGTGAACCATTTTGGAATGTCTTGAGAATGAAGTAAAAGCATAACATCAAATTAAGGTCTTTCTTTGTTTCAATGACTGAAGGCGATAGCAGAGAGAGTTCATTGTTCTCCTGCTGTCACTCTAATCCTGTGAATCACACCATTATGAAATACAACAAGATCAATTAAATGCTCATTAGCTCCTAAATATTGGCGCTAAGTGAAACTCAAGCGACCTTCACTGTCTCACCTTTACACAGCTGGAATCTCCAAGGTCAGAGCTACCCAACTGAGAATGTTGTGGAGAAATGTTTCACTCTAGTCGTGACAAGAGGTGCAACAGGGACACGCTATTGGAAATACTTCTTTCAGTTACTGAAAGTTCGTAAACCTCTTCACTGTTGTGTCCAAATGGAATTTATTGGGTAGATTTCTTTCCCCTGAAATTTAATGACGAAGTTGACGAGTTAAAGAGTGAGGAGGGTGTGCCAAGCAGTCTAAGATAAAAGGTAGAGAGGAGGGACTTGGGGAAGGGGCGCTGGGAATGTGATAGATGGAAGGAGGTTAAGGTGAGGGTGATAGGCTGGAGAGGGGGTGGGGATGGAGAGGTCGGGAAGAAGGTTGTAGGTCAAGAAGGCAGCGCTGAGTCCGAGGGTTGGGACTGAGATAAGGTGTGGGGAGGGGAAATGAGGAAGCTAGAGAAATCTGCATTCATCCCTTGTGGTTGGAGGGTTCCTAGGCGGAAGATGAGGCGCTCTTCCTCCAGGCGTAGTGTTGCCTTGGTCTGCCGATGGAGGCAGCCAAGGACCTGCATGTCTTTGGTGGAGTGGAAGGGGGAATTAAAGTGTTCAGCCACGGGGCGGTTTAGTTGGTTGGTGCAGATGTCCCAGATGTGTTCTCTGAAATGTTCCGCAAGTAGGCGGCCTGTCTCCCCATGTAGAGGAGGCCACATTGCGTGCAGCAGATGCAGTAAATGGTGTGTGTGGAGGTGCAGGTGAATTTGTGACGGATATGGAAGGATCCCTTGGGGCCTTGGAGGGAAGTAAGGGGGAGGTGTGGGCGCAAGTTTTGCATTTCTTGTTATTGCAGGGGAAGGTGCTGGGAGTGGAGGTTGGATTGGTGGGGGTGTGGACCAGACGAGGGAGTCGCAGAGGGAGTGGTCTTTCTGGAACACTGATAGGGGAGGGGAAGGAAATATATCCTTGGTGGTGGAGTCAGTCCCCACCAAACGGACCCCACCACCAATGATATATTTCCCTCCCCTTCCCTATCAGCATTCCGGAAAGACCACTCCCTCCGCGACTCCCTCATTAGGTCCATACCCCCCACCAACCCAACCTCCACTCCCGGCACCTTCCTCTGCAACCGCAAGAAATGCAAAACTTGCGCCCTCACTTCCCTCAAAGGCCCCAAGGGATCCTTCCATATCCATCACAAATTCACCTGCACCTCCACACACATCATTTACTGCATCTGCTGCACCTGATGTGGCCTCCTATACATTGGGGAGACAGGCCGCCTGCTTGCGGAACGTTTCAGAGAACACCTCTGGGACACCCGCACAAACCAACCCAACCACCCCGTGGCTGAACACTTTAACTCCCCCTCCCACTCCGCCAAGGACATGCAGGTCCTTGGCCTCCTCCATCGCCAGACCCTGGCCACACGACGCCTGGAGGAAGAGCGCCTCATCTTCCGCCTAGGAACCCTCCAACCACAAGGGATGAATGTAGATTTCTCCAGCTTTCTCATTTTCCCCTCCCCCCACCTTATCTCAGTCCCAATCCTTGGACTCAGCACCGCCTTCTTGACCTACAATCTTCTTCCCGACCTCTCTGCCCCCACGCCCTCTCTGGCCTATCACCTTCACCTTAACCTCCTTCCACCTATCGCATTCCCAACCCTCCTCCCCCAAGTCCCTTCTCCCTACCTTTTATCTTAGCCTGCTTGGCACACCCTCCTCATTCCTGAAGAAGGGCTTATGCCCGAAACGTCGATTCTCCTGCTCCTTTGATGCTGCCTGACCTGCTGCGCTTTTCCAGAAACACATTTTTCAGCTCTGATCTCCAGCATCTGCAGTCCTCACTTTCTGCTAGAGTTAAAGAGTAGTGCCTCCCCTGAGTGCTGCATATCTTGTGAGAGTACGCCCATCTGACATTTCCTGTCAAACACTGCAATGATACTCTGGCCCATAGCGTCACTCCCTCTGGTCCATCACGTCAACTGATTAATATGTTTTTACGTTATCTTTGCACAGAACTAATATTAAACAAGTAACGCAAGTGAAATTAGTTTAAGCTGTGCACTCATAAATCCTGCTCCTTCAGCATCGTCACTCTAGCCTCATTGGAGGAGGACAAATTTCAGGGCCAAAGCATTTATAATCTTTAAGAATGGTTTTTTTTGCCCTTTGTGAGATGTCGGCCATCACTTACTGCCCACTGAACTGAATGGCTTTAGAAGGCACTTCAAAGTCAGCCACATTTCTGGTGTGACCAGGTAAGGATGACAAATTGCCTGCCTATAAAGACATTTTGCTGAACTAGATAGGTTTTTTGCAACAATCAGTGCTGGTTTTATGGCACTATTACAGAGTCCAGCTTTATAAACTGAATCTTAATTTCATCAGCTGTAGTGAAATTTGAGCCAGCATTTTGATCCAACAGTGGTGAAATAACAGTGAAATAGTTTCAAGTCAGGATGCTTTATTACTTGGAGAGAAACCAACTCTTATTCTTCGAGGTGGTAGAGATCAGAGGTTTGGAAGGTACTGTTAAAGGAGCCCTGGCAGATTTTTGCACTGCATCCTGTAAATGTTGACCACTGCAATAATGGTGGAGGGAGTACCAATCAATTGAACCACTTTGTCTTGGATGGCGTCAAGGTCCTTGAGTACCATTTGGAGCTGCACCCATCCGGGAGAGTGGGGAGTATTCCACCATACTCCTGACTTGTCCCTTGTAGGTGGTGGACAATATTTGAGGAATCAGACGGTGAGATTTTCCGCACAGATCTTAACCAGAACTACTCTTGTAGTCACAGCATTTATACAGCTGGTCCAGTCGTGTTTCTGATAGTTAATAGTTAGAAGAATTCAGCAATGGTGATGCAGTACAATGTCAAAAGGAGATGATTAGATTCTTTCTTGTTGCAGTTGATCATTGGCTGGCACTTGCGCGATATGAATATTGCCAGTTATTATATGAACATAAAAATTAGATGCAGGATTGGGCCAATCAGCCTTCCAATCCCACTCCACCATTCAATGAGATCATGACTGATCTTCTATATTTGTACCATTTTCCTGCACTATCCCTATATCCCTTGATGTTTTGAATATGTCAAAATCACGAGCCTGAA
This sequence comes from Chiloscyllium punctatum, assembly GCF_047496795.1. Taxonomy (NCBI): domain Eukaryota; kingdom Metazoa; phylum Chordata; class Chondrichthyes; order Orectolobiformes; family Hemiscylliidae; genus Chiloscyllium; species Chiloscyllium punctatum. Next base: position 64,394,789 of record NC_092750.1, on the reverse strand, counting down.
GATTGTTTAGGTTTTGCTATATGTAGACAGGGATTGCTTCATGATACAAGGAGCTGCAAATGGAGACTGTAAATGTCAGCAAATATCCCCACTTCTGACCTTAAACTTGAGAGAAGGTCATTGATTAAGCAGTGTTTGAGCCTAGAACACTCCACTGTGGAATACCTACAGTAATGTCCTGGAACTGATTTACAGTAATCACAACATTTTCCTCTGAACCAGGTCTGAACCAGTGGACAGCTTCCCCCTATTATTCCGCCTTAGTTCAATTTTAGAGGGCTCCTTGATTCCACACTTGGCCAAACACTACCCCAATGTGAAAACCAAAAGAATTGCAAATGCTGGAAATCAGAAACAAAACCAGAATTTGTTGGAAAAACTCAGCAGGTCTGGCAACATCTGTGAAGAGAAATCAGAGTTAACATTTTGGTTTCAGTGACCCTTCCTCAGAACTGTAGGTAGCTAGGAAAAAGTTGTTCTTATGCAGAAGATAGGGTGGGGGGGGGAGGGGGTAAGGGGTAAATGATAAGTGGAGATAGAATTCAAGGAGAGAGACAGACAAAGGAATAATCATCAGTCTGGGAGGATGATTAGCTACTAATGCAGGCTATTAGTGGTTAATCATGGGCTGAGTGTAATAGCAGATCAAATGATAACAAGGCCTGGTGTGTGAGGATTGGGATAAGGGCACGGGAGAAGGTGCCTCAAACCCCTAGAATTATTGAACTCGATAATGAGACCAGAAGGCTGTAGAGCTCCAAAGTGGAAAATGAAATGCTGTCCTTCCAGCTTGCACTGATCTTCGCTGGAGCACTACAGCAAGCCTGAGGCAGAGATGTTGGCCAAGGAACAAGGTGGTGTGTTGTAGCGGCAAGCAACTGGCAGCTCAGGGTCTCTTTTGTTTTGCTGACAGAAAGTAGGTGTTCTTTGAAATGGTCATCCAGTCACTACCTTGATGTGATAAACAATCACCTGTCTTCACCATATCATTTCAAATTTGCATCTGTGAGATTAAGGGGCAGTGTGGTGCTGGAAAAGCACATCCAGTCAGGCAGCATCCGTGGAGCAGGAGAATCGATGTTTCGGGCATGAGCCCTTCATCAGTTGAGGCCTCATTCCTGATTAAGAGCTCATGTCCCATTCTCTTACTCCTTGGACGCTGCCTGACCGGCTGTGCTTTTCCAGCACCACAATGTCGGCTCTGATCTCCAGCATCTGCTGTCCTCACTTTCTCCTCCAGTTTGAGAGACACGGCTGTCCCAGTTGGAATGGGATGAGGGAGGAGCAGAGGAAAGGTTTAATTGGGGACGATGGCACCAATGGTGGTGGTGAGGGTTAATTTAACCAAATCATAAGCTTCAGGAATAGGATGGTGAATGAAGGCCCAAAAACTAAAAGTTGGGATTTTGAAAAGGAGGGATTGAAGACAGGGGTCGGGACAGAAGCAACTAGGTTTGAGAGGAGGTTGAAGAGATATTTACATGGAGACTCGCAGTCAGAGTGGTGAGAGATGGCTTCATCTATGAATGACATGTTGGTGCCAAATCCCAATTTCACTCTAACAGCATGTGTTGGCTAACAGATGCACATCAATTTGACCCAATTACTGTAACAAAAGAAACAGATTGCCCTGTACGAGAGATACACACCCATAACTGGCTGGCTTTTAAACATGTGGAATTATAATAAACTGATGCTTCAGTATGCTTCAGATTAGGATGGCAACAATCCCAGAGCAATGCTGGCAGCCAGTACACAGTAAGAGCTCTGATGTGGTCGATGTTGGTGCCAAACTCCTGTCTCCCAACCACAGTTGTTAGAGAAAAAGGAATGAACTTGCATACATTTCGCACTTCTCATGACCTTAGAATGTCCTGAAGAAACTTGCAGACAATGAAGTTGTTTCAAAGTGAAGTTGCTGCTATGTTGGGCAACGTGGCAGTCCATCAGTGCACTGAAAGGTCCTACAAACAGCAGTATTTTCATGACCAGATCAGTCACATCTTAACGATGCCTGATGAGGGAAAACTCCCTTGTTATCTTTCATCCACCCAAGATAGCAAATGGGCCAGGTTTAATATCTCATCTTGAAGATAGCATCTTCAACAGGTGGGCAAGTTAAACCTCTGAACCAGATGCAGGAGAGTTGCTGACAAAATCCCGGCTGACATTTACATAGGAAACTGATACCATTTCACAGGAAGTAGCTGATGTCAGTATCTCTGTCACTTGAATGCATGCAAACAGGGTGGATTAAACAGACTGAAGGTGAGGGCTCATTCACAAAATGTACATAAAATTGATGGCTCTCAGGGCAAAACTGGGTTAAAAAAATTATATTTACCAGTGAATATATGTCGCTATTATTATTTTTAATTCATGCTTGTCAAGTTTTTACATTTGTAGATGACACCAAATTGAAGAGGGTAGTGAAATCTGAGAAAGACTGCCAAAAACTGCAAGGAAACATAAATAAACTTGTGGAATAGGCATATACTTGGCCAATGAATTTCAGCACAAAGGTGTATGTGCTACATTTTGAGAAGAAATCCAAGTACTCCCGTAAGACTTTGAAAATAAGCCTGAATTTTTGCTTCAGTTTCTACAATCCTGAACCACAAGGAAATACCCTGGAAGGTGGAATATTCAGTTTTTGGGTGGCTAAGTTTTGTTTTGGAGTTGCAGGTACTGCGTACCTTGCCAGGTAAATTGGGTACCAGCCACTGTATTTACAATTTAAAACAAAATCGTTAAGACACTAAGCAGCCCTCAATGCTCACCCCTCTCATTATTGCACATCCTCCCAATGCCTCATCTAAGCTAATCCATGGTACCTCATACCTCCCACCCTCCATCATTATATCCTCCATGTCAACCTACTTTGTCCAGCCAGCAAACTCGTCATACCAACCTACGCTCCCCACCCATCCCCACAACCTCTCATACTCTCCATGCCAACCCACACCCTCTACCAATGGACCATAGCCCTTTGTAACTCTTCTGCCAACCTGATGCCTCCTCTCACCAACCTTGTCCTTGCACATGCCATGCCATCTCATTCAGTATCCACAGGCAATCCTCAGGAGTCATGCTAAGATAAAATGATATAGGCTTCCAAGTGTCTATTGCAAACACTGTTTTAATTTTTTAAAAGACACTGTCATTCATAAATCATAATCACTATATTTACATTGCTTCAACCACATACTCCTTTATAAGAACAAGCATTTCACTCTGTTGCACATTCCCTTGTAATAACAAGCATTGGAATTTATAGTCCCACATCAAATAGTCTATAACCACTTTGAGTTGGTTATCATACCATAAAATGGCAGGAACCCATTGGACTAGTGTAAAGTTGTGAAAATCAGTCCTGCAGCATTAATCCAGTAGCATCAGGCTTCTATCCACATACTCGCATAGCAAACAATTATTTTGTTAATCTTCCAGACGACTTGTGTTCAAAGATTCAAAGGCAGTTGTTTCAAATGCTTTGATAAGTTGATGGTTCCTTTTGACAGTTGTTGTTGTCTGTTCCAATGAACTTCATAATTCCAACGATATGTGCGCATTCACGCCTGCCTTTAACAATCCCAAAAAGCACTTTGCGTCTCCGAACGCCACCTGACCTCCCTCCAAACTTGTCTTAGGCCATATCCAAAAGGATACACTACCTCTTCAAAAGTGTACTTTCACTGTCCAAACAAATGTACAAAGTTGAAAGCTGCTCCCACCCGGTCTAACCTGTGCAGGTTTTCTGTTTTAGATGGCCTGAAACTTCAGCCCTCCTGTTCCTCAGATGACCTGCTGTGCTTTTCCAGCACCACACTTTTCAACTCTGACTCTCCAGCATCTGCAGACCTACCTTCTTCTGTTTCGGACATCTGATTATGAAAATTAAACACAAGTGGATGCTGATTGCTGTAGGAAGCTGTCTGTAATGAAATGAGCGTGTGAAATGTGACCCACTACTGCAAAAATGGTCAGTGTCATCTCTGGGGACATGACTTCGATATTTGATCATTTTCACCAATTTTGTAACATCGGAAATACTGTACTCCATTACAAAAATTAAGGCCTAAAGACTCCAATAGGATAGAGGAGCAAAACAGTACAAACACTCAACCACAAGAAGGAGAGGATTAGGCAAAATGGGAGGATATTTAATTGGGGAAGTGGAAACTATGATGCGATTAGACATGAGTTAGGAAGCATGGATTGGGAGCAATTGTTCCATGGTAAAGGCATTATAGACATGTGGAGACTGTTTAAGGAACAGTTGTTGCGAGTGATGAATAAATATGTCCCTCTGAGACAGGCAAGAAGTGGTAAGATCAAGGAACCTTGCATGACGAGAGCGGTGGAGCTTCTCGTCAAAAGGAAAAAGGAAGTTTACATAAGGTGGAGGAAGCTAGGGTCAAGCTCAGCTCTACAGGATTACAGGCAGGTGAGGAAGGAGCTCAAAAATGGTCTGAGGAGAGCCAGGAGGGGGCATAAGAAAGGCTTGGCAGAACGGATTAGGGAGAACACAAAGGCATTTTACACTTATGTGAGGAATAAGAGAATGGTCAAAGAAAGAGTAGGGCCGATCAGGGAATAGAATATGGAATTTGTGTGTGGAGTCTGAGGAGGTAGGGGAAGCCCTAGATGAGTTTTTTGCTTCTGTCTTTATGAAAGAAACGAACTTTGTAGTGAATGAAACCTTTGAAGAGCAGGTGTGCATGCTGGAATGGATAGAGATAGAGGAAGCTGATGTGCTGAAAGTTTTGTCAAACATTAAGATTGACAAGTTGCCAGGCCCAGACCAGATTTGTCCTCGGCTGCTTTGGGAAATGAGAAATGTAATTGCTTCACCACTTGCGAAGATCTTTGCATCCTCGCTCTCCACTGGAGACGTACCTGAGGACTGGAGAGAGGCAAATGTAATTCCTCTCTTCAAGAAAGGAAATAGGGAAATCCCCGGCAATTACAGACCAGTAAGTCTCACGTCTGTCGTCTGCAAGGTGTTAAGAAGGATTCTGAGGGATAGGGTTTATGACCATCTGGAAGAGCATGGCTTGATTAAATGCAGTCAACACAGCTTTGTGAAGGGCAGGTCATGCCTCACAAACCTTAGAGTTCTTTGAGGATGTGACTAGAAAGGTTGATAAGGGTTGAGCTGTGGATGTGGTATATATGGACTTCAGAGCTGAAAATGTGTTGCTGGAAAAGCGCAGCAGGTCAGGCAGCATCCAAGGAACAGGAGAATCGACGTTTCAGGCATCAGCCCTTCTTCCTGATTCTCCTGCTCCTTGGATGCTGCCTGACCTGCCACGCTTTTCCAGCAACACATTTTCATCTCTGATCTCCAGCATCTGCAGTCCTCACTTTCTCCCCGTATATGGACTTCAGCAAGGCATCTGATAAGTTTCCCCATGGTAGGCTTATTCAGAAGGTCAGGAGGAATGGGATACAGGGGAACTTAGCTGCCTGGATACAGAATTGGCTGGCCAACAGAAGACAGCGAATGGTAGTAGAAGGAAAAGATTCTGCCTGGAAGTCAGTGGTGAGTGGTGTTCCACAGGGCTCTGTCCTTGGGCCTGTACTGTTTGTAATTTTTATTAATGACTTGGATGAGGGGATTGAAGGATGGGTCAGCAAGTTTGCAGATGACACAAAGGTTGGAGGTGTCATTGACAGTATAGAGGGCTGTTGTAGGCTGCAGCGGGACATTGACAGGATGCAGAGATGGGCTGAGAGGTGGCAGATGGAGTTCAACCTGGATAAATGCGAGGTGATGCATTTTGGAAGGTTGCATTTGAAAGCTGAGTACAGGATTAAGGATAGGATTCTTGGCAGTGTGGAGGAACAGAGGGATCTTGGTGTGCAGATACATAGATCCCTTAAAATGGCCACCCAAGTGGACAGGGTTGTTAAGAAAGCATATGGTGTTTTGGCTTTCATTAACAGGGAGATTGAGTTTAAGAGTCGTGAGATCTTGTTGCAGCTCTATAAAACTTTGGTTAGACCGCACTTGGAATACTGCGTCCAGTTCTGGTCGACCTATTATAGGAAAGATGTGGATGCTTTGGAGAGGGTTCAGAGGAGGTTTACCAGGATGCTGCCTGGACTGGAGGGCTTATCTTATGGAGAGAGGTTGACTGAGCTCGGACTTTTTTCATTGGAGAAAAGGAGGAGGAGAGGGGACCTAATTGAGGTATACAAGATAATGAGAGGCATAGATAGATTCAATAGCCAGAGACTATTTCCCAGGGCAGAAATGGCAAACACGAGGGGTCATAGTTTTAAGCTGGTTGGAGGAAAGTATAGAGGGGATGTCAGAGACGGGTTCTTTACACAGAGAGTTGTGAGAGCATGGAATGTGTTGCCAGCAGCAGTTGTGGAAGCAAGGTCACTGGGGACTTTTAAGACACTATTGGACATGCATATGGTCACAGAAATTTGAGGGTGCATACATGAGGATCAGTGGTCGGCACAACATTGTGGGCTGAAGGGTCTGTTCTGTGCTGTACTGTTCTATGTTCTATGTTCTAAGACATTGCAATGCAGGTTCTTTAGAGCCATAAAGAAATCAGCCGCAGTATTTAGGTTCATTTCTAGAGATGTTTCAGTTGCAACACACAGAAGTTATGCTAAACCTATGTCAAACTTGCTTAGATCTCATTTTGAAATTCTGGTCATGATATTAAAAAGTAAAAAGGATGTACAGGCACTACACAGGGTGCAAAACATACTTACAGAGATGATACTAGAAATGCGAGGTTATACCTATGTAAAGGTTAAATAAGAGAAGGTTAGAGTGGTGACCTAACCGATATTTTTAAAATTGTAAAATGTTTTGATACCATGTAAAAAAAGAGTACGTTCCACTTGTGGAGTCAAAATAAACCGAAGAAGCCAACACTATAAGATAGTTACTAATAAATCCAACAGGGAGTTCATGAATAAAACATCTTTACCGCAGATGTCAAACGTGAACCCACGAAGAGTGTTTCAGGAGAATAGGGTAGACGCAGTTAAACGGAACGGTGCAAGATGAAAGAGAAAGGAATTCAGATTGATACAGTAAGATAAGGAAAGATGGAAGATTGCTTGGCTGAAGCGGGAGTGCTGGCATTTACAGGTTGGTCTGAGTGGCCTGTTTCTGCAGTCAATCACCTACGTAAGTCCATATAAAGGTGAAGAATGTCACACTTGGAAACCAGACAAAATAGGATTGAATATTAAGTGCCAACCCTGCCAGCATCAACCAAAATACAAGAATCAATTAATAAACTTGAATATTGAGGACAAACCCAAACATCGCAAAAGCACACGATGTCAGGGCCATTCAGAACCCGCTCTGTGACCTGGAAATGACACAGTCCTTTTACCTCCTCAATATCACCGGTCAACCTGTTCGAAGATGTTATGATACACCTCTGGAGCAGATGGGACTTGAACCCAGACTTCCTGGCCCAGATGTACAGACCCTACATCACCCATAACAAAACAATAAGCTGAAGTGGCAGTGGTGGGAAACCACACCTCCAAAGAGGTTCTGAGCTTTATTCCAGAACCATATACTGGCCAGCCAAGCTCCAAATGAACAGGCCTACTGCATCTAATATTCCCAGCAATCTCCCCTCCAAACACTAACCAGAGTCTGCTTAGATCAGATGAGGTTCACTCTTTTCATCCTAGTAGGTTCTTGGCACATTTCTGTTTTTCTAATCAGGCTGTTCAGAGATGTTATTTACATGCCTCTAGAGCAGGTGGGACTTGAACCAGGGTTTCCTGGTTCAGAGGCAGGGACACTGCCACTGCACCACAGAAGTCTTCATAAATCTGCCACTTAGATTTTTCTCTAAGTAATCTGCTCCAAGATGCACCTCTGGAACAGGCAGGACTTGATCCTGGACCCTCTGGTCCAGACGCAGGGACATTACCACTGTGCCGCTGGAGCCCCCCACCCTTGCCACCTACAGTAACTGGGTGAAAGCGAGGACTGCAGATGCTAGAGATTAGAGTCAAGATTAGAGTGGTGCTGGTGATGAAGGGCTCCTGCCCGAAACATCGACTTTCCTGCTCCTCAGTTGCTGCCTGACCTGCTGTGCATTTCCAGCACCACTCTAACCTACAGTGACTGACATTTAAACACCTGTATTGCTCAGTGCCATACCAAGGGAAGTTTTTGTTGAGTCTGCTATTAATATGAATCTCAATTACACCCAATCTTGACATTTGCAAGTGCAGTGTCAGTTACATAAGCCCTGACAGCGATAGGCAGAGTCACAGGATTCCATTAATATGGGAGCGATTTGCTTAGCATTTCTTGAAGTTGTTTACATCAACTGATAGCTTTTAAGGTCATGAAATGCTTTTAAAGCAGTTTCATGTAGACTATATTATGTTTGGAGCAGGATCACACATTCCCAATGTTATGGCTGGCACACAAATCGCAGGCAATTATTTCCCTGGAATCCCAGGCTTGGAGCAGGTATGACCTTACTGGCAGCTGACTAGGTTTCATGAATCAGTTCCGTTAAACTATGAATATCGTTGCTTATAGCCACTGCACCGGGAGCCTGCATTGCATTGCCTGCAATTGCTCACACCCTATTCCAAACAACAGCCCCAATGCCAGTTTTGACAACTGGTATCAATTGGCACTTAACTGGTCTGGGTGCATCTGCATTCACCCGTTAGGTTCAAGGAATCTCCACTTGGAACAGTTTTGTGTGCAAATGGATTAAGTCCAAAAGTCCATGTGATCTCCAGAGCAGTAACAGGAGTATATCAGATCTTAAAGCTATACTGTTCATAATTGATCATAGAAGATACAGATGGTGCAGTAGCAACATGGATGCAACATTGTCTGAGTGACAAGAAAGAGAAACATACTTAAAGGGTTTTTATTTGGACTGGAAGAGTTTATAGTGGGATTCACCAGAGGTCAGTGACAGTACCCCTGCTTTGATCATTCTACATTACTGACCAAGATGTGGAAGCATAGGGCATAACCCTAAAATTTGAGGATGACACAAAATATGGCACGTGTTGTGAACTGTGAGGAGGACAGTGATGAAGTTCATGAGGACACAGTCGGGTTGCTAGAATCGGTGGACAAGCAGCAGGTGGAATTTAACGCAGAGAAGTTTGAATCAGTTGCAAACACAGGAGATGTATCACCTGAATGTTTACCTCCTGTCTCCACACTACCCAAGGTCTCAAATACTCCTTCCAGGTCAAGCCGCAGTTTATGCATGTATCTGTTTCACTTGAGTCTACTGTATTCACTGCTCACAATGCACTCCCATATATGTTGGGGGATGACCATACATGGATTGGGTGAATTCACTCAGTCCACAAGCATGACGTTGATCTTTTGGTTGCCTGCCCTTTATTCTCTCTGCCTTGCTATCAAAAGGCCTTGGTTTGCTATGGTGTTCCAGAAAAACCCAATTCAAACTTGTTGTACAGTACCTCAATCTTCCAATTAGGCACTCTACCTTCTTCTGACTCAGCATTGAGTTCAGCGATTTTTGTATGGAATATCTATCCTATTGTGATGACACTATGACTTTAAGAGCAGTATTTTGTCCTGGTTTCCTTTTATAAAGAAAGGTTGAGACAAAGGTGCCAAACAGTCTGCTGCAAAGCCAATAGAGTGAACAGCTTTTGATACCTTGATGCCTTTTAGAACAGAGAACACAGAACATAGAAAAGTACAGCACAGAGCAGTCCCTTAGGCCCACGACGTTGTGCCGAGGTTTAATCCTAATGTAAAATATAGTAACCTAACCTACGCACCCCTCAACTCACTGCTCTCCATGTGCATGTCCAGCAGTCGCTTAAATGTCCCCAATGACTCTGCTTCCACCATCTTAGCTGGCAACGCATTCCATGCATTTGCAACTCTCTGCGTAAAGAACTTATCTCTGACGTCTCCTCTATACCTTTCTCCTAATATCTTAAAACTAGAACCCCTTGTACCAGTCAATCCCGCCCTGGGGAAATGTCTCTGGCTATTGACTCTATCTATTCCTCTCTTTATTTTGTACACCTCAATCAGGTCTCCCGACTTCGTCCTACTCTCCGGAGAGAAAAGTCCGAGCTTATTTAACCGTCCATTATAAGGCAAGCCCTCCAGTCCAAGCAGCATCCTGGTAAACCTTCTTTGCACCCTCTCCAATGCCTCTGTATCTTTCCTATAGTAGAGCGACCAGAACTGGACACAATATTCCAAGTGTGGTCTCACCAGGGAATTGTAGAGCTGTAGCAAAACCTCGCGACTCTTAAACTTGATCCCTCGTTAGTGAAAGCCAAAACACCATGTGCTTTCTTAACAACCCTATCCACATGGGTGGCAACTATGAAAGATCTATGTACTTTCACACTTAGATCCCTCTGTTCCTCCACTCTGCCAAGAATCCTGTCTTTAACCCTATATTCAGCATTCGAGTTCGACCTTCCAAAATGCATCACTTCGCATTTATCCAGGTTGAACTCCATCTGCCATTTCTCAGCCCAGCTCTTCATCCTGTCTATATCACGCTGCAGCCTGCAATAGCCCTCAAAACTATCAACAGCACCACCAACCTTTGTGTCATCTGCAAATTTACTAATCCGCCCCTCAACCAAGTCATTTATAAAAACTACAAAGAGCAGAGGCCCAAGAACAGAGCCTTGCGGGACCCCACTCATCACTGACCTCCAGGCAGAATACTTTCCATCTACAACCACTCTCTGCCTTCTGTCAGCCAACCAATGCTGAATCCAGATAGCCAAATTTCCCTGTATCCCATACTTCTTGACTTTATGAATGAGCCTACCATGGGGAACCTTATCAAATGCATTGCTGAAGTCCATATACATCACATCCGCTGCTTGATCTTCGTTGACCTGTCTTGTCACCTCCTTAAAGAACTCAATAACGTTTCCAACTTTTAAAGTTGGAACAATAGGAGCAGCCTGAATGGGTGGAGTCAAGCTCCAACAGAACCAGGGTGTTTAGTTTTAGCTTTCAGGAGCGGTTGATGGTGTCTTGAAGGTGAATGTGGAATCTCTTATTGATCTCTCTGTTAAAGCTAAAAGCTGGGGTCTTTTCCTGGGTTTGTCTTTGCCAAGGGTTTATTTTTGGGATGTTACTATATTGGAACAGTTAATTAGTAGCAGTTAATTGATATATTATTTTGTTAAGCCTTTCAATAGAGTTACAGTCAAGCCAATTCTTTTCTTTTCCTTTACTTATTGGTATTTTAATTGTAGTGTATGAATAAAGTGTGCTTTGTTTCAAGCCTGGTAGTTTGATCAATCAGATTGCATCTGGAACACAATGCCTTACACCTACCTTTAAAATAAGAAAAAATTAGGGCCTATACTATCTTCTTAATCTCCAGTATTTTGAGGGGGTTGGTCTGGTCCATAACACCACACTCCTGTCTTCATCTTGAATTTGTGTCTTTGCTTGCAGATGGAACTGTTCTTTATTCTGTCATTCACACTTTTATTTCTTTACTACAGCTGTTACCACTCTTTTTGCCTTTTATACTATAAGTGTTTTGTCATACTGTCCATCCAGTCAAAGACCATTCCTTATTCAAGAGTGCGTTGGATGGTCACTTAGATATAAATGATGTGCAGGGCTATGGGGAAGAGTGAGGAGATTAGCATTAGACAATAGAACCAGTACAGGCACAATGGTCTACCTGTACGATGCAATAACTGTCATTCTTTCTGGCTGCTCAGCATTTTCACTTCAAAAAGCTTAATACATTTCCAATTTTTCCCCATTCTAATGTCAGGGTCATTGATTTGATTTATTACTGTCATGTGTATCGAGGTACAGTGAAAAGTGTTGTCTTATGTGCTTCATAGGCAGATTGTACTCTACAAGTGCATCAGGGTATCAGAACAGAGTGTGGGCTATAATGTTACAGCTACCAAGAAGGTGCAGAGAGAGACATCAATATTAACATTAAAGAAGTCCGTTCACAAGTCTGATAACAGCATTGACCTAAAATGTTGGCACTCTTTCTCTCTCCAGGGATACTGCCAAACCTGTTGAGTATTTGTATGAGGGCTTTGATTCAGATTTTCTCAGGTTTGCTTTTTGTTACAAGAGGAAATTCAGCTCTTTACTTTAAAATATGGCTTAAAGTTTCAAGGCCAGAAAAAAGCATCAGCCTTTTAATTCTGTGGGATTTTGCAAACTTAAAATAAACCTACTTTAATTGTACAGTAGTTTTAAGCTTGCAAAGTGTTTAGAAAAACATTAAGATAATAGTCGCTTTGCACGATAATTGCAAAACATCAAAACAATCAATGTACACAAATTCCTGTCAATTAATTAACAACTGCTGAACAATCAAAGAAGGTAATTAAGACAAAAAATTGAACTCTTTCCAGATCTGAGAATGGAATGATTTTCAAACTGCATTATCCTATAACCAGCTCTCAATTTATGTTAAGTAAAGATGTTATTGCCAGGATGCACAATTTTGCCACAGCTATTTATAACCCAAGCCGGATTTACAATGGATCACCAATCATGGCTGATCATTGCCTCAACTTCAATTGTTTGTCTTTTGTACAAACCTCATTAGACCCACATCTAACAAAAGTTATCTGTGCTTAGTATTGAAAACGTCGATTGCGTCAGCATTGAGAGCCTGATGACAGGTAAGTGCCAGGCTCTACTAGCCTTGAGTGACGAAGTATTTCTTGACTACATATCCAAATAGTCTATCCCTACTTTTAAGATTATGTCTTCTTGTCCTAGATTCTCTTTCAGTAAAAGACAGAGTTTGTCAGTATCTTCCCGACTGCTTACGATTCTAAACACCACAACCAGATCAACAATCTTTGAAACCTAAGGGAACACAGCTGAATTAATGTTAATTTGTTCTGAAACTTTTATTCCTATATTTTAACCCTCGTATCATCCTGGTGATGAGCAGCCTAGCTATCAACACCCACATCCTAAATTTCAGATTAGAACATAAACTTGACAAATCAAGGGACAAACATTATTGTTTCCAAGTCTAATTTCCAATATTTGATTGTGTTTATGATGTTTTCTTTTCCCAGATTTTCTCCGAAGGCAGTAACTCCTGTTGTCCTGTTGGTTTCACATGTATCTTTACCTGTGACTATCGATGACATAAACATCTCAGTAAGAGGCCCAGCGCTAAATTGCCCGTAGTGTTAGGTGAAGGGGTAAATGTAAGGGTATGGGTGGGTTGCGCTTCGGCAGTTCGGTGTGGACTTGTTGGGCCGAAGGGCCTGTTTCCACACTGTAAATAACCTAATCTAATCTAATCAATCATTTCCTTAGCTTCCCACAGAGTTCTAGCGTACACCTGATCAGGTCCTGGGGATTTATCCACCATTACCAGTTTCAAGACATCCAGCATTTTCTCCTCTGTAATATGGCGATTTTTCAAGGTGTCACCATCTATTTCCCTACATTCTTTATCTTCCATGTCCTTTCCCACAGTAAATACTGATGCAAAATATTCCTTTAGTATCTGCCCCATCTCCTGCAGCTCCACACAAAGGCCGCCGTGTTGTTCTTTGAGGGGCCCCATTCTCTGCCTAGTTACCATTTTGTCCTTAATGCATTTGTAAAAACCCTTTGGATTCTCCTTAACTCTATTTGCCAAAGCTATCTCATGTCCCCTTTTTGCCCTCCTGATTTCTCTCTTAAGTATACTCCTATAGCGTTTATACTCTTCTAGGGATTCATTCGATCTATCCTGTCTATACCTGACATATGCTTCCTTCTTGTTCTTAACCAAAAACTCAATGTCTTTAGTCATCCAGCACTCCCTATACCTACCAGCCTTTCCTTTCACCCTAACAGGAATATATTTTCTCTGGACTCTCGTTATCTCATTTTTGAAGGCTTCCCATTTTCCAGCCATTCTTTTACCTGCGAATATCTGCGCCCAATCAGCTTTTGAACATTCTTACCTAATACTGTCAAAATTGGCCTTGTGTCAATTTAGAACTTCAACTTTTAGATCTGGTCTATCCTTTTTCATCACTACTGTAGAGATCTGACGACTTTTTCTTATCTCGTTTAGAGAACCAGGCTGTTCAGTCACCTGAGGAACCAATCATATAACTGTTGCCAGGCAGAAGGCCTTAGTCATTGATAACTGGTCACTAATCCACAAACCAATCAGCTACTTGTTGCTGGCTGAAATTTGATTTGTAAACACCTTTTCTTCAGTTCATTTGCAAACCACTTACTGCTACCTTAATCAGCAGCTGTGTAAACAGTACTTACAATGAGTGTCTGGCTACTTGCTTTCAAAAATGCATCAATCCCTCAACAATCCATGGTACTTAAAACAGTCCTTATCTTCTTTCAGTCTACAGTCAAGAAATACAAAACAAACAAACCGTGATATTTACAGTTAAGAGTACAAAGCTGTTCTGCATTTCAGCAAAAACAAGCAATCTCAATCAGAAAACTTGGTACAGGAGGCTGAAGGCCATTCAACCCATTATGCTCGTGCTGATTCCCTGAAGAGCTCATTCACTACATTCTTTCCCTGTCAGACTGCAACATGTTAAAAGTTTCCATTTAACCTGCTTCCGCTGTCCCTCCAGACAATCCATTTCAGATCAAGGCAACTTGCAGGTGCCTTCCTAATATTTCTTTGAAAGTTTATTATTGGGATACATCTCAGAACAATCTGTAATCATTCAAGACTATTGCCTGTGCTAGCATTGAGTTTGTGAAGCATAAATATGCTTCATCATATTACAACTGACAGCTAAATTGCCGGTATTATCCAGGGATGTGCAGACTAGATGGGTTAACCATGAGAAATGCAGGGTTACAGGAATAGGGTAGTTGGGGGGGGTTGGTCAGAGTGGGATGCCCTTCAGAAGGGTGAAGTTGATGGGCTGAATGGCCTGTTTCCACACTGTAGGGATACTATGATCAAGTCGCCAGCAAAGACATACTCAGCAAATAGGCCTTCTTCATGTATTGAAAGCTTCAATGATTCTATGTTTACCTAAACAAGGTATATCAGCAACCCAGAAATCTGAATATGTGCCACATTGCAAAGCTTTAAACTGGCTTAATACTATTTCTTAGCAAAGTACTTTACAGCATCCTTGCAATAGCAGTGTTATTGGAATACCTGATCAGAGATGAGGAATCCTGCAGCAAGAAACTCATTTCCTGTCTCCCCAAAGCTTGTCCGTCATCTACAAGGCACAAATCAGGAGTGTGATGGACTATCCCCACTTGCCTGGATGAGTGCAGCTCCATCAATACTCAAGAAGCTTGACCCTATCCAGGACAAAGCAGCCTGCTGGCACCACATCCACCACTTTCAACATTCATTTCCTCTATCACTCGCTCTCAGTAGCAGCAGTGTGTGCTATCTACAAGATGCACTGCAGCAAAGACAGCACCTTCCAAACCCATGACCACTACCATCTAGAAGGACAGGGCATCAGAACACCACCTACTGCAAGTTCCCCTCTAAGCAGCACACAATACTGCCATTGGATCAGAATCCTGGAATTCTCTTTCTAACAGCACTGTCTGTACTCACCAAGGGCTACGCGGTTCAAGGTGGCAGCTTACTACCATCTTCTCAAGGGTGGGCAACTAAGAGTGGGGAATAATTTGTGACACCCACATCACATGAAAAAAATATTTTAGTAAGATTTGCTCAATGGTAAAGATTTTGCCTTTGACTTAGTTGGTCATAGTTTCTTAGCCTCAATTCAGAGTCTGGGGTGTTTGCAATGGGATTTCTTCCTAGATCAGTCATGGCTGCCTGAGCACTATTGATCTGCAGACAGCCGAATCAACTCAGAATTCATCCTTAATAACCCTTGGGTTGCAGCATGAAGACACGTACTTTAGGATGAGGTCTTTCTGTCATTTTCCAACTCACAAACTTTAATAAGAGGGATTTCAAAGGGAGAGAAGGAGGGCAAAATCTGTTGCTCCTGAGGCAAGTTATTTTTTAATCTTTGGGGTCAAATCTAATACCTTTTCTCTCACACAAATCAGAGCATGCCTCTGCTCTCTGCTGTAGTCTTTATGTTATTGCTGAAGCAGCTTTTATCTTTTCAACAAAAACATCGTTGCTATTGTTTTGTTTTGCAAAGACTTATTTTCAAAAGGTTCAAAATACATGAATGCGTTCGTGCAATGATATTATAAATCAAGATTCTGGATGACACATCTTCATAGGAAACTCGATAACCTGTTCTTGAAAATTTCTGTCTTAAATAATAGACAAACTCTGAATTATGCTTCCACTATGTTAACAAATATAAACAGGGACTTGAGTTAACACCTCAATCAAAACAAACAGCATAAAAGTCTTGCACTAGTGCTTGCAGGTGTCTCTAGAATGGGGATTGAACTCACAATCTTCTGATTTGCCACTACCAGTGCCAACCATTGAGCCCGAGGCTTCAGACACACTTAAAGTGCCCCTTTATCCACATGGGATTGTTACACCCGGTCGTTGTTAAGAGGAGTCTGACTTGAACCCATATGTGAAACGATGTATTAATCCCTATTCAAGCTCCAAGCAAGTGGTGATGTAATTTAAGTGCATTTAAGTAAAGAGGAAGTTTCATAGCAAATGGGATTGTTACATTATTCAGATGTTGAGAACAGGAAACTGGAGCAATAATGGTTGTTTATCTATGAGCAAAAGAGGCCAGAACAAAGAGATTGTGCTCTCTATGTGGTGTGGAACTGCAGCTTATCTTTATTGCATTTGCATCTGTTGGAAATACACGTGTACGGAATTCCCAATCTCTCTATCACTCACTGTGACTTGTTTTCAGTGTACCCATATTAGACAATGATAAACTTGACTTAACTAACAGGCCCACAGCAGCCACCGTTTCAATGACCCTTTTCGTGTGTGAACAGCGAGCTAATTTGTCATTCCAACTGGGCTTTCTTTGCCTTCTTATTTCATAGGTCATTAGTGCTAGTAGGAAAAATGGGGTTGAGGGATTAAACTAATTTGGCAAGGGAAGGGCACCGAGGTGAAATATTAAAAATGAGGTACAAACTTCAGTGAAAGAGCATTCCAGTGGTAGGAGAAATGCAAGGCAGTCTAAAGTAGCTTTATTGAATACGAGGGCAGGGATGTACTGCTGAAGTTGTAAAAGGCTCTCATCAAATCACATTTGGAATATTGTGAGCAGTTTTAGGCACTGTACCTAAGGAAGGATGTGCTGGCCTTAGAGGGGTCAAGATGAGCTTTGCAAGAATGATCCTCCGGCTGAGGGGCTTGTCATATGAGGAGCGGTTGAGCATTCTGTTTCTGTACTCAGTGGAGTTTAGAAGGATGAGGAGGGATTTGATTGAAACTTAAGGATACTGAGAATCCTGGATAGAGTGGATGTGGAGAAGGTGTCTCTACTAGTAGGAGAGACTAGGATCCAAGGGCACAACTTTAGGGATGAAGGGATGACTCTTTAGAACTGAGATGAGGAGGAATTTCTTCAGCCAGAGGGTGGTTAATCTGTGGGGCTCATTGACGCAAAGGACTGTGGAGGCCAAGTCATTGAGTGTGTTTAAGACAGAGATGGATGGGTTCTTGATTAGAACAGAGATGAAGGGTTATGGGGAGCAGGCAGGAGAATGGGGTTGCAAAATATACCAAATGGTGGAGCAGACTCAATGGGCCAAATGGCCTAATTCTGCTCCTAAACCTTATGGCATAGTTGAACTGAGAGTGCTAGGGTCAAAGAGTCTGGTGCTGAAAAAGCTGAGCTGGTAAGGCAGCATCCGAGGAGAAGGAGAGTCGACGTTTCGAGCATAAGCTCTCCATCAGGCACAAGGAGCCACATCAGCTCTGACCTTTTGGCAGTGAAACAAACACTTATGTCTAAAAGGGAAGCATGAGCATGTTAAATACAGAACTCAAGTATACTTAGGAGAGGCAGAGTAGGAGAAAAGGAGATGCAAGTGGCAGTACTGATCAAAGATAGTGTAGAGTATTCAAGCAGAATGTTGCTCTGAAAGGTTCTAGGAAAGTGAATCGATGTAGTTAGAAATAAGGAGCAACAGAGAACCAATTATAATACTGTGTTTTTCCAGTCCACCAAATACCATGAAAGGAATAGAGAACCAAATTTTTAAGAAAGATGCAAAAAAACTTTAGTGTTGATAATGAGGGTCATCAGGTAGCCTCATATGAACTGGGAAAATAATGTAAGGAGAGGAAAGAATTTCTGAAATGTGTATGTCAGAATTCTTTTGATTGGTGTTTTGCCTGGCCAAATGATATGGGATGTAGTGCTGCATCTAGGTCTGAGAGTGAAGTGGAGCACGTTTTGGAAGGAAACCATTTTGGAAAGAGTGATCACATTACCACAGCTTGTAGTTAGCTTCAGGAAAGGGCAAACATGAAAATATTGATATTGAGGAGGGCCAATTTGAAGGAGTTTAATTTGCATAAATGCAAAATACTGCGTTTTGGTAAAACAAACAAGGACAGGACTTAATTAATAGTACGTCTATTAAAAGTAGAGTCTTAGTGTTGTAGAACAGAGAGACCTTGGGGTTCAGGTGCATAATTCTTTGAAGTTTGCATCACATGTATACAGGCGCTTAGCACATTTGCCTTCATTGCTCAGACTTTTGAGCAAAGGAGTTGGGAAGTCATGTTGTATAGGACAGTGGAGAGGAGTCTTTTGGTCCCCTGTTATAAAGTGAAAGGAGAAAGATTTAACAAAGACATGAGAGGCAATGTTTTTTACACAGAGAGTGGTTTGTGTATGGAATGAACCTCCAGAGGAAGTGATGGATATGAATGCAGTTACAACATTTAAAAGACATTTAGATAATTACACGAATAAGAAATGTTTGGAAGGATATGGGTGAAGTGCAGTTAAGTTTAGTTTGGGGTTATGTTCGGCATGGACTGGTTAGACGGTAGGATCTGTTTCCATGCTGCATGACTATGACTCTATACGTTGCAAATGGTTCTGGTCCAGGTTGGAATCAAATCTTGACAGATAAAGCAGAATAAAATGGAAGGCCTTCTAGAAGAGAGCAGATTAGAGAGAGTAAAAATGATCTTGTTCACAACAAGGGAGAGGAATTAGCTCAATAACTACAGGCTAGTCATATTAGCAGAGAGAATTATGTAGCCAGTACTCTGGAAAGAATTAACTGACATTTAGAAAAGTGTGTTAATTAATGAAAGCCAGCATGAATTTGATAAAGGGAATGACATGTTTGTCTAACTTAAGTGAATATTTTGATGACGTTTGATGAAGGAGGTGCAATTGGTAATATGTACGTGGATTTTTAAAAGGCATGTGATAGATATGTTAACAGAAGGGCTTAGAAGGGGAAGTTAATATGTTGATACAAAATTGGTGAGGACAAAAGTTACAATTTTAAAGGAAGTCCATCAATTGAAGGATCTGGGAGTGTAAATATGCAAATATTTAGGTCAGCTAAGAAAGTTGCTGAAAAATATGCAGAATCCTAAAGACTAAAAAGACACAGGGGATTCTTGGTTTTGTAAATATAGGGAGAGAGCACAGGAAGTTTTGCTGAACCTTTATCAAAACTGGTTGATTAAAGGTTCAGCAAATACAGCTGGAGGATTTTGAGCATGTTTTGGTGACCACAATTAGGAAGAATGTCATGGCTATACAGTGCAGATGAGGTTTACTTGAATGGTACCAGGGACGAAAGACTTCAGTCACAAAGATAGACCGGAGAAATTGAGTTAGAATGGGGAAGGCTAAGGGGCACTTGTTAATGGTGTTCAAAATCATGAAGGCTTGTGTGTGGTAAATAGTAAAAACCTCTTTTCGCTAGCACTAACCAGATTTAATGTTATTGACAAA
The DNA here is from genome assembly GCF_047496795.1 of Chiloscyllium punctatum. Taxonomy (NCBI): domain Eukaryota; kingdom Metazoa; phylum Chordata; class Chondrichthyes; order Orectolobiformes; family Hemiscylliidae; genus Chiloscyllium; species Chiloscyllium punctatum. The sequence continues at coordinate 64,374,935 of NC_092750.1, read as the reverse complement.
AGAAACAGCAGGAGGACAAAACTACGCACATTGTTGAAATTTGGCCTCACAAGCTGAACAGGTGGTGGAAACAAATTCAATAGAAACTTGCAAAGGGGTACTGCATAAATACTTCAAATGGATATATGTGCAAAGTTATGAGGAATGTGACTAATAAGGGCGCAGTCTTAGGATAAATGTTGATCATATGACTCAAAGATTTTGAATATTTGGAATTCTCCATCAGTGGATATTCCATTATTGTATATATTAATGGCTGGGATGAACATATTTTTTGGCATCTCAGGGAATCAAGGGATAGGGGGAGTGGAGTTGAGAGACATGATCAGGGTTGATTATGCTGAATGTTGGTGTAGACTTGAGATACAGTGTAAAATTGAATGATTTACTCCTGCTCCTATCTCCTATGTTGCAATGGCTCTTTCAAGGATTCACTAATGGTATAATGCATCAAGTGCCTCTTTCTTTGTTCATTTATTCAATGTTTATCCAATACAAATACTCACCTTCTAACCATATCCCCCAATCCTTGCTCTTAAGAAGTAGGGAAAAAGTGAGGACTGCAGATGCTGGAGTACCAGAGTTGAAAAATGCGGTGCTGGAAAAACACAACAAGCCAGGCATCATCCAAGGAGCAGGAGAATCGACGTTTCGGGCATAAGCCCTTCTTCAGGAATGAGGCTGGTGTGCCAAGCGGGCTGAGATAAAAGGTAGGGGGGAGGGAATTTGGGGGAGGGGGTGCTGGGAATACGATAGGTGGAAGGAGGTGAGGGTGAGGGTGATAGGCCGGAGAGGGGGTGGGGGCAGAGAGGTCGGGAAGAAGATTGCAGGTCAAGAGGGCAGTGCTGAATCCGAGGGTTGGGACTGAGATAAGGTGGGGGGAAGGGAAATGAGGAAGCAGGAGAAATCTACATTCATCCCATGTGGTTGGAGGGTTCCTAGGCGGAAGATGAGGCGCTCTTCCTCCAGGTGTCGTGTGGCCAGGGTCTGGCGATGGAGGAGGCCAAGGACCTGCATGTCATTGGCGGAATGGGAGGCGGAGCTAAAGTGTTCAGCCACGGGGCGGTTTAGTTGGTTGGTGCGGATGTCCCAGAGGTGTTCCCTGAAACCTTCCGCAAGTAGGCGACCTGTCTCCCCAATGTAGAGGAGGCCACATCGGGTGCAGCAGATACAGTAAATGATGTGTGCGGAGGTGCAGGCGAATTTGCGATGGATATAGAAAGATCCATTGGGGCCTTGGAGGGAGGTGAGGGGCGAGGTGTGGGTGCAAGTTTTGCACTTCTTGCAGTTGCAGGGGAAGGTGCCAGGAGTGGAGGTTGGGTTGGTGGGAGGTGTGTGGACCTGACGAGGGAGTCGCGGAGGGAGTGGTCTCTCCGGAATGCTGATAGGAGTGGAGAGGGAACCTGAATGCTGATAGGGACACAACCAGTATCCTTCCACTGACACCGTCCTTCGACTGACTGAACTGGTCCAACCAGTGCCCTTCCACTGACACCGTCCTTCAACTGACTGAACTGGTCCAACCAGTACCCTTCCACTGACACTCTCCTTCGACTGACTGAACTGGTCCTCACTCTGAACAAATTCTCCTTCCAAACCTCCCACTTCCTCCAATCCAAAGGAGTAGCCATGGGCACCCGCATGGGCCCCAGCTATGCCTGCTTCCTCGTCGGATATGTGGAACAGTCCATCTTCCGTAGCTACATTGACACCAACACCCACCTTTTCCTCCATTACATCGATGATTGTATTAGTGCCACCTCGTGCTCCCACGAGGAGGTTGAACAGTTCATCCACTTTACTAACACCTTCCATCCCGACCTCAAATTTACCTGGACTGTCTCAGACTCCTCCCTCCCCTTCCTCGACCTCTCCATTTCTATTTCGGGCGACCGACTCAACACAGACATTTACTACAAACCGACTGACTCCCACAGCTACCTAGATTACACCTCCTCCCACCCTGCCCCCTGTAAAAACGCCATCCCATATTCCCAATTCCTCCGGCTCCACTGCATCTGCTCCCAAGAGGACCAATTCCACTACCGAACAACTCAAATGGCCTCCTTCTTCAAAGCACGCAATTTCCCCTCCAATGAGGTCGACAACGCTCTCCACCTCATCTCCTCCACTTCCCGCACCTCTGCCCTTGAATCCCGCCCCTCCAATTGCCACCAGGACAGAACTCCACTGGTCCTCACCTTCCACCCCACCAACCTCCGGATGCACCGTATCATCCACCGTCATTTCCGGCACCTCCAGACAGACCCCACCACCAGGGATATATTTCCTTCTCCACCCCTATCAGCGTTCAGGAGAGACCACTCCCTCCACGACTCCCTCGTCAGGTCCACACACCCCAACCTCCACTCCTGGCACCTTCCCCTGCAACTGCAAGAAGTGCAAAACTTGCACCCACACCTCCCCCCTCACCTCCCTCGAAGGCCCCAATGGATCCTTCCACATCCATTACAAATTCACCTGCATCTCCACACACATCATTTACTGTATCCGCTGCACCCAATGTGGTCTCCTCTACATTGGGGAGACAGGTCGCCTACTTGCGGAACGTTTCAGGGAACATCTCTGGGACACCCGCACCAACCAACCCAACCGCCCTGTGGCTGAACACTTTAGCTCCCCCTCCCACTCCGCCAATGACATGCAGGTCCTTGGCCTCCTCCATTGCCAGACCCTGGCCACATGACGCCTGGAGGAAGAGCACCTCACCTTCCGCCTAGGAACCCTCCAACCACACGGGATGAATGTGGATTTCTCCTGCTTCCTCATTTCCCCTCCCCCCACCTTATCTCAGTCCCAACCCCCGGATTCAGCACCGCCCTCTTGACCTGCAATCTTCTTCCCGACCTCTCCGCCCCCCCCACCCCCTCTCCGGCCTATCACCCTCACCCTCACCTCCTTTCACCTATCGTATTCCCAACGCTCCTCCCCCAAATTCCCTCCCTCCTACCTTTTATCTCAGCCCGCTTGGCACACCATCCTCATTCATGAAGAAGGGCTTATGCCCGAAATGTCGATTCTCCTGCTCCTCGGATGCTGCCTGGCCTGCTTTGTTTTTCCAGCACCACATTTTTCAACTCTTAAAATGTGGGGGCCCATTATTATCTGTCTTATCTCGTGTGGATAGCAAAGGACTAGGGTCAGAGAAAAAGAAAGAACCTTTAAAAAAATGCATATGTCTAAGCGCCACTTCCCACTGGGATCTTGCTGGTGACGCAGAAGGGAAAGCCAGTAAAACTGGTGAATGACACGTGCTGGTCTAATTCATCATGTATACTTCAAAATGAAGATCCAGTATGACTACTGAAGAAAGGTCACTGGACCTGAAATGTTGACTCTGCTCTCTCTCCACAAATGTTGTCAGGCTTACTGCTGAAGTTCTGCAGTCATTTCTGTTTTTATTTCAGGCCTCCAGCATCTGTGGTTCTTTGTTTTTTGACTACTAAGCACCATATTAACCGGTCAATCCACTTCTGAGGTGCTTTGCAGAAGAAGCCTCATAAGTTTAGCTAAATCGTGGTTCTAATCAGTCATAGTACACCGATTGCACTTTAACCTGGGCCTGACATGCACCTAATGTCAACAATTTCCCAAAGCAGGATCTCCCAAAGCTAAGCAAAATATGTTTCTTAATGAGTTCAGTTGGCAGAGAAGACCAAGAAAATATGTAGACTCTCCTGTCCCTCAAGACCCAGAATCTCCACCTCTCAAGCAGGAATTTTGTAACCACTTCACATGGGATTCATTCAAGACACCACTATTATCAATCTCCTCTTCCATTCAACACACCACGGAAATAGAATACCTATTCTGTTCAAGTGTAACGGCACATAGCACACATTCCAATCAACGCAACAATTGGTGTGGAGTGTCAGTGTCATATATTGATAGCTCAGTCATGCTTTTGGATGTGAGCACAGCTGTTACTCATAAAGTACTCATTCATTTTCTAAGAAATGTTATGGTTCATCCAGATTGACAACTAGAATGTGAGCCACAAGTCAAAGCGATTTATTGCTGTTTACGGGCATGGTTTGGTATTTAACTCTCTTCTAACACCAAACAGTACAGGCACAACACTCCATGTAATTTGGAAGATTAAGAACATAATATCAGGATCAATGGCCGATTCGTGGGTTGGATATCTCATCTTCCTGTTCATAAGGTTTGAATATTTGTTGTGCGTGTATGTGTGTCTTTCTGTAGCTATGCATATGTGAGTATGTATTTCTGTGTATATCTGTGTTAGTACACGGTTCTACCTTTGCATGTGTGCACTAGAATAAGATCACATGGGTTATGGATAATTTATTAGCTTGGATGGAGGATTGGCTAGACAACAGAAAGCAGAGAGTCAGAAAAAGAATTGGTCCTTTTCTAGTTGGCAAATTGTAGCTAGTGGGGTGCCAAATGGTTCAGTCCGCAAGTCTTAAATATTTATAACCTATATCAATGACTTGGATGTAGGGATACAAGATTCTGTAGCCAAATTTGCAGATATCTGTGAAAGTGGGTTGCAATAAAGAAGTAAGAAATTTACAAATGGACGTGGATTGAAGGATTTTAAAATGGATAATTGTGAGGTTATCTATTTTGGTCAGAACAATAGAAAAGCAACTTATTACCTAAATGTAGATAAACCTCAGAGATGCAGAGGGTTCTCGTTATCTTCATGCATGAATCGCCGTAAAAAAAAACATACAGGTACAGTAGGTAATAAGGAAAGCAAATGGAATTTTGGCATTTACTACTAAAGGAATAGAATATAAAAGTAGGGAAGTGCTGCAGCAACTATGCAAGGTATTAGTGAGTCCGCACCTGGAGTATTGCTTACATTTTTGGTCCCTTACTTGAGGAGGGATGTGGTTGCTTAGGAGGCAGTTCAGAGGAGGTTCACCAGATCGATTCCAGAGATAGGGGGTTTGTCTTGTGAAGAGAGATTGAGCAAATTTGGCCTATACTTCTGCAGTTTGTAAGAATGAGAGGCGATCTATTTGAGGTATATAAGATGCTAAAGGAGATAAGCAAAGTAGATGTAGAGAGGATGTGGGACAATTTAGAACAAGAGGTCATATTTTTAGGCTAAGGCGTAGCAGAGATGAGAAAACAAATTACTTCTGAAAGGGTCATGAGTCTGTGGAACTCACTACCCCAGACTGAGGTAGATGTCAGGACACTGAATAAATTTAAGGAGGAGAAAGCTAGGTTTTTAATTAGTTGTGGAGAACGGGCAAGAAAGTGGGGTTGAGGCCGAGATGAGATCAGCCATGATTGTACTAAATGATGGAGTAGGCTCAAGGAGCTGAGTTATACTCCTCCTGCGTTACCTACGCCTGCTCTTAGTTCGTATGTTGTTATCAGTGCATTCATATGTATACTATAATGCTAAATGTGAATCTGTATTCATTTATATATAATGGAAATGAGAAAACAGTGTTCTTTATTAGGCTACAAATTGCAGTAGCTGCTATTTCTATGTCAATATTTAATGTGTTTATGGTCTTCCTTTGTCCATCATTTTGAGGCTGGAATTAATGTGCTTTTTAAAAATAGTTTAAAGCCTGTGTTTAAATCAAAAGCAAAAAAATGACGAGAAAACGATCAGTTAATATTAGCAACAGAAATTAGGTCAAGTTTATTTAAACTCCTCCTGCTTCCTTCTTTCTGAGAAAGATTTACCACAACATTATAAACTTGTCATCTTTAAAACAAACTAACTTTATTTCATTTGAATTTAGTGCATCATCTGAAATTACTGGTGTCCTGCAATTGGTCTTTTCGTAACATTTCTTCAATAAATTAATAAATCATCTTCATAGCTTTGCTTCAGTTTTGTGCTTTGCTTCATTTGCACAGCCTTTCGAAGGGAATCACAAACAGAATCATAGAATCCCTGCAGTGTGGAAGTAGCCATTCGGCCCAACAAATCCATACTGACCCTCCGAAGAGCAGCCCACCCTTGATTTGATTTGATTTGATTTATTGCCACATGTACCTAAGTACAGTGAAAAGGTTTGTTTGTGAGCAGTACAGGTAAGTCATAGTAAGCAATAACATACAGATCATAAGGTATAAAAGAAACTTGGAAAGAGAGAGGCAGACATGTTACATTGCACAGGACCCATGTTCGAGGCAAGATCAACATTATCTGAAGCTAGAGAGTCCATTCATCAGTCTAATAATGGCAAGGAAGAAGCTGTTCCTGAACCTGTTGAGGCACATATTCAAGCTTCTATATCTTCTGCCTGATGGAAGAGGTTGTAGGAGATTGTTGCCGGGAGGAATAGATTTTTGATGATGTCGGTAGCCTTTCCACGGCATCAAGAGGTGTAAATGGAGGCCATAGACGGGAGGTTGACTTCTGTAATGGTCCTGGGCTGAGCAATTGCTGCACTAGGCTGTTATGCATCTGTAAAAGGTAATAAGGGTCCTTATGGACAGGCCAAATTTTCTAAGCTTCCTGAGGACAAAGAGGCATTGCTGTGCCTTCTTGACCATTGCATCTATGTTGCAAGTCCAGTGCAGGTTGTTAGTTATCGTCACACCTCAGAACTTGATGCTCTCCATCCTTCCAACCTCCGCACTGTTGATGTAGACAGGGGTGTGTTGTCCTCCTTTCTTTCTGAAGCCAATGATCAATTCTTTTGTTTTGCCAACATTGAAAGAAAGGTTGTTATTATTGAACCACATCACTCAGACCCACCCCATCCATCCTATCCCTATAACCCTGCAATTCCCATGGCTAACCCACCTAGCCTGCAGATCCCTGGATACTATGGGCAATTTAGCATCGCCAATCCACCTAACCTGCACATCTTTGGACTGTAGGAGGAAACCAGAGCACCCAGAGGAAACCCATACAGACACTGGGAGAATGTGCAAATTCCACACAGACAGTCGCCCAAGGCTGGAATCGAACCACTGAGCCACTGTGCCAAATTTTTTGCTTGTAACGCAGTTCCTGGCTCTAATTTGTAGAATTAAAGATGTTGCATCCCAGGTAACACTAATCTTCCTTTTTGTAGAACTACCATTTCAGTCCACATGTAGTCTTCACCTAGATGAATACCATTGAGGTGCCTGTGTCTGGTAAAGAGCCCTTCTGTGCTGTACAATTCAAAATTTTCATTCACTTCAATTGTGCCAAAGACCCCAAAATCTGAATGTTACAAATCCTTCATTCCTTTAAAAAAAGGACCAGGAATATGCTGTTTTGTTCACTCACCCAGCTTTGACCTTTTTCTAGTTATGGCATTGCTTTGGTTTTTTAAAATCCCAATAATTTGCCCCTTTCTCCACAATATTACCCTCACTTCCTACCTTCATTTGAACACCACAGCTAATCCTGCATCAAAGATAATTATTTCCACATGCTTCAGGCTGCAGTAAAGGCATTTTGTTTTTGCTGGGTTTGATGTAAACAGACAAAGCTCTAATTCAAGATTCATGCCCCATTGTTTTGACTCCCCAATCAGGAGGAGGAGAATCATTTCCCAGCTTCCCAGTGTTTATCCCCAGGCAGTACAACCCTCTTTTATCAAAGTTAAAAATCACACACACCAGGTTATAGTCCAACAGGTTTAATTAGAAGCACACTAGCTTTCGGAGCGACGCTTCTTCATCAAGTCTCTCATCACAACTCAGGGGCCTCATTCTAGGTATAAACATGGCCAACAACCCTTACATCTTTAAAAAATAAGGCACTGTAACCTTAATATATATCAGAATCGTTACATTCTCATTTTTCAATTGTGTACCTCTTATACCAAAGTTTGGTAACTGTTCCAGTGAGCTTTTTTAAAACAATTGATTTACATTACTTAGAACAATCAATCCTTTTGTTTATCTATAACCAGTGCTCCTGTACTCCAGTTAGCAATACTCTGGTGTTGACAATGCTAATCAATAAACATTGATTCAAGACTCCATTTTGAGTTGAATTCCACCTGGGAGCAGAGAAAAGTCAAAATTATCTTACATATTTCCTAAGACAGTGCAGACCACCCTGAATCACTTTCTGTAATTATGTTGACTTCTAAGACTTCTATTTGTCCCACTGCATGGCCCCTCTCTCTAGGGTGATGTGGGCTTTGCCTCCAGAAGAGTTCACTTTGATAGGAAGAATGAGAAATCGGACTATTACGTGAACAGAGAACAATGAATTTCAAGAAACAGAGGGATTTAGATTTCCTGACTCATAATCACAAAACATCAGTAAGCAGGTACAGGATGTAATCAAGAAGTATATGTGATGTACCCTTTATTACCAGAGGAATTGAACATAAAAATAAGGATGTTAATCTTCAGTTTTACAGGGCAATGGCAAGGCCTCATTGAAAATACTGTGCGCAATTATTCAACTATAGATGCAAATGCTTTGGAGGTGGTTCAAATGAGGTTTACTGGATTGATACCTGAAATGAGTATGCTCTCGAAGCTGAGGGTAGATTGAGCACACTGCACTTGTTTCCACAGGGGTTTACAAAGGTGAGAGGCATCTTGATTGAAAATGTATAACACCCTGAATAGTCTTGACAAAATAAACTGTGTCTTCCTGTCCATCACTCAAGGACTACACGGCACTGTTTAAAGATTTGGGCTCATTCTTTCCCGACAGAGCTGAGGGGAATTTTATTTCAGAAGATTGTGTGATTTTGCAACACTGTGCCTCAGAAGATGGTGGAGGTAGGTTCATTGAATATTTTTATGATGGGGTGGAGAGATTCTTTACAGGCCAGGGAATCAAGAGCTATTGGGGATGGATGGGAGTGTGGAATTTAGAATACAAACTGATTAGCCATGATCCTATTGAATGCCAGATCAGGCTCAAAGGGCTAATTGACCCACTTTTGTTCTATTATCATATGTTCATATGCTTGCAAAGCTCCTTGCCCCAACCAACTCCGTCATGGTTTCACTAGCACTAGATTTTCCTCATCCTGTGTCCCGGCCAGTTCTAACATTGCTCAGAGATTGATTGCTCAGCAGTTCTATTATTGTTATATCAAATGACTGCAAGGATTGTAGAGGATAAGCAAAATATTGTTGGCCCTTTTTCTGTCCAGGAAGAAAGATTTTGCACAGAGAATGATCTGGAGCTTGCTGCCTCCCAGGTTGGTGTAAGTGAGATGATCTGTGGTTTTGCTTTGTTGTGTGGTTTGGCTGTAGGGAGTTGTTTGGGGTTAGCTAGTCTCCCAAAACTATCCTATGGTTTCTTTAGCAAGAATTCTTTACTCACAACTAATTTATACATCCATATGAGGCTACAGCTTCTGTTCCTTTCTGGCACTGACAGCATTGTTATATCATCATAAATGTTTCTGATGTTAACCACAGTACTGTACGTCTCCTCCCAAATCTTTGACCTGATCATATTTACATTGTATAAATCTCTCTTAAATTATCAGACTTCACAGGGTTGCATCTCTGTGGTGCCGTGACCAAATTCCCCACTCTGTTTCTGATCTCCTTTTGATGTTGAGGAAATTCTGCACACTCCCATCTGTCAATGTCAGTGTTCTTCTCCTGGGTGGCTGCAGAACTTATTGCAGAGCTTATTTCTCCTCATCAGCTGAGCAGTAAGCCCATGTCTTCATTGACCACCTGCTTTAAAGTGCTGAGGTATTATTTTACTTCTTATGAGGCCACAGTCTGTCTCAATCATAGAGAGTATTAGTTGTCACTCTGTTTTAAGGATTGTAACTTCCAAATGATGGTTTCTGATCCATACCCTTTCCTTCGAGCTCAGCACTGGTGCATCACATGCTCTATGCCTGTGGTTGAAGTTCTGACCCTGGTGTCCCTGTTCACTTCCTCTCTCTGTTTTACCCCTTTGTCGAGGTTCTCCATGATGTTAGGTTTTAATGTGTGTAACAGACGTTCTCAATCTCCCACGCTGTAACTCTGAGTTCCATAATCCATTCAGCCTTGGTGTGGATTGCTAAGTCAAAACATTGAGATTAAGGTCTCCACTTTTCTTTATTAAAGCTTCAATTGTTTTATCCCTCTCTCAGTATTTCCATTTGCTTGATGATAGCATGATACGTTAGTAATCTGAACAAAGTCATATTTGTTGGTAAAACTTTGGAATTGGTCCAATGTAAATTGTCCAGGGTCCCTTGAGTAGAGCTGATTCTTTTGAGGGATTGGATGGCAGCATCTACTGTGATATTATGCAAATCACTCACATCAAATCCATTTTGAATTAAAATTTATAGCTGTAATTAAGATTTCTTTGCTAAGATTTGAATAAGTCAATTTCCAGGTGCACCCTTGCTGTGGTTGTCTGTATTAGTGATCTAGAGGCGTAGTAGTCTCTACATTTGCTATCCTTTTAAACTTGAATTAACACTGGCCCCCAGTCCTGTAGACGATGCTTCTGCTTCACCACAGCTGACATCATGAAGGAGCAGTGCTCCTAAAGCTAGTGCTTCCAAATAAACCTGTTGGGACTATAACCTGTGTGATTTTTAACTTTGTCCACCCCAGTCCAACACCAGCACCTCCACATAATAATTCTACAGTCAAAGAGATCTATAACCCAGCAAAAGGCACCTCATTCCATAACGTCTACATCGGTCAAAAACAATGACCTAACATTCTAATTCCAATTTCCAGCTCAGGCTTTCTATGCATTGGCATTGCAAGTGCACATTGCGATGCTTCTTAAATGTTATGAGGGTTTCTGCCTCTACAGTCCTGACAGGCAGTGCGTTCCAGATTCGTACCACCCTCTGGGTGAAAATATTTTTCCTCACATTCCCTCTAAACCTCCTGCCCCTTACCTTAAATCGATGCCCTAAGGTCATTGATTCCTCCACCAAGGGGAAAGGTCCAATCTACCCTGTCCATGCCCCTCATTGCTAAAATGAGTGTTGTCAAAGATACTCTATTCTTCGAATGTCATGCCTTTCTTTAAAGAAATTGTCAGTGGAGTCAATGCAGTGCTGAAATTCAGAACATGCTTTCAATACAATACTCTTGTATTGTTGTGATGGCTAAGGCACAGGAATATTCAAGCTCGTCTGTATTTTTATTTCACTAGGTGCATTTTGGCCTTGTCCTACTTGTTAGCCCAAATAAGCCACTTTTTGCTTTGACAAATTCACTTTCAGGCAAATTAATGACAAAATTGGTTATTTGTCACACTTTAGAATTGGCTGAACACAGCCAAGTTGTCCATGTTGGCTGTAGAGCTAATTTGTAATGCAGTATACTATCAATAGCATTGTTCAATTCTCGCACTGGCTGAGGTTGCAATGAAGGACTCTCCTCTACCTCTCCTCTCGCGTGAAGGGTGGTGATCCTCAGGTTAAACCATCACCAGCCATCTCTCTCTAATGTGCGACAGTAACCCTATTGTCCTTTGGGGTTTGACAACTTTACCTTTACTGCGGCAAAATCCTTCAATGGCCTTGTTGGCTAACGATTGGAAAGTTGTTGTTGCATTTTTTTCTTTCAAAACATCATTAACTTACATTGATGAAGTCCATTCACAGTTACAAAACTGATACCTCTTTGGCTCTATCATTCCATATCCTTTTAACAAATTGATCTTTGTAACAAATGTGCTTGTCCAATCCTTTCAATCCAATTCTCCAATTGTGAAATTGGATATGAATCCACCTCTGTCATTACGTTAACCTTTAATAATCTGTACACGATATTTGTGATGCATCTGGTTTCAGCACGAGCACAATAGATATACTCCAGCTACTAGGACTCAGTTCAATAATAATTGTCATTGCCGATCATGAACTTGATTCTTTTTCTCACATGAGCTAATTTTTTTGGGTTGCACGTGTAAGGACCTTGCTTTATGACTTAACATATTCCCAGCATTAATATTGTGTATAGCCAAAGATATTTTTCCTGGCCCATTTAAAAAATATGACTTTTGAGTCTGGAACTGTTTTGTAAGTCATTTCAATATTTTTCTGGGCAATAGCACAATGTTTCATCTAACTTTTCAAGTACCTCACTATTATCCAATCTGATTACTAAAAGGTCAACTTCTGAATGTTTTACTTTTGATTAATTCTCCAATCAATGTGATATTTTCATCTCACTCTTTACCTCATTTATTGCTGCAAATATATTTCTGTTCTGACTATCCTGCTTCCCATCATATCACTTTAACATATTAACATGACGCACTTGCAGATTTTTCCTCCTATTTAAATATTTGCTCTAACCTAACCTCCATCATAAGGTCAGAAGTGAGAATGTTCACCGATGATTGTGCAACAATCAGCACCATTCACTCAGATACTTGAGCAGTCCATGTTCAAATGCATCAAGAACTGCACAATATCCAGGGTTTGACTGGAAAGTGGCAAGTAATTTTTGTGCCACACAAATGCCAGGCAAAGACCATAACCAATAACAGACAGGCAATCGAACCACTGCCCCTTGACATTCGATGGTGTTATAATCATTGAGTTCACCACTATCAACAGTTGTTGTCACTTTAAGCAAACACCCCAAGGCCTCACAAACTGTTTACCTTATTGACTGTGAGTATACTGATTGACACCCCATCTCAACTTTTCTACATTAAAAAAAATGACAAAATTTATCTTTTAAAGCCATTGTATCATCACACTCTTCTGGCACCACCCTGTCCTTGAAAGGAAAAGGCATAGAGAGTGAGGTGAATGTCCACCTATCACTTTATCATTGATGCTGAGCACCAGCTAAAGCAATAGAGTGTAAATCTGCAAGCATTTCTGTCAAGCACTGGAAATCTACTGGGCCTGGCTTTCCATGGCAGCTGCAACCAGTCCATGGAGATGCACACATGCCACAGCCAGCATGATATTGGTAATATTGGTGGACAACCTTCCATCCAGTTTACTGAATGTCTCTGACAAAACTGCCCGTTGCACCTGTGACTCTCTGCATGTTTGTACAGATGACCAACACAATGGGGGGCATCTTCTCCCTGGTGCCAGTGGACTCAACTGGGGGCATTTCTCCCTCGTGGTGATGTACCAGTCATGTGTCCACTGGCTCGTGTGCTCACAAATCTAATTTAGATAGCGAACCCACTGAGGTGAAAGTCTCTGAGCTGTTGAAGAGTACAGGAGTCAACTTTGCCACTACATCCTCTGAGGGATCTGTTGCTTTTTCCTCAGAGGTGGAGGAGGAGGAGGTGATGGACTGAGGTCTTTTTGAGGTGGTGGCTCTGTGTATGGTGATGACATCTGTGAAGCAAAAGAAAGGCTATTAATTACACAACATGTTGGAGTTTGATCACTTTAAGACTGGGGTACCAGTGGTAGTATTGGGAAGGCAGTGCATCATGGGATAAAGAAGCCTTACTGGCTACCCTGACGCGATGGGCTTGGGATCCCCACATGAGTGGTCTCAGTCTTTTTCAGTCATCTTAAGAATCTCCTGCTAATAGGAGGCGAGGAACTGAATATTGGCCAAAGTGCTTTACATCTTGGTCCTCTACGAGATATTTTCTCCTGTACTGAGACAAAAAGAGGGGTTGAGTGCGATAAAAGTGGATTAGAACGATTGGTGGTGGTGGAAGAGGTGCCCCGAATGAGTGCGTGGGATGTGTAATGGGGAGGAAAGGTGAATTGTTTATGAGGATGAGGTGGGATGAGAGCTGTTGAGTGAAAATGCTGCATGAAATAGTGCGAGTTGTAGACCATTAGTCTTGGTGATGCAACTGTGCAATGTCAGAGTTAGTGTGAGGAAGCAGAGAGAAGATGGTTGCACTTATCCTTCAGAAACAAGAAGATCATTAATCTATTATTGGGCACTCTCTTCATCCATGAAATGTTGGCTTGCAGCATTTGAAGTGGTGCACAGCTTATGTTTAAATATAGAGTGCACAGACTGGCACAAAGTCCCTGTTTGGAGAGCATTTCCACTGTTGCTGCTGCATTATTGAATATGAAGGACTTGACAGAGCCCAAATCCATGATTAAGAGGTGAGCAATGGAGGATTGCACAAGGGAGGTCACAATGGGACACAGCAAGAGACCTTCAATGAAACCAACAAGGAGAACACTGGAGAAACTCAGTAGGTCTTACAGTATCTCAGGAGCAAGAAACCCCCACCCCCACCCCAAGTTAACATTTCTAGTCCAGTGTAGCTCTTAATGATAGAGTCATAGAGTCATACAGCATGGAAACAGACCCTTCTGTCCAACTCTTCCATGCCGACCAGGTTTCCCAAACTAAACCAGTTCTATTCGCCTGCATTTGGCCCATCTAAACCTTTCCTATCCATGCTCCTGTCCAAGTGTTTATGTTTCAATGATATTGCCTCTCTTTATTCTAAACTCCAGGACTGTATCCTACTCAAATCTTGCCAGTAAAATACCCTCACCTGCTCAAGCAGTGAAATGTAGTTGCACCTCCTCTATGTCAAGTATCTCTTTCGTTCAGTGAGGAAACCAAAATCGGTACATGAGACTTCACATATGGCCTCACCAAGCCCCTATGTAATTATAGCAGCACAGTGGTTAGCACTGCTACCTCACAGCGCAAGGGACCCAGGTTTGATTCCAACCTTGGGCGGCTGACTGTGTGGAGTTTGCATATTCTCCCTGTGTCTTTGTGGGTTTCCGCTGGGTGCTCCAGTTTCATCCCACAGTCCAAAGATGTGCAGGTTGGGTGGATTGGCCATGCTAAATTGCCCATAATGTGCCAGCTAGGTGAGTTAGCCATGCAGAATGCAGGGTTACAGGGGTAGGGTAGAGGAGGTGGATCTGGATAGGAGGCTCTTTGGTGGGTCAGTGTGGACTCAGTGGGCCAAATGGCCTGCTTCCACACTGTAGGGAACTCTATGATTCTTCACTCTCACTTCCCAAACCCTTTGTAAGGGAAGCAAACTATTATTTGCCTCCCTTAGTTCTTTATGTACCTTCATGTTAACTTTCTGAGATTCATGTACAAAGACATCAAGGTCTCTGTGAATGCAAACATATAGAATCGTGGATCCCTTACAGTGCAGATAGAGGCCATTCAGCCTATTAAGTCTGTACCAACCCTCAGAAGAGCATCCCACCCAGACCAAGCTAATCCCATAACACCTCCATATCCCATGGCTAATGGAATTGATCTGTTCATCTTTGGTCTATGGGAGGAAACCAGAGCACCCAAAGGAAACCCACAGAGAGATGGGGAGAATGTGCAAATGCCACACAGTTGCCCGAGGTTGAAATCAAATGTGGGTCACTGGCATTGTGGACATAACAGTGTTTTACAAATGTTCATCATAACTTCCTTCCTTTGAACTCTATGCCTTTATCCATAAAGTCCAGGATCCAGTATGTTGTTTAATGACTTCCTCAGCCTGCCAGATCACCTGTGTGCATATAGCCCATGTTTCTGAGTTCCTGCACCCCATTTATAATTGGACCCAGTAGTTAATATTGCCTCTCCTTGTTCATCCTTCCAAAATATGTCAATTCACATTTCTCTGCATTAAATTTAATCGGTCGTGCAACCATCCATTCCAGCAGCCTGTCTACATCCTCTTGAAGTCTATCATTATCCACATCACTGTTCACTACACTTGTAAATTTTGTGTCATCTGCAAATGAGGAATGCTATAATCCAGAAGCAAACACAACAATGACCAGAAGCTGGAGCCCTCTTTAGTAGATGTCAAATTTTATCTGTCACCATAGGAAGAAAATAGCAGGATTATATTCCAGTCCATCAGGTTGTCCTGGCATTCAATTCAACCATTTTCAATCTGTGCCTCAACTTCATTTACTGAGATGATTTCAAATCCCTTCACACCCTCGCCTAACAAAGAGTCATCAACATCAGTTCTGAAATTTCACTTAACCTAGGCCTTTTTGGGGGAGAGATTTTCAGATTTCACCTCCCCACATTATGTGAAGAATTACTTCTGAACTTCACAAAAGCAAAGAGGAGGCGATGGCTAATGACATTGTCATTGGACTATTAATCCAGAGACCCAGGTAACGTTTTGAGCACCTGCGTTTAAATCCTGATGTGGCAGTTGGTAGAATTTGAATTCAACAAAAACCTGGAATTAAGAGTCTAACGGTGACCATGAAACCATTGCGGATTGTTGGGGGAAGAAAAGACCTGTTTGACTCACTAATGTCCTTCAGGGAACGAAACTGGCATCCTTACCTGGTCTGGCCTACATGTGACTCCAGACTCACAGCAATGTGATTGACTCTGAACTGTCCTCTGGGATAGGCAGTAAATGCTGGCCTAGCCAGTGATGCCCTCATCCCATGAATGAATTTCAAAAATATTTATTATGAGTGCTGGAAATCTGAAATGAGAAAATCAGAACATTTCCTCTGGCAGCCTTTGTGGAAGCAGAGCTAATGTTTCAGGTCAACAGCTGCTTATCAGAACTCAGTTCTGAGTTACTCTCTCAGCCTGGCTCTCTATTTGCTCATTATCTACATTCCACTCCAGATCATTAGACAGAAATCAGAAATCAGAGCATTGACTGATTTTGTCCTCCCTTGTTCAAGGGCATTGACTCTAACTTCAATGGAGACCGATATTTGGCAGAAAACAACTCAACACCGACTGGAAATCTGGGAGGCAATTGGAAGGCAATGGTCTAATGGTATTAGCTCCAGACTATGGAAACATAAGTAATGTTCTGGGGACCTGGGTTCAAACCTGGCATATGATGGAATTTAAATTCAATAAAAAAACACCTGGAATTAAGAATCCACTGATGACCATGAAACCATTGTCAATTGTCAGAAAAACCCACCTGACTCACTAATGTCCTTCAGGGAAGGAAATCTACCATCTTCACCTGGCCTGGCCTACATGTGACACCAGATCCCCAGCAATGTGTTTGACTCTCAACTGCCCTCTGAAATGGCCGAGCAAGCCAGGTAGTGGATTGATAATAAGCCTATCAATTGCTACGAAGTTTCAACAGAGAAATGAAATGGGATGGACCACTTGGCATTCAGCAAGACACCAGAAGAGATATTGGCTTCAGGTTACCATGACAAGGAAGCCTTCTGCTGATTACTATGTATCGTCCTCCCTCAGCTGATGAATCAGGACTCTTCTATGTTGAACAACACATGGAGGAAGCATTGTGGTTGGCAAGGACACAAAATGTACACTCAGTGGGCATTTCAATGAGTCACTTGGCAGCACTACTACTGATCAAGTTAGTTGGATCCAAAAGGACATAGCTGCTAGACTGGGTCTGACACAAGTGGTGTGGGACCCAACAATAAAGAAAAAAACATACTTGACCTTATCCTGACCAATCTACTGGCTGCAGATGAATCTGTCCATGACAGTATCAGTAACAGTGATCATGCCACAGAGATGAAGTCCCTCGTTCACATTGAAAATAACCTCCATTGTGCTGTGACATTAATACTGTGCTAAATGAGACAGACTTTGAATAGATCAAGACTGGGCATCCATGAGGCACCGTGAACCATCTGTGTTTAAATCCAAAATGATTTGCACAATATCCAGTCTTGAGCCGGTAAGTTGCAAGTAACATTTGCAGCACAAAAATGCCAGAGAATGACCACCTCCAATAGGCGACACTGCCCCTTGACATTCAAAGATGTTACCATCACTGAGTCCCCCACTATCAACATCCTGGGAGTTACCATTGACCAGAACTGAACTGGATTCACAATATAAATACAGTGATTACAAGAGCAGGTCAGAAGCTAGGAATTCTGTGGAGAGTAACTCATGCTCTGACTCCACAAAGCCTGTTCACCATCTATACCATCTACTATGGGTGGCACAGTGGCACAGTGGTTAGCACTGCTGCCTTACAGCACTAGAGACCCGGGTTCAGTTCCCGCCTCAGGCAACTGTCTGTGTGGAGTTTTCACATTCTCCCCGTGTCTGCGTGGGTTTCCTCCGGGTACTCTGGTTTCCTCCCACAGTCCAAAAATGTGCAGGTTAGGTGAATTGGCCATGCTAAATTGCCCGTAGTGTTAGGTGAAGGGGTAAATGTAGGGGGGTGGGTTGCTCTTCGGAGGGTCGGTGTGGACTTGTTGGGCCGAAGGGCCTGTTTTCACACTGTAAGTAATCTAAGTACAAGGCACAAGTCAGGACTGTGATGGAATGCTCCTCATTTGCCTGGATGTGTACAGTTCAAACTACATTCAAGAAGGCCATTATTGGAATATTGCATGCAATTCTGGTCTCCTTCCTATCGGAAGAATGTTGTGAAACTTGAAAGGGTTCAGAAAAGAGTTCAGAATGTTGCCAGGGTTGGAGGACTTGAACTATAGGGAGAGGCTGAATAGGCTGGGGCTGTTTTCCCTGGAGCGTTGGAGGCTGAGGGGTGACCTTATAAAATCATGAGGGGCATGGATAGGATAAATAAACAAAGTCTCTTCCCTGGGGTCCTCCAGATCTAGAGGGAATAGGTTTCGGGTGAGAGGGGCAAGATATAAAAGAGACCTAAGGGGCAACTTTTTCATGCAGAGGGTGGTATGTATATGGAATGAGCTGCCAGAGGATGTGGTGGAGGCTAGTACAATTGCAACATTTAAAAGGCATCTCGATGGGTAAATGAATAGGGAGGGTTTGAGGATATTGGGCAGGTGCTGGCAGGTAGGACTAGATTGGGTTGGGATATCTAGTCGGCATGGATGGGTTGGACCGAAGGGTCTGTTTCCGTGCTGTATATCTCTGACTCTATGACTGTATGACCATCCAGGACAAAGCAGCCCGCTTAACTGGGAACACATCCATGAGCATTCATTCTCTCACCACTGACGCTCAGTGAGTGCTATCTACAAGATGTGCTTCAGAAATTCACCAAAGATCCTCAGAAAGCATCTTTCAAATGCATGACCATTTCCATCTCGAAGGACAAGGGCAGCAGATACCTGGAAACACCACCACCTGCAAAATCCACCCCAAATTGTTCACCATGCTGACATGGAAATACAGAGGAACCTCAATTATCCCCCATTCAATTATCCAAATTTCGGATTATCCAGCAACATTGCAAGGTTCAGATGCTTGGCTAAAATATGTTATCTGACATTCAATTATCCGAACAAAATACTCTCCGCCCGTGTCCTTCAGATAATCGAGGTTCCTCTGTATATCGCTGCTTTTTCACTGTCGCTGCGTCAATTCCTGCAAATCCCTTCCTAAGGGCATTGTGGGTCAATCCGTGGCACTTGGACTGCAGTGGTTCAAGAAGGCACCTCACCACCCCTTCTCGAGGACAAATAGGGATGGGCAACAAATGCTGGGCCATAAATAAAAAAATGAAATTGCTTTGGTCAGCATGAATTTTTGTTTTTGCTACATATTGTCCAGTCTTTATCCCATAGGCTGTCATGGTTTAAAAATAAAGAGAAAAGTTCTAACCCTTTGGCATACAAGCTCCAACTCTTTGGACCAATAACATCCACTGAAGAGAACATCATTTCCAGTTGCTTCACAACCATTTATGGAGATGTTTCTGAGCATTTTATGAACACATCTGATGACACTACTACATTCAAAAGTGGAGGCAAGTTTCACAACATACGCATTACCTTTAAAGAAATTGCAAACACTGTTTTCGTTTTGGAGTGAACCTTGCCAAAGAAACAACAGCCAAAACTCCATAGCCCTGAATAATCGGGGAGGTGTTTAACCTTGCCCTAGTCCATACCAAGAAAGAGATGCTACTTTGAATATATCTTACCTTTATCACATCATATTTTAATGTCAGTGGAAGTGAAGTTGGCTATTCATTCTCTTGTGCTTTAGTCAGTCACTCATGCTATGTCTTGGGATTCTCAGGATGCCATTGATGATATTTTTATCCCATGTCTTACCCATTAAGGAGCAGTGCATGTTGTTGAGAGTTAGTTTCTAGAGTTGTGAACATGGAGACTGAGCAAGATGTAAGGTGAGTCTTAGAGTGAGACATTCCACAGCTGCAATAAGAAAATGAACGCCAAGGGCTATAATGCAGTGATAGTGTCTCTACCTCTGAGCCGGACGATCTGGGTGTGAGTTCCCATTTTGCCCTGGAGGTATGTAACAGGGTGTATGAACCAGTTGATTAAGCAAAAAAGCTGCAACGTTGCACCTAGGAGTGCATTCTTTTGAGCCACTTAGCTAGAGAATGGAACAACTACCCATATGTAAAATGGACATTTTTGTTTTTTTCCCGAATGTGCATTCAATCAGAAGAAGGCGACATCATTCTCGCTGATTTTGCATTCCTCCCAAATGCTCTCTCACCACCCTCCCCTGCACGAGGGCTAAAAACTCATGCACCACAAAGGTAGTTAAAGCTCAAGTGTCTGTACAACTTTGACACCCTCACTTCCAACACAATTGCTTCTGAGCTGGGCTATCAGCTCGTGCAGTTGAGAGTATATTCCGAATTGAGGACTATTTTGCAGTTCACACTCCATTGTGCTGAGGTGGATGGAAAAGATCTCATGGTACAAAGACAAAGTAGCAGAGTTTTCCTAAAGTCCTGTTTAACATGTATCCCTCCAGATCAAGCAACTTCAAAGCCAAAAGCTTGCGGAACTATTTACTGTGCTTGTTTACATAAGAATAGATTTTATAGTTATCACTCGAAGAACATTGACAGTTCTTTAGTTCAGTATAACATCAATTTCTCAGAACTCAGTGCCAAGCTGTCCATACGCAATTGACCTTTGGAATCCCACTTATTTGAGAGATGCCTGACGATTTTTGGTATATGTTAGGATAATGAATTTAATCTTCTTTGCTTATCAGAAATCAGGAGGCCAAGTGATCAAAATTGCAATGGGTTTGATCTGTTGCAAGAGTCAGAACTGCTTTATTCCTGTAAGATTCCCCACTATGTGGTCTCCAACTGAGTTTAAACAAGGACCCGTATAAATGTGCAATTGTTTAATGGATTCCAAGGCTGTTACTGAGACCAAAGTAGTTTGGAAGAACTTTTTTTTATTACAGTGTAAGACTTCTCTATTTTCTTCACACAGAGCTTACTTCTCCATTCAAATCCGCTCTCCATCTCCGTCTAGTAGTCTCTTTTTAATCAGGCCATGTTTGCAAAAGCTGCATTTAACCAAATTACACAAAAGAAATGGATCAAAGAAATGTAATTAAGACAGCCCTTTGGGCCACAATGAAAAATTAATTCATTAAATTAGTATTTAATTGGTAGTGGTAAGGATGAAGCCTGTATACACTTTAACACAATTAACTAATTAATTCCGAACAAAGCATCTAAAGAACTGCAGATGCTGGAAATCAGAAACAACGACAGAAATTGCTGGAGAAACTCAGCAGGTCCTGCAGCATCTGTGGAAAGAAAGCAAAGTTAATGTTTTGGGTCCAGTGACCCTTCTTCAAAACACTTCTGAAGAAGAGCCACTGGATCTGAAACATTTATTCTGCTTTCTCTTCAATTAATCCCAAAAGACAATTTGCCTGACCTTTTTGTGAACTCGTTTGCCTTACTAGCTTTATCGCCTGATTAGTTAGCAACCTATTAATAGAATAAGTTACTAGCGAGGTAAGCTTATCATTTTCTACACTGCATTTAATATTTCAGCCCTAAGCTATTAGGAATAATCACATGGAATGTATAGAATGTAGGGAAATAGATGGTGACATGTTGAAAAATGTCCATATTACAGAGGAGGAAGTGCTGGATGTCTTGAAACGCATAAAAGTAGATAAATCCCTAGGATCTGATCAGGTGTACCCTAGAACTCTGTGGGAAGCTAGGGAAGTGACTGCTGGGCCTCTTACTGAGATATTTGTATCATCGATAGTCATGGGTGAGGTGCCAGAAGACTGGAGGTTGGCTAATGTTGTGCCACTATTTAAGAAGGGTGGTAAGGACAATCCAGGGAACGATAGACCGGTGAGCCTGAAGTTGGTGGTGGGCAAGTTGTTGGAAGGAATCTGAGGGACAGGATGTACATGTAGTTGGAAAGGCAAGGACTGATTAGAGATAGTCAACATAGTTTTGTGTGTGGGAAATCATGTCTCACAAATGTTATTGAGTTTTTTGAAGAAGTAACAAAGAGGATTGATGAGGGCAGGTGGTAGACATGATCTAAATGGACTTTAGTAAGGTGTTAAACAAGGTTCCACATGGGAGACTGGTTAGCAAGGTCAGGTCTGATGGAATACAGCGAGAACTAGCCATTTGGATACAGAACTGGCTCAAAGGTAGAAGACTGAGGGTGGTGGTGGAGGGTTGTTTTTCAGATTGGAGGCCTGTGACCAGTGGAGTGCCACAAGGATCGGTGCTGGGTCCAGTACTTTTCATCATTTATATAAATGATTTGGATCTGAGCTTAGGAGGTATAGTTAGCAAGTTTGCAGATCACACCAAAATTGGAGGTGTAGTGGACAGCGAAGAAGGTTACCTCGGATTACAACAGGATCTTGATCAGATGGGCCAATGGGCTAAGGAGTGGCAGATGGAGTTTAATTTAAATAAATGCGATGTGCTGCATTTTGGGAAAGCAAACCTTAGTAGGACTTATACACTTAATGGGTAAGGTCCTAGAGAGTGCTGCTGAACAAAGAGACCTTGGAGTGCAGGTTCATAGCTCCTTGAAAGTGGAGTCACAGGTAGATAGGATAGTGAAGAAGGCATTTGGTATGCTTTCCTTTATTGGTCAGAGTATCGAGTACAGGGGTTAGGAGGTCGTGTTGTGGCTGTACAGAACATTCGTTAGGCCACTTTTGGAATATTGTGTGCCAATTTGGTCTCCTTCCTATCGGCAGGATGTTTTGAAAGTTGAAAGGGTTTGGAAAGGATTTACAAGGATGTTGCCAGGTTTGGAGGATTTGAGCTATAGGGAGAGGTCGAATAGGCTGAGGCTGTTTTCCCTGGAGCATCAGAGACTGAGGGGTGACCTTATAGAGATGTATAAAATCATGAGGGGCATGGATAGGATAAATAGACTTTTCCCACACTTTTCCCTGGGGTGTGGGAGTCCAGAACTAGAGGCATAGGTTTAGGGTGAGAGGGGAAAGATATAAAAGAGACCTAAGAGGTATCTTTTTCATGCAGAGGGTGGTACATGTATGGAATGGGCTGCCAGAGGATGTGATGGAGGCTTGTACAACTGCAACATTTAAAAGGCATCTGGATGGGTATATGAATAGGAAGGGTTTGGAGGGATATGGAGTGGGTGCTGCCAGGTGGGATTAGGTTGGGTTGGGATATCTGGTCGGCATGGATAAGATGTACAGAAGAGTCTGTTTCCGTACTGTACATCTCTATGACTCTGTGACTCTAAGTGTTCCACAATTCAAATGATATGGCCAGAATGAGCAAGGGGCCAGTAACAGAGGATCACAGAGATCTTGGAGGGCAGTAGAGCTGAGGAGATTACAAAGAGAGGAGAGATATGGCGACGGAGGATTTTGAAAACAACAATTAGAATTTTAAAAGAGAAGCATTGCTGGATTAGGAACCAACATTAAACATTGAAATATCGAAAATAGATGCAGGAATAGGTCATTCAGCCCTTCGAGCCTGCTCTGCAATTCAATATGATCAAGGCTGATCATCCAGCCCAGACCCCTGTTCCCATCTTCTCCCCATACCCTTTGATTCCTTTATGTATAAGAGCTATAGTTAACTCCTGCTTGAAAACACTCAATGTTTCGGCCTCAACTGTTTTCTGTGGCAGAGAACTCCACAGGTTCACCCATTCACTGTATGAAGAAATTTCTCCTCAGTTCAGAATGGCTAATGCCATTAGACTGTGTAAACTGTTAGACCATTAGCACTGGGACAATTGTTGTGTTGCCATAGTCTTACCAGACCGTAGGCACTGCTCTCTCCATTAGAGAGTGAAACAATTGGGAGTGATTTAACCTGAGGGCCCCCAGTCCCCAAGCGAGAGAAGAGGTTGAGAAGAAGAGTCCTTCACGGTAACCTCAAACTGGTGATGGGAATTGCACCCACGCTGTTGGTATCACACAGCTCTGTAAACAAACAATCCAGCCAACTGAGCTGAACTGATTCCTGCAGGGACAATGGGTGAACAAGAACTTGATGTAATTTAGGATACAGGCAATAGGGTTTTGGGTAACCTCAAGTCTGTGTAGGGCAGAAGCGGCCCAGCCAAGTGAATCTATTATTTTTTAATAAATCAAAGTTCTGGTTAAGTACAGAAACCTGGTCTGGGTCTTCTGTCTGATAACAGACAGATAAATTGGTGAATTCTGTATACTTTTGAAAATCTTTAACTTTTATAATGGCTCCAGGATTGGGGGCCTTGATTTCCAGTAAGCCAATCCAGTGAGACAAAAGAGTGTTGTGAGGGGTTAAGTCTGACTGTGTATGAGTCCAATGAGACACAGTACTACCTCAGGAAGATTCTATGATGCTATGACAGCAGGAAATGATTAAACATTGTATTATCTTGCTCTGTCTTGCAACTTCAGTGAAAGACGAAACCATAGTGAAATATTTCTTGAATAAAGTTAATGTTTTCTTCACTGCAGCAATCTCTACAAATATTATCCAGGAGCATGACAAAACTGAAACCAGTGTGACCATTATTGCATACCTCCTTGTGGGAGCTTTCTGTGCACAAGCTGGTTCTGGTATTCCCTACTTTACAGCAGTGGCTGCACTTCACATTGTACTTGGGCTGAGAAGAAATTTCGGAATCTGCAAGGCAACAATACATCAATTCTTTCTCATTTGTTAGCTCTGTGCTTCATACAGATGACTCAGTAAACGAGAATGATGTGTGAGGATTGCCTACAGCACTGAATCCCTACCCCAGCTTCCTGGCTGCCAAACACTGTATCTATAGTTCAGTCAGACTTTGCCATTTGTAATTTGCAATGATCTGCAAAGTGAAAATAACAACATTGGCACATGTTTATTGATGTTGCATGCAACGGGGAATTTATATGACCAGAAGGAGGTGCATAAACTATAGGAGCTCCCAGTTATGCAAAGAACCAAACCCGCTAGAGTCGAGAGGAGCCAGAGAGCACGCAGAAGTCAACAAAGTCCAGGCATGCTTGACACGAGCCTGCTGGTGCTGACTGAATGTGGCTGCACTAAGGTTTCTTGCAAACATAATAATTCACTCCTTTGTGGGGCTACTGCGACCATGCACTTATAGAGTTGTAGAGATGTACAGCATAGAAATAGACTTTTCGGTCCAACCTGTTCTCAGAACTAACTCTATCATGTGCTGTACTTATCAAGGAAAGTCCTAAGCATTCACTCAATCACCCAGCTTCCCTTCTTCTCTCTTAGCTACGTCACATGGTGTGACACTCCTGTCACCAGTCAATGAGCGTATAAAGACAATGGGCATTTTTTAAACTTCTGCATTATGGAACATAGAGAAGTTCTTGACTCAAGATGGAGTCTGGGTTGGGGGTGCAAAGTGCAGGGATTGTCAGGTCACTTTGTGTGATTTCTGCAAAGAAGTTGACTCTTGTACATCTGGATGTGTCTCTGAAAAGTAATTAAAATGTAAGTGACCTTGTGGGGGAGCTTCTGCTGAAGAAACGTGAGAACTCAACACCACATTTGTTGGAACATTTGCTACTTTCTGGCTGTTTATCGCCTCACATAACTCTTCATAGTGTTGTATGGCACTTTGACGGTGCTAAATGGGACAGGCTTCAAACAGATCTAGCAACTCAAGACTGCGCATCTATGAGGCACTATGGGACTTCAACATCAGTAAAATTGTACTCCAGCACAATCTGCAACATTATGATTCAGCATATCCCCCATTCAATCATTGCCATCAAGCCATGGAATCGACCCTGGTTCAATGGAGAGTGTGGGAGTGCATGCCAGGAGCATCCGGCATACCCTAAAATGAGGTGTCAACCTGGTGAAGCTACCAGTCAGAACTACTTGTATGCCAAACAGAATAAGCAGCAAGTGGCAGAGAGAGAGATCCCATAACCAGTGCATCAGATCTGAACTCTGCGCTCTGCCACATCTAGTTGTGAATGAAGGTGTGCAATTAAACAACTCCCTGGAGGAGGAGTCTCCACGGATATCCCCTCCCTCAGTGATGGAAGAGCCCAGCACGTCAATGCAAAAGATGAGGCTGAAGCATTTGCAGCAATCTTCAGCCAGAGTGAATGATCCATCTCAGCCTCCTCCGGTGAGCCCCAACATTACAGATACCAGCCTTCAGCCAATTTGATTCACTGCACATGATATCAAGAAATGGTTAGAGGCACTGGATACTACAAAGGCTATGGGCCACTGACAACATTCTGGCATTTGTACTGAAGGCTTGAGCTCCAGAATTTACGGCTCCCTTAACAAGCTGATCTAGTACAGTTACAACACAGGCATCTACCCGTCAATAAGGAAAATTACACAGGTATGACCTGGACATAAAAAGCAGGACAAATCGAACCTGGCCAATTGTGGTCAGATCAGTCTACTCTTGATCATCAGTAAAGTGATGGAAGGTGTCATCAACAGTGCTATCAAACAGCACCTGCTCAGCAATAACCTGCTCAGTGACACCCAGTTTGGGTTCTGCCAGGGCCACTCAGCTCCTGACCTCATTACAGCCTTGGTTCAAACATGGACAAAACAGGAGAGGTGAGAGTGACAGCCCTTAACATCAAGGCCACATTCGATTCAGTGTAGTATTAAAGAGGCGAGAGTATGGTGCTGGAAAAACACAGCAGGTCAGGCAGCATCTGAGAAGCAGGAGAATCGACATTTCACGCAAGAGCCCTTCATCAGGAATCAAGCTTGTTTGCCGAGGAGGTGGTGAGATAAATGGGAGGGGGTGGGGCTGGGGGGAAAGGTAGCTGAGAGTGTGATAAGGAGATGGAGATGGGGGTAATGGTGATGTGTCAGAGAGGAGGGTGGAGTGGATCGGTGGGAAGGAAGATGGACAGGTAGGAAAGGTCAGAAGGGCGGTGCCAAGTTGGAAGGTTGGAACTGGATAAGATGGGGGGAGGGGAAGTGAGGAAACTGGTGAAATTCACATTGATGCCATGGGCTTAGAGATTCCCAAGGATCGAAGAGCCCTAGCAAAACTGGAGTCAAGAGGTATCGGGGACAAACTCTCCACTGGTTGGAGCTATAGCTGGCACACAGGAAGATGGTCGTGGTTGTTGGAGGTCAGTCATCTCAGCTCCAGGACACTTCTGCAGGAGTTCCTTAGGGTCGTGGCTAAGGCCTAATCGTCTTCAGCTTCTTCATCAATGACCTTCCCTCCATCATAAGGTCAGAAGTGGGGATATTCACCGATGATTGCACAACGTTCAGCAACATTCTGACTCCTCAGAGACTGAAGCAGTCCATGTTCAAATGCAACAAGATCTGGACGATATCCAGGCTCGGGCTGACAAGTGGCAAGTAACATTCATGCCACAGAAATGCCAGTTTATGACCATTATCAATCAGAGACAATCGAACCACCGCCCCTTGACATTGAATAGTGTTATCATCACTGATTTTCCCCACTATCAACATCTTGGGGTTACTAAACTGGATTTGCCACATAAACCCAGTGGTTACAATAGGTCAGGGGCTAGGCTAGTTTTGTATGTACTGGATTAGTGGTGCTGGAAGAGCACAGCAGTTCAGGCAGCATCCAACGAGCAGCGAAATCAACGTTTCGGGCAAAAGCCCTTCAGGGCTTTTGCCCAAAACGTTGATTTCACTGCTCGTTGGATGCTGCCTGAACTGCTGTGCTCTTCCAGCACCACTAATCCAGTATTTGATTTTCAGCATCTGCAGTCATTGTTTTTACCTAGTTTTGCATGTAACTCAACTCCTGACTCCCCAAAGCCTGTCCACCATCTACTAAGTACAAATCAGGAGTGTGATGAAATACTAGCCTAGATGGTGCAGCTCCAACAACACTCTAGAAACTTGACACCCTACTCAACAAAGCATCCACTCCCTCCACCACCGATGCTCAGTAGCAGCCATATGTACCATCATCTACAAGATGCACTGCAGAAACTTTCCAAAGATTTGCAGACAGCACCTTCCAATCCATGGCCACTTCCATCTGATGTAGGCAGATACATGAGAACAATACCACATTCAAGTTCTTCAAGCCAGTCACCATCCTGAATCGGAAATGTTCCTTCATTGTCACTGGGTAAAAATCCTGGATTTCCCTCCCTAATGGCACTGTGGGTCAAGCCAGAGCAAGTGGACTGCAACAGTTCAAGAAAGCAGCACCACCTTTGCAAGGGCAGTTAGGAACAGGCAATAAATGCTGATCAGCCAGAGAAGCCAACATCCCAAAATGAATAAAATAAAAACTGAAAACAATGGTGAGTCTAATTTTGAAATCCTACAAGGATGTGGGTGAAGGAATCTTATCCTGAGAAAGTGCCCATGGCTAACATCCACTCCCCATTGTGTGACAATGGTTGATTCTGTTGTATCATTTGAGTGGACAATGGGAATATTGAATGTGACTGAAATAGTTTGAGTTCCCAAGGCAGGTATTGGAGACAAAGACCACAGAGGAATCTATCTTGCCAACATAAAGGAAGGACAATACCTAGGAAACTCATTCACAGTCAGAGAAGTGGGATAATTCATTCTGACCACAGGAGCTCTGCACAACAGGGGTCAGAAACTTCTAAACTTCATTGTCTTCAGTGAATCAAGAGAATCCTTAGGCCTGCAATGTTTCCAAGCGATAGTAACTCTTGATCATTTTTAAAAATATCAGCGCGTCCCACCTTTTGTTTGTAATCATCCTTGCTCATGGCTGTCTGTATCTTGTGCAAGTGCAGATTGTCTGTTGCAGTTATATTTCAGGTGGTGTACAAATGACAATGTATCCGTTCTTTTTATTTTAACCTGCCAGAGAGTCTGTTTTGTGTCTGCCCTTAAAAATCACTGGGGTTAGAACACCTTCTCAAAAATGAACAAATAGGTAAAAGAGAGAGATTATCTCCCATCCCTCCTCCCCTATTGGTTACACAGGCAGTAAGCTGGGCGAAGATCTTTTGCTCTTTGGTGTTACAATAACTCCTGGAGTGAAACTAGTCGGGGACATCTTCCTGTAATAGATCTCACTGGATTTCTGTGGTGCGGGCGGTGGTGGATGCTGTTGGGGATGCAAAGATAAAACCTGTGGATCCTTTTTAAAAACAGTGGTGCTCCACACAGACCCCACCTTGCTGTTTCCCTGATTTAACACAGGATTGACACCTGAATGAGATCAATGTCTGCGACACTTGAACAATCAGTGTTGCTGGCCAACCAACAATGTAGGAGCATTCACTGTGCTGTAAAGAAACATTTCTTAACATTCTCCTCAGGCCATGACTGCTTTGCTACTCATTACATTGTTTTGCTGCCCTTCTGGTCCATGTGCCTTTGTAACCTTTATTTTCTCCACAGCATCATCGCGACCATCAATGAGATTCTTAATGTGTGCATCCCAATGGGAATCCCACTGTATAAAGCTACAAAACATCAGATGAAAGCCCTGTCAAGACATTAGGTGATATACAATACCTTTGAAATATTCCACAGCCATCAACAACATTCAATTACCCATAGCTACATACTGTTAGCTCAGACGTGATTTTGACAGACAACTCACGTAGGCTCTGACTCTCAACTTGACAACAAGCCCAATGTCTCAGAAGTGAGTGAAGATCCAGTTGATAATTACATTGGATGGCTGCACAGACACAGGCTCATCACAGCTTATCAAACTTTACTTGGTCCTGCACAGATTGGCATCAGCAATTGACACATCAGGCAATGGCTATTGAGAAGAGACCAGACCTTGGTCAGCAGTACTAGATACAGAATTGTGTTAGCTGCTGAAAAGGCATCTGCTGGTAACAGGACCATGAAGCTAGAAAGCTGTGGTCCTCAGACCAACACATACAAGAGGCTCCCTTTGCTTTCAGCTTTATACGTATTATAATCTATTTAAGGACCATTAATGTTTAAAACTAAATCTTACAACCTTATTTTATCCACAATCCAATTAGGGACTATTAACATTTAAAAATAAATCTCAAAAACATTGTTTTATCTAATATAACTATGCCACAATATTTCAAGTTCTTCCAACAAAATAAACTGATCATTGCATTTGGAAGATTTAATCAAAACAGGGGTTATTACTTAACAAAATGTTTTCTAACGATATGTGTCAGGGATTCTGGTTTACTTGCTATTTCCCTAACAGATTTTCTTGGAAGACACATCAATCTTAAAGTTATTTAATTCTGTAGGGGGGGCCATTCAGAAGTGTTCCACAGTCCTCGGCAAATGATCTTTAATTCTTCTCACCTCCAGCTATTCTCAGAGGTAACATCTCCATTTGTCTTCCCTAGACTGTGAAGGCCTCAGTCCTTTATTCAGGTTACTTTTCCTACTCTTCCAAGTGAATTTACCTGACCGCTATCCTTTGCAAGAAGACACTATGAGCCTTACAGTAAATCCTCCCACCCGCTTCAAGCTAAAAGAAAAATCATCCAGCTTCTGTTCCCCGCAAGATTTAAACTGAGATTAAGCCTCAATTGCTTTGTATTTTATCAATTATTACCTCAATTCTTACTCTGTATACATTCAGGTCTATATAATTGTCATTTACTTTGGCTAGGAGCCCTGAGTGAGCTGCAAACCCATCAGAACCCAATAGCAGCTAAAAGCTCCCTCATCAAGCAACCAAGATAAACTGAAACCAGAGAACCTTCAAAGTTTCGAGGATAATATATCCTGTTTGTTGGTAAAGTGACCTTTACATTAACAATCTCTAATTCACAATTTCTTCTTTAATCTGTTGGAGTAAATTAGTTTTACAATTTTCCAGGATTTATTGAATTCTTTTAAATAAATTTTGCTATAAGTGCCAAAGTAAAGCATTGTTCTGGACTGATGATACTGTAAGCTCTAGTCGTAGGAGACTCAATAGTTAGAGGAACGGACAGGAGATTCTGTGATCGCGAGCGGGATTCTTGGAAGGTATGTTGCTTCCAGGCACCAGGGTCCTGGATATCTTTGATGGAGTCTACAAGATTCTGAAGGGGGAGGGGGAGCAGCCAGAAGTCATGGTGCACATTGGAACCAACGACATAGCTAGGAAAAAAGGATGGGGATCTAAAAGGTGATTTCAGGGAGTTAGGTTGGAAGCTAAAAAGCAGGACGAGCAATGTATTAATCTCAGAATTACTACCGGTGCCACGTGCTAGCGAGGTGAGGAACAGGAAGCAAGTGCAGCTAAACACTTGGCTACAGGGCTGTTACAGGAGGAAGGGCTTCAAATACGTAGATCATTGGGGTACCTTCTGGGGAAGGTGGGACCAGTTGCACTTAAACTGGAGGGGCACCAATGTCCTAGGTGGGAGATTTGCTACAGCACTTCAGGAGGGGTTGAACTAGTTTGGCAGGGGGGATAGGAACCAGAACTACAGATCAGTGGAGAGGGTAGTTGTTGAATGGGCAGAAAGAGAATGCACTGGGAGAAAGTGAGGACTGCAGAT
This sequence comes from Chiloscyllium punctatum, assembly GCF_047496795.1. Lineage (NCBI taxonomy): Eukaryota > Metazoa > Chordata > Chondrichthyes > Orectolobiformes > Hemiscylliidae > Chiloscyllium > Chiloscyllium punctatum. The sequence goes on along the minus strand of NC_092750.1, from coordinate 64,343,480 downwards.
GCTGGAGATCAGAGTCTAGATTAGAATGGTGCTGGAAAAGCACAGTAGGTCAGGCAGCATCCGAGGAACAGGAAAACTGACATTTTGGGCAAAAGCCCTTCATCAGGAATCAGGCTTTTGTCCAAAACATTGATTTTCCTGCTCCTGGAATGCTGTCTGACCTGCTGTGCTTTTCCAGTACCACTCTCATCTAGAAAGAGAATGTAGAGTGTCTTTGAGGAAGGATACATAGTTGATAGGGCAAAGGGATGGGTTAAACTGTGTCTGTTTCAATGCAAGGCATGTCAGGTATAAGAGTGATGAACTTAGAGCATGGATCAGTACTTGGAACTACGATGTTGTGGCCATAACGGAAACATGGATTTCACAGGGGCAGGAATGGTTGCTGGATGTTCCAGGGTTTAGAACATTTAAAAAGAACAGGGACAGAAGTAAAAGAGGAGGGGGAGTAGCATAATTAATTGGAGAGTGCATCACAGCTGTGGAAAAGGAGATTGTTGAGGGGGGTTTGTCTACTGAGTCAATATGGGCGTAAGTCTGTAGCAGTCACTTTATTGGGTGTTTTCTATAGACGGTCCAATAGCAGCAGAGGGATGGAAGAATAGATTCGACAGCAGATCTTGGAAAGATGCAAATGCAAAATTTGTTATGGGTGACTTCAACTGCCCCAATATTGATTGGAGCCTCCTTAGTGCAGATGGTCTGGATGGAACCGATTTTGTCAGGTGTGTGTAGGAGGGATTCCTGACTCAATATGTAGATAGGCCAACTAGGGGAGAGGCCATATTGGATTTGGTGCTAGACAACAAGCCAGGCCAAGTGTCAGGTCCCTCGGTGGGAGAGCATTTCGGTGACAGTGATCACAACTGCCTCACCATTACCAGAGCCATACAGACAGATAGGAGCAGACAGTATGGCAAGGTATTTAATTTGGGGAGGGGAAATTATACTGCTGTTAGACAGGAGCTGTTATGTATAAATTAGGAACAATTATTCTATGGGAAATGCACAACAGAAATATGGAAGCTGCTTAAGGAGCACTTGTTGCGAGTGTTGGATAACTTTGTCCCACTGAGACAGGGAAGGAATGGTAAGGTTTAGAGGATTACAGGGTAGCTAGGAAAGAACTCAAAATGGACTGAAGAGAGCTTGGAGGGGACATAAAAAAGCCTTTGTGGGAAAGATTAGGGGAAATCCAAAGGCATTCTACACTGATGTGTGGAATAAGAGAATGATCAGAGAGAGGGTAGGGGTGATCAGGGATAGCGAATGGAATTTGTGCCTGGAGTCTGGAGAGGTGGTGGAGGCCCTAAATGAGTTTTTTGCTTCAGTATTCATGAGAGAAAGGAATCTTGTTGATAGTGAGAATATCAAGGGCAGATTGAACATTAAGAAAGTGGCTGTTCTGGAAATTCTGGGAGCATCAAGATAGATAAATTCCCAGGGCCAGACGCAATATATCCAAGGTTATTACGGGAAGCAAGGAATAAGATTGCTGCACCTCAGGTGATAATCTTTGCATCCTCACTCTCCATGGGAGTAGTACCGGATGAGAGGCGAATGTTGTGCCTGTCTGCAAGAAAGGGAACAGGGAAATCCCTGGGAATTACAGTCCAGTCAGTCTTACGTCTGTGATATGCAAGTTACTGGAAAGGATTCTGAGAGATTGTATTTGTGACTATTTGAAAAAATATAGTTCAATTAAAGATAGTCAGCATGGCTTTGTGAGGTGCAGGTCATGCCTCACAAGTCTTACTGAGTCCTTTGAGGATGTGACGAGACAAGTTGATGAAGGTCGAGCACTGGGTATGGTGCATATGGATTTCAGTAAGGCATTTGATAAGGTTCCCCATGGTAGGCTCATTCAGAAAGTTAGTAGGTATAGGATACAGGGAAATTTGGCAGTCCGGATACAGAGTTGGCTGGCTGAAAGAAGACATTGAGTGGTAGTCGATGGAAAGTATTCCGCTTGGATGGCCTGTATCCAATGGTGTCCAGCAGGGATCTGGTCTTGGGTCTCTGCTCTTTGTAGTTTTTATAAATGACTTGGATGAAGAAATGGAAGGGTGGGTTAATAACTTTGCTGATGACTCAAAGGTCGGTGGTGTTGTAGATAGTGTCGAGGGCTGTTGCAGGCTACAACACGACATGGATAGGATGCAGAGTTGAGCTGAGAATTGGCAGAGAGAGTTCAACCTGTATAAATATGAAGTGATTCATTTTGGAAGGTTGAATTTGAATGCTGAATACAGGGTTAAAGACAGGATTTTTGGCAGTGTGGAGGAGCAGTGGAATCTTGGAGTCCGGATATATAGATCCCTCAACGTTGCCACCAAATTGATAGGGTTGTTAGGAAGGCGTATGGTGTTTTGGCTTTCATTAATAGGGGGATTGAATTTAAGAGCCACAAGGTATTGCTGCAGCTGTATAAAACCCTGGTTCAACCACACTTGGAATATTGTGTCCAGTTCTGGTTGCCTCATTATAGGAAGAATGTAGATGCTTTAGAGAAGGTGTAAAGGAGATTTACCAGGATGCTGCCTGAATTGGAGGGCTGGTCTTATGAAGAGAGTAGTTGAGTGAGCTAGGGCTTTTCACATTGGAGAGAAGAAGGAAGACAGGTGAATTGATAGAGGTGTACAAGGTAATGAGAGGCATAGATAGAGTAGATATCCAGAGACTTTTCCCCAGGGCAGAAATGGCTGTCAAAAGGCGTCATAATTTTAAGGTGTTTGGCGGAAAGTCTAGGGGAGATATCAGAGGTAGGTTCTTTACACAGTGAGTGGTGGGGCATATGGGATGCAGTGTCAGTGGTGGTAGTAGAGTCAGAGACATCAGGGACAGTTAAGTGACTGCTGGACAAGCACATGGATGGCAGTAAATTGAGAGGTATGTAGGTTAGGTCGATTTTAGATTAAGATAAATGCTCGGCACAGCAACGTAGGTTGAAGGGCCTGTACCGTGCTGTTCTGTTCTATGTTTTAATGCAGACATCATCATCACTAGGATTTAGCTAAGTAAGCCCAACTGGATTTTACATCTTACCTTTCTAGCTGTTAGTTCACTGTAATTGTGTTAGTCTCATTTTACACCATTAAACTTTAATCGTTAAAACTAAAAATTACATAAAATGATTTCCTAAAGTACATGAAACTACACATTCACAGCTATGTTATAACGTGTTACTGTTTTGAGACACACAATTTCAAAATAATCACAACTTTAAATTGCCAAACTACTGCAAGTTCTGTGCTATTTCTACAGTCTGGAGAAACACCCAAAAATGCCACAAGGAGGTCAATGATGTGGGAGTAAGGGCCACCATCTTCTCTCTGTTACCTCATGCTTACTCTATCTCTGCTATCATGCCCACCTCCCAACAAGTCACATTGTCTACCACTCTCATTATCACATTAAGCATCGTTCCTCACCCACTGTCACCTCCCTGACTCCCCAAATCTAGAAGCAGGGCCTATATGCTGCCTATTCAATCATTTGGAGCACCTTGCTTTTCCTGCAGCTCTAATCTTTCCTATACCAGCTCAAACATGAGAAGGTAGTCACGGGAGACATGTGCTCCTCCACCTCTGAGCAAAGCCACAGCTCCTTCTGACAGTGCTGCTTCCTGCACCCTGCTCAGTGGGCATTCTGGGTACATTAGAGTCAGCAATACCCGCTGGTGATGGACATCACTGCCATCTCTTTGTAGCTGGTCAAGGAAGAATAGCATTAACTCTGCATGTCTGGACCATCTAGTCATAAGTCCCTCTGGGGTTGCCAGACCAAAACTTCATGGCCTAGAGGCTCCACTGTAGAATGGGAACTCTTCGATACAGCTGTGGATCAATCCAGATGTAGATGTAGTGTGAGGGAAAGGTAAAATAAAAATCCTCTGAAGGCATGGGATGGAATATTGCTGTAAATCTGCTCTCACAAAAATAAATATGTGTTCACTCTACATCAGCAGCTTTGTGACTGAATATCATTCTAGCTGCAACTATAAGAATGAAGGTACAGAATCAGCCATCCTTATCGCTGTCGTCCAAGCTGTGAGGTGAGGAGCTCTGCACCATTTGCAGGTTATGGGACCTTAGAAGATGATTGTTACTTAGAAACTCAGGTGAATCTTTCCAGGTCGTAGTACATTTCTTTGTCATCACAGCTGTTAATGGGCTGGATCCATGATGTTGGATGATGTGATCAAGAGTGCTTGGGCCAGGATTTGGACTCTGTCCAGTAGGTCAGCATTTTGGGGGATTGTATTTAATGCTATTGCCCTTTGAAAAGGGTTTCACATGGAAGTGGATGTTCCTCTCTCACAGAGTGAAACACTCAACCTTGCCCACTCTGCCTACAGTGGCAGCCATTTATATTCCCGTTATGCACTTGCTAAGTGGATGACAAAGGAATCTCCTTATTCATTCACAGGATGTGGGCATCGCCAGCTGGACAAGCATTTATTGCCCATTCCTAATTGCCCGAAGGACGTTTGGCACTTAACCACATTGTGGTGGGTCTGGAGTCACATGGAGGCCAGCAGCCTTCCTTCCTTAAAGGACATTAGTCAGCTGAATGGATTTTTCCTGACATCATTAGGCCCTCAATTCCAGATTTTTATTGAATTGAAACTTCACCATCTGTTGTGCTAGGATTCAAACCCAGGTCTCTGGAATGTGCCCCTAGGATATCACCTCCCCCACAAAGCAATGATTATACTTCACGGAGTGAGTCACAAGCTCAGTCTCTCAGTCTTCATGGCACTCAGATCTTCATATCCCCTTCTTCTTCACCCTCCTCATCAACCACAATGGCTTTGATCATCCCCATGTATCCACCCAACCAATTTCTTTAACTAGCCACTTCCCCCTTACTCCCGAGCCCCCGGGTATACTGTTTCGTCATGTCAAACGTGCACTTTATCCCCATCAGTTGCTGACTATTGATGAAACACACCCTCCCACATTATCTCTTTTCATCCCATGCTCTATCATCTCCCCCAATATATTTCGTTGCCCCTCCCTTTGCATCCCAGCATGCCGCCTCCAAACCCCACAATTGAATTGTCCTGATTCCCTACCACTGCAGTGATCTCTGATAACTCCCAGGAATGGAGGATTTGCATTATAAAAGAGGCTGGACAGGCTGGAGTGTAAAAGGTTGAGGCATGACTTTTTAGAAGTTTATAAAATCATGAAGGGTATAGATTGGGTGAATAGCAGGTGTCTTTTCCCTAGCGTGGGTGATTTCAAGACTAGGGTGCATATTTTTAAGGTGAGGAGAGAAAGATTTAAAAATGACATGGGGGTAATTTTTTTTTACAATCGTTCCAGTGTGGAATGAACTTCCAGAGAAAGTGGTGAATGTGGGTACAGTTGCAACATTTAAAGGACATTTAGATAAGTATGTGAATAAGAAGTGTCTGGAGGGATTATGGGCCAAGTGCAGGCAGGCAAGATAAGTTTAGTTTGGGATTATGGTCAGGATAGACAGGTTGGACTGAAGTTTCCATGCTGTATGACTCTATGACTCTGTAGCTCCCTTTGACATTTAGTCAATGGACCCACAGGAAAAACTGTGGCCCAACCCCTTGACTGACTTGGATGGACAACCTGAGTAAGCAGATCCCTGTCTGCAATGTGTGCAGCTCCTCGACTAACTTGCCATGATATACCCAGAGTGTTAGCACTGGATCAACGGGACTGACAGTGGTCTCACTCTCTGGACTGCACTGATATGGAACCCCTGACTCTGAATGACCTTAGGCAGCTGATTGACTGTGGCGGTGCGCCTGTACTGATAGTGAATGATGCCCTGTGTTACTGTGCTGACTGAATGTTGTCTTCATTGAGCATCACTCTTGTTAAACTTTGAGACATAGCCATTTGGCCATCACACGTTTGCAATGTGTTTCATGCTTCAGCTCCTCGTCCAAGCAGTGGGAGTGAGATTGACACAGCAGGCTGCCTTACAGCAACATATCCAATCCCTTGACTGATCACTGCTGACATTCACCATAATCTTCCTGGCTTTGTGTAAATGCTATGAAGGAAAGCAAAACAGAAACACTGACAGACTTTAAGTTTTGGCTGAGCAGGCAAAGGGCAAAGCAGCAAGGCAAGTAAGACAAGAAATGATATGAGGATCACAGTCTATGAAAAGTAAGTGAACACTAAGAGAGTGAGTGATGAGACCTATGGTGCACCCTGGCTGGTTCCAATGGGATGGGTGGTTCCTCCTGTGCACAAAGTTTCCAGATGTGGAGGTGCCGGTGTTGGACTGAGATGGACAAAGTTAAAAATCACACATCGCCAGGTTTAATTGGAAGTACCTGTACTAGCTTTCAGAGTACTCCAACAGCGAGTGTTTCCAAATAAACCTGTTGGACTATGACTTGGTGGTGTGTGATTTTTAACAATGTGTCCTACCAGCAACATTGCAACAAGAAACGCCAGTGTGCTCCAGAGCGCAGCACTTAAGTGCAGACCCAAATTGTAAGTTGTTGGTAATGTGCCATGATGGTATGGCCAGGCTGGTACATGTCTGATATCAATGCCTCTGGGTGGGGAGTGTGCTGGATGCTGCCTATGGAACATGCCCTGTCCAAGATGGAGGCCTGGAGAAGAAGGAAGTGGCTAGCTGGACTCAACAGCTCTGACTTTCATGTTGGGAATTGTCGCTGTATAGTTTCTCACTGGGAATATGCATATCAACAAGGCAGATTAGGTAATAATGAATACTGATGCCTGCTGGTAGATATATATAGGCCTCTTGCCTCTCACGAGGGAGATTCTCATCTCACCATACACCAGCTGGTTGGAGAATTGTGTTCATTCTCCCAGACATTGAGATTCTCACTTCTGCCAATCTCACCCCACTTTCCCAACTGACTTGCCAATGCTTGTGTCCATCAGGTACTGGGAAGATTCTGTCCAATGCCTCTATGTCAGTCAATGGCCTGACGACAGTGAACACATGAGCAACAGTGGTGCTCAATTTGATCAGAGATTCAGTCGGTTGTCAGAACCACGGTCAGAAGATTGTGGCTTCAAATCCCACTCTAGACACTTGAGTCCATAGTTCAGATCTGGGAAAGTGCAGCAAGCTGAAGAATGTTGAACTGTTTATTCTCTTTTATGTATTGATTTTGTGTGATGTAGGCTGGACCATCATTTCTTGCCTGTCCCTAGTTGCTCTTGAGAAGGTGGTGGCGAGCTGCCTTTTTGAACAGCTGCAGTCCACCTACTGTGGGTGACCCACAATGCCATCAGGGAGGGAATTCCAGGATTTTGACCCAGTGACAATGAAGGAACTTCGATGTACAGAGGAACCTCGATTATCCAGCAATCTATTAATCGAATTTTGGATTATCTGAACAAGATCGCAATGTCCCGATACTTGGCTAACTATGTTACCCGGCATCAATTATCTGAACAAAATATTCCCTCCCTTTGTCATTTGGATAATCGAGGTTCCTCTGTATTTCCAAGTCAGGATGGTGAGTGGTTTGGAGGGGAACCTGACGGTTGTGGTGTTCCCATGTTTTTGCTACCCTTGTCCTTCTCGATGGAAGTGGTTGCAGGTTTGGAAGGTACTGTCTGAGGTGAATGACTGCAGTATATACAGTACACCCTGATGCTACTGAGCATCAGTGGTACAGGGAGTGGGTGTTGTGGATGTGGTGCCAATCAAATGGGCTGCTTTGCCCTGGATGGCGTCAAGCTTCTTGAGTGTTGTTGGAGCTGCACTCACCCAGGCAGTTATAAAAGGTTTTCTGCTCCACTTGTAGAATGGGTAGGGGAGTCCTCCCAGAATCCTGGACCTCTGCCTAATGCTGCTCACCATTATGCCATTGCTACCTTGTGGGACCTCACCGTGAGCTAATATTTCACTGGCTGTAATGCATTTAAGGATATCCTGAGGTAGTGAAAGATACTTTATAAAGTCCTGCCTTTCCTTTCCTTGCCTCCGCTAGGTATTCTTTCACAGCTTGGAGGTGAAGGCTTCCTGGGACACAGGCACAATGCCCAGTCTGAAGCTAAATGCTGCTGAGCCCTAAGAGCAACAGATCACCTCGTCAAGAATTTCAAACCTTATTTCATTCCATAAAACAGGACGGTCATGAGTTATGGAGCATTTGGAAGCCCTTCTTAGTGGTGAGATAATCCATATCCATCATGTGGGAAATGACAGCGTGGCTGCTCCCAGGGGCTGAGAGATTTTTTTTTATTTTGTTGAGCATTTTTCTTTCCACTTGTTTAACCTTAGGTGAACTGGAATGCAGTAGAGGAATAAGTACAATGGTGGCAGCGCGTGCAACAAACTAAGAGATTGCTGTTGGTGTGCTGCATTTTAAAAAAATATAGAGACAGCTAAGACCATGTAATTTTAGGACATAGTCTTGACTGTATACTTTGAGAAGCCCACCTGCCTATCTGTCAGTCGGCCTTGTGCTTGCTCTGGTCCAAAGATCTTGCAGACAGAAGGTTTACTTTCAGTAGCCCAGACCTGGCACAAAAGCTGTAAATAGCATTAACTTTCTGACCTCTCCCCAGCCTACACTTCACACTGAAGTCAGGTCAGCGGAACAGTAACACCAAAGGAGAGATCATTCCCCGCAGTAGCCAGGCCCCCGGCCGGGGATCCTCGGCCCAGCGGGGCTGCGTGTAGTGTTTATGTGCACAGTTCACCTTCCAGCAGGGGGCCGGCGACTCTGTGTCCATTCAAAGCCCTCAATCATCAATCACAGCCCCACACCGAGCATCAGGAGAATAGCCCTGCGCAGTAGTCGCTTCGTCCAGTCACAGTCTGGAGGCAGTCAGCAAACTGAGTCAAATAAAGGATGTCCGGTCATCTGTTTCTTTTCCAGTCATTGTAATTGCATAAATATTAAAGTCAAGTCGAATGCAATGGATCAATAGTGAAAACCGTTTGATTTATAACCGGAGGGTGATCTGGGGAACTTTGCTGTCATAGCATTTTCAAAAGAGTTCGAGCACTTAACAGTGCTCCACCATTCATTCTTTCATCATGTGTATTGATTGATAGTTCATGTGGCTATGCAGACATCACCTCCTCGTCTTTCTTGAAGCTCACAATCTAAAGCATTATAAAACCTGCCTGTGACCGTGAGGATAATTTTCAGCAGCAATAGTATCCCTTTTCTTGTGGAAAAAATGTCTAAAACACTTGGAATCCAGTCTGTTGTCCTTCATATGATATAAAGTATGAAGGAAATTTAAAAATGTTTACTGCAAATGCTTTTGTCCACAGTTTCATAGTAATCTCAATTAATTCAGAGGGAATATCCCTGGTCAATATAATGACAGGGCAGAACTCTGAAGTGGTGTGTTTTTGAAAAGGTGGCCGACACAGTCAAAAATGGCTGTGGATGAAGTGACTAATCAGAGAGAGAGAGAGACTACAGAATATATGTGAAAGGAACTTCAAACAACAGTCCTTCAAAATGGGGAACAGGCAAATAATAACAGACTCGACTCACACACCAAGACTCATAAACACTGAGGTGGAAGACATGCTCAAGGGGCCACACCGCGTGTGTGTGTGTGTGTTGAGTCGTGTGTGTGTGTGTGTGTGAGTCGTGAGTGTGTGTGCGTGTGTGTCCGTGTGTGTGTTTATGAGGATTTTTGATGATTGTGATGTGCAACAGTAATGACAATCTCAATATTTTCCACTGTTGCCATTAGAATATTTAGTCCTGCAACATTGAAGATCAATGGATCCTTAAATGAGATAATTCACAAGGCTCACCCAGTTATTTCCTGTCTTTGATCATGTACATCCCAGTTGATCATGCTCTTCACATGATCATGAAAGGAGCCTGGGGTTGGGTAGTGTGAAATTTTACCCTGACTCCTGAATGTGATGGGCTGGAATTCCTGAATATTCAACTTCACAATCCCAGTTCAACAACACTGATCCTCCCTAGTTACTTTCCAGCAAATGCCACTGGAGAACAATCAGGAACAGAAATCTCAATGAATTCCATAACTTCAAACACAATTACAGTGGCAGGTTGTAATGATCATCAACATCTTCTCACCGTATCCCACCCTGACTGCACTCACCAATGGAAACATCACTTCCATCAACACATCCCAGCTCAAAATGTTGAAATCTCATTATACCTTCATTATCTTTGCACTTGTGTACTTCAGAACACTGTTGGTTGGTCTTCCACTTTCTATCCTTCATAAACTCTAATTGGATTTGATTTGATTTGATTTATTGTCATGTGCACCTAAATAGAGTGAAAAGCTTTGTTTGTGAGCAGTACTGGCAGATCATAGTGAGCAAGTACATGTAGATCATAGGGTGAACAAACTGGATAGAGGCATACACTACACAGGGTGTGTGCGAGGCAAGATCAATGTTAGCAAGATCAGCATTACTTGAAGTTAGAGAGTCCATATACCAATCTAATAACGGCTGAGAAGAAGTTGTTCTTGAACCTGCTGGTGCTTGTGTTATCAGTGTCTCAACTCACGCCAGGTTTGCATCTGTCAGACCTGTGGCTATAGATGTATGCTGATCTCTTAATACAGCGATTTTAATATTCTTATCTTTGTTTACAATGTTCTCCATGGTCTGGCTCCTTCCTAACTCTGATAGCCTCCAGGTCTACAACGCTCTGAGAAAACTGTGTGTACATTTAATACTGGCTTCTTGCACATCCCTGAATTTCAATTACTTCACCACTGGTAGCCACGCCTCAGACCTCAAGCTCTACAATAGCCTTTGTACCACTCATCTTCACTCCTTACAACCTAGCGCCTTGACAACACTTTTGGCCATCTGCCCTAAGATTACCTTATGTGGTAGCATTTAAATTCTCTTGTGTATCATCTTGGGACACTTTATTTCATGAAAAGCGCTAAACAAATGCAGGTTCCTGCTGTTATTTTTGCACTAGCCTTTATACAGCAATACTTACTGAAGTGCTACATCCCGGCATGAAAGTGCAATTTAGAGACACTCCCTTACCAGTCATCATACCATGATGCTTAAAGCTAGAGACTGGTTTGAGATAGACTACTCCAGGAATTCCAATGGGAGAAACTGCATGTAATTTACACTGTGTGTAAATCGAAGATTATAAAGAACCCAGAGAAATCAATCCTCATGTGAGACGGGAAAATAGAAAGAAGCGATTTTGGTGGAGCATATTTCTTAGCATCAGGACATCACAAGGCACTTTACAGACAACAAAGTACTTTTGATGTGAAACCATTGTTGTAATGTAGGGGAAATATAGCAGCTAATTTCAACACAGGATGCTTCTAGATGATGCAATGTGAAAATGACCAGGTTGTTTGTTTATTGTGAATTGTTTCATGCAATATTATCCAGGACAATGGGGAAAACTTCCCAGCTTTTCTTTGAAATAACTAACATCATAGATCCAGGTTCCTTTGGACTAGAGGTAGGGCACTACTACTGCACCACTAGATTCATTTCCTTCGCCAATTCCGCCACCTACAAACAGACCTCACCACCAGAGATATATTTCCCTCCCCTCCCCATCCGCTTTCTGTAAAGACCATTCCCTACACGACTCTCTTGTCAGGTCCATGCCCCCCCCACCAACCCATCCTCCCCTCCCAGTACCTTCACCTGCCGCTGCAGGAATTGCAAAATCTGCGCCCACACCGACTCCCTCACCTCCGTCCAAAGCCCCAAAGGAGCTTTCCACATGTATCAGAGTTTTATCTGCACTTCCACATGTCATTTATTGTATCCACTGCTCCCTGTGCGGTCTCCTCTACACTGTGGAGACAGGACACCTATTTGCAGAGCGCTTCAAAGAAAACCTCTGGGACACCCGCAGCAACCAACCCCACTGCCCTGTGGCCGAGCACTTCAACACTCCCCTCCCACTCCGCCAAAGACATGCAGGTGCTGGGCCGCCTCCATCACCACATCCTAACCACCCAAGGCCTGGAGGAAGAACGCCTCATCTTCCACCTTGGGACCCTCCAACCACACGGCATCTATGTGGATTTCACCAGTTTCCTTATTTCCCCTCCCCCATCTTATCCCAACTCCTACCTTCCAACTCAGCACCAGCCTCATGACTGTCCTACCTGTCCACCTTCCTTCCCAACTATCTGCTCCACCCTCCTCTCCGGCTTATCGCCATTACCTCATCTCCATCCACCTATTACACTCTCAGCTACCTTACCCCCAGCCCCACCCTCCTCAGCTCACAAGCCTCATTCCTGATGAAGGGCTCTTGCCCGAAACATTGATTCTCCTGCTTCTTAGATGCTGCCTGACCTGCTGTACTTTTCCAGCACCCCACTCTCGACTCTGATCACCAGCATCTGCAATCCTCACTTCCTCCATTTCCATGGATGTCTTTATGTCCACCTAGCAGTCGCAGTTTGATTGTTGCTTGCATCTCCTCTGATTCTTGATACTTGCTGGCAGTGCTGTGTTCCCTCACTGAAGTGTCATCCCTCGATTACATTTCAAGTCTTGGGATTATACTCTGAAAAAGGTACTTCTGTCCTAGAGGTGAGAGTATTCCACTGAGCTGCAGCTGACAGCTAGATATCAGACCTGGGGTTTTTCTGTACATTTTAAAGCCACTGGAAAGTGCTTTGCAATTCATCATTTCTCGTATCCACCTCTATCTTAAGAAAGACTCAAAGTAAATTGCATACAATGGTTACTCCAGACAAGTGGGCTATTTGGCCCATTGTGTTAATGCTGGCTCTCTGCAAGGGCAACACAGCTAGTCCAATTCTTCTGCCTTTCTCTGCATTACAGCAAACCTTCTCTCTTTGTTAATCATCCAGTTCATTTTGAGGATGACGCACTCTACCCATTTTAGTACCTTCATTGTAATATTGAAGAATGTTACACAGCACTCTGAGACGAATGAGTGCACACAGTGGTCTGATGACCTGCTGGCTCTGAGTATTGTGCAAGGATAGGTTTTGGATTATGGGTTTACTTCAAAGAGTCAGCCTGGCCCCTGGATGGCTATTTTGTCACTGCAGGTCACTTAATTGTTTTGAGCAGGAACATTTCAACATGCCAGGCTTTGTGTTTCACTCTATTAATGTTGCCCTGGAAAGAAGGTATTAAGTCAGAGGCTCCAATGTGTCACACTCAGCCAATCCAAGATTCAGTTAACCAAGTTTCAAGCTAGTTTTCACTAATCAAGATTCCTGGCTTGAATTATTATATATTGTTCCTCTCTGGAATGTGTGAGCATAAATCAGCATATGAGGGGGAATGGTTTGAATTCAGAACTACTTACTGGAAATTCACTAGATCACTTTACCCATGTTAACTGAGAATGAATGAGTAAGTGCATTCCAGAGCTGCCCAATGCTGACTAAACCATTAGAATGCGTACTAATGCATAGTTATAATGTTATTAACTTTGTACAGGAAAGGAAGAAAATCAGGACTAGGCATGGCAAATAGAGCAGATGTTGTGTGAAAGAGAAGCCAAGCTGCAAAGTTCATTGTTAGAAAGACACTTCATATTTTACATTTCTTGGAGGACATAGGTTTTAAAGGAATGTGGAAAGGTCTGTGTTATTTCATGTTTCGTGGAAATATTTGGAGGTTTTTGTTAAGAGACATTTTTAAAATTCCCTATGAACATTGGAACCAATTTTTAACACGGCTTCCCAGCAATGACACTGTCATAACTGCTTGTTTTGTGATAGACACTTGCTGGGACTGTTTTGAACAGTGATTGCCTTGGAGAGGTTCTCATTTTTACTTGAGCCTCAGGGGAGGATAAAAAGCTTGCGCAGAAGGGCTATCCAGCTGATCTCTTCTGTTTCTAAAGGAACTATGTTGTTGACTTCAGAGTGAGTCTTGTTTGTTCGTTTGAGAGAGTGATTGAAGAAATATCTCAACATTGTATTTTCTGAGCAAGCTGCGCCTGCAAAGACTCTAGACACAATAGCCTGACTTGACCATGTGTGTCAGAACATTACAGCACCATATTTAGGAACATCTTGTAGTTTATCCTATTGCCTTCAAGAATAAAGTCCTTTTTTTAAAAAAAATCAATCTCTGCAGAGAGATTTTTTTTTCTTTCTTCCTGAAGTGGGGGTGTATGTTTATTTACCTGTTTAGTTGTTTTGGAGATATTTAGAGGGATATACTTCAATATTACTGACTGCGTATGTTAACTAATTATTGAACCTTCATTGAATAAGTTTTGTTTTTATTATAAACCAATAATTGGTTTTATTAAGAAACCTGGTTAGCAGGTCACTTAATTTGAAACCTGATACAGATCTGATAAAGTAATCTGATACAGACTATCTCAGTAACTGAGAAAACTACATTTAATTTATGTTGTGATCCGTGGTGCAGTGGAAGAGAACAGCAGTACGTTCCTCCGGCCTGAGCTGTGACAATACAAGGCATAGAGGAGGGTGGGGAAGCTGTGTTTGGGAAACCAATCTTAGAAACGATGGCAGTTCTAAATGAGGGATTCAGCAAACAACAGAAGGAAATATTTGTGTGAATGGTCAACATTCTTGGCTCTTAGCAACAGAAGGACAGTTCAGAACTCAACATAAAAGTCTGATTGTACACCACTGTATTGAGCCTGAGTGAATAGCCAGGCAGATTGACAAGAGTTGGAACTACAGACTTACAAACACAGTCTGAGGCAGGAAGGACAGCCTTACCCAATTGTTAAATTGATAGACCATCTCAGCACATGATTTTGGAGTAGAATCTGGATAATAAGACCACAGCCTGGAGTGTGTTGGCATGTGCAAGTGAATGCTGAACCTAAACTTTAGGTAACGTAACTGACAGAATGAATTTTACCTGGGATGAAGCCCTGAGGCCTTTTGTAGGATGGTGTGTCTTTGCACAAGCTGGAGTGGTGTGTAAAACATCAAACAAAAGTCAAACCAAGGCCTTTGCGACATGTTGCTGAGAGTAAGCCTTAGGGATATTGGTTGAGTCAGAGGGAGATTTCTTCCCCAGTTAACTTCACCTGGGTGTTTCTGATGCACATTCTATTTCTTAACTTTGATTTCATAAACACAACTTCAACACAAAATGTCTCACAGCAAGCAGAGGCTTTTGCTCAATTTAGTAAAATTCTAACTTTGAGATTATGATATAAGCTGAACAGAAATGTTGCTCGGAGGGTTTATTTAGGTTCCCTTCTCATGTGCTAGTCAAGGTATTAGATGTCCTTGAGTACAGGTAACCAGGATGATGGATACTAATATACTGCAATATGATTTACTCCAAGTTAATGTCACTAATTAATGCAACTATGATGCAGAAAAATATGATGCAGAAAACAGAATATCTAGTTAGCTCCCTGACCTTTTGAGGGCAAACTGGTTCTCAATGTACTTAGTACTGTCCAACGCAATGCTAATATGACAAGGTGGTGAATAAGAGAATGAAAAGGGATGTTCTGTTGCTGCCTCCAAAAAATACATTTTCTTTGATTCCTTTACAGGCCATTGTTTACCACTACAGCATTTATTTCTATTGCCCTTGGGAAGGTCTTGTTGGCTGAAAATGTGTTGCTGGAAAAGCGCAGCAGATCAGGCAGTATCCAGGGAACAGGAGAATCGACGTTTTGGGCATAAGCCCTTCTTCAGGAAGCCCGAAACATCGATTCTCCTGTTCCCTGGATGCTGCCTGACCTGCTGCGCTTTTCCAGCAACACATTTTCAGCTCTGATCTCCAGCATCTGCAGTCCTCACTTTCTCCTCGAAGGTCTTCTTGGCAACAGCAATTCATGTGGTGTAGGGATACCTACAAGGGCTGTTAGACAGGGTATTGACCCAGTGTCAATGAAAGAACCATGATATAGAACCAGGTAAGAATGTTGTGTGCCTTGAAGAGGACCTTGAAGATGATGGTGTTGCCATGTGTGTGCTATGCTTGTTCTTTGAGGTGGTAAAGAACTCAAGTTTAGAAGCAGCCTTGGTTACTTGCTGGAAATCTGAATGAATCATAATTCAATTCAGAATTGCTCTCAGTAGCTGTATAGAGGGACAGTGTACATTTCTCACAGCAGATGGAAGATTATACATAAGAGAATGAAGATAACTTGGGTGATATTGAATTAACTGCCCTTATACACCCTGCCAGCGTTTCTTATAACAGACAGTAATATCCAATATCACTAGGTAGCACCATCTCCTGCTCCTTGGATGCTGCCTGACCTGCTGCGCTTTTCGAGCAACACATTTTCAGCTCAGGTAGCACCATTAGACAAGGTCATGACTATTCCCCCTACACCAAAGACAACTACAGGCATGATTCCTGCTCATGTTTCTCAGCCTTGATTTCATGAATAACACTTCAGCACAAAAAGACTAACTGTTAGCAGAGACCTTTGATCAATTCAGTAAAGTTCTAACTTTGAGGGGCAAATATAAGCTGAACAGAAGCTGTATGCATATTGAAGGGGATAAAGGAGTTAAGGCATGAACAGAGGCTGGCCACCTATTGAGAGAAAGAGGGAGGAATGCTCAGGATCAACACCCTGGGCTGGGCCTCACTCAGTAACCATTACAGTAGCCACTACACTGGCTTGCAAGCAGGTCAGTGTAGGTAATGAAGATGAATGGGAAGGGAAAAGTGCCTTTCTGGAGAGGAGACACGATGACGCTACAAAACTGGCAAAAGCTGGATGCAGGCTATAGACACTTCACCCTACAGAAAGCTTGGTGAGGGTGAAAGTTCAGCCAAATAATCCAGACACAAGGTGCAGCCAAGTTGGCTGGGGATTTCAGGGACTGGTGTTAGGCCATCAGAAGCTTGGGTTCATCACAAGACCAAAATTTATTCTGTTTGACTAAAATCATATCAGTAAGGTAAGAACAAAAAAAATGAGGTAAGCAGAAGGGCTTCTAAACCATGCAAGTATCAGGGAAAGAGAAAGAAAAGTAGCATCTTTCGCATACACGCACACACACACATGCACACACTCACTCACACACGCATGTGTACACGCACAGACACACACTCATTCACACATACGCACACACACTCACACAGGCGCACACATGCACACACACAGACAACACTCACACTCACATACACACACTCACTCAGACACAGATGCATACACACATACTCACA
Source organism: Chiloscyllium punctatum (assembly GCF_047496795.1). Lineage (NCBI taxonomy): Eukaryota > Metazoa > Chordata > Chondrichthyes > Orectolobiformes > Hemiscylliidae > Chiloscyllium > Chiloscyllium punctatum. The sequence continues at coordinate 64,326,362 of NC_092750.1, read as the reverse complement.
CACACACACAGACACACACTCACACACACATATAGACGCACACACACATACTCACTCACACACACACATGCATATACACACAGACACATACACACACATGCACGCACACACGCGTGTGCAGACACAGAGACACACATGCACACACACATACACGCAGACACACACACATGCGCGCACACACGCACTCACACGCGCACACTCACACACACATGCACACACTCACTCAGACACACATGCACACACACTCACACACACACACCACATGCACACACAGACACACACTCACACGCACATACACACACACTCACATACATACACACAGACACATACACATGCACACTCACTCACAGACACACATGCACACACACATATAGATGCACATACTCACGCACATACATGCATATACACACACGCAGACACATACACACACATGCACGCACACATGCGTGTGCAGACACAGAGACACATATGCGCACACACATACTCACACGCACACACTCACACACTCACACACGCACACATGCACTCACAACCGCACACACTCACTCGCGCACACACACGCGCACACTCACTCACAGTCACACACTCACACACACATACACACAAACACACACACATGCACATGCACACACTCACTCACACACACAGACACACACATACACACACGCTCTCACACATACACATGTGCACATGCACATGCAGACACATGCACACACGCGCAGACACAGAGACGCACATGCACACACACATACGCACACATCCACAGACATGCACATTCACGTGCACACACACACACACATACACACACCACGTTTCACATGTATTGAACTCCCTGTGCTTAACAGCGATCATGTTTTTTTGTTGTAATGTAAGTGTCAAAGTGCGGCTTCTCTAGTTATTGTCATGCATAATATACATTGTTCACACTGGAAGTGAAGTCAAGATATCATCTGTAAGCAATCTTGTAGTTTTACCTCAAACTCAACCTAAGGATTAATAAATTCATCCCACAGACAGATTTCCTGTGCTAGCACTTATAGTGGACTAGGAAAAAGAAAAGAAATGTTGAATGTCTGTATTTTCAGACCATTTCTCATTGCCGAGACATTTGACAGGCCCTGAACAAGCTATTAAGCTAAGCCAGGAAACAGCTCCTCCCAGATACAGCAGCCAAGGAATTAACCCAAAAAGCTGAGAGCTGCTTTGCAAAGTCTGAATTTTGCCCAAGCTAGTCGCTCACTGAAGTATATAAAGGGGCTACTGATTTGTTTTCTACTTTTGTCGAAGCAATTAGTTGCCCCCAGCTCCCAAGGTGTTTGTTCCATACTTCAATATCTTTTATTCTTCAGCAATTTCTCAGCTAGGAAAGTTACTGCAGCAGGCTGGGAAAATGAGAACTGAACTGTTGGTCCTTGCTGGGGTATGGTTTCACCAATATTAAATGTCCTCTACCTCTATCTGAACCAATAATTCTCTATCTGTTCATTTTGACAGAGAGCTTTGATGAGCACTACAGCCAAGTCCACCAATGCAAGAGTGACCCATTTCAGTAACTAGTTAGAATCCTAACTGATTTTACTTTTCTTTCCTCTCTTCATTGCAGGCCACTGAGTATGTATTGTGAAACTTTTGCAGAATATCTTGAAGCGTTGCGCTGCTACCGGGGTAAGAGTAGGGGAGGATGATGCATTAGATTTCTCTTGCAGAGGGTCAGCATTGGCTTAATAGACTGAATGGCCTTCGTCTGTGCTGTAATCATTCTATGAACTAAGCTAACTCAATCCAGACGAGGATTCAATCCAGGGACTTTCTGTAGTGCATGGCCATGAGCATGCAACTTCAAATCATGGAGTCTTTCGAGAGCTCTTTGCAGTTTAAACAAAAGGAAAACTTGCTTGTTGAAGATAGCAGCTTACTTCAATTTTCCCTGCTCTGGCCCATCCTGTCTCATTACAAATATGAGCAGGCACCTAGCTTCTTGCTGACTTTCTGTAGATTAGTTAACTTTTGCAAACTATTAGAACTTGCCTGAGTGGAAATTTGGCAGCCGTGTATCAGTTTTCCAACATTTTCACTGAACATTTATACAACAATGAATCTCTGCAATTGCAGTGGGGCGCCCCTGGATATGATAAACAACTGGATGATTTTTCTCTATTCTTATAACAACTGTAGTTTCCTGTACATCATAGAATCACAGAATTGTTGCGGTGCTGCAGAAGGCCATTTAGCCCATTGTGCCCATACAGGCTTTCTGAATGAGCATTATGACTTTTTGCCAATTTCCTGCCCTTTTTTCTTAAAACTAAACATTATTCCTCTTTAAGTAGCTGTTTAATGTCCCCATAAAAGCTGCAATTGAACCTATGTCTATCCACAAAATCCACAGTGTGATAACGTGCAAAGATAGACATGTATTTAATTGACGTTTTTTCCCAGAGCCACAAGATAGTTTGCATTGATGAAGTATTTCTGAAATGTAATCAAAGTTACAGTGCAGGAAATTCTTCTTCAGCTCCCTGAACAACAACAGGGCTGATCTGTTGAGCTATGACCTCCACTACAGGAAGGGTGAAGAGGCTGGTCTTAAATCATCTCCAACTGGAATGGGGATTGAGCCCTATGCTATTGGCAAGAATCTGATCCACACCTACCAACTATACACCTGCTTCTGGTTCAAAAGAAAAGTATTACCACTGAGTCAAGGCCAGATCTGCTTGGAATAATGGGACATCATCGGGACATTCAGAAATAACTGAGAATGGTAGAAGGCAACTTAGGAAACCTGGTACAACTGAAGATTAGTAAACACAAATGGAAACCACCAACAAAATTGTAGATATCCAGCCATGACAAAAGCACAAGCAAAATTGCAGGTAGTTAAAATGGTCTAGTGGTATTATCCCTAGACTGTTAATCTAAGTAATGTTCTGGGGACATGGCATGGCAGATGGTGGAGCTTGAATTCAATAACAAATCCAGAATTAAGAGTCCAATGAAGACTGCAAAACTGTTAAGAAAAACCCATTTGGTTCGCCAATGCACTTTCGGGAAGGAAACTGTTCTCCTTACCTGGGCTGGCCTACATGTGACTCCACACTCACTGTGTTGTGGTTCACACTTAACTGCCCTCTGGGCAATTAGGGATGAGCAATAAATGCTGGCTCACATCCTAAGAAAAAAAATAATAAAATATATCTACAACAATATCAAGACGTAACACAACACCCCCCTTTTTCCAAGGAAATCACAAGCTGCTATCATTGCACATGGGTATGTGTTGCCAATTCAACAATTATACAGACAGATAAAACAGAGTTCAGGTGATTAATAATTGAAACTTTAATATCATGCTCTGGATGCTTGATAACTTGATCTGACCTGGTGACCTTCTACCCATCTCTAAAGGTTTGTGTTATTCTTAGTTGATCTTAGTTGAAAACTTGGTTATCTTGCTGGTAGTTGCTGTTGCTCAGCAACATCACACAAACATCATATTTGGAATCTTCTCCCTCACTCTCTGCAGCATGGTTAAAAATCACACAACACCAAGTTATAGTCCAAAAGGTTTATTTTGAAGCTCTTGCCTTCAGAGTGCTGCTCCTTCATCAGGTGGTTGTGGAGAATAAGATCATAAGACACAGAATTTATAGTGAAAGATTACAGTATCATACAGTGATACTTTGAACAAACCTGGATTTTTAAGTCTTTTGTCTTTTAGAATGGGTTACAGGTTTCAGTTCAATAATATGTAAATCCCAGAACTTCTTTTAAGTCACCTTCTCAAGATAACTTAAGGTTTTGTATCAAAGGTGACACCTCAGCTCAGTCAATAAAGGTGTGAGGTCAGAGTCTGTCTGTATCCCAATCTTGAGTCAGACTGGTTCTATTTCCAAAGTGGAATTTACAAAATATTACATGTATTGACTGCCAGCATTGACTTCCTGCAGATTGTGCATTTTCTGAGCAAAATTGCAGATATCCAAGATTGCAGTCTCTCTGTCATACGCACACATGCATACATATATATATATATATATATATATATATATATAAAATGTAACATTAGATTGGGAATGACTTTGTGCAACCTCACTGGTTGCATATTAGATTAGATTAGATTAGTTACAGTGTGGAAACAGGCCCTTCGGCCCAACAAGTCCACACCGACCCGCCGAAGCGCAAACCACCCAGACGCATTCCCCTACATTTACCCCTTCACCTAACACTACAGGCAATTTAACACAGCCAATTCACCTAACCTGCACATTTTTGTGTTTGTGGGAGCAAACCGGAGCACCCGGAGGGTGCTCATGGAGACACAGGGAGAATGTGCAAACTCCACACAGTCAGTCGCCTGAGGCGGGAATTGAACCCGGGTCTCTGGCGCTGTGAGGCAGCAGTGCTAACCACTGTGCCACCGTGCCACCCAAAAATATCTTTAAAAACTATTGCTGGTATCATTGACTAGATTTCTGACTTTCTTTTTCAATGCCCATCGCGCTTATTATGCTAGTTCAACTTCCTCACTGGTCGTTCATTTCTTTCTTTCTCTTTTGACATTGAAGATCAAGGTCTTTCATTTCTAAATGGTTTGACAGCTGCTTGCTAATCAAGATCATTTGCAGCTAACTTCCCAATGTAAGCTATGCTGGGGATGTTGGTCCTCTTTCCAATGGTGTTTCATGAAAATATAGCCATGCAATGTGAAAAACCTGTTTTGTTGCTCCACACTTAATGATTATTGATTTGACAGTCTACATCATGTATTCTGCTGGACCATTACAGCATGGATAGTGAGGTAATGATGCAATATGGATCACTGTATCTACAAATGTATACCATGGACATGGTTGAGGTATATAAGATTATGAGGGGTATGGCAAGGGTTAGTAGAGAGCAATAGTTCCACTTGGTTGAGGGATCAATCACAAGAGGGCATAGTTTTAGGGTAAGGGGCAGGAAACTCAGACGGGATTTGGAAAAAAACTTTTTCACTCAGTGGGTGGCGGGAGTCTGGAATGCACTGCCTGGGAAAATAATGGAGGCCGGAATACTTGCAACCTTTAAAAAATAATTTGGATAAGTACTTCAAATATAATAACATTCAAGAATACGAGACAAGTGCAGGAAATGTTAGTGGTAGTTATGTCATTGCAGACTCAATGGGCCAAAGGGTCTTTTTTATGCTGTATGAATCTGTGAAATTTTTCCAATTCTCTCTTTATCTGTGTGATCATTCTCTTAATATGTCTCAGCATGTTCTTGCTTTGTTGCAATGAACTCCTTTCACCCTGCAATATTTTCCCTCTTTCCTTCTGTTTTGTTTGCTTGCTAACCAACATAATAATTCCACTTGTTTCGATTGAGTTGACCTGGCAAGCTCAGCATTGCTCCTTAAATGCATTTCGTCTGTCTTCTATTAAAGAGTTGATGAACATCCGCCTCCATTAAACTAACAGATTCCTTTACTTGTCTGAGGATAAGTAGCTATTTTTATTTGGAAGCCCCACCTATTGCAGAGGTGTGCTAAAAGATTGATTAAAAATACTTTTGTAGATAGTGGCAGGGCATAAATCAGGGATTTGCTTTTAAACTTATAAACAGACACAGACCAAAACTAGAGGTTGGATAGAAGGTGCATGTTTATAATCTGTAGTTGTATTAGGAAATGTTTATAATTGTTTCCAGTTATGTCCTTCACTAACTGGCGTCTGGAAACAACGTGGTAATAGAGGATGGCTGCCATTAAATAAAGCGGACCAAAAGAATATTTTCCTGGCATTTTTGTGTAATTTTTTAAAATAGCATTGCAAAACATGGTAGAAAGTCAATTTGTCAGTGTATAAATGCTGGGTCCGGACCATGTAACTGACAGAAGAGTGTAGTGACAGGTTACCAATGAGAATACACGATACAGACATGTTACTTTCTACCAGAAGTAAAGTGTTTTGTGAATCAGTGATGAGGCTTACATCAGTTATTAGAGTTCTAGGTTGTAACTTACAAGGTAAAGTCACTATAGCCCACTCTATCATGAGAGAGAAGTGACTGTTAGTGGTTTAACCTGATGGTCACCACACCTCAGGCGAGGGGGGAGAGTTGAGAAGGAGAGACTTTAATAGTAACCTCAGCCGCTGCAGGAATTTAATGCACACTGTTGGCAGTACTCTGCGTTGCAAGTGAGTTTAGTAACTAAGAGACAAGTTTGGACTTAGATAGATTTTGGAAAAGTGATGATCATTCCTTGAAGGAATATATCACAGACTTTAAACACATTGCATAAACAATTTTTAAAAAATCAATTTGGGTATCACTGGAACAGTGTTATCGTTTAAATTACTGGATAATCTGGTTCTGTTCTTTAAGAAGGAGACCCTCTTGAATCTGACATTTGCTGCCTTTAAAAACATTCATGGAGAGAAAGAACAGATATTCTACAGTGACACCAAGGACGGAGGACTGTTGCCAGATTTTGTTATTATCCATATAACCATACACACATATTAACAATAGGTGGAAAGCGAACAAAAGTGTCAGAATCCCAAAGTAATGTAGATCTTTTTAACTTGCAAATACAAATTGTGTTTTTTTAATGGATGGTAGGTGCAGACAAAAATGGTACTGGAGTTAATGTAAGTAGCTATCTGAAGTGAGTGACCCACAGGATGTCACACCTACGTGTGCAAAAATAACTTCAAACAACAGCCCTTATCGGGGGAAGTTCTAAGTCAAAACAGACTAGACTGTGATCTCTTAAGACTGCAAATATAACAAGATTGATGACCCTCTACTCAAAAGTAAGACATCCCCTGCAGACTCTGTCACAAAATGGCAGGCACATTTAGTGCTTTTCCCTTTGAAGCATACAGATGTTAAAAAAATGGTTCAACTCTACAGGAGTGCGCTAGTGACAAACTCACATGTACCAGCCTGGGTTCGAGCATTAATGTGCTGTGAAAGTCATAGTCATAGTCCTAGTCATCCCTGTTTTGCACGTAAAGGGGCTCTCATACCTTCAGTGCTGAAAATGAGCTAGCCAGAAAAAGCTAAGCATGACATCAAAAAGACTCTGTCACCCCGAGTGCTGGAATTCAATCATGGTCTAAAAGCACCAGAGCTATAAAATCTCAACCAACCTGCAGAGATAAGGATCATGAAGTTGACTATTTAACTATTAACATCAAGTTACCAGTAACCTCCATTGCAATGGCCACAATACTCAATTATTCATCCTTCGTGAGCAATTCAGACGTTGGTCTCTATTTCATTCTTTAAGACTTTTATCCTTTCAAACTCACCTCTTCAAATTTGTGTGTATATGTGTTGCATCACTAATTCTTCTCATGTTTAGTAAGTCTAAACTTATTTTTTGTTAACTTAAGAAGGCATGGTTAAATTAGCTCCTTCTAAACTATAAGTTCAATTGGTTCTAGGAGAAAAGTGTCCACAAGGAAAGGGAAACCTTTTTTTAATTACCCCTGTTGCAACCAACCAAGGGAACAGGTGAAATAAGAAGGTGAGTCATTTCATCCTTCTTCACCCAGCAATTTAATGGTTCACGGTATCCCATCTGAAATTGTAACAAATTGGGGAATCTTGTCTAGGGTTTGGATATAACAGTAGACAGTGGGTATGGGATTCTATTTGTCAAATATTTTACATGAGACTATGCATAAGACTAGGTTACCCACAGTATGGAAACAGGCCATTTGACCCAACAAGTCCACAATGACCCTCCAGAGTGTAACCCACGCAGACCCATTCCCCTACCCTATATTTATCCCTGCCTAATGCACCCGACACTATAGGCAATTTAGCATGGCCAATTCGCCTAAACTGCACATCTTGGGACTGTGGGAGGAAACCTACACAAACAGTCGCCTGCGGCAAGAATCAAGCCTGGGTCCGTCAGCCTGTGAGGCAGCAGTGCTAACCACTGAGCCACCATGCTGCCAGGAGAATACTGAAATTAATCTACCCACTGAGTGTTATTTTAGATAATATGTGCTCCTTTGGAAAGTGTGAATGAAGAAAAAATACAGGTTGAACGTGACTTGAAATAAGCACTGGAGAAGTAGAAAATCTTTGAAGTTAACTGTGTGGATGCTTTCACAAAAATAAATTTATGTATAAATAAATAGTTGGGGCCCTCAAGGAGACCATTGTGCAACATATGCTTTATACAAGTTTGAAACTCTGATTTAATTTCTTTGTTGTTTTTGTTTAGAGAGGGAAGGAAATCTTAATTGTGTATTTGCGTTTAATATCAGACAAGTGGTTGAGATTAATTGGGATTCTCTTCTGCCCTGTAAGTAGAAGCAGACTGCAATTCTGGTTGGCTTGGGAGTTCTATGCTTGTAATCTGTTCACTGAGTAAATAAATTCTTATAGGATGATGTAAAGGATTGGCTGCAGTTATATTGTTGACTGATTGGCTTTCTGGGATTTGACAGCTATGACTGAGGATACCATGGCACAGTTAAAGTTGCCCCAGTAGGATTGAGGACATGTAGACACCATTGAGTGAACTGACCTTGACTGAGATTAACAAGTTTGTTTCATATACCTAAAAATATGATCGGATAATTAGATATGAACAAGCACAGCCATACATGACTGAGGATAACTGGATCTAACTGAGATTAATAATAGTTGAGGAAGTCTTGACCAGATTCAGGACATCTTGACACATTTAACAAAAAAAAGCATGGTTCAGTATAACACGATGTGACTGAGAGTATCCAGACATGCTAGAATACTATGAAGGATAATTGAGGAGTCTCAGATGTGACAGTGGATAATTGTATATGTCTGAGATTGTCCAAGGTACTACTCAAGCTAGGGTAAAATTGGCTCTGTCAGTTTGACTTTAATGTGACTGGCAATATTTTGTGCTTAAACATTCTGAAAGCCGCATTGCATCACAATTGTATACTACCAAGCATTGGGGCAATGAATAGTCCTGACTAGTTAATGTTCTGAATTCACCAGTCGTCTGCCATCAACTTGTAAGGGCATGGTAAATTAACTCCTGCATTGTCTCATTTCTGATAATAGGCCAAAAAAACAGTGGTCAAAATCTTATGTTCTTTGGCTGAGTTGCAATGGGTTTTTTTTGGAGGATTTTGAACCATGAAACCTCGAAGGATTCCTTGCTATATCTAGTCAAACTTGCCTTATTAACTACATACACTACCCTGAGGTGTCCCTCATGTCCATGTCTGTCCCTGCTGAAAAGAGCGGCATCCCTTGTGATGTCTTAGAAAGACCACTGTAACCAGGGCAAGCTTTGGCAATCTGGCATTGTTCCTCACCAGCAACATAATGGCACAGTAACCACAAAGTCAAGCTGCCCATGGTATTGAGCTGGCACGGTTCACACTCCCTTGCATGTACAACCTCATTCTCTCATGCTAGTCACTGTTTAAAGCCCACATCACACTGTTTACTTGCCCTTAGATATATCCCATCTGAAGACACTCTCTGAGTCCCGATTACTCTGCCCCTCAATTCCCAGTGGTCACCTGTACCTTGTTTAAGACAAAGGACCGCAGCTGTGGAGATCTGTAATGAAAACCGAAATTGCTGATGAAATTCAGCAGCTCTGGCAGCATCTGTGGGAAGAAAGCAGAGTTAAATTTCTGGTCCAGTGACCCCTGTTCAGAACTGATTTAAGTTCTAATGAGGAGCCAGCAGACTCAAAGCTTTAACTCTGCTTTATCTCCACAGCTGCTGCCAGATCTGCTGAGTTTCACCAGCAATTTCGGTTTTTGTTTGAGACCAATAGCTTGTTGTTGTTCAGTAGCAGAGTGTCATGAATAGGCAGGCACTTGGACAAACCTAGATATGAGCTTTCATTGACAGCTGGCAAAAAGGAACACAAAGGAAATGAATACAGACAGCTGATCACTCCCCCACCCCCCACCCCCGCCACCAATGTGAATCAAAGACTGGCAACATAGCCTTGACAGTCTCCAGTGATCTTCTGTACCCAGCTGGCACTTACTGGATCTGGTGCCAATCAGACCCAGGCTGCCCTGTATTCAGGCCCAACGCAGCTGAGCTCTGTCATCCACAAGGAGACCTTGCTCCATGCATGACTGCTCCAGTTCCCCCAGTTGCTCAGCCTCTATCATATTGTCTTGTTGTTTGTTCGAACTGAGCAGAGTACAGGAAGATGAGGTACACTCCGTTCAAACTGCACTGGATGTCTCTGAGACTGGTGCAAGCTATGGAGGTGTACCTTCAGCAGCCCCTATCGTATTCTCCATTGTGGCCCTGGGGGTCACAGTGTGTGCACCCACTTAGTGAAGATGACCCACCAGCTGAGGGACCAACACATCACTCCAAAACGGAGTGCCTGCTGCACTCTGACCCCTTTCTCATCCCAGATCCACCTCAGCCATTCCACTTTCTGCTGCATTCATTACAGTCTATCACCATACTTAGTCACTTACAATGTATTGATGTTCCCCTTAACCCACAGAACCCTTGGAAGTTCCACCAATGATGGGCTGCTTTTGGCCAGCATTCATCCCCTTTGAAGTTATAGCAGCTAACTCCCGATTACTGAGAGGACAGTGTTCATTGAGTTAGCATCAATGGCAAAGTGGCAATCCTCTTTTGATCAACATTTGGTGTCTAAGCACATTCACTCAACATGCACCACAGTGTGCAAAGGAATGATTGCAAATGAAATATGCCTGGAGTTTGCAAACGGTTGCTTCATGTATTTGCTCCTTTGTTGCCCTAGTGTCCAACCGACTGACAGTGACTCTGCTCACCCTGGCGACTGGCCCAGTCACTTTCCAGTTACATTTTGCATTTATAGAGCTGCAAGTGATGGCAAAGAAATGTAGCTCACAGTGGACGCTATCACTGCCCTTGGTTGCTGGGTACTATTCCTTTATGCACCCATCCCTACAAACCTTGGGAAATCACAGTGATGGTCACTGCCAAAACCCCAATTCCTATAGCCTACAATGTTCTCTGATAATGTTCAGCGTATACCCTGTACATCTTGATATTCCTCCTGCTCCCACAAATACCTCTGTTTCTCCACCCCCCCAACCATAACTCCACTACCTCTTTGGGCAGTGACCCCCCTCACCAACTCTCATAGCCCTTACATTCCCTCTTGAACCCTCCTTAATGATAGGTGCAGCCCCAGACCTTGACGAGAAGCCCCTGGACTTGGGTGGCCAGACCTCTAACGACAGAGTGGGCATCTTCCAAGGTTTGATGGCCTTGATTCCAGTCTGTTATGGACCAGGCCAGACCACCTCAAAACATTTCAAGAAAGTAGCCTGGACCCTAACTTTTTGAGTTGTGCTAAGCAGGTGTACAGTGGATACTACAGGAGTGATGCAGCTGGCCCAACCACTTAATTTTAAACAAAAGAGAATTTATTTGCAAGATTACCGAATGAAACACAAACAAAAGAGAACAGAAAATTGAATAACCTAACCTACCTGAAAATCCAACAGACTATCCCAACCCAATCACGCTGTTCCAAATTCCTGCAACAATCCCCATAAACACTATTTAGTAAAAATGGTAAGATCAAATACAGGATCTTAGAGGAGAGATGTCAGGGAGAGAGATGGCAGAGGGATTCAGCATGGAACACCTTCTTCCATATAGCTGTTTCTTTGACCAGCAGCCTCAAACAAACTGACTGACTGCTTCCTCTAAACAGTCTGACTGCCAGAACACAACCAAAGCCAAACCAAACCAGAGAAAACTGACCTGGGAGAACTGACCACTCTCCTTTCATTGGATGAGTGTTTTTTTATATAAACGTAAAAGGTTCTTCAAGTAGATCAAGCCAGCCCTTTTGGCAACTCTGCCTCGGTCAACATTTTTGAAAAGAACCAAGAACAACACAGCATTGTCACAAGTCTAACTGGATTCAGGACTAACCCGCACCCACTTTCCAATACATTTGATCAAATATACAGATAGCTGGCACATGCTGTCAGTATTAGATTGATGTCTCAGTGAGCTGTACAGCAATTTTTTGATTTGATTTGATTTATTTACTGTCACATGTACCTGGGTACAGTGAAACATTTTGTTTTGTGTACAGCACAGGCAGATCATACCATACAAAGTGTATTAGGGTAATAGAACAGAGCAAGGAATACAGCTACAAAGAAGGTGCATGGAGAGCGAGATCAACATTAAATTTAAAATTGAAGAAGTCCATTCAAAAGTCTAATAATAGTGTGGAAGAAGCTGTGCTTGAATCTGTTGGGATGTGTGTTTTGAACTTTTGTATCTTTTGTCCGACAGAAAAAGTTGAACGAGATTATAACCAGGGTCGGTAGTGTCTTAATTGTGTTGGCTGCCTTCCTGAGGCAGCGAGAAATATAGAGTCAGTGGATGGTAGGCTGGCTTGTGTGATGAACTGGTCTGTGTTTATAGCTCTCTGTAGTTTCTTACAGTTCTGGGCAGATCAGGTGCAGTACAAAGCTGTGATGCATCCAGATAGAATACTTTCTATGCTGCATCTTTCAAAATTGGTAAGAGTCCCAGATCAAAGTCTTTGCGACCACCCCCTGACAGATTCCCATCAGCTTTGCTTTGTCTTGCCATGCCTTATCTTCACATGACATGCATGGCATATTGGCACATTGGTGATTCAGCCAGAGCTAAAGGCAATCAGCACTGCCTTGTTGATGTGCTCTGTTGTACAAACACACAGACAGCCTGCTTGTCATCTTTTCTGAAACTTTCAAGTTTCACAGCATCTTTCCAATAGGAAAGAGACCAGAATTGCACACATGATTCCAAAAGTGGCCTTAACCAATGTCCTATACAGCCACAGCATGACCTCCTAACTCTGTTACTCAATGCTCTGACCAATAAAGGAAAGCGTCTAATTCGAACTGGAATCCCTACAGTGTGTAAACAGGCTCTTCAGCCCAACAAGTCCACTCCAGCCCTCTGAAGGATAGCTCACTCAGACCCATTCCCCTATATTTAACCCCTGTCTAATGCACCCAACCTACACATCCCTGAACACTGTGGAGCATGGCCAATTCACCTTACCTGCACATCTTTGGATTGTGGGAGGAAACCAAAGCACCCAGTGGAAACCCATGCAGACACAGGGAGAATGTGCAAACTCCACACAGACAGTCACCTGAGGCTGGAATCAAACCAGAGTCCTGGTGCTGTGAGGCAGCAGTGCTAGCCCTGGGCCACCATGCCATCCCCCAGCAGCCTTCTTCACTATCCTATCTACCTGCAACTCCACTTCCAAGGAACTATGAACCTGCATTCCAAGGTCTCTTTGCCTAGCAACACTCCCTAGGACCTTACCATTAAATGTATAAATCCTGCTCTGATTTGTCTTTCCAAAATGCAGCACCTCACATTTGTCTGAATTAAATTCCATCTGCCAATCCTCAGCCCATGGGCCCTTGTGATCAAGATCCCATTGTACTCTGAGATAACCTTCTTCACTGTCCATTATACCTCCAATTTTGGTGTGATCTGCAAACTTACTGATTATATCACCTATATTCACATCCAAATCATTTATATAAATGACAAGAAGTAGTGAACCCAGCACCGATCCTTGTGGGACTCCGCTGATCACAGGCTTCCAGTCTGAAACACTAGATTCAAAAATTTAATTCTGTTTCCTCTCCACAGATGCTAACAGACTTCATGAGTTTCTCCAGCAATTTCTGTTTCTCTTTAAACTAGCTGTCCTGTTTAATGCACTGTAGGTTACTAGAGCCATTACAGTACAAGGGCAAGCCATTTGATCCATTGAGTCCCTGTCAGCTCCCTGCAATGCAATCCATTCTGTACCATTCACCTAATCTCAACTCCTGATCAATCTTCTTGGATTACTTTTGTCAAATGCTAATTCAATTTGCTCTTGAAGTCATTGATTGACTCCACTTCCCCAAACATCATTGACAGCAAGTTCCAGATGCATACCATTTGTTGCATAAAAAAGGTTCTTTAGCATATTTCACAGTTTCCCAAACTTTTAATGTTTTTCTTCCCCCACATATTGCCTTTATTATTAGTCAATGGGAAAATGTTTCATTGTTGAAGTGGCATCTTTGCAATTTGCATTCTCAGATTGGAAATGGTTTCATTAATTGCTCAATAGGAATGATTGGTGGGTGAGAGAAGGTAATGTGAACTGAAATCACAAAAGGTGTGACTTGCTTAACATAAGAGCAATGGGAAATCAGTAGATATTTCATTTTACTAAAGAGCTTCATACATGTCACATACCAACACGAATCATGCCCAACTCCTGTGGCCTTATCATATACATCATTGAAAAGGAGAAGGAACTTATATTAGTGTAGCACCTGATTGTGTTGATGAGAGTGTGGCAAATGCTTCACAATCAATGCTTTCAGAAGCACACTCACTATTATGTAGGTAAATCTAGCAGCCAGCTGTTCATAGCAAGGTCCCACAAGCGATTACAAAACAAATAAATAGTTAGTTTGCTTTGGTTGGAGGTGGGGGGTAGTGTGTGGTAAAGGCAGGGCATGACATCAGAGCAACTTTCATTACACATGGTTTACAATGGCTTATGTTGACAAGCAACGTACACACTCAAAAGATGATCAAAACCCTTCATGGCAATTGCTTCGGCATCTGGTTCTCCTGTCATTGTCTGTTTATCTTGCTTTTTGATTAATAGCTCCTTTCTTGTGACACGGAAGTCTTGCAATAATTTGTTTTAAATCTTTACTTTCAGCTTGTTGAGCAAATGGGATCACTTTAGTAACTGATGCCACTGAAATCAAGAATTGTCTTAATATTTGAATTGATACAATATTTTCTTAATCGTGAGATCTGGTCTGTGCTGACAGGGAAAATTCGAAAATCACATGACACCGGGTTATAGTCCAACAGGTTTATTTGAAACCGCAAGTTTTTGGAGTGCTGCTCCTTCCTCAGAGAGATAGTGAGAGAGAATACATCGGACACAGAATTTATAGTAAAAGATCAAAGGGTCATCCAACTTTTGCGAATGTATTGAACAAATGTAGATGGCTATTAACTTTAATCAGTTTGGAGGTGCAGATTTCAACTGATGAATATGTAAATCCTTGCCCCAAGGTAATTTCAGGTTTTATCAGAATAAAGTTGACACCTTACATAATTTTAGGTGTGAGGCCATGTTTCAAGTCTGTTTTTATCTTATCCTGGAGCCAGACTGGTTTTATTTCCAATGTGGGAATGTATAAAATGCCATATTGGCTGACTGTCTACAGATTGTGTGCTTTTTGAACAAAATAGAACATACCTGCAAATTCAAATTCAAATCTACAAATGCAATTTACCCCCATAGTTTTATATGTTGTGTGTGTGTGTGTGTGAGAGAGAGAGAGGGAGAGTGTGTGGGTGTATGTGAGTGTGCATATGTGCATGTGCTCTTGAGAGAGATAGTGTGTGCTTGAGAGGGAATGTGTGTGAGTGTGAGGAGTATATGTACGTGAGAGAGTATGAGTGCAAGTGTGTAAGTATGAGAGAGTGGCTGTGTGAGTGTGTTTGTGCGAGAGAGTGTGAGTGTGAGAGAGTATATGCATGTGAGAGATTGTGACCGTAAATCCAGGATCTTGGGTTCATAATCACACCACAGGTGACCCTAACACACAACACGCTCTCACATACAGACTCGTACAAACGGACGCATACACACACACTCACACAAGCACACTCACACTCACACTCACACAGACCCTCTCTCATACGCTCACACTTTCTCACATATGCATATACTCCCTCACACTCACTCTCTCTCTCTCACACACACACAGACACATACACGCACGCGCACACACACACACACACACACACACACACACACACACACACACAAACACACACATATTTATATAAACCAATGGGGTGAAATTGCATTTACAGATTTGAATTTGCAGGTACATTCTATTTTGATCAAAAAGCACACAATCTGTAGACGGTCAGCCAATGTGGCATTTTATACATTCCCACACTGGAAATAAAACCAGTCTGGCTCCAGGATGAGATACAAACAGACTTGAGACATGGCCTCACACCTAAAATGTATTATCTGACCTAAAGTGTCACCTTTATTCTGTTAAAAAGTACACAACACCAGGTTATAGTCCAACAGATTTATTTGGAAGCACTACCTTTCGGAGTGCTGCTCCTTCATTAAGTGGCTATGGAGCAAGATCATAAGACACAGAATTTCTAGCAAGAGATCACAGTGTTATGTAACTAAAACATTATATTGAACAAACCTAGATTGCTGTTAAGTCTTTCATTTTTTAGAATGGGTTGCAGGTTTCAATTCATTAATAGGTAAATCCCAGAACTACTTTTAAGAGTCACATTTTTGAGATAACTTAAGGTTTTATGAAAAAGGTGACATCTCAGCTCAGACAATGCATTAAAGGTGTGAGGTTAGAGTATCCCAATCTTGAGTCAGACTGGTTCTTTTTCCAGAGTAGGAACTTATAAAATGTGATATTTTATAATTGACTGCCTGCAGATTGTGTGTTTTTTGCTCAAAAAGCGGGAGTGCTGAAAGCTGGCAGTTTCAAATAAATCTGTTAGACTATAACCCCGTGTCAAGTAATTTTTGACTTTGTCCAACACCAGCCCCTCCACATCAGGGAAAGTTCTGTTCTCACTCATGAAAGGATCAAGAATAAGCCAGCACAGATTTAAGATAACTGGCAAAAGTAGCAATGGAGCTATGCAGTGAATGGTTATGACTTGGACTGCTAACAGTGTGGTACCCTTGGGCGGCTGATAGAAGTGATTAGTTATGAAGGCTTGAAGCCAAGGGTTTGATGGGAAACCCATCTGCAGTGATATTATCAGATGGGCTGAAGGTTTGGTCAATGATGCATAAGCCTTTAGTTCTCACTTCATTTGAATTGGGTGGCCATTCGACTGATGGTAAATTACTGATGTTGATGCAAAATAGCCCCTATGTAGGTCCTTTAATTGCACCATTTGGCTACCAATCTTGGTTTTGTTGGATTCAAACTTCACCATCTGATGTGGATCCCAGACAGCCCATGATATATCCCCCAGAAACAGGAAAGCACAGTCCCAGTGTACTGCTCTTGTCCTTTTCCTTCCTTGCCTCCAATCCCATTCCCCACTGGACCAGCGATTTTTAAATTAATAATTTTTTAGCAGGATGTGGGCATCACTGTCCATCCTTCATTATCCAGAGACCAGTTAAGAGTCAAATACATTGCTGCAAGTCTGGAGTCTTGTGTAGGCCAGACCCCATGTAAGGATTGCAGATGTTTTGCATTACCAGAGTGAAAAGCTTGAGCGAGAGCTTTTATTCCCCAGACATAAATGCACAATAAGAAAGAGCAGAGAGCAAAATATGCATGTTATATATAGCGACCTATGATTGCCTGTTGGCAATGGTTACAATGGGAGCAACATGTGAGATGAAAAGATTGGGGGATTGGATATATTGGTTCCGACCACATATCCACACCCACACAAAGATTGCCTATTTCCACTTGCAAAACATATTCTCCTCTACCCTGTCTCAGCATTACTGCTACTGAAGCTTTCACTCACACCTTAACTCCCTCCATAATTGTCTGCTTAACTCATTCCTGCTTGGAGTCCCATCTTCTATGTGTGGTTACCCAAACCCCTGCTGCAGAGGGACCTAACTTGCATTAAAAGCCATTCACTCCATCTCCCCTGTTTTTGCTGATTTTCACTGACTTTCAGTTAAGCAACAACTTGACTTTAAGATTCTCATCACTGCTTTCAAGTCCCTCCACGGTAATGTCTTACCTCTGTGATCTCCCTCAGTCTGATATACTTACCAGAGCTCTGTTCTCTGCTAATTCTGCTCTCTTCGGCATTGTGGAATCTCACTGCTGAATTATTAGCAGCTTTGCCTTTCAAAGGAAAGACTCTCTCTAAACCCATCCCACATTTCTATCCCTTTTTCCTCCTTTGAAGTACTCTCCAACATCTATCACTTTGATCAAGCATTTTACTTGCTGGTTCAATGTGTCTAGTTTTGTTGATACTATTTGTAACATAATTTGGATATTTTATTTTGTCAAAGGCATATCTGAATGCAAGCTGTTATTGTCACTGTTAAGTTCAGAGCTCATGGGTAAAGGACTCCTGTCATGAGCTACTGATTGAGACGTAGATCAAAGGCACTAAACTCCAAAGGAATAGAAATGACCTTCAAACCAGTGAAAGTGAACTCTGATGACAAATCTTGTGAGCATTTAATATATACCCTCTGTCCAGCAGCTTTGACTTGGGTTTGAGGGTTATATAGTTAGAGGGTTTCTCACCTGTCACTTGCTCAACCACCTCATATCCCACTGTCCTCTTACCTTGATGCTTCTGCCATGAACCCTGTGAAACCTACACATGTACTGCTAAAGATGCTAAAGTAGCGGAAATGAAACATTTACTTGTGTACTTGCCAACCTTACTGTAACATGGGGTTTCCCAAACACAGTGTAACACTCTCAGGTTAAAGGTGGAAATCTGCAAGTTATTGCAGATTCTCCAATGCACTGGTTTCAGTCTTTTTAACACTCCTCTTGCTCACACTACACTCACTTTTGCCAGGTGGAATTCCTCCTGGTGGTTAAATTCCAAAGGATATCAATGGTGACAAGCTTCTTCAGAATGGGTTAAAGGCACTATTTAAATTCAAGCCTGATTTTGGCCTCTTGGATCCAAAGAAACAGAGTCTGTTTACATACTGAGAGCAGTCTAAACACAGGGTGGCCCACCGAGACCTGGAGATGCTGTACATTTCACTGTCACTTGTAGGGAATGATATATGTGCTGGTGAATATTGTATTGCACAGAGGAAGATGTTGCATGTAAATCCTTGTCTCTAGGTGATTATTGACTTAATCTTCAAGCACAGAATCAAATAGGGCAGCCTTAATGTTAACGGCTTTCTAATGTAATCGTCTTGTGAGGTCTGTAATATGGGCCTTGGGAATGAAATGTGGTTTACTCATTAGTTGCTCCATTATGTACCTGTGTTCTGTCTTTCTGCAACAGCCCTTCGAGGTGGAGTAAGATTGAAACCAAGAGTACATTACTTGTTATGTCTGGAAAACAAATGAGTCCTGGAAAAATAAAGTGGAACTGAACCTAACATTCAAATCCTGTTCACTTACAGTGAGAGAAAGCAGGTGCTGTTCCACTGGTAGCTCCTCAGTACAGGCAGTGTGTGGCACTGAGGCAAATAAGCCCAGAAGACCCTTGATCAGTGGCGAATTAACACAGCTCAGTCAACTGCCACTGTTATAAGCCACCATACATCAGCACCTATAAGGAAAAGGCAAATAAAACCGATAAAGGCTTTTTCCAAAAACTTTTCATGGGATGTGGGTGTCACCGACAAGGCATTATTTGGACTTAAAAATAGTTAAGATTTGTTGTCCATTCCTAATTTCCCTAGAAGCTTTTTGAGTGATTGCAAATGACTGCCACAGTATCACAGCGGAAGTAATCTACACACTGAGGAATTCGGGGAGGGGGGGTGGTGGGGAGGGGTTTGAGTAACTTTATACCTACTTCAAAAACTCCTTGATGCAGTACATTATCATGTGCCAACATTCAATGGTAAGGTTTATCTTCTTCTGTTCCCAACATTACAAAATTGATCAAGCCAAAAAGTACTTCAAAGCACCCTGAGCGATCTGGTGGTCATGAAAAGCACAATACAAATTAAAGCATTTATTTGTGTGCGTGTGTGATATTTACACCGATTCAAATTCATTATCAAGTGACTCACTGCCAAGATGTTTGACCTCATCCCTGCTCCCCTCAACACTGTGGGTGTGCATGCAAATGCGCACACTACACACACACACACACACACACACACACACACACACACACACACACCTGATTGCAAAGCCCACATTGATGTAGGAGTGTCATGTAAGACTTTGTAATGAGGTGCCCACTTCTCAGCTTGCCAACAGTATTCAAATGAGACTCAATGCCAAGTTCGGCACTGGTCTTAGACTGGCATGTCTTAGACCAGCATGAAATGACTGATGACTTATTTCACCAACATTGAATCTGCTGGGATTGTGTTGAACTCCTCGGCTGGTGTCTCTTTTACTATTGGGAGCAAAAACTTTCTATACTAAGGCCGACAAGTGAAGGATAATTTGAGTAGAATGTAAAGTTAATGAGAGGTCCTGGCATTTTATTCAGCTTATCTTTGGAGATGGAACTGCTCAGAATGTTTCCAACGAAATTAAACAGTGTGGGCCATATAGCAGATGGAATGTGATCAGAGAAAAGCAAGTACTTGATAAATTTGATCTTGTTCACTCATCTTAATTTCATGAGATTAATTTAGAGCGTAGGATTCTTTTAATCACACTCAGCCATTGACAGTCAGATTAATGTTGCTTTTTGAGCAAGTTACAAGCCAGGTGGATAAAAGTGAACCTGGACATACTTGGATTTCCAAAAGCCATTTGATAAGGTGCCATATCAGAGGTTACTACACAAAGTAGGAGCACATGGTGTAAAACGTCGGCATGAATAAATGTTTGCCTAGTAAATAGGGGAGGCAGAAATAAGGAATTGATCTTTTTGGGTTAGCAAGCTGTATTCAGTGGAATGTCACAGATCATTGTTGGAGCGTCCTCTATTTATCATGTATGTCAATGACTTGGACAAAGGCACCAAATGTCTGGTTGCTAAATTTGCCAATGACAGTCGTAAAGGGGAAGTAGATATTCTGTAAAGGGATAGAGAGATTAAGTGAATGGTATAAAATTTGGCAGATGGAGTATAATATTTGAAAATGTGAACTTGCTCACTTTAACAGAAAGCAGTGTGTGTTTTAAATTTAAATTGCAGTGCTCTTAGCCACAGAGAGACTTGGGTGTCCTGGCAAATGAATCATAAAAGATTGATATGCAGCAACTGATTAGGAATGTAATTGGAATGCTGGCATCTATTGCAAGGGAAATTGGAATATAAAAGTACAGAAATCTTACTTTAGCTGCACAGAGCCTTGTGGAGATCACATCTGGAGTATTTGCACAGTTTTGGTTTCCTTGTTTGAAAAAAATTATAATTGCATTAGAATAAATTTGGAAAAAGTTCAATCAACTCTTTCCTAGGAATGAAGAGATGTCTTAAGAAAGATTGAGCAGACTATGCCTGTAGCCATTGGAATTTGGAAGAATAAAAAGTGATTTTATTGAAACATGTAAGATCCTAAGGGGACTGATGTTTTCTATTGTAGGCGAGACCAGAGCTAATGAACCGAGTTAAAGAAGAGATTGTCCTTTGAGAACAGCAATGAGGAGAATTTTGATATCAGATATTAGCCTGTGGAATTTCTTTTACCAAATGGCACTAGAGGCTGCGTCATTGAATTTATTCATGGTTGCATGGATTTTTGACAGTCAAGGGAGTCAAAGGTTTTGAGCGTGGCAGAAAATGGAGTTGATACCACACTCACATCTCCAATGACTCTACTGAATGGTGAAGATCTGAATATGCCTTCTGAGCTCTATGTTTCTATATAATTGAAATCTATCCTCCACCGCAATTGTTGGAGTCTGCTTAGTCGTCAATGCCATAATATGTATACAGTAGTCCTCTCATACCCATGGGGGATACATTCTGGGACCTGATGGGGAAGCCCGAAACCATGGATAGGTGAGAACCCATCCATTTAAATAGGAAACGTACCTTCCCGGCAGCCTCCTGGTGCCTGGTTCTGGAACGTTCCCTATAACATGTTCGTTCCGCGGTAAACCGCAGGTAACTGAAACCTCAGTAACCGAACCCTTGGATATGGGGGTTGCCCTGTAGTTAAGAGTGAAACTAGTATCACTTTTCACCTGATCAGCTTTCAAAATGAAGGAGTCATCCTACTTGTAACTAAAAAGATTTGTGGGTTGGATTAAATCAAAAGCCTCATCAGTTACTACCTTCTGCACAAATTTACCCATAACTGCTATTGCGAGGGTTCTGAATTTAGAATAAAGGTTCAACAGAAATGCCTCCTCCTGCCATTAAAGTTTTAGCTCACCTTAATTTGGGAACAAGCTGTGCTAAGACCACATGGTATGGTGCTGGGATATTGGAACAAGAGTAGACTATTCATCCTCTCAAGCCTGCTTTGCAACATTCAATTTGTAACTTGACTCCACGTCCATTTCTTTGTTTCATATCTCTCAACACTTAACCAGTAAAAATCAATCATAGAGTTTCAAAATTTTGAATTGACCCTCAGCACTGACAAGAGGACAGAGACCTAGAAGTGTCTTTTTATTTCATTCGATGAACAGCATGAGTCGAACAGAGAGTAGACAGCGGTCATGCAGTAGATGTAGTTTGTCTGGATTTTATATAGCCCTTCAATAAGGTGCTCCCATATTGGACTAATAAAGAAAGAAGAGAATGTGAAGTCAGAGAACAAGTTGGCTTTGAGACAGAAAGGCCAAAGTGAGATTAAAGGGTGAGGGTGGCAAAGATGGAAAAGAACTATTGAGTTTACAATTTGCAATAACTATTTAAACTTTGTATTCGAAAAATACAATTTCTCCATTTACAGTAGACATCATTTGCTGGGTCAGGAGAAGGATGATAGTCAACTTTGGGAAGAATTCAACAATGTGCAGCAGGACATTAATAAATTTGCAGAATACGTAAATAAATGTCAAACCACGTTCAGTACAGATAAATGTGAAATTGTATATTTTGGTGGGAAAAATAGGGATGTCACAATTTACTTGGAAGGTGAAAGTCTAGTTGAAGTAGAGGAACAAGGGCATCTGAGTACAAATGTGACAATCACTAAAGGTTGTGCAAGTTAACAAGGCTATTTAAAGCAAAATATGAGCTAGGTTTTATTTCTTGAGGGATAGAATCGATAGTAGAGAAATTAGGCTAAACCTATAACAAATGATGATTCAGCTACTGTTAAGAGTTTTGCTTGCAGTTTCTATCCATATGATGTAATGGATACAAAGACACTGAAGAGGATCCAGAGAAGAATAAGTGTGAGGTGATATATTTTGGGTGGTGCAATAAGGGAAGGATATACACAATGAATGATAGGTCCCTAGGAAGTACTGAGGAACAAAGGGACCTTGGTGTACGTAATAACTCAGGAAACCAAACTGGAAAGGAACATTGTTTATACTTGATCACCAAAATAGAGCCAATACTCATGATGTACTTAGGATAGTCCTAGCCTGGGACAGACAGTTTAATCTGAATTTGAACACTGTCACCTTGCAGCTCTTGGAACTATCGTTTCAATAAACGTTACAACCTCATCAAATTTTTAAAAATGAAATTTCAATGCAGACATGAAGCTTGACCCAGCCAACAAACCTGTCCAAGTGAGGTAGCCACATTTGCTGACACCAGCAAATGTGACTGGAGCAGGTAAGTGGCCTGAACTCGAAATGTGCTTCAACTGAAGAGGTCATTTCTTGTGGTGGTTTCCTTGCCCCTTACAAGCCTGTGTTGAAAAAATGAAAAGTGTTTCTGTTCTCCCAGGTATGATGAAAGGTCAATGTACTGATGGTGAATGAACTGCTGGATGTGGTATTGAATAAAATACAAGAGAACAGTGTGGAAACAGGTCATTAGGCCCAACATGTCCACACTGACCCTCTAAAGAGTATCCCATCCAGACCCATTCCCCTACCCTATTACTGTACATTTGCTTCTTTCATGTTTTGAAACAACAGCATTGATTGCACATGAAGTGTCTGATGGCACCCATCCTCCTGTGAAAGTCCTCTGCAGTTGTAACCTTACAATGTCAACTCTCACTCACAGGAGGCAGTGGTAAATACCCCGGGCACAGCACAGCAGATCATTCATACTCTTGTAGCATTGCACCCAGGTTGTCTTTATTCATGATGGGCATGAGACTCTATTATCACTTTTGCTAAGACTGCCTTAGCCAGTCAGAATGTCCTATTGTTGTTGCTTCTGGGGAAAAGGACTTTCTTTTCAATCCTGGAGAGCCTTAAGGAGACCAGTAAGAAGACATCTTTACATGTGGCACTACCTTTTGCCTGGTCTCTGACATCTGCAGGGTTGGTTGGGAGGGACGAGCAGAGATTGAACATTGTTCCAGGATTGTGGTGAGTGCAGTGCTGTCTGAGTGCCTTTTAAACATGACAGCCAAATGTTGGAGCCAGAAAAGTTCCTGCTCGGCTTGGAAGTTCCTGCCCAAAAAAAAGTGACAGTTTACACATGTGTAAAGAGCTGAGGAAAACTGAGTGTTGCTGGAAACCCCATCATGTATCTGAGTGGAGATCCTTCCATCTTATTACACCTGCCTCCAGTCTCAACACAAAAGGGTACATCTGGCCCTGATAGAGAAAGAAATCTGAAGGCAATCTTTGGGTAACTAGATAATCAGACTAGATCCATGTGTGGCACAGTGGCTCAGTGGTCAGCAATGCTGCCTCACTGTACTAGGGACCCGGGTCGATTCCTTCCTTGGGTGACAATCTGTGTGGAGTTTGCACATTCGCCCCGTGTCTGCGTGGGTTTCCTCTGGGTGCTCTGCTTTCCTCCCACAATCCAAAGATGTGCAGATTAGGTGAACTGCCATAGTAACTTGCCCACAGTGTTCAGGGATGTGTAGGTTAGGTGCATTGGTTGGGGAAAAATATAGGATAATAGGGTAGGGAAATGGGTCTGGATGGGCTACTCTTTGGAAGGTCAGTATGGACTTGTTGGGCTGAAGAGCATGTTTCCACACTGTAGATACTCTATGGTAATGAAAGGTTAACCTGGGATAAGCACGAGCCATAGAATCCTGACAGCATGGGATCAGGTCATTTGGCCCAACGAGTGCACACTGACTCTCTAAAACACATCTCACCCAAGCCCTGTAACCTGACATTTCCCATTGCCAATCCATCTAACCTGCACACATTTGGATTGTGGGAGAAAACCAGAGCACCCCCATGCAGATATGGGGAGAATGTACAGACTCCACACAGACAGACACCCAAGGTGGAATCGAACCTGGTCCCTGGTGCTGTGAGGCAACAGTACTGACTACTTGGCCACTATGTTACCTTTGAAGACTAGTTTTGTTGCAGACATCGACCAATGGTTGGATTTGGTTGACAATAAGGGTGGTTCCTATTAAGGCACTAGATCCATTGACAAAGCAGCAGGTAAAGTGAAATTTGAGAGGTGGATTTCCTTTAGAACTTAAAGCAAAAGGAATGACAGTTATCTTTAAAACCAAAAGGCAAAGGAGCAAAAATTAAACCATTCAGCCCATCGAGTCTGCTCCGCTATTCAATCATATCTGAGAAGTTTCCCAACCCCATTCTCCTGCTTTGTCTGAACTGAGGTTGTAATAAACTCTTGATGTATGCATAACAATCCACCTAGAGGGATTTAAACTTTGATTGCTAAAGAAGGACCCAGGGTTGTTTGAATTTTGATTGCTGAAGGGGGATGAAGTTCGATGCAGAAGTACTCATTGTAAAATACTTCACCTAATGACTCCAGTATGGTAGTCTACTTGTTTAGTGTGCTTATTCATCTGTATTTAAAAGATTCCTTTGTAGAGCTCAAGAGCCACTTAGGCTTTCTTTATAAAGTTGAGAGGATGCACTCCGGTCACATCAGCACACAGGAACTCAGTGAAGCGTGCCTGCAGCCCTTCACTGATGTCAATACGTAACCTTCTGCACATTTGTGAGATAAATGCTATGACTCGTGTAACTTCCCCCAGTCTAAATGAATGTTCGCCCACTGTGAGGCAGCAATTATCCGAGTCTAATGGCAGATCCAGCCATGAAGCTGGTCCCTTCAGAGACAGCATGATGTGATCCATTGAGCAACAAATATCTTGAGGAATACATTGCAACAGAAAGAAGGAAATATGGAATTGTACAGTTGTAGAATGGTTACAGAGAAGGAGTAAATTCAACCCATTGTTTCTTTGCAGGTTCTCTGCAAGAGCAACTCAGGTAGTGCCACTCTTTGACCTTTCCCCACAGATGTGCAAAATTTCTTCCTTCGGGTGCCAATCCAATTCCCTTTGGAAAGCCATAAATGACCCTATCTCCATCACTCTCTCAGGCAGTGCATTCCAGATCCCAATCACTCAATGTATTGTTCCTCATCAGTCCAAAAATGTGCAGGGTTAGGTGGATTAGCCATACTAAATTACCTATAGTGTTCAGGGATGTGTAGGCTTGGTGCATTGGGAATGCAGTGTTACAGGGATAAGATAAAGGGATGGGTCTAGGTGAGATGCTCTTCAGAGTGTCGGTGTGGACTTGTTGGGCCGAATGGCCTGTTACCAAATTGTAGGGATTCTAGGATTCTGGGATGTTGCTTTTGATTTCTTTTACATTCACTTTATCAGTATTCTTTGGTTAGTGACCCCTCTGCTAATTGGACCAGTTTCTCTCTGTCTACCCATCATAATTTTAAACATCTTTGTCAAATCTCCCTTCAACTTTCTCCTAGAAGAACACCTCAGTTTCTCTGATCTATCAAGGTTGCAACTCCCACAGCTACCTGGATTACACCTCTTCCCACCCTACCTCTTGCAAAAATGCCATCCCCTATTCCAATTCCTCTGCCTCCGCCGTATCTGCTCCCAGGAGGACCAGTTCCACCACAGAACACACCAGATGGCCTCCTTCTTTAGAGACTGCAATTTCCCTTCCCACATGGTTAAAGATGCCCTCCAACGCATCTTGTCCATATCCCGCACCTCCGCCCTCAGACCCCACCCCTCCAACCGTAACAAGGACAGAATGCCCCCGGTGCTCACCTTCCTCCCTACCAACCTTCGCATAAACCAAATCATCCGCCGACATTTCCGCCACCTCCAAAAAGACCCCACCACCAGGGATATATTTCCCTCCCCACCCCTTTCCACCTTCCGCAAAGACCATTCCCTCCGTGACTACCTGGTCAGGTCCACACCCCCCTACTACCCACCCTCCCATCCTGGCACCTTCCCCTGCCACCGCAGGAATTGCAAAACCTGCGCCCACACCTCCTCCCTCACCTCCATCCAAGGTCATAAAGGAGCCTTCCACATCCATCAAAGTTTTACCTGCACATCCACTAATATCATTTATTGTATCCGTTGCTCCTGATGCAGTCTCCTCTACATTGGGGAAACTGGACGCCTCCTAGCAGAGCGCTTTAGGGACACCTGCACCAATCAACCACACCGCTCTGTGGTCCAACATTTCAACTCCCCCTCCCACTCTGCCAAGGACATGGAGGTCCTGGGCCTCCTTCACCACTGCTCCCTCACCATCAGACGCCTGGAGGAAGAACGCCTCATCTTCTGCCTCGGAACACTTCAAACCCAGGGCATCAATGTGGACTTCAACAGTTTCCTCATTTTCCCCTTTCCCCACTTCACCCCAGTTCCAAACTTTCAGCTCAGTAACTGTCCCCATGACCTGTCCTACCTGCCTATCTTCTTGTCCACCTATCCACTCCACCCTCCTCCCTGATCTATCACCTTCATCCCCTCCCCCACTCACCTATTGTACTTTCTCCTCACCCCCACCCTCCTCTAGCTTTTCTCTCCACGCTTCAGACTCACTGCCTTTATTCCTGATGAAGGGCTTTTGCCCGAAACGTCAATTTTACTGCTCCTCGGATGCTTCCTGAACTGCTGTGCTCTTCCAGCACCACTCATCCAGAATCTGGTTTCCAGCATCTGCAGTCATTGTTTTTACCTCATCCCTGGAACCATCCTCATGAATTTTTTCTGCAATTTCTCAAAACTTTCACATCCTTCCTAACATGTGGCACCCAGAGTTGGATGCAATAAATCAACTGAGGCTAAACCAGTGTTTTATAAACATGCATCATAACTCAATACTTTTCTACTCTGTGCCTCTATCTAGTAAGTGCTGACTCCCATTTCTCCTAATGTCCTTCCAACAAGAGTCTAGATAAAGAGTGAAAAGTATCAAAAGGAGGGGTGTCTTCAATTAGGGATCGAAGAAATCAACCTGAAGTTTGTCATACACCCTTGTTTTCTACCCCATGTTATACTCGATTTTTTATAATCGTCCAGGGACCTCTGGCTTTGGTTGCCTCACCTTTCCATTTTGTGGGAAAGTATTTCAGATGCACTCAAATGGCCGCCATGTTACAGTGACATCTGCCAGCCTTTGATGCCCATTGACTTGAACCTGATCTATTCTCTCCCCATCGAAACTGGCCGTCCTCTAGTTGAGGGTATTTACTCAAGGGGGTGGCACAGTGGTTCCGTGGTTAGCACTATTGCCTCATAGCGCCAGGGAATCAGGTTCAATTCCAACCTCGGGCAACTGTCTATGTGGAGTTTGCACGTTCTGTCTGCGAGGGTTTCCTTCGTGTACTCCAGTTTCCCCTGACTGTCTAAAGATATTCAGGTTAGGTGCTAAATTGCACATAGTGTCCAGGGAAGTGCAGACCAGATGGATTAGCTATGGGAAATGCAGGGTCACAAGGATGGTTCTGGATGGGCCAAATGGCTTGATTGCATGCTGTACAGATTCTAGATTGCTCCTTTACCTGGGATCATTTCCGTATTCCTGCTTCATTCACTCATTTAGCCTTGCTCCCCAGAATCAGATCCAATACTGTCTCCTTATTTATTGGACCTGAATCACACTTGATCAAGTCAATGGTTCTGGACACATGGCAAAAACTCACCCCCTCACTTTCCTTCACACTGTTACCATCTCAGTTTGTAATGGGATAAATAAAATACCCTATAATCACCACTCTTTAGTGTTCTTGCACTTGTCCATAATTTCTCTAAGAATCGTACCACTGTAACTTATAGGGCTGAATCATCACAGAAGCCCTACAGTGGCCATTTGGCCCATTGAGTCCATATTGATCGTCCAAAGAGCATCCCACCCAGGCACACCCCTTCTTCCCAGCCCTATCCCTGTAACTCTGCATTTCCCATGGGTAATCCATCTAGCCTGCACTTCCTTGGAGACAATGGACAGTTTAGCATTGCCAGTCCATCTAACCTGCAAATCTTTGGATCATGTGAGGAAACCGGAGAACCCAGAGGAATCCCGCACAGTCACAGGGAGAATGTGTAAACTCCCACACAGACAGTCGCCCGAGCATGAAATCAAACCTGGGTCCCGGGTGCTGTGAGGCAGCAGTGCCAACCACTGAGCCACATTGTGTGTGAAGTTATGAAACAGACAAAAGGCCCAACCCAGCATGCTTTCGGTACCATTTTAGCATCTAGTTTCTGTCAGAACCAAGAGCTTTATGCATGTGTAAGTCATGAATGCTTTCTTGCCCTCTCCACCACACACCAGAGTGAGGTTTAAAGAACCAGCAAAGTACCTTTTGGAATTCTAAGCTGCAAGGAGGAGAGAGAATAAAAACACTTAAATTCCTAGGCCTGTGTTTGTTCAGCAGCTTCCCCAATGTTAGCTCAAAAAAGTATCATGCACTTGACAAGATTTAAAAGGCTGCTGGAGGCTCTCAGTGTTTATTCTGTTACCGTAGTGATGTTAGTTTACACTGGAGAAACCAATTGCGAGCAATTGCTTTGCAAGGTGTCTCTGCAGACAATATCCTTCCAGCACTTTCTGTCCAAGTCTCCTATCTCCATTTCCAACAATGCAGTTGTAGAGGCCTACAGCCCAGAAAAAAGGCCATTTCTCCCATTGAGTCTACACCAATCAAAAGCAGCCTAACTATACTAATCCTATATAGTCCTGTCATACATGATACTTGGCCTTTTCTTACTCCATTTGAAATTAAATGTAATTTTTTTTATCTGCAAGCCCAACATGACTAGAATTTACCTAAGCATTTATTGCCCATCCCTAATTGCCCAGAGGGCAGTTAAGAGTCAACCACATTGCCATGGGTCTGGAGTCTTGTATAGACCAGACCAGGTAAGGATGATGGATTTCCTTCCCTAAAGAACATCAGTGAACTAGATGGGTGTTTCTTGACAATCTGGAGTGGTTTCATGGTCATCATTAGAATTTTAATCCCAGATATCTTTGCTGAATCCAAATTCAACCATCTGCCATGACAGGATTTGAACCTGAATCCCCAGAACATTAGCTGAGTTTCCAGATTAGTAGCCTAGCAGTAACACCACCAGGCTGCTGTCTTCCCGACAGCTGGCCTGAAAAATAATGAAAATTATAAGCCATGACTTTTATCGAAAGAGTGTCTGCACTAAATGATTAGCTCTGAAAAATATGGGGCGGCATGTTGGTCAGTGGTTAGCACTGCTGCTTCACACCAGGGACCCAGATTCAATTCCAGCCACGGGCGACTGTCTGTGTGGAGTTTGCACATTCTCCCCGTGTCTGTGTGGGTTTCCTCTGGGTGCTCCAGTTTCCTCCCATAGTCCAAAAATGTGCAGGTTCGGTGAATTGGCCATGCTGACCTGCCCATAGTGTTCAGGGATGTGTAGGTTGGGTGCATCAGTCAGGGGTAAAATTAGGATGGGGGAATGGGTGTGAGTGGGTTACTCTTCGGAGAGTCGGTGTGGACTTGTTGGGCCAAAGAGTCATTTCCACACTGTAGGGATTCTATGATATGGAGCTTGGGGCTGTTCTAATGCTCCACTAAAACCTAGAATGGAGGGAGGGACTCTTAACCTATCACTACATTCCACATGACTCATGAACAGAGCACAGCAATGGCCATATACATTGCAAGCGGGAGGTCAGGCCATTCCTTGCGACTCTGGGTTGCAAGAGGACAGACCCAAGGGTGGGACGTTTGGTGAATGCAAGGTGTTATGGATCACACCAAACCTCCTCGACATATAAGACCCTTTCTTATTTTAAATGTAAGTGCAAGGTGTTGCGTTCCAGATGCAATTTGACTGGTCAAATTACCAGAGTTGAAGCAAAATACACTTTATTCATACCCTATAGTTAAAATGCAACAAAAGAAAGAAGAAATTAGAATAACTTAACTCTATTAGAAAACTTAACAGAATAATAGATTATTGAAGTACTGATATAGTAACATCCTGTAAACTCCCCCATGGCAAAGGTACATTCAGAAAAATAGGTTGTCTCACAGGCAATTCTGCAGTCCAGGAGGAAAACATCAAGAGAAAAATCTAAGAAGGAGAGTAGTAGGGAGAGGTGAACTGTAGCTTCCAAACCCTCCTTCAAAACTCCAGCAACTGCCACTGAAAAACTAAAACTAAAAATTGTGGTTCTATGGGAGCTTGACCCCACCCATTCAGGCTGCTTCTATTGTTCCAACTTTAAAAAAAACCCAAGGCCTCACAAATTATTAACTTTTGTGAGCTTTCAATAGCTTGTCACATCTATTTTATAACCTCTTTAAAAAAACGTGAAAAAATACACCTCTTAAAGCCATTGTATCATTACAAAGGTCTGTTCATTAGATGAGGAATGTTCATGATTGAGTAGGTGCAAGCTAGGTTTTAAGGCTCATGTTGTATCATTGCATAGATTTCCAAACTAGACAGTCCGATATCTTTAAGGCAGTGACATGAAACCATGACATTTTACGTTCCAGTGTAAAGGCACCCCATTTTGCCTTCAGACAGTCTTTCAGTGCAGTGGAATCAGTATAGTGTCTTCAGTTAGTTAGCTGTGTGTACGTAGTATACAATAACATCAGTAAGCTGGAACCCAGCAAATCTGTGATACTGAGCAGTGCAAATCGTTTGTATTGTTCATAAACTTCAAGACATCTGTCTCCACAAGAACCTGATTCTCTGTGGTCTATGCTACGTGGCCTAACATATAATAATAAAAAATAAAGTAAATCAGGCCACAGATTTTGCTTTCCTCAGCCCTCTCAAGTAAACAAAATCAAAATATTGCAGATGCTGCAAACTTGTAATAAAAATGGAAACCGACAAAATTATTCAGCAGGTATGTCAGCAACAGTGGAAAAATGCAGAGTTCTGTTCATTAGGACCTAGCTGTCAGACTGTGTCCATTTCATCCAGTAGAGGCCCTGGGAATCTCGGGGTAGAATGGTGAGAGATACCTGGCCTTGTCTTTGGCTGTACCTTTGGACTAAACGCTAATGAATGAAGAGGAACATCGATGCCTACATGAGAGACATCATTTATTCTGTTTTGTGTGGGGAACATCTATTTTCATTGTCTTTATGAATTCCATCCCATGTTTTGTGAGGGATCATCCATTCCAATGGTTTCATGAATTCTATCTCATGCTTCGTGATAGTCTTACCAAATTTCCAAGATTCCATTAACAGATGTTGCTGGATAGAGGAATTCAGTAGGTACCAATTGAGAGCTGTATTTGCGAAGTATTTGGGAGTGCATAGCTGAGGTTGATTGTTGTATCCAAGCTATTACTGATGAGAAATTCTTCCTGTGCCTTTTATACATTATATGCCCAGAAATCAAATCCTACACAAATGGGATTGTTGCAATCCCAGTAAAAAAGCATCTGTAATTCTCATTAACTCCTATCAAATTGATTCAGGAATAATGTTGGAGACAGACTGGCACCAACTTTGTGACTTAGTTCCTTCACTTAAGTCTTGAACTGAATTGGTTACGGGATATAGGCTGAAGGATCAGCTATCACTCGGCATAACGATCACAACGGCAAACATAGCAGTGGTCCCAAACCTGTTGTTCTCTGGCCAAGACAAATAGGAAAGATTCTTTTGTGATGCAGTAGAGGAATAGATGTGTGGAAATAGATTGATCAATTCCAACTTTAAACATTATTTATGGTGACAATCAGCCACAGCCCATATAGAGAGAAATCAAAATGCTGGATGCAGTTATTTGGTGTCATGTCCTTTCACAGCTTACCCCTGCATCTGAAAGTTGTTGCTTCTCCCCTCTATCTGTCAGGATTTCACATGAAGCGAATCATAGAAGTCTCACCTCAGAACTTAGTAGACAGTGGAAAACTACGAGTGGCATTAAATTGCTCATTTAATCAGGCAAACCTGAAGGGTTAGATATGTGGAAAATTGAAATATCAAAACTGCTGCTGTTAAATCCTTGAGCTGCATTGCTCTGTCAGTTTAAAGAAGCAAAGTTCTTTCATTAATCCATGATAAAGCTGATGAGATTGTTTGAGGGGGCAGTTTTGAGGCAGCTTAGGCAGAAGACAGAGACCCCAGCTGCAGCTCAATGGCTGATATCCCTGCCTCTGAGTCACAATTCTTGTGCTCATATTGCCCCACATCACCTCTGAGGCTGATATGCCAGGGCTGTATGGGGAATACAGTGACATACTGGCAATGTCATTGTATGAGTTAATGCTTGTGACACATGAGTTCAAAGCCCACCACGACAGATGGTCAAATTTGAAATTGATTTGAGAATCTGGAATCTAATGACCATGAAAACATTGAAGATAGTTGTAAAGGTCCATCTGGTTCACTGATGAGCCTTAGGGAAAGACATCTGGCATCCTGACCCAGTTATGCCCATATGCAACTGCAGACACTTAGCAAAGTGGCTAACTCTTAATGGCCTAAGCCAAATTTTTTTTTAACCCTACTGACATTGAATTTTTTCATTTTCATAGAGTACATATTCCATCATAGAAGGTGACAGCACTGAAGGAGGTCATTCAGCCCATTAGCCTGTACTAACTGTGTGAAAGAGCAGTTGTACTTGGTTAAAACCCCTGCTTTTTTTTTGTTCCCCATGACCCTGAAAGCTTCTTATCCTCAAGTATCAGTCTGATTGGACTTTTAAAATTAATTATAAAATCAGCTTCCACCATCCTTTCAAAAAAGAACTGTCTAGTTCCCAACAATAATCAGAATAAAATCAAGTCTTCTCATTTCCCTTCTAGACCCTTTGTCAATGATTTAAATCCTATCTTATTTACTCATTAACCCAAAGTGAATGGATTTTTTAATTTATCTATCTATCTATCTATACATCTTTCTACGTAACTATTATCTGTCTCTGTTCCTGCCTCAGCTCATTTTTTGCTCATCTTTTGCTGAAACCATTACCCCTGTTTCTGTAACCTGTTCCAATGTTGTCTTGGCTGGTCTCCCTCATTCTAACCCTCACAATGTGGGTCATGGCCATGAGCAGTCTATCTTTTTAACAAGCCTCCTGTGTGTTACTTTGTCCAATATCTTTCAAAAGTCTGCATATGGTACTTTATGGCAGAGGAGGCCAGTCATCCAACTAAGAAACAGCCTAATCCCTGTTTTCAGCTCTTGTTCTGTAGTCCTGCAGTTAGTGGCATTTCAAGTGAATATCCAAATACGTTTTAAATGTCATGATGGTTTCTGCCTGCACCATCCTTCCACGCTGTGAATTCCAAGCCCTCACCACTCTCTGGGTTAAAGTATCTCTCCCCAAGTACCCTATAGTCTTTCCATAAATCACCTTAAATCAATGGCCCCTAGATATTGACTCCTCGGCTAAAGGAAATGGATCATTTCTATCCATTCTCTCAAGGCCCCATATAATTTGAAAACCTCAATTAAATCTTCCTTTCACCTCCTCTGTTCCAAAGAAACCCAAACTAGCTCATGTTTCCTCACAGCTATAGTTCTCCATTCTTGGCATCATTCTAATAAACCTTCTGTCTATACTCTCACTGGTGTGATCACATCCTTCCTGTAATGCACTGACCAGAACAATTCACAATAACTTAGCTGTGAGTTAATGAGTATTTCATACAGTTGTAGTATAACCTCCCTGCTCTTTTAATCTATAGCTTGACCAATAAAGTAAAACATCCCGAATAACTACTTGATCTCAAGAACAGTTAAGGATAAGCAACAAAATGCTGGCTTTTCAGTGACATCCTCTCATTAGATTACTTACAGTGTGGAAACAGGCCCTTCAGCCCAACAAGTCCACACCGACCCTCTGAAGAGTAACCCACCCAGACCTGTTTCCCTTTGACTAATGCACCTAACACTATGGGCAATTTAGCATGACTAACCCACCTGATCTACACATCGTTGGACTGTGGAAGGAAACCCACGCAGACACGGGGAGAATGTGCAAACTCCACACAGGCAGTTTCCCAAGGCAGGGATTGAACCCAGGTCCCTGGTGTCATGAGGCAGCAGTGCTAACCACTGTGCCACCCCGCCACCCCGTCACCCCAGCACCAAAGCAATAAAAACAGCCACCTTTTCTATTTGTCCTACTATCTTAGGGTGTGGATATAATTCCTTGGGCTCTCTGTTCCTCTACATTTCTCAACATGTTACCATGTGTTGTTAACTGCTGGTCTTATTTATTCTCCTCAAATGCATCATCTCACACATCTTCACATCAAATTCCATTTACCACTTTACAGCCCATCTGACTAACACCTTGTTGTACATAATCTACTGGACTGCCTTGATCATCTTCACTGTTACCTCATCAGAGTTCAATGTGTTGGGTAAAGGTTTTCTTTAGATTATACATTTTCTCTCTCCACAATTAACTTAGGTCTTTTACAAATTAAGATTTATTTTGTCCCCTAATAAGAACTTTTTAAATAGGAGCAGGAACAGGCCATTTGGTCCCTTGAGCTTACTGCACCAATCAATCAGATCATGGCTGATTTGATAGTGACCTCAACTCTGCTTTCCAAACTGGCCCCCAAAACCATTATCTCCCCTGTTGATCAAACCATTTATCTAACTCAGCTTTGAATATTTTCAATCATCCCCGGCTCTATTGCTCTGTGGAGAATTCCAAAGACCATTAACCTCTGAGAGAAGAAATTCCATCTTCATCTTCAATGGGAGATCCTTTAATTTGAAACTTCACCCCTTAGTTCCAGATTCCAGGGAAAGCAATCTCTCAACCTCTCATCAAGTCCGCTCAGACTTTTATATGTTTCAATAAGATCACTTAACCCCTATTAACAAGGGAGAAACTTTCCTTGTGGCTCAGTCCTGTTGACTGCAAGACAAAAAGCTTCAACTTCATGTCTCTTTCTATCAACCTTTGAGTTTTGTACTGCCAAAAATTATTTGTATGCCTAAAGTAAATGTACAACAAAGACACATATCAACAACATAGACTCACGGGAGAGTTAACCTCTAGCTTCATGGATTGATATCCCCCTTGCAAATTTGATTTCTTGCATTTCAATCCTGATGAGTGTAGGCTATAAGCTTTGATTTGCTGTTCATTTTATCAATAATGAAAGGATGTTTCTTTCTGTGGCAATCTAGCAATGGAGATCCTCGTTTTAAAATCAAGCATCAGAGGGTTGTGAATCTTTGGAACTCTTTGCTGAAAAGGTGGTAGAAACAGCATCCTTGAATATTTTTTAAGGCAGCAGTAGACAGATCATCCTTAAACAAGAGGTGAACGGTTAGCAGGGATAGGCAGGACTGCAGATTGGAGGATTCAGTCAGAACAACGATGATCCTATTGAATAGCGGAGTAGCTCTATGAGTTGAATGGCTTAATCCTGTTCCTTGATGGTATGTTGGTACACTCTTTGCCTATTTGTAAACCAATTGTAAATGTCTGTTCTCAGAAAGTACATCTGAATTTCTCATCATTTGAAAAGAATGAATACTATCAATCTCTTCTTCAAGAAACAGTTTACTTTTACCATTATCCTTGGTCTGTCCTTTTCATTGTAGCATATAAATCATGGGATTTTGTCCTGGTACTCACAGTGTCCACACTTATTGTATTCCTGGGTCAGTTTCAACAACCTGTTTACATTCCCTGCATATATTTTTAGCTTGCAGAAAATGCTGTGTCACCTGTGGGGAAGAGGGAGGACTATGGGCTATCCTAATGCAGTTAAAGGACTCTCAGTCAGTTTTTGTGTATTTTTGATAGATTACATTGTTTAGATTTACAAAGGTTTGGTACCATAGTTAAGCCCATTGTGAATACTTGGCTGAGTTTCAAATGCTACAGAACCACTGATTAGAGTATCAATGGCTGTCTGCCAATGAGCTCCAGACATAGTAGGACTGATAGCATCCTACATTAGCGATCCCCTGAATGCAAACATGGCAGGCTAGGGTCCTTTTTCATAGAAAAGTTTGTCCAACTTGACCTTCTTGCTTTGTCCATGAAAATCCAGGCCCTCCAAACTGAGGAAGAAAGTTAAGGTAGGGAGACTAATGGATAGTCACTCAAAGCGAGTGACTTTGAGTTTTGTACTGCCACTTGTGAATTGTGGCCTGAAAAGCAACACTCTTCCTGTCTGTCACTTCCTAAAACAAGTTCCTGAAGCTGTTTGTCTAACTTGGTGACAGCAAAAGGGGTTAGAATTATTTTGACTCGTACAACTAGTTTGTGTTTTTAACCAACTCCTGAAACAGTTGCCTGCTCTTTGTTCATCATTCCATATTGGTACAGTGTATTCAGGTTATTAATGTGTGTTACTCATGGTACCCCTGTCTGCTCAATGGGCTGTTATGTTCTCCTTTTGGAGGATAAACCATTAGTCACATTATAGCTGAGCAGTCAGCCTGTGACTCTTCATCTGTCATATGGAGAAGCTCCACCAGTTAGTTGGGTTAGAAGCCATAGTGGCAGTGATTGAGGGACAGCCTCATGGCAAGGTAAGGTTTTGCATCTACAATGAAAGAATCATAGAATCCTTACAGGGTGGAAATAGGCCACTTTGGCCCAAGTCCACACCGACCCTGCGAAGAATTCCCCTACCCTATTTCTCTACATTTACCCCTGACTAATGCACCTGACCTACACATCCCTGAACCCATGGCAATTTAGCATGACCAATTCACCTAACCTGCACATCTTTGGATTGTGGGAGGAAACTGGAGTACCCGGAAGAAACCCACGCAGACACTGGGAGAATGTGCAAACTCCACAAGGTCAGTCGCCTGGGGCTGGAATTGAACCTGGGTCCCTAGCACTTCTGAGAGTACCACTCAGTGACTGACTCTGTGCTGCTGCGTGAGGTAGAGAAGATAGCCACATACAGTGGTGACCCCAGAATCCGAACGCCCTATTGTTCGAACAAATCAGAATCTGAACAATTATTTCGAGAAAAGTTTACCCTAAAATCCGAACACATTTTCAGAATCCAAACACCGCGCACCGTTCAGGTCACACATTGTTTGTTCAGTTCATCCCCGGAAGTAGTCGTGAATGCATCTCTCATGTGTCCATCACTAGTTTACCTCGTGTTTTCACCTTGATTTGTACTGTTTTTTAAAATTATCACCCTTATGCGTTCACCATGGCACCTGAGAAGAGCAGTGAAGCAAATAAGAGTAAGAGGAAGTCCGTGAGAACGACAATTGAGTTGAAGAAAGAGCTTATCGCTAAGCATGTGAACGGTACACATGTGTCTGATCTCGCTGCCATGTTTAAGATGCCGAAATTGACTGCGTGTACGATTCTGAAAAATTAAGAAGCAGCTGATGTGGCAAAAGGTGTTACGACTCTGACCTTTAAGAGATCGAAGTTTATAGAGGAGGTGGAAAACTCTTAGTTTATCCTCTTAGTGTGGATAAACGAAAAACAGTTGGTTGGTGATCCCATCTCTGAGGACATAACTTGTGAGAAAGCCAGGCTCCTTACGCTGATCTTAAAAAAGATGTGTCTGGAAGTAGTGCTGATACTGTTGAATTTAAGGCTAGTAGGGGGTGGTTTGAAAACTTTAAGAAAAGAACTGGGATCCACAGTGTTGTTATGAATGGAGAGGCTGCCAGTTTGAATGTGGATGCAGCAGCAAATTTTGTGAAGAAATTTAGTGAGTTTGTGAACACTGAGAGGTATTTGGCACAACAGGCATTCAATTGTGATGAGACAGGCCTCTTCTGGAAAAAGTTGCCAAGGAGGACCAATATAACTAAGGAAGAGAAGTCTTTACCAGGCCATAAGCCAATGAAAGACAGGCTTGCTCTCTTGTTGTGTGGTAATGCTGCAAGATAAAGCCTTTGCTTGCGTACCACTCAGAGAATCCACTTGTGTTCAAAAAGAACAATGTTATGAAGAGCAAGTTTAATGTTATGTGGAGGGCAAACATGAAAGCATGGGTTACCAGGCAGTTCTTCACTGAGCGGATTCATGAGAAGTTTACCCCTTCTGTGAAGGCTTATCTTGAGGAAAAGAATCTACCCCTGAAGGCTCTTCTTGTGATGGACAACACACCTGCTCATCCTCCAGGCTTGGAAGAAGATTTGGTGGACGAATATAGTTTCTTCAAGGTCCCCCAATACCACTCCTCTCATCCAGCCCATGGACCAGCAAGTTATCTCAAATTTCAAAAAACTGTACACCAAGGCTATGTTCCAGAGATGCTTTAAGGTGACAAACGAGACCGAATTGACCCTCAGAGAGTTTTGGAAATATCATTATAATATCCTCCATTGCTTAAGAATCATGGACAAAGCATGGAGGGAAATGTTTCCGAGGACAATGAACCCTGCCTGGAAAAAACTCTGGCCTGAATGTGTTGTAGGGAGGGACTTTGAAGGCTTCGAAGAACTACCTGTTGTGCCTGTTATTGTGTCTCTGGGCAAGTCCATGGGCTTGGAGGTGAGTGAAGAGGATGTGGAGGGGCTAGTGGAGGATGACAAGAATGAACTCACCACAGAAGAACTTCAGCACCTCCACAAGACGCAGCAAGAAGAAGTGGTAGAGGAAATTTCTTCAGAGGAGGAAGAGGGAGCTGGTGGGAACATTTCCAGTGCTGAACTTAAGGAACTGTGCTTCCTGTGGTCTAAAACACAGGCCATTGTTGAAAAGTGGCATCCTAACAACAGGGCAGTGGTCAAAAGGAGCATAAACATGTTCAATGACAATGTGATTGACTACTTCAGAAAAATTCAGAAAAGTCGGTAACACCAGCCAAGTTTGGAAAGGTGGTTCTCTAAAGAAAGCCAGTCCAGTGAGCCCCAGCCCTCTACAAGTGGCCTTAGTGTTACGAGAATGAAGAGACAAAGGGAGCAAACAGCAGAAGCACAGTTTCCTGATGTTACTATGGAAGGTGACTCACCTTCCAAGCAGTAAACCCTCTCCCTCCTTCCTCCTCTCCAGCTTCCACATACACCATTAGCACTCCTCACTAAGGTAAATGAAGTTATTTTCATGTTAGCATATTTATTTCTTGTTTTTATTATTATCACTTGCTATTTAGGTCATTTACTCATTTTTTTTTACCTTAACCATGTGCATTTGCAGTTAAAACTGTCTTGAAAATTTTTTTGGGGGGGTCCAGAAACAGATTAAATCACTTTCTATTATTTCTTATGGGGAAAATAGTTTCGGAATCCGAACTTTTCGCAATCCAAACAGCCTCCTGGAATGAATTAAATTCGGATTCCGAAGCACCACTGTATTTGTTATTTTATTCTTAGTTTTTCTTATAAAAATGTATAAGTACAGTGAAATATGTATAATATTGCCACACAAGGTGTAATCTTAGGTACAAATATCTAGGAACAGAATCTTAAGATCAGGATCTGGGCTGCCCATAGGTGAGCATGAGGTGCCATTGATATGTGCTATTTATATCTTTATAGACATTTCTCTTCCTCCTCCAAAACAAGGACAATCCCTTGTCCTTGCGATCAAACAGTGGCAGTAGCAAAGCTACTGTTGCAGCTGTGCACAAAAAGATAGTTGAATGCGGGTGACCCAGTACTTGCTAGCTAGTTTAGCCAACTATTCTGCATCGACTGGTTACTGCTATGTAAGGGCTTTAGAATCCTGGAGCAACCTTGCAATGATGTCATGGAGTTGCTTCCCACTGGCCTAAGTAGTAAAATGTGGCAGAATTCATTCAATTGAAAAAAGTGAAGCGAAAACTGCCAGTAGATATTAATCTTTTAATAATGTAACATTACAATTACAGCCTGGTATAATGTATTTAGTAGGTAAAAGTGAGGACTGCAGATACGGGAGATTAGAGTCTAGATTAGAGTGGTGCTGGAAAAGCACAGCAGGTCAGGCAACGTCCGAGGAGCAGGAAAATCGAGGTTTCAGGCAAAAGCCCTTCATTCAGGCTTTTGCCTGAAATGTCGATTTTCCTGGTCCTCAGATGCTGCCTGACCTGCTGTGCTTTTCTAGCAGCACTCTAATCTATATAGTGTATTTAGTATCAATATGCAATAAGCAAAGTTTTATAAAGCCTAATTCTGAAGACAGTTCTTTATCTTGCCTTCTTAATCAGTCTGTCTTGAACCTAAACTCTTAGATATGGGCGTAGAACAACACATGTAAAGAGTTACATTCACTGAATAGTCCTGAAGACAAAATATAAATTCTGTGAGGTCACAAGACAACAGGGTCCCAGTTATACACCTCACCGTTGCCACCCACTTTGTGCAGTCGCTCAAGTTGAATGTTACCTTCAATGTTCATCAACCTTTTTGACTTGGCTCATCAATACTCCTTCACGCGTGCGTCTCTGTTGTTTCTTTCCCAAGTGCGTAGCATAAAATGTGGTGGTGATGGTGTGTTACAGATCCCTCATGCGATCCACGCTGTTGTGGTAACATGCATAGAGTCATAGAGTCTTGGAGATGTACAGCACAGAAACAGACCCTTCAGTCCAACTCGTCCATGCTGACCAGATATCCCAACCCAATCTAGTCCCATTTGTCAGCACTTGGCCCATATCCCTCCAAATCCTTCCTATTCAGATACCCATTTCAATGCCTTTTAAATGTTTTAATTGTACCAGCCTCCACCACTTCCTGTGACAGCTCATTCCAGACACACATCACCCTCTGCATGAAAACATTGTCCCTTAAGTCCCTTTTATATCTTTCGCCTCTCACTCTAAATCTATGCCCTCTAGTTCGGGACTCCCCCACCCCAGGGTAAAGACTTTATCTATTCATCCTATTCATGCCCCTCATGACTTTATAAACCCCTATATCACTCAGCCTCTGACACTCCAGGGAATACAGCCCAAGCCTATTCAGCCTCTCCCTGTAGCTCAAATCATCTAACCTTGGCAACCTCCTTGTAAATCTTTTCTGAACCCTTTCAAGTTTCACAACATCCTCCTGATAGGAAGGAGACCATGATTGCATGCAATATTCCAAAAGTGGCCTAGCCAATGTCTTATACAGCCACAACATGACCTCCCAACTCCTATACTCAATGCACTGACCAATAAAGGTTTTGATTCACTCTGTCTCAGCAACGTCCTGATTTTCAGCTGATGGATCCAATCTCCTCCTGGGCCCCACGGGCCATTATTGAGATATGCTATCCATTAGTCAATAACTGTACAAATCTACAAAAAGTGGAGTCAGGCAAAAAACATTTTCTGATCATGTTCGGGCAAGGTCAATTGCTTTAAGATAAACACCCCAGGAAAGTTGAAACTATCCTGCTTTGTGCTGCTTCAATTACCGATGGGTTTGATTTATTTTGCGATTTCGTTTTTCTTTTTTTTGGCAGAGGGGAGTTTATTCTTTAAATGTTAGACTAAACAGTAAGAAGGCAAGCCAAACATATGTTTCAAGATGAGAAAGGGATGAGAAAATACTTAAAACAACAAGAGACAGTAGAATTTATAACGCAATTTGAAAAAGAACTCGACTCTCTTCAAATCTGGACTATTCCCGTTCATAGTCACCCCTGCTGTTTATTTTAAGAGACTAGCTGCTGGTTTAATTGGAAACTATCAGATAAGTCTGGCAAAGACATTATCTTCTAAATGAGAGCTTGAGGAATCAACATAATGAGAAAACAGGACACAGAGAAGCCCCACCTGATATGCCCAGATCAGCCCATTAACCCGAAAGGGGAACTTGGTGACAACTTTGTGACAAAGTGTTCCAGAAATCTTGCTTTGTAGGATGAGAGTGCTTGGGGACTATTTTCACCATGAATATGTCACTTGCGGGTAATAAATGGCAACACAGATTTACAACACTCTGTTTTCTGTTTGTAAATAGCTGGAAAATGTTTAACAAATATTTAATTCCAGATAATATGCCTTAAATGACAGCCACTCAGAATATTATCTTCAATCTAAACTTCTTTTTCGTTTCAGTATACAGAAAATTCAAGTGATTAGAAAAATAAGCTTATATCTGTGTATTCTAGATGTATAATGTTTACTGTAAACACAGAAAAATTCAAGAGAGATATACAATGGCAATTGTCAGTTTTCTGAGAAACAGGGCACATTTTAAGGAGGGTGTACTTTGATCTGTACTTCTAAAATGTCAAAGATTCTGTTCAGAATCCAGTTTATACATAGTTGTTTTTTTATTAAGTGTTGTAAAAATGTTTATTGTAACTATCTCCCTAATTTGCAATATGTTTACTGTGATTGGTCAAAAGGTTCCAATAACAGTATTTTTGAAGTACATCCATAATTGAAGAACGAGGTGAAAGAACATTCTTGGTGAAGAGTAGAGAGGGATTGATACCAATTCTGGTCGTGGAAACACCTGCTACTCAATTGAAGCAACGTAGAAAAATTGGGGTACATTGATACCTTATCCTTTCTCACTATCTCTCATTTCCTTTATCACTTCTCTCCTCTGTATATCTCTCAATACATCTCTCAAAACTTCTATATGTCTTTAAGTATTACTATCTATTTTATGTCTCTTTATGGCTCTCATATCTGTGTATGTTTCTCATATCTCTGTAGTCTCAAGGTCATCATCATGACACA
This sequence comes from Chiloscyllium punctatum, assembly GCF_047496795.1. Lineage (NCBI taxonomy): Eukaryota > Metazoa > Chordata > Chondrichthyes > Orectolobiformes > Hemiscylliidae > Chiloscyllium > Chiloscyllium punctatum. The sequence goes on along the minus strand of NC_092750.1, from coordinate 64,282,755 downwards.
TACACTTGCAACTTACCAAGACCTTGTATTGTCCTGAGAGAGACCAGAAAAAAAGACAAGCAAATTAAGGGTAACTTGCCATTAATTGACCACTTCAGAGCCTCAATTAATGGGAAGGACATCTATGGATTTAATTATGATGGAGGCAGGAAGATGATGAGGTCTCCATCCACATACCTGATTAAATGTCCCTCATCACCAAATTAACTACATGGGAGGGCATTAAATTCTGCCAGAGATGTTGCACTCTATTCCAAACAATCAGGTGCTTCCACAGCTCAGTATACGCTCCACCAGACATTGGTGGAATGGTCAGCATGGTCTCGGTTATACTTGATCTCCTACTCCCTCCAAAGTGACTGCTAGCACCCTCTCTTAATTGTCCCTCTATCCCAAATGCACAATTGCCCCTCTCTCCCAGAGATCTCCCCCTTCCTTCCCAATCACCCCAAGCCAATTGACCTCTCGTTCCTAACCAGAAAACCTCTTCCTGATCACTGCTATCCATCTTGATTACACTTCTAATTAATTCCCCTCCTCCTAATCAATCTATCTCTTTATTCTCTCCTCTCAATCACTCCTTGTCATTCCACCCCCTTTTTCTACTCAATAACCTCTCCACTTCCTGATCATCACTCCCACTTTAATCAATTTTTCCCACTCTCAGGCCCATTAATTTTATGTATTTTAATTTATGTTCCATCATCAAATGTTGCTGCAGAAAACAATGCTTAACACTCCATCCTTCCAATCTGGTGAATACTGTGTGCCCCTTACCCATCTAGTGATTGTGACAATGGTAAATTGGATGAAGCAAATAGAACATGAGCTCCCTGATTGGGGCAGTTAATCTTGTCCAATCAGGGATCCCTGGCTGACAGACAAGAATAGGAGTGTCAGATATGCTGCTCACTCTGAGAGCTGGCTCTGACGGAGCTGGATCAGTCTCAAGGTCTCTTCATATGTAAATAAAGGGTGATTTGGTGACAGCATACCGGCTTCTGTGATGATATTTCAACTTGTTTGTGCTCCCTAGTCTCCCAGTCACTAACACAATCTCTCCCAATGCATGCTCACTGTCTCAATCACCATCCTTGACCTTTCCAGATTAACACTCCTGTCTCTTCTCTGCTATTATTTGTCTCCATTCCCAATAATTTGAGTTTTGTTTAATTTACCGGACTCTGCACTGTGCCTTGCTGTGATCTAATACAGCATTCTAATTTTAAAGAAATGAAGAGCAAAATATACTTCCCATCCCCCAGTCTTTTGCTTTCCTCTCCCTTGTACGAAAGGGTATCTGTATCTATCCCTCTTCTACAATCCCCATTGACAATTTTTAAAAATGTTTTCTCTTTACCGTCTCCCCCACCCCCCTTTCATCCTTTTCTCTTGTTCAATGAGGCCTCATCTCATTTCCTCCTTCTCGTCATTTTATCTTCTGGACGGCTGCATTGGAAGCCTGTTCATGTGCTGCCAAGGACAGAGATTTGTGTCAAATTGAGCACAGATTGGGTGAATGAGCAGGATGTGCTCAGTCTGAAATGTGCAGCTCAGCTGTTCATCTCGATGGCCTGAGGGGGCTTCCTTTGTAACCAAAGATCAAAGGGGAAGGCAAGGAAAGGACCGATACCACAATCCCATCTGTCAGTAAGACTCTCGCTTTTACAGCTTCGTACTGTGTCCAACTTTGAACAACGTCAGATCAAGGATTAAAACCTGGTCCATTTGCTTTCTTTAAAGGATATGCCCTGTTTTGTTGACCCATGCAAATCCTTTACTGAAAGAAAGTAGTCTAGCAAAACAGATCTGTACAGCATCTCATATACTCAATGCAGTATCACTAGGACGTGTGGCGACATTAAGAGTTGAAAATCAAATCCCTCTCCAGTGCCTTCTTTATGGATAATATTATTGAGTGCCACAAGACAGATTGAATTTTCTTTTTATCTGGAAATATGGAAGATATTAGGTGATGAAAGGCTTGAAACACCAGTAATAACTATTACCGTAATACATGAGATTCAGGGTGAACTTGCCAATTGGACACCAAATTGGCTTAACAGCAGGAGACAATGAGTGATGGTGGAGATATGTTTATTGGACTGGAGGCCTGTGACCAGCAGTGTTCCACAGGGGTGGTGCTGGGTCCACTTTTGTTTGGCATTTATATAAATAATTTAGATAAGAATATAGAAAACACAGTTAAGAAGTTTGCAATGACACCAAAATTGGTGCTATAGTGGATAGTGAACAAGGTCATTTCACATTACAAAGAGGTCACAATCAGTTGGGTCAATGGGCTGAGGAGTGGCAGATACAGTTTAATTTGGATAAATGTGAGGTATTGCATTTTGGTAAAATAAACAAAGACTGGACCTATACAATTAAAGTAGGGCCTTGGGTAGAGTTATAGAACAGAGAGACCTGGGGGTTCAGGTATATAATTCTTTGAATTTTGTATCACATGTAGGTAGGGTGATTAAAAAAGCATTCAGCACATGCTTGCCTTCATTACTCAGACCTTTGAGCACAGGAGCTGGGATGTAATGCCGAGGTTGTACAGGACATTGGGATGCCTCTTCTGGAGTACCGTATCCAGTTCTGGTCTCCCATTATAGGAAGGATATTATGAGGCTGGAGAGGGTTCAGAAGAGATTGACCAGAATGTTACCAAGAATGAAGGGTTTGAATTATAAGGAGAGGTTGGATAGGGTGGGACTTTTTTCACTGGAACATCAGAGGTTGAGGGGAGACCTCGGAGATGTTTATAAAATCATGAGAAGCATAGATAAGATGAATGGTAGGTGGTTTTTCCCCTAAGGAGGGGGATTTCAAGGCTAAGGGGCATACTTTTAAGGTGAGAGGAGATATATTTTAAAAAGACAAGGGGGCAATTATTTTACACCGAGAATGGTTCACGTGTGGAATGAATTTCTGGAGGAAGTACGGGATACACATACAGTTACAACGTTTAAAAGACATTTAGGTAAATATAGGATAAGAAATGTTTGGAGGGATATGGATCAAGGGCAGTTAGATGGGTCTAGTTTAGTTTGGGATTATGGTTGTTATGGACATGGTCAGTGTGAAGGATTTGTTACCATGCTGTAAGACTCTCTAAGGCATTTGCAGAATAACTACTGTCCCCCATCTGAGGCCATGGCTAAGCTATCTACTGGCTAAACTCAAACTATTAATAGGAGAGAGAATTCAGAAAGACATTACAAGGGCCTGAGTAGTTCAGTTGGATAAATGCGAGGAATTGCATTTTGGTAAATATACAAGTGAAGGACTTATACAATTAAAAATAGGGCCTTGGGTAGTGTTGTAGAACGGAGAGGTTGAGGGGTTCAGATACATAATTCTTTGAAGTTTCCATCACATTTCAGTAGGGTAGTTAAAAAGGAATTTAGCATGCTTGCCTTCATTGCTCAGACCTTTGAGTATAGGAGTTGGGACATCATATTGAGGTTGTACAAGACATTGGCGAGGCCTCTTCGGGAGTACAGTGCTCAGCTCTGGCCACCCTGTTATAGGAAGGATATTATGAAGCTGGAGAGGGTTCAGAAGAGATTTACCCAGGATGTTGCCAGGAATAGAAGGTTTGAGTTATAAGGAGAGGCTGGATAGGGTGGGACTTTTTCCACTGGAGCCTAGGAGATTGAGAGGTGACCTTGTAGAGGTTCATGAAATCATGAGGGCTATAGATAAGGCAAATGGCAGGCGTCTTTTCCCTAGCATGGGGGATTTCAAGACTGGGGGATATATTTTTAAACCGAGAGGAGGATGATTTTAAAAAGACATGAGGAGCAACGTTTTTACACAGAGAGTGGTTTGTGTGTGGAATGAACCAGTCGGAGGAAGTGGATATGGGTACAGTTACAATGTTTAAAATACATTTACATAAGTACATGAGTAAGAAATGTTTGGAAGGATATGGGGCAAGCGCAGACAGGTGGAACTAGTTTAGTTTGGGACTATGGTCACCATGGACTGGTTGGATGGAAGGGTTTGTTTCGTGCTGTATGACTCAAGGCTCTATAACTCTCTGACATGCAGTAGCTGCTGGTTGCAATGATTTAGAGCTGGAGGTTGACACCTTGACTAACATCTGGGGAGAAGAATAATTCCTGACGGCATGAGTCAACTTTGACTATATTTGGCATTGGTACCAGTTGGTTGAAGAGTTTGAAAAACACCGGGCTGAAAATTATCGTATTTTAGCAAGGTGTCATTTTCACTGAGTCTCATGGAGGGTTTCTCTGAACATCACCAAGAGAATTGTCTCCTGCAATCATCACAAACCCCCTTCATTAACAACTCAACGTGCTCTTATGGTGTCCCTCTCATCAGATGGCAGTCTGATTCTCATCACTGTCCGGGTAGCCCCGTGCGTACCACCATCCTTGGCATCAGTGCCATTTTTAAATATTTGATTTAAGTCGTGCACCAGTCAAGACTGGTCTGGAACCGGTCTGCACAGTTCCACACTTCCTTCCGAAGCGTGGCAGGTAAAGGCAAATTGGTGCCCTCGAGAGGGCAGCCAGAGAAGACCATTCCACCAGACCCCCTTCCAGCCTGGTCTGAGTTCACCATGTGGGTCACTGCGATATCCATATCTGGAGAAATGTTCAGCCATGCAGAAAAAAGCCTCCACATTCTGCCAGGATGATGGCCACCATCTTCTCTTTGCTCTCTTGCACTCGCTCTATCTCTGCTACTGTACCTACCTCCCACCAACGCACAAACACTACCATTCTCACTGTTGCCTGCAGTATCTTTCCCCCTCATTCTCCAACACCCCACAGTCCTGAATCTGCATGCCGTCTGCAAGAGTTAGTTAGTCACTCAAATACCTCAGCACCTCTCCCCAGTGTGCCACTACAGACCGTATCTTTTTTCTGTATTGTTGGTTCCAGACTGAAATGGAAAAAGAACCGTTTACAACCCAATGGCTGTGGGAAGGCTTACTGTAATTTTTAAAAACAAGCACTCATTGTTAGTGCTATTTGTTAAAGCAGACAGAGAGGTTAGTACAGGCTAACTGAAGCCGGGGGCCTGTATGAATGGAGATTCGACCAGCAACAAGTTGCTGATTGGTCTGTGGAGGTGGTGGCCAGTTGTTGATGAGGCGAAAGTGAGGACTGCAGTTGCTGGAGATCAGAGTCTAGATTAGAGTGGTGCTGGAAAAGCACAGCAGGTCAGGCAGCATCCGACACAGGCCTTCTGCCCACCAACAGCTATGTGATTGGCTCCCAGGGAGCGGAACAGCTTGTGGATGTTTGGGCAGAAGCCCATTGGTCCTCTCAAGAGGAAAGTCTGTCTTTTTTGCCTGCAGTAAAATAAAAACCTCAAACCTGACAAAGCTAGTTTATTTGCCATGTCAATTGCTGTAAGCTGTGACTTTTTAACCAACAAGTGAGACTCATCCTGCAAATAAAAATACCCGGAGAGGGAATATCGAGGGGCAGCAAGTCCTGACAAACCAAAAGCTGAACCCTGTGGTGAAGGATCATTGATCTGTGTCCCCAGCATTCACCTCTGTCCATGACACTTGTTAAGTTTGGATCTGTCTGTACGTGTGTGTTGAAGGAGTTTATAAGGGAGTTAGAGTTTTGACCATTGGAGTAGTATGACAATGGTTCCATACCAGTCATATTATCTGCAACTAATATCGATTTATTTGTGACAAAGATTAATTCTCATTAAATACAGAAGCGTGATCTATGCTTACTGTCAACCCAGATCTAACAAAGAAGATAAATTGGAGAATTTTCTGTATTTTTATAAGATCTTTAACGTTTGTGACTTTTAGAGACATATTCATATCATGACGGAATCATTGCGGGTGGTCCAAGATCATAAGAACTCGGGCAGGAGTAGGCCATTCAGCCCATTAAGCCTGCACCACCATTCAATATGATCATGGCTGATCTCATCTCAGCACCAACTCCACTTTCTTGCCTGCTCTCCATAGCCCTTCACCCATTACTAATTTTAAAATTCTGCCTCTCTCCTCCTTAAATTTATTCATTGTCTTGGTACCCACCGCACTCTGGGGTAGTGAATTCCACAGATTCATAACCCTTTGAGTGAAGTGATTTCTCCCCATTTCCGTTTAAACCTCTTGTCCTAAAACTATGACCTCTTGTTCTAGTTTGCCCCATAGAGGAAACATCCTTTCTCGACTACTTTGTCAAATTCCTGTTAGAATCTTATATACCTCAATTAGATCTCCTCTTATTTTCTCAACACGACCAAGTATAGACCTAAGCTGCTCAATCTCTTGTGATCTGAGGCCATAAAGATGTCATCTTATCCAAAGATCATTTGAAGCAGAGCACGTTATTACAAGCATACTCTACCGCTATAAACTATCAACTCACTATCAGCCTAGATAGTGCTGTAGAAATGTAATGCTCTATATATACCTAGCTGCAATATATGTTTGTTGGATTGTTCAATACCATGAGTATATTAGGGTATCTCACCTGTTGCAGCAATGTTATCTCCCTTAACACAAGAAACAGACAATTGAGGAATATTAATGTTACAGCACTCTGGAACTCCTTCAGCATCAGCTTCAGTTTGAGCTGTCTGCGCTAACCTCTTTAACTCTGCATCCTTTTTCTGAGCCTCAAACAATGAAGCCATGCCAAACACTTTCTCTGAATTATCCTTGTTCTTAAAGAAAGTTTCAGCTACCTTAACATCTGTTTCCGGTATGGTATTGGCTTCTGGCGATAGACTTTGTTTCGGCATTGCTCCGGTCACTGCACGCAATGGAAAAATGTCTGGAACTTGTTGCTGCAACTTTTCCATCTCTTTAGCCTCACTGAGACTCTCTGTCATTAGAGGCGAAGCTATAACATTCAGTCCTGCTAAATCATTCCCCAGGAGTAAATAAACTCCATCCACAGATAATTTTTAATGACTCTGTCCATGTTCGCTCCAGAGAGCAAGTCACACTCCAATTGGACTTAGTCTAATGGAATTGGGATATACCCTACACCTACCCTGTTTACTAAAACTTTAGCTTTCATTGAATTCTCTGGAAACTAAATCCTTCTCCAGTAAGGGAGTCACCCTTATTCCCTTAATGTAATAATATATACCTATAAGGCTTAACTGAATCATTTAAAGATTTAGGTGTTATCTTCACTTTAGACAATAATCTTTTTTTGTCTCTCATCTACCTTATTCACCTCTTTTTCACTCACAGCAGTGTTTACCACTGGTCTCTTAGTTGTGGTGAAAGAGCTACAATTTGGTCTGTGCCATGTCCCTTTCGAGTTTCCTTTTTGGACACATGCTTATGCACATGAATAAGTGCTGCAGACTTCCCTTGCAACTTCCAGCATTTTGAACAAATGTGTTCCATGTTGTTACAATGGAAATATTTTGGCCTTCCATTTGTATCTCCAACCCCAGTGTTTTCCCTTCTGCTGTGGGGATGGGAACATGCAGCATTCCCAGCGATCCAAACTCTACTACGGCTACTTGAATGCTGTTCAAACTTCCATTTTCTTTCCCTTTTGAATTTATGAAGGTGACGGAAAAGTGTTTTGTTTTTGGTTTATGAATCAGCTCATAATCATCAGCCATTAATGCGGCCAGTTGTAACCTTTTTAAATCATTGGACACAAAATGTTAACTCCGATTTCTCTCCACAGATGCTACCAGACCTGCTGAACTTTTCCAGCAATTTCTGTTTTTGTTAATCCTTTCCTTACTGGGCTTCAGATTGTGACCAGAATTCTCCTCATCAACATCGGATGTCTGTTTTTAAAACTGCAGCACTTTAAACATTCCATGCATGTTCTTGCTCTGTCTCTTCTCTTTTGTATTGCAATTCTGGGCCTATTTTTCTTATTTCCATCTCCCTTCCTTTATCTTTTCTCTTCATCTCGAGCTTCTTCAGTTTGTCCTCCTGGTCAAACCGTTTTAACATTAACACAATGTGAACTGATTCCATTGTTTTGCTACCCAAAGTATTTGGTGTGCCCTGTATTCCTACAGAAACCTAAATATCTTTCCTTTCTTTCCACCTTCTTAGCAGGCAATTCCACTCCCAACTTACTTGCCAATGCAGTTTAGCTAGCTGTTGTAATCTAATCTAAATTAATCAGGAACAACTCTGCTACTTGCAGCAGCTATCTAGCAATTTTAAGCATCATTTCTTTTTTGTAGTACAGAATCTGGTGTTTCCTTCATTCCTTTACTAATATCACACCCAAATCTTCATTAGCTGTTTCAGAATAATCCTGCAATAGCCCTCAATCTCTTGGGAAATTTCACTCATACTCCAGTCACACTATTGCCAAAGTCATCTCAAAAGATTTAATCCAATTACTCAATGTCCCCAATTTACCTGTCTGATGTTCTCGGGTGACCAGAAAACTATACTTAACAATGAGCTACCATTTACAACAAAGAAATCAATTCAAACCACAGAATGCTAGCTAAAAGTGAACGCTAATTGAAATACTGGTCTACTTCTTAAACCTCTTTGCACAAGTGCAGGCAGATACAGACAAACATGAATGCTTGGGGGGAGAAAAAGAAAGCTGGGAAACGCAGTTCAATAGCGCCAGTTCACAATATTCAACTGGGATGTCCCTTTTGCTTCTTCCAAGTCCTTCCAATCTTCGAATTCCTTATTTGCAGATTCTTTCAGTTCTTTGCTAGAGACACAGGGCTTGGCCTCCTCACTGAAATCTTTCAGCCACTGGTTAGAGGCAACAGCTTATAAAATGGTAGGAGAACGTAGTTACCTTTCAACTCTTGTTGACTTCACTGCAGAGAGAGAGGGAAAGGAAGGTGATTTAACAATCACAGAAAATACTGGAGAAACCAGTAAACCAGCAAGTGTGAGGTGACAAACAGAGTTAACATTATAAAGTGTGCTTTGACTCTTCAGAACTGAAAAGCGTTGGGGAAATTATTCTTTAAAAATACTTTTGACAGAGGCAGAGGAGGAGGCATGGGGGCATGTGGTGTGGCGGTCCAGCGCAAAAGACAAATGGTGCTAGAAGAGATAAAGAGATGGAAAATGGGTGTGAGTTAAGGGGGGAAAGGGAGAGAATGGATCCTCTCTACTGAGTCTGAAGTAAACATGATGCAAACAAGTCAAAGATGTTGGGAGGGGGCTGGCGGTGGGGAGGAGAATGTCAGAAAAAATGGAGAGCAGACATCGTGGGGCCAGTTTCTGAGCTAATGGAATTTAACGTTGAGACCCTCAGGCTGTAACGTTGCATCAGCAGAAAATGAGGTGTTGTTCCCTGAGCTTGTGTTACACTGTGTTGGAACATTGCAGCAGGCCCAAGACAGAAATGTTAGCGTGAGAGTGAGGGGGCTTATTCCAATGGATAGTAACTGGGAGCTCAGGGTTCTTCCTACGGAGAGAGCAGAGGTGTTCTGCAAAATGGTCATCCAGTTTCGATTTGATCACATCAATGTAATGGAAACCACATGTGAGCCAAGAATGCTGTGACCAGATTGAAAGAAGTGCAAGTGAAATGTAGCTTCACCAGGAAGGTGTGCTCAGGGCCTTGGACAGTGAGGACGCAGGAAGTGACTGGGCAAGTGTTACCCTTCCCGCGTTTTGTATGGGAAGGTGCTGTGGGGGAGTGAAATGGGAGTGATGGAGGAGTGGACCAGGGTGTCACAGAGGGAATGGTCCCTGCAGAATACTGGCAATTGAGGGAAGGGATGGATGTGTTTGGTGGTGGCATCCTGCTGGAGCTGGCAGAAATTATCCTTTGGATGTGGAGACTTGTGGGGAGTGGGGAGGTGCCTAGTAGTGGATGTCTAATGAGGATTAGTCTCACTCTGGAGATCTTCAGCTTCTGTATTGTTCACAGACAAGCTGTCCACCAGCACGGGAGCCAATCAGAGAGTTGTCATGTTGGTGACTCTTGATCCTGACTGAACACCCGATCAACAGTCTGTCTCTGGGGGACGCTTACTGCTCACAATGAGTTCCGGTAACTTACGGTGACTCAGTGGTTGGCACTGTTGCCTCACAGCACCAGGAAACCTGGCTTCAATTCCAGCTTCAGGTGACTGTGTGGAGTTTGCACATTCTCCTCGTGTCTGTGTGGGTTTCATCTAGGTGCTCTGGTTTCCTCCCACAGTCCAAAGGTGTGTTAGGCGGTTAGGTGGTTTGGCCATGCTAAATTGCCCATAGTATCCAGGGATGTGTAAATTAGCTGAGTTAGCCATGGAAAATGCCAGGTTATAGGGCAGGGAGTGAGTTTGGGTGGGATGCTCTTCGGTGTGGACTTGTTGGGCTAAATGGCCTGTTTCCACACTGAATTAGTTCCATGATTTTGATAGTGCAGCAATCCCTCCTACTCTTCTTTGTTTAAAGTTGCTCTTGATAGTGCAGCAATCCCTCCTACTCTTCTTTGTTTAAAGTTGCTCTTGATAGTGCAGCAATCCCTCCTACTCTTCTTTGTTTAAAGTTGCTCTTGATAGTGCAGCAATCCCTCCTACTCTTCTTTGTTTAAAGTTGCTCTTGATAGTGCAGCAATCCCTCCTACTCTTCTTTGTTTAAAGTTGCTCTTTTCCCATTTGGAGCACAATCTAAAATAAAAGATGCAGGCTTTACAAAAAGGTAATGTTTGTATACAATAGTTAGCTGTAAAAAGAAGTCTGTTCAATTTCTCAATACCACAACATTGATGTCCAGTTTCTTCTGTTACAATGGAAACAGGTAAGGATTGGAGGCAAAATCACCCTATTTTGAGATGAGATGATTTAGGGAGGTACTGGTGAGGTTTGGGCGTGAGATGTTAATAATATGGAGTGTAATTTTCAGTGGGGGCTGTTCATTGGAAATGTGAGGAAATATTACGAGAGAGGGATGGGTGGAGCTACAAGGAGAGAGTTGGTCTGAGGATTGCTGCACCTGAGAAAGTTGGCCAAGTCAGAGTGTCAGAGCTGGTATTCCAATCACTTCCCTGTCCTGTGGAAGTCATTGATCCCGCTTCAGCATTATATCCAAGAACGTAGGGCCAGATTCCTGCTGCTCACCTCTACTTCTTACTCCGTTTGTGCGTCCGTTTGTAGGTGGTGGAAATGGTGGAGGATGGTGCGGTGTATTCAGAGGAGGTCACCTGGTGTATTCTGTGGGGGAACTGGTCCTCTCACGAGCAGATGCGGCAGAGGCGGAGGAATTGGGAATAAGGGGTGGTGTTTTTACAGGAGGCAGGGTGGGAGGGGGTCTAGTCCAGGTAGCTGTGGGAGTCAGTTGGTTTGTAGAAGATGTCCGCATTGAGGTGGTCACTGTTGGTGGAGATGGAGAGATCCAGGAAGGGGAGGGAGGGAGGCGTTTGAGATGATCCAGGTAAATTTGAGGTCAGGGTGGAATATGTTGGTGAAGCTGATGAACTGTTCATCCTCCTCATGGGAGCACAAGGTGGCGCCAATACAGTCATCAAGGTAGTATAGGAAAAGGTGGGGAATGGTGCCGGTGTAGCTGCGGAAGACGGACTGTTCCACGTAACCAACAAAGGGACAGGCATAGCTGGGGCCCATGTGGGTGCCCATGGCTATCCCTTTTGTCTGCAGGAAGCAGGAGGATTCAAAGGAGAAATTATTGAGGGTGAGGACCAGTTCAGCCAAACGAATGATAGTGTCTGTGGAGGGGTACTGGTGGGGATGCCAGGAGAGGAAGAAACAGAGGGCTTGGAGGCTCTGGTCATTCCGGATGGAGGTGTAGAGGGACTGAACGTCCATGATGAAAATGAGGCATTGGGGGCCAGGGAAACAGAAGCCATGAAGGGGGTGGAGGGCATGGATGGTATCCAGAACATAGGTGAGGAGTTCCTGGACTAGGGGGGATAGGACAGTATCAAGGTATGTGGAGATCTGTTTGGTGGGGCAGGAACAGGCCGAGATGATGGTCAGCTGGGGCAATCAGGTTTGTGAATGTTGGGTAAGAGGTAGAACCGGATGGTGCGGGGTTTCTGGACTATGAGATGGGAAGCTGTGGGTGGGAGATCCCCTGAGGTGATGATGTTGTGTCCGGCCTGGGAGATGATGGTTTGGTAATGGGGAAGGGGAGGCAGTGACGCGTGGTCAAGGGGGCAGTAGTCGAGTTGGCGCCTGTCAGAGGAAGTGGTAGATGCAGGTACAGTTACAACATTTAAAAGACATTTGGACAGGAACATGGATAGGAAAGGTTTAGAGGGAGATGGGCCAAGTGCATGCAAATGGACATAGTTCAGTTTAGAAAACCTGTTCAGTACAGACGAGTTGGACCGAAGGGTTTGTTTCCATGCTGTATAACTCTACAACTCTTTGACTCTACCTGAGGGACACCTTTTAGAACCAGGAACAATATGCACCATGTACAAGATCCACTGCAGTAACCTCCTTCCAAACCCACCACCTCCCCGAAGAACAAGAAGTTGAAGAATGGGAACGCTACCACTTCCAAGCTCCTCACTATCCCAGTTCGAAACCAAATCACCACTTTCACCAAGTCGAAATCCTCTTACGCTCTTCCCGAAGCATGGTGATTGTACTTGCACCATATTATCTCAGTTAGGGATAGGCAACATATATTGGCCTTCCACATTCCATGACAGAATTCAAAAATACTTTTCCCACATTGAGTCTTCACCCCAGCTTGGTCTTAGCAATTGCAGAATGGAGCAATGCTGACCCCTGCTGGTGATGTCTGTAACTACAGAGGTCTCCACTTTCAACAGTCAGGTAGGAGCCAATCACTTCCAGCTGGGGTTAGGAGACTTGACAGTGAAATGCTAATACAATGATTACGTTAAAGAGACATTGGAAAAAGCCACACACCAACTTTATGGTTACTGATCCTTCACTGATCTTCTCCACTCCAGGCTGGTCCATGAAAGAAATTGCAATGCTCTGACTAAGTTGCATGTTGTCAGTGATAGGTTTGGACCGATCCAAGTTCAGCCCTAGTAGGTGTCAGTGATGCCCATCATAACGCTGCGGTTTCACTGCAGAAGTAGGAATATGAAATGGAACTATGCAAAAGAAGCAGTGACGTTTCTCAAATGTTGAATTCTCTTCAGAATGGAACAATACTCAAGCATCTTAGTAAAGTTTGGGAAGAAACTAGAGAAGGTGGGTGACAGGCGGCTCACATTACAGGGGAGAGACAGTGGTGTAGTGGTACTATTGCTGGACCAGTAAGCTAGCTCTGGGGATATATGTTCAAATCCAGTCAGTGGAATTTGAATTCAATCAATAAATCTCCAATATAAAGCTAGGCTCTGTGATGGTGACCATGAAACTACTACTGATTACTGTAAAAGACTACAGGTTGTTCTGCTATAACACGCGTTTTGTCAGCATGAATTGGCTACAACGTGATTGATGAATTGTGGACATTGTCTGGATAACACAAATTTTCTACCGAACGGGTGAACTATTTTCTATGAGCAATTTTCGACAGCGTGATTTTCTATAGTGGTTTTCCATAATGTGGTTTTCTATAGGGTGGAGTTGCAGAGGGACACAGCTGTCGTTTTATAGCAGAACGACCCGTATGTTGTTCACTGATGCCTTTTCGGGGAAAAAAAATCTGCTATCCCTAACTGGTGCGGCCTACGTGTGACTCCAGACCATGCAGCGATGTGGTTGACTCTTTTCTGCGTTCTGAAATAGCCGAGGAAGCCATCGATGTTGACAGGAAATTAGGACTGGGCATAATAACAACTCAGGAAGCCCAACAGAAAAGGAACATCATTTTATTGCTGAACACCAAAATAAAGTCACTACTCGTGATGTACGTGCGCTAGTTACAGCCCGGGGCTGAGAGTTCTGCAGATCCGTCCATGGGTCTGCTTCCAGAAGAGCCCAGGGAATGAGCTCCAGCCTTGCCTGTTACCAAGGGAACTAGTACTCAACAAGCTCCACATGGAGATTAATTGCCCTCGGATCTTTTAGAGGTTATCACAGGCATAAAAAGCTGACCTTGCCAATAATACCCGCATCCCAAAAAAGAATAAAGAGGGAAACAAAATTGGGAGAATGAAAATCTCCCAGCAGTGGGGCAAGGCACAAAGTGACTCCAATAAAGAAGGAAGAGTAAACAGCCTGTTAAAGTATAAAATAACAGAGAAGGAGATGGTTTGATAGCACAAAGGACTGTTTCAATGAGAAAAACATTTAAACGCACCATCAAGGCCCACACAAGAAAGGTGGAAGGAAATGGTAAGGAGAGGGAAGGATAATAAGATTTGCCTGAGGGGAGACACAGAGAATCCAAAGCAAGGACCAAAGCAGTCCGGGAGGTCGGAAACCAAAACATTAAATGATGGAGGTAAACATTGGGTTTTGGTTATCGTGCACTGAAACCACAGCAGATGCTCCCTCACTTCTTCCCACATCATTGTTCAGAACCTCTCTAAATATCTTGCACGTGGAAAAAAAAATCAACTGATGTGGGCTTCCCCTCCTGTCAGCTCAGAACGTAACTGTTGCTGCAGTCTCCTCCGCACTGGGAGAACAAACACAGAATGGGGCTGCTGGATTTACTGAGCCAAATTGTCTGTTGTAACTCAATGGGGAGCCTTCACATTTCTGAGTGAAAAAGTTCCACTCCAGCTGCTTAAGCTGACAAATCTATGCTGGCATTGTAGTCTACTGTATTATTTTTGTTATTCATTGACAGGATGAGAGCATCACTGACTATGCCAGCATTTCGTACGCATCCCTAATTGTTCAGAGTTAAGAAACAACCACACTTCTATGGAGACATATGCTGGCCAGACTGCGTAAGGATGGCAGTTTCCTTCCCTAAAGGACACTAGTGAACCAGATAGGTTTTTCCAGCAATTGACAATGATTTCATAGTATTCATTAGACTCTTTAATTCCCCAGACTTCCTTTTCATTGAAATTCATCTGCTGCAATGGGATTTGAACCCAGGTCCCCAGAACATTATCAGAGTCTCTGGATTAACAGGACCGGTGGTAATGCTGCTATCACTGGTTACACCAAATCAAGTGTACTCTTGAGACCGGGAATGAGGGAAGATTGCTGATGGGAAGGAGTTTTTTGTGATAAACAGCCTTCATGTGTTGTACCTATTCATCCTCTCATTTTTTTACAGAGTGTAAATCTTGTGGCCTAAATGGCAGAGATGTTATGCAGACACATGGAGGTCAGCTTAAACTGGGGACTAGGCCTGTGGTGGTAGCATATTGTGTAGACTTAAGTACAGCAATAAATCATAAGGCAGATATGATGAAGCCAAATGCACCCAGCTCCACTTCTCAGGTTGAGATGGGGTCTATTGAAAGTTTTGAGCCTGAGATTGATGAGTTTCCTTTCAAGTATGGGTCTTAGGTGTTATAGAGATGAGAAAGTTAAGATACATATTAAATGATGGAACAGGTGAACAGGTTTGTGAGGATGAATGACTTATTCCTGTATGTTCCTTAACTTCCCATCCATTGGACCTTTGGAAAGCAATAACCAGCCTTATTCCTAGAAAGTTAAAAATCACACAACACCAGGCTATAGTCCAACGGGTTTATTTCGAAGCACTAGCTTTCGGAGCGCTGCTCCTTCATCAGGTGGTTGTGGAGAATAAGATTGTACAGAATTCATAGCAAAAGTTTACAGGTGTGATGTAACTGAAATTATCTATTGAAAAAGACCTGGATTGTTTGTTAAGTCTCTCATCTTTTAGAGTGAACATGTTGGTTTCAATTCTTTCGTAAGTAAATCGCAAAACATTTTTTTTTAAAAGTTACATTCTCAAGTAAAGTTTAACAGGCCATTTGCCCAACAAGCCTACACTGACGTTCTGCAGAGTAACCCACCCAGACCCATTCCCCTCCCATGTTACTCTTTATTCTCCCTGTAAAATACACCTACAGAAACCGTCCCCTCCATTTCCAGTCCATAATAACTGGATGAACCCGTGAACACCACAGGAGCATGCACTGCCAATGAGCCATTTCAAAACCCAGCACTGCCCTGTTATTAAGAGACAAATTCACACTGCTATTCCCATTGGCTGCTGTAACCACGAGGATTTAGATCTCTGAAAGACCAGTTTCAAACAACAGTGGATATTGATTTAGTTGACAGTTACTTGCCCACGTGGGATGGTCTTTGGTAGGTTTATTGCTAAAAGTGCAATGCAGCTTTGCTTCATGTGCTCTCTTAGGGATTCCTCAGCCTCCCCAGCATCTCCAGTAGCTTCAACATTCCCCCACTCTTCATAATTTGCTCTTGTTGTTTTTCCTGCCGCTGTTGTGTGTTAGATCCCTTGAGGTGGAGTTCTCTTCTTGTTGCATTGATTGATGTTTCTGTCTGTGTGTGCCTCTCTCTCTCTGTCTGTCTATGTGTATATGTCAATGTTTTGTGTCAGTGCATCTGCATGGTATTTGTGTGTGTCAGTGCATGACTATATGTGCCACTGTGTACATGTCTGTGTGTGTCAGTGTGTGCATATATGTGTGTGTTTGTATGGGAGACAATAAGATCACAATTAAATGCACTTTAAAAATCAGGAGAAAATTCTTCTTAGAATGTGGAATCCACTAACTAAAGTCATTGAAGTGAATGGGAGTGATGCAATAAAGGGGTAGCAATTGTGCAATGGAATCAAATATTCTGCTGTTATGTTGACAAGATGAAATGAAGTAGAGTTGCAAGAGGGTGCATGTTCATAGAACCCCTACCATAAGGAAGAAGGCCATTTGACCCATACTGACCCTCTGAAGAGCATCTCATCCAATCGCTGCATTTCCCATGACTGACCCACTTAGCCTGCACATCCCTGAACACAATGGGCAATTTAACATGGCCAATCCACCTAACCTGCACATCTTTGGACTGTGGGAGGAAACCAGAAAAAGCCCATGCAGACTCGGGGAGAACGTGTAAACTCTGACAGACAGTCACTCGAGGCTGGAGTCGAACTTGGGTCCCTGGAACTGTGAGGCAGCAGTGCTAACCACTGAGCCGCAGAAACACCAGCGGAGTCCTGTCTTTTTAAGTTGCTCACTGGCATGACCAGCAATCATTGCATAGGCACAGCTATGATGCTATTAGGAAGAAATTTCCAAGAGTTTGACCCAGAAACAGTGAAAGAATGTTGATACAGTTTCAGGTCAGTGAGCTAACTGTGTATGTAGGAGGGGATTGTACACGTGGTGGCATTCCTATGTATCTACTGCTGATATCAACAAATCACAAGTCAGTAGTCACCTTTTAGCTAGCAGCAGTCATGGGCTTCAAAGGCTGAGTTGAAGGAGTATTCCTGAGTTGTTGCAGTGCATCTTGTGGACAGTAACCATTGCTGGCACTGTGTATTGATGGTAAAGGGAGTGAATGTTGAAGGTGGTGGATGATATGCCAGTCAGATGTGGTGCTTTGTTTTTTGATGGTTTGTCAATTGTTGTTGGCGCTGAACCCATCCAGACAAGTGAAGTTTTCCATCACACTCCTTAACTGTGCCTTGTAAGTGGTGATCGGGCTTTGGGGGAGTCAGGAGAAAAGTTAATTGTCACAGATATCCCAACTGTCACCTTCTCTTGCGGTCACAGTATTTCTTTGGCCAGTCCAGTTCAATGGTAACTTCCAGGATGTTGACAGCGGGAGATTCAACAATGATGACACCGTTGAATGTCAAAGGAAGATAGTTAACTGGAGGAGATGGTTATTTCGTGGCACTTACTTGCCACTTATCAGACAAAGCAGACAAAGTTCAGGTCTTGCAGCGTAAGGGCATGGAACATTTCAGTGTCTGAAGAGTCGCGAATGGTGCTGAATATTGTCCAATCAACAGCAAATGCCCCCGCTTCTGATTGTGTGATGGAGGGGAAATCATCAAAGAAAGTTTGCCTTAGGACACTACCCTGAGAAACTCCTGCGTTTAAATCCTTGAGTTGAGGTGATGGTTTCCATGACCACAACCAAATCAGCTGAAATAAAGTCAGAAGGTGCTGGAGAAACTCAGCAGATTTGGCAATATCATTGGAGAGAGAAACACAGTTAAAGTTTTGAGTCCAAAATGACTCTTGCTCAAGACAAAGTGGCCAGAGGAATTGTTCTCTGTTGCCCAGTTGAAGTGATTTGGGGGAAATTCATGGTATTATAGAATCGTACAGCACAGAAGGAAGTCATTTGAAACATTCTGCATGCGCCATCTTTTTGGAAGAGTTATCTGAGTAGTCCCACTGCTCCCCCTAGCCTCCACTTCGCCAACTTCTGGGAGTTCAGATCTCAACAAATTACTCACCCACACGCATATATCCCCCCCCAATGACATTTTGAATCTTCTTCAACCAGCCTTTCAGGCAGTGCGTTTCTGAACTGTCCCTTGGCCGAAAGGTCCCTTTGAAGTTCCTGTATGTTATTTTACACAGTCGTTGATCTGATCAGCAGCTGAATTGCACACAATGGAATTCTTATGCAAACAATTTAACCTGTGCACTGTCAGGGGATATCAGACCCTAAATTCCTGACTTTGAATGTTTTACGATCTAATAGTGGCAATTTACCACCAGTTGAAATGACAAAAACAGATGTGTTTTCCCTTTTCCCAAACAGAAACATCAGATGTAGTTTTCAACACGTATTACTCTTCCCCAGTCCCTGTTGTGGTAGAGTTCACGCAGTGCAAACCATTGAGCCAGTCTCTGAATGTATCAGATCCTATCAGCCCCTCTGCTCAAAGTACTTGCTGGCTTACTGGCTTTTGCATTTGGTGTGACCCAGTCTGAGAAGAAATTAAGCAGCTCAGAGGCAAAAGAATCACTGGGACATGCAAAGTTTGAGTCCACTTAGCTAACACAAAGCTATCGGCCAAAGTAGTGGTTAGTACTGCAGGTCAAATGCAATTACTGCTTGTTCAACCAACTGTTTTAACGATGCTTGCCACAAGTGTCATGTTACTTGCTTTTGAAAACATACAGCAATTCTTTAAAACATTGGCTTTAAGACATTTTTGTTTCAGTCCACAAGGTGAAAAGGCACAAACATTAAAAAAAAACCTTTATAAAGGTAACCTTTATGACCTAGATTCCAATCTCGGCCTTGCCTGGTTGATAAACTATCCCTCCACTGGATGTTCTTTGTGGAGGACATTGCTCCAGCTAAACAAGGTGGTTAGTCCATGAACTTAGTCAGAGAAGTCTTAACTTCCTGTACGTCCTTTGCAGAGGAACTCTTTCCCTGCTGAATTAAACAGTTGCCCCACGACAACTTTTAATTTCCATCATGGAATTTGGTGCTTAACGGAAACGAGAACTTTATTTGTTGCTCTTTCTGATTTTCTTCTTTTTGATGGTATCCTGAATATTAGTCTGGTTTCCAATGGAGTTGTACAAAGCTCATCTGCAATTTGCGTAAGCAAATATTTATTCTGAATCTGCTGGTTGGTCTGGTTTGACCAGGGTGGCACGGTGGCTCAGTGGTTAGCACTGCTGCCTCACAGTGCCAGGGTCCCAGGTTCAATTCCCGCCTCAGGCGACTCTCTGTGTGGAGTTTGCACATTCTCCCCATGTCTGCGTGGATTTCCTCCCACACTCCAAAGATGTGCAGGTTAGGTGAATTGGCCATGCTAAATTGCCCGTAGTGTTGGGTGAGGGGTAGATGTAGGGGTATGGGTGGGTTGCGCTTCGGCGGGACGGTGTGGACTTGTTGGGCCGAAGGGCCTGTTTCCACACTGTAAGTAATCTAATCTAATCTAAAAAAAGATGCGCAGGTTGGCACATGCTAAATTGTCCATAGTACACTCTGTGTGGAGTTTGCACATTCTCCCCATGTCTGCGTGGATTTCCTCCCACACTCCAAAGATGTGCAGGTTAGGTGAATTGGCCATGCTAAATTGCCCGTAGTGTTGGTACACTCGTCATGTTCCTATCCTCAGTCTCGACACTGGAGAATTGTTGCTTAGTTAGCATTATAGGGGTCATGGATTTGGAAGAATTTCTTCACTCAAAGAGCTGTAAACCTATGGAATTCTCCCCCACAGAATGCTGTTGGGGGCCTCTTCATTCAATATATTCAAGACAGAGCTGGACAGCACCCTCGTGCCTAAAGAGATCCAGGGGTGTGGAGAGAAAGCTGGAGGAGGATATTGAAATGGCATGATCAGCCTTGATCATATTGAACGGTGGTGCAGGCTCGAAGGGCCGAATGGACTCCTTCTGCACAGATTTTCTATGTTCCTATTATGTCTCTCGCTGGGTTTTGATAATTCCAATTGGAAGTCAAAGAATTGAAGTGTTCTTCTTGAATATGTGTAATCTCATCATCTGGCATCACATTCAAATCCACGAAAGTTTTACCTTCAGTTAAAGACTCTTCAATGATCTTGAGTGGGTTACACTGCTCATTCTTGATGTCAGTATTGGTTTCTGGTCACAATCTGCTTACTTCTGTCATCTTCAGTGATGAGAGAAATGGAAGACATTTGCACCACACCCGTACAGTAACAGATTTGTTTCCGGTTGACTCTTCAAAATGATTCTCAAATGCCTGTGGAGGTAATCTCATTAGATTCATTCTTCCTTTTGGGGTCAGTCCTGAGTTTAGGGAGCCCATTTAAGTCTTCTTTCGGTTTTCCTTTGACCCATTGGATGTCAACAGTTTGTTCCTTCCCAACGTTGTTGCTGTCTGAATAGTTTCTATTTAAACAGTCTCAATAAACTTTTTGGACTATAACCTGGTATTCTGTGATTTTTAACTTTGTCCACTCTCCAGTCCAACACTGGCACCTCCATTTTGTTTTCCTTGATCTAGTCGCTGTCTCTTGGGACCAGTGAAACAACCTCTCCTGCTTTAAAGATATTGAGGACAAGTCATCCATCCAGGCTCAAGAGTGAGAAATGTTGATTGTAAATAATATATACATTCTCAATCCCCTCACGTTGTCTGTATTGCAGAGTTGTTTGTGGCACACTTAATTAGATTAGATTCCCTACATTATGGAAACAGGCCCTTCAGCCCAACAAGTCCACACCGACCCTCTGCAGAGTAACCCACTCAGACCCATTTCCCTGTATTTACCACTGACTAATGCATTTAACACTATGGACAATTTAGCATGGCCAATTCACCTAACCTGCACATCTTTGGACTGTGGGAGGAAACTTACGCAGACGTGGGGAGAACGTGCAAACTCCACACAGACAGTTGCCTGAGGCGGGAATTGAACCTGGGTCCCTGTGAGGCAGTAGTGCCAACCACTGAGCCACTGTACCAGCCCAATCATGAGTGTTATGCTACCTGGATCATACAGGTTCATGTCTGTAGGGTGTATTTGCAGCATGGTATTCAATCTGATATGAAAGTGATACCCCCATGCATCAATGTAAAAGTAAAAATAAATCTAAATTGGTTCTGTCAAGCTGTTGGATCAACAATTTCTGTTAGAAATACATTGGTTATTTACTTTAATCATAAATAATAGAATCCCTTCAGTGTGGAAGCAGGCCATTTGGCCCATCAGGTCTGCTCCAACCATCCAACGAGCATCCCACCCAGTTCCATCTACCCCCACCCTATCTCTGTAACCCTGCCTATCCCATGGCTAATCCACTTTGCCTGCATTCTCATTCATCTGTCAAATGTTGCAAAATACGATTGTCCCTCAACTTCTCATGATGCTTTCATTCTTTTGGAACAAAATTAAAATGATAGGAAGCTATTCAAAGAAGTAAGGAAAAGTGAAATAAAGTATATAAAAGTTTACTAATTTTAGCAGCATATCAAGAATTTGCTCTGGTCCTGTCTTAGCCTTTCCCATTGTCCAATCAAGCAAGACTGAGTGCCTGTGGATTTTAATCCAATCCAGGCTTTTGCCGCCATCTTCTGGCTGATATCATACCTGCAGGTCATGGCAAAACCTCATTACCAAACAAGCAGGAAGTGCAGAGGACGCAACATAACTTTGCCTTTTCACTTTTCCTCATTTCACACTTATCATTAGCAAGCTAAGGACAGGAAAACGTATCCCCTTATCTCTCTGTTATCATTGTTCTCCAGATCCAGCACCGAATTGAATCCAACTTCCTGCAACACAGAACATAGAAAAGTACAGCACAGGAACGGGCCCTTCAGCCCATGGTGTTGTGCTGAACATGATGCCAAATTAAACTAATCCCTTCTGCCTGCCCTTGGTCCATATTCCTCCATTTCTTGCATATTCATGTGCTTATCAAAAAGCCCTAATATGCCCCAATTGTATCTGCCCCAATTGTATCTGCCTCCATCACCACCCCTGGCAGAGTGTTCCAGACTCCGACCGCTCTGTGTAAAAAACTTGCCCCTCACATTGCCTTTGAACTTTCCCCCTTCACCATAGTACAGAGGAGGAAGTGCTGGATGTCTTGAAATGCATAAAAGTGGATAAATCCCCAGGACCTGATCAGGTGTACCCTAGAACTCTGTGGGATGATAGAGAAGGGATTGCTGGGCCTCTTGCTGAGATATTTGTATCATCAATAGTCACAGGTGAGGTACCGGAAGACTGGAGGTTGGCAAACGTGGTGCCACTGTTTAAGAAGGGCGGTAAAGACAAGCCAGGGAACTATAGACCAGTGAGCCTGACATTGGTGGTGGGCAAGTTGTTGGAGGGAATCCTGAGGGAGAGGATGTATATGTATTCGGAAAGGCAAGGACTGATTAGGGATAAGAGTTGAAAAGTGTGGTGCTGGAAAAGCGCAGCAGGCCAGGCAGCATCCGAGGAGCAGGAGAATCGACGTTTCAGGCATAAGCCCTTCTTCAGGAATGAGGCTGGTGTGCCAAACGGGCTAAGATAAAAAGTAGGGGGGGGGGGGTGGAATTTGGGGGAGGGAATACGATAGGTGGAAGGAGGTGAGGGTGAGGGTGATAGGCCGAAGAGGGGGTGGGGGTGGAGAGGTCAGGAAGAAGATTGCAGGTCAAGAGGGCGGTGCTGAATCCGTGGGTTGGGACTGAGATAAGATGGGGGAAAGGGAAATGAGGAAGCAGGAGAAATCTGCATTCATCCCGTGTGGTTAGAGGGTTCCTAGGCAGAAGATGAGGCGCTCTTCCTCCAGGCGTCATGTGGCCAGGGTCTGGCAATGGAGGAGGCCAAGGCCCTGCATGTCATTGGCGGAGTGGGAGGGGGAGTTAAAGTGTTCAGCTACGGGGCGGTTGGGTTGGTTGGTGTGGGTGTCCCAGAGGTGTTCCCTGAAACGTTCCGCAAGTAGGCGGCCTGTCTCCCCAATGTAGAGAAGACCACATTGGGTGCAGCGGATACAGTAAATGATATGTGTGGAGGTGCAGGTGAATTTGCGATGGATATGGAAGGATCCATTAAGGCCTTGGAGGGAGGTGAGGGGGAGGTGTGGGTGCAAGCTTTGCACTTCTTGCAGTTGCAGGGGAAGGTGCCGGGAATGGAGGTTGGGTTGATGGGGGGTGTGGACCTGACGAGGGAGTCATGGAGGGAGTGGTCCCTCCGGAATGCTGATTGGGGTGGGGAGGGAAATATATCCTTGGTGGTGGGGTCTGTTTTGGAGGTGGCGGAACTGACGGAGGATGATACGATGTATCCAGAGGTTGGTGGGGTGGAAGGTGAGGACCAGTGGGGTTCTGTCCTGGTGGCGATTGGAGGGGCGGGGTACAAGGGCGGAGGAGCGGGAAGTGGAGGAGATGCTGTGGAGAGCATCATCGACCACGTCGGAGGGGAAATTGTGGTCTTTGAAGAAGGAGGCCATTTGGGCTGTCCGGTAGTGGAATTGTCCCAACCCCTGGATTCAGCACCGCCCTGTTGACCTGCAATCTTCTTCCCAACCTTCCGCCCCACCAACCTCCAGACACATTGTATCATCCTCCGTCAGTTCCACCACCTCCAAACAGACCCCACCACCAAGGATATATTTCCCTCCCCTCTCCTATCAGCTTTCCGGAGGGACCACTCCCTCTGTGACTCCCTCGTCAGGTCCACACCCCCCACCAACCCAAATCCACTCCCGGCACCTTCCCCTGCAACCGCAAGAAGTGCAAAACTTGCGCCCACACCTCCCCCCTCACCTCCCTCCAAGGCCCCAATGGATCCTTCCATATCCATCGCAAATTCGCCTGCACCTCCACGCACATCATTTACTGTATCTGCTGCACCTGATGTGGTCTCCTCTACATTGGGGAGACAGGCTGCTTACTTGCAGAACGTTTCAGGGAACATCTATGGGACACCCGCACCAACCAACACAACCACCCCGTGGCTGAACACTTTAGCTCCCCCTCCCACTCCGCCAAGGGCATGCAGGTCCTTGGCCTCCTCCATTGCCAGACCCTGGCCACATGACATCTGGAGGAAGAGCATCTCATCTTCCGCCTAGGAACCCTCCAACCACAAAGGATGAATGTAGATTTCTCCAGCTTCCTCATTTCCCCTCCCCCCACCCTTATCTCAGTCCCAAACCCCGGATTCAGCACCGCCCTCTTGACCTGCAATTTTCTTCCTGACCTCTCTGCCCCACCCCCTCTCCGGCCTATCACCCTCACCTTCACCTCGTTCCACCTATCATATTCCCAGCGCCCCTCCCCCAAACTCCCCCCCCACCTTTTATCTCAGTCCACTTGGCACACCAGCCTCATTCCTAAAGAAGGGCTTATGCCCGAAATGTCAATTCTCCTGCTCCACGGATGCTGCCTGGCCTGCTGTGCTTTTCCAGCACCACACTTTTCAACTCTGGTCTCCAGCATCTGCAGTCCTCACTTTCTCCTAACTGATTAGGGATAGTCAACATGGCTTTGTGTGTAGGAAATCACGTCTCATAAACTTGCTTGAGCTTTTTGAAGAAGTAACAAAAAGGATTGATGAGGGAAGAGGGGGAAACGTGATCTATATGGACTTCAGTAAGGTGTTTGACAAGGTTCCACATGGGAGACTGTTGATCAAGATTAGATTTCATGGAATACAGGGAGAACTAGCCATCTGGATACAGAACTGGCTCAAAGGTAGAAGACAGAAGGTGGTGGTGGAGGGTTGTTTTTCAGACTAAAGGCCTGTGACTAGTGGAATGTCACAAGGACCGGTGTTGTATCTACTACTTTATATAAATGATTTGGATGTGTGCATAATAAGTATAGTTAGTAAGTTAGCTGATGACGCCAAAATTGAAGGTGTAATTGACAGCAAAGAAGGTTACCTTGCATTACAATGGGATCTTGATCAGATGAGCTGGTGGGCTGAGGAGTGGTAGATGGAGTTTAAATTAGATAAATGTGAGGTGCCTAATTTTGGTAAAGCAAATCTTAGCAGACTTATACACTTAATGGTAAGGTCCTAGGGAGTGTTGCTGAACAGGGAGACCTTGGAGTGCAGGTTCATAGCTCCTTGAAAGTAGAGTCGCAGGTAGATAGGATAGTGAAGAAGGCGTTTGGTATGCTTTCCTTTATTGGTCAGAGTATTCAGTATAGGAGTTGGGAGGTCATGTTGCAGCTGTACAGGACATTGGTTAGGCCACTTTTGGAATATTGCGTGCAGTTCTGGTCTCCTTCCTATCAGAAGGATGTTGTGAAACTTGAAAGAGTTCAGAAAAGATTTACAAGGATGTTGCCAGGGTTGGAGGATTTGAGCTATAGGGAGAGGTTGAACAGGCTGGGGCTGTTTTCCCTGGAGCGTCGGAGGCTGAGGGGTGACCTTATAGAGGTTTATAAAATCATGGGGGGCATGGATAGGATAAATAGAGAAAGTCTTTTCCCTGGGGTGGGGGAGTCCATAACTCAAGGGCATAGGTTTAGGGTGAGAGGGGAAAGATATAAAAGGGACCTAAGGGGTAACTTTTTCACACAGAGGATGGTACATGTATGGAATGAGCTGCCAGAGCAAGCGGTGGAGGTTAGTACAATTGCAACATTTAAAAGATATCTGGATGGGTATATGAATAGGAAGGTTTTGGAGGGATTTGGGTTGGGTGCTAGCAGATGGGATTAGTTTGGGTTGGGATATCTGGTCGACATGGACGAATTGGACCGAAGGATCTGTTTCCGTGCTGTACATCTCTATGACGTAACTGCCTTTATACGCTTCTGAGGGTTCGCTTGATCTCTTCTGTCTATACCTGACATATGCTTCCTTCTTTTTCTGAACAAAAACCTCAATTTCTCTAGTCATCCAGCATTCTCTACGCCTATCAACCTTGCCTTTCACCCTGACAGGAATATACTTTCTCTGGATTCTTGTTATCTCATTTCTGAAGGCTTCCCATTTTCCAGCTGTCCCTTTACCTGCGAACATCTGCCCCCAATCAGCTTTTGAAAGTTCTTGCCTAATACTGTCAAAATTAGCCTTTCTCCAATTTAGAACTTCAACTTTTAGATCTGGTCTATCCTTTTCCACCACTGTTTTAAAACTAACTGAATTATGGTCGCTGGCCCCAAAGTGCTCCCCCACTAACACCTCAGTCATCTAGCCTGCCTTATTTCCCAAGAGTCAGTCAAGTTTTGCACCTTCTCTAGTAGGTACATCCACATACTGAATCAAAAAATTGTCTTGTATGCACTTAAGAAATTCCTCTCCATCTAAACCTATAACATTATGGCAGTCCCAGTCTATGTTTGGAAAGTTAAAATCCCCTACCATAACCACTCTATTATTTTTACAGATAGCTGAGATCTCCTTCCAAGTTTGTTTCTTAATTTCCCTCTGACTATTAGGGGGTCTATAAAACAATCCCAATAAGGTGATCATCGCTTTCTTATTTCTCAGTTCCACCCAAATAATTTCCCTGGATGTATTTCCAGAAATATCCTCCCTCAGTACAGCTGTAACACTATCCCTTATCAAAAATGCCACTCCCCTTCCTCTCTTGCCTCCCTTTCTATCCTTCCCATAGCATTTGTATCCTGGAACATTAAGCTGCCAGTCCTGCCCATCCCTGAGCGATGTTTCTATAATTGCTATGATATCCCAGTCCCATGTTCCTAACCATACCCTGAGTTCATCTGCCTTCTCTATTAGGCCTCTTGCATTGAAATAAATGCATTTTACTTAATCAGTCCTACATTGTTCTCTGCTTTGTCCCTGCCTACCTGACTGTTTGACTCACTTCTGTTACAACATGGGGTAAAGTCTCCTGCTTAATTTAAACCATCAACATAGAACAGATTTATCCCAATGCAGTAATCTGTGAAAATTCGAGAGGCCAAGAACTATTTAAAGTAAAAATTAACAACTTTATTTCTTAACGTATAACAGAGAATAATTAACTAGCAACTATGTACAACTCCTTCCTCTAACCTATCTTTTACCTTCCCCTTCTACAATACTAGTCCAATAAAACCCCTGATTAAGATTTACAAAACAAAACTTCTTATCTCAAAACCATTCAGCTTTCAGTTCTTCTCTGTATTCTTGGGGATTCTACTTCACGGGTTACTGATTGATAAAGGTACCTTTAAGAGAGCTATTTTTCGGGCTGTCTCTACATGCTGGCAACTGTTCAATTTTCCCCGGTCTTATACCCCCAAAGCATCAAATTATGTCATTGGCTTTTAAGATTGTCAATATACTAAATTCAAACTGGTTTGGAGTTTGTTTGTTTTGGGTATAATTTAAACTGATTGGCCTATTTCAAATCTGTTTTGTCTCCAGGCAACCAGTTACTCCAGATACCCCAGTAGCTGGACCACATGTTATATTGTATTTTGTTAAGAACACTTGGTACTGTCACTGCTAGCTTTTAACTCTCTTAAAGGTCCTCTACACCCACATCTTCATCACACTTCTTTATTCAACTGTACCAGTCTCAGATTGATTTCTTTCCTCACTATCTCCCTTGGTCCTACACCACCCCCCCACCCCCATCTTTTTAGTTTAAATTCTCCCGAGCAGCTTCAGCAAATCTCCCTGCCAGTATATTAGTCCCCTTCCAATTCAGGTGCAATCCATCCTTCTTGTACAGGACACTTGTACCCCAGAAGAGATTCCAATGATCCAAAAATGTGAACCCTTCTCTCATGCACTAGCTCCTCAGCCACACATTCATCTGCTCTATCCTCCTATTCTACCCTCACAAGAGCTGATCAGTCAGGTTCATATTTGAAGGTACATGTGTGCAGACAACCATTGAGGACAAGATCAGCCCTGCTTATCATTCGGTTCACAAATTGAACAGCTTGCCAACACACATTCCGGGATATGGATGGAAAACAGGAGTACCTGCATCTCTCAAAAGTAACAGAATCCCTTTCCAGGATGATAAAATGCTTCTTGTTTGGTTTAGAGGTACACATGGACACCGATGTTTTACTATTTTATTTATTTGGAAATGTAGAACAATGTTGCTGGGGTTGGAGGGTTTGAGCTATAGGGTTTGAGGTTGAATAGGCTGTTTTCCCTGGAGCATTGGAGACATAGGGGTGACCTTATGAAGGTTTATAAAATCATGAGGGGTGTGGATAGGATAAATAGACAAGGTCTTTTTCCTAGTGTAGGGGTGCTGAAAACTGGAGAGCATGGATTTATAGTGAGAGGGGAAAGATTTAAAAAGGACTTGAGGGGTAACTTTTTCATGCAAAAGGTGGTACGTGTATGGAATGAGCTGCCAGAGGAAATGGTGGAAGCTGATACAATTGCAACATTTAAAAGGCATTTGGATGGGTAAATGTATAGGAAGGCTTGAGAGAGATATGCGCCAAATTCTGGCAAATGGCACTAGATTAATTTAGGATATCTGGTCAGCATGGATAGGTTGAACCAAAGGGTCTGTTTCTGTGCTGTACATTTCTATGATTCTATGAGTTTATGACTCAATGATGTGAAGGTAACTGGTTGACAGACAGCTGAATAGAAACATAGAAAAGAGAAACAGGAAAAGGAGTAGGCCATTTGGCCCTATAAGCCTGATCCACTGTTCAATATGATCATGGCTGATCATCCAACTCAGTACCCTACTCCACTATTCCCCTCACCCTTTGAATTCCTTTAGTCATAAGAAGTATGAGTAGTTCCTTTTTGAAAACTAGTCTTGATTAAAGACTGCTTTCAAGTAGGAATCACATTTCTTGTCTACTAGTCCTCTATTATTATGACTTTTACAACTGACCTTTTATAAATAACTATTCGTGCCCCTGTAACAGGAACTTGCATTCAGTAGCAAAACATTCCAATTCTCAGGGATTATTGTCAGACAGAATCTGACAGCCAGCCACATAAGGGAATATTAGTTCAGGTGGGCAAATGTTTTGCCGAAAAGTAGGTTTTATAATTGCCTTAAACAAAGAGAGAGCAATGGAGGTTCAAAGGAAATCAGAGATTCACAAGAGGGCAGCATTGAAGGGAGGTAGGAGAATGAGGGTTGAAGGCAGCATTGAATGAGGGTTGAGGAGGGTTGCATAAGTGCCTCAAAGGATACAATAATTGAGGAGTTTTAGCAGAAAGATGGACATTTTTCAAGACCAAAATGTTTCGGGAGCCAATGTAGGTCGGCAAGCATGGGTCTAATGGGGAACAGGATTTGGTGCTGTTAAAGCATGGGCAGCATAGATTTACATGAGCTGAGCCCAATGGAAGGTGCAAGACGAGCGACCAGACAGAGCAATGCAGTAATCGAGGCTGGAGGCTGCCAAAACACGGCTGAGGGTTTTGACATCAACTTGGTTGAAACAGGAGTGGAGATAGGCAGTAAGACAGATGTCGACATTAGCATCCACACCTTGTATCCTCGTAGCACCTTTAAGGCAACTAAACATCAGAAAGCCCTTTGCAGAACGGCTGTCAAAACACAATTTGACATTGATGCACATAATGTGACTTTAGGATAGGGAACTCAAAGCTTGATCAAAGGGTTTAAAGAGTGTATTAAAGAAAGAAAGAGAGGTTGAGAGGTTTAAGGAGAAATTCCAGAGCTTAAAAGCTAGCCACAAGGGGATGCAGTCAAAGTGCTCAAAGACGTGCAATGGGTGATGGTAAGGAATGGAAGAAAATATTTTCCAAGCAAGTCCCTAGCTCCAGAGAAAGGCTGGGTGATGAACGTTCAACACAAAACACAGAAGGCTGTATTGCATCAGTCCATGCCATCTCTGCAGCCAGATACACTCCTTATATTTTTTTGTAAATATTTGCAAGGTGAGTAAAACATTGGCAAATCAAATGCTACTGAAAAGATGTGATGTCAGTGACTCAGGGTGGGAAGAAAGGAAAGCTTGGATTATAGTGCAGATCTATACAATCTGGGAACTATTATCATTCATAAATCTCAGTCCAGCTAACAAGATCTTTAAAGATGCATTGTAAGAAACGATTTAGATTCCAAACGGCTTTTGGGTTGCGTAGGAGTCACACGAAGACAGGGCTGCGCATCTACCCTAATCCATCCAGCCACACAAATGCCCAGTACAAGGCATCCTGATCAGATGTCTCATTCTATCCGATGTTGCAGGTATAGGGCAATAGGATAAATCAGCAAGGAACTTGCTGTGTACTTCAATGAATTTCAATCCAGGAAACTGTCAGAATTACTTGATCATTATATTGCTTTTACTTGTAACTCGTTATTCATCGCTCTGTGTGTTTTCATTTTTCTGATCAGTTTCTCAGACACCATGACCTAAATTTCCTTCTGAGCGCCTGGCAACTCATTGCCATGTGGAGGTTTCTGTCTGTCCAACAGTTGCCCACTTGAAATATTCAAATATTGAACACAGTTTTAACAAATGAAAGGACAGGGCCAGATTGCATCCATTTACTTGAGTGCTTCCCTAACCTTTCCCCATTGTGACCATGGATTGAAGCTTGATCATTGTCTGGAGATCAGGGTGGGGAGGGGTGGGACTCTGAGGGCTGAGGCTTGTTATAATTGGTCAGAACTCCACAGTAGTTGTCGCTGCCTCAGAGTTCGAGACCTCAACATATCAGCTCACGAACCCACGTGGGATCCCAGCCTCTACATTGGGAAGCTCTGATCTGACTTGCTCTCTCTCATCACTCTCTTACTTACTAGCCCCCTTTCTTGCAGGAGCACATAGATACATGCTATTTCCACTTGACATCTCAAAGCCAGAATGGCAGTCCCTGGGACAATGCCATGGGTTGGTTTTGAGCTCTGTGGATCCATCTCACAGAAAATGCCCCTGAATGTCATGATGTTGACTTGGAGGAAGGGTGCGTAGTGATGGGCTAGTTCAGGAAATGGTCAGCCCTGACAACCCTTGAAGCAGATTCTAGGTAGCCTGCTAAGGCAGACTAGTTATAAAGTCTACCTCAATTCTCAGCCTATGCAGCATTATAAAATTTTAGATCCTTGAGATTTCACCCCTTACAAATCTCTCTGCACCCCACCTTTTATATTGTTCTTTTGTATTATTTATGCTGATTCATCTCCCATGGTTTCTTACATCCCCATGTCAACTCGTTTTCCCACCTATTGCTGTGGTCCTGAATATCCTCATGCTAGCCCACCCACTATTGATCCACAACAGACCTCAAGAGCCATGTAACGATGAAATACAATAAAAGATCTTATATAAGTTTTGTTTTACATACCTGATAGTAAAAGGAAATCAGTTAATGAAAACCATTCTTTATTTTAAAACTCAAGTGCTTAATCTCTTAGAAAATTATACAAATTTCTTATCAATCCCCATATCAAAGGCCAGCTAATCCTTTAATAACCTCATTAAGCTGTTGATCAATCAGCACAGTCAGAAAACCCCTGCTGAATAATTGGAGCATTTGTAACTAAACAAGTATTCATGAAGAGTCCTTAGAAAAATGACAACAAACAGCTATTGAAACAGCAATACAGAGATGTCTTTTAGCTTCCACTGATAACTGCAGCTATTTTGTTTAATTTTTTTTTAAATGGCTGGGTTTTAAATAACTTCACACTATGATAATTAAACAGGCCTTCATGATCCTTTCTGTCTGTTCCATAAGTCCATGGATTCCATGGACTTATGGAACAGACAGAAAGGATCATGAAGGCCTTGGACTTATTCTAGATAAGGCTTTTGTATAGTAAAAAAAAATGGATCTGTTTGAAATCAAATCTCACTCTCTTTCCACTTCTGGGAGAAAGTAGATCTGACGGGGGCTAGGTTTTCTACATATAGGCCCTGGTTGTCATTTTGGAATCTCCAAAGCTCTAAAAATTTGAGCCATCGTCTAAGGGCAGCAAACACTTTCCACACTTCCAGTTAGGATTGCCAACTTTGGTTGGTGCTTTTGACATCTGACCTCATGCCTCTAGTTCCACCACCCAGTCAAACAGCTCTGTTCCCCATCTCACAGACTTTTACAAATAATCAATGGAAGTATTCAAATACAATGCCTGATTGTTTTAATGCCGCTATTGGTTTTGTCTTCTGGATTGTTCACAAAAATGTACAGGAGATTAATCTCCAGTTCCTGAAGACTTCACGGCAACCCCAAACTGGGTTGTAAAAATAGGCTGGAACATTTTTCACTGGAGCGTAGGAGGTTCAGGAGTGACCTTATAAAGGGTACTGATAAAATCATGAGGGGCTTAGATAAGGTGAATGGCAAGTGTCTTTTCTTTTCCCTAAGGTGGGGGATTTCAAGACGAGGAGCCATATTTTTAAGGTGACCATAAGACCATAAGACATAGGAGTGGAAGTAAGGCCATTCGGCCCATCGAGTCCACTCCACCATTCAATCATGGCTGATGGGCACTTCAACTCCACTTACCCACATTCTTCCCATAGCCCTTAATTCCCCTAACAGAGGAGAAAGATTTTAAAAAGGCAATGAGGGGCTTTTTTTTTTACAGAGAATGGTTTGTGTGTGGAATGAACTTCCAGAGGAAGTGGCAGGTGTGGTTAAAATTATAACATATAAAAGACATCTGTGTAAGTACATGGATAAGAAATATTTGGAGGAATATGGGCCAAGCGCAGGTAGGAGGGACTAGTTTAGTTTGGAATTATGGTCGGCATAGACTGGTTGGACTAAAGGATCTGTTTCCCTGCTGTCTGACTGTATGACAAATCCAAAAGCAACAGGAATATATTCGCAGAAGCCTCATAATGATGGAAAATGTCCAAGTTAATGTTATTTCCAATAATAATGATAGCAGTTAATTAATCCATTGAATAAATATGTGTATCCGGAGGGTGTTTTATGTGAGATCTTGGCAGCCTGACGGTAGCAATAACAATCTGCCAAACCCAGTCTCTGCAATCTCTCTTCTACAGTATAATGTACTTGTTTAGCAAGGTAGGCAAGAACTTTCATTAGAACATCCAAAATTCTCAATGAAATAATCTTCCCTGGTCCCATAGCACTCACCGGAAATTAGCTTTCTAAAAAACATAAAAACTGACACAAAAATTATTCAATCAATGAAATATTGCAGTCATAAGTCCCTGAACAACTGAGCTTTTATGACACTGGTATTTATTATTATTTTTAATCTTTATGGTGATATTTCTAAAATGTACTGTTCATTCACTCCTGCCGACAGTACTTCAGAATATTCCCAAGGATGTCAGCGAGATTCACAGGCTGGGGAACGAAAGAACAGAGGCATCTTTCATATTGGTTAGTGGAATAATGTGTGGTAATAAATCTGTAGCCGATGTTCAGCAGTGTGTAGTAAAACTCATATAGAATCTTTGTGCGCCCTATCTGAATGTAGCCACTATACTATTTAGGATCTTAGGAATATTGCAGTACTAGAGCATTTCTGCAATATTGATGGGTAGTGGAAAGGAACTAGAAGATGTTACCTGATGAGCAAATAGTCCCATCTGATGTCCCTTCACCCTTACAGAAACTAATGACATCCTACCACAAGGGTCTGGGTTTCAACCTGGTGACTGTGAGCCTGTATATGTTGGTCTGACCACCTACCTAAATTGTGACAGGAGGTCTGCAAGCTCCTTGGAAGAGTGAGCCATTTATGCCATTTCTTTAAAGGGTTCTAAGATCTCTTGCCAAATTCCACAGGAATACAGGACTTGAATTCTGTTTAAGACTGGGTCAGTCTAGAGAAAACAACATGTCCGCTGAACATCCAAAACAACAACTCTGGAATGCTTTATGTACTGAGTGAAGCAGAATCGCAGTTAGTCCATGTATTTCATCAGTAATTTTCAAAGTTTCACCTGTGCTGTCTTAATCTTTTTATAACACTCAATAAAATCTATCTTTCTGATCAAACTTTTGGAGACCTGTCTCATATTCTGACTTGGTGCCAATTTTTGTCTGATTTCACAACTGTGATACTTTACTGTGCATGTACCTTTAAGGGATATTTCTTAAACTGTTGTCAATCATTGCTCACCTCTGGACAGATTGTCATGGACTAGTCTAGTGACTCTATGTTCAGCATACATCATAGGACCATATGATGTGGGAGTAGATGAAGGCCACTTGGCCCATCGAGTCTACTCCGTCATTCAATGAGATCATGGCTGATCTGATACACTTTCCTGCCCTTTCCTCATACCTTTGATTCCCTTGTTAGTTAAAAACCTCACTACCCTACCCTTGAGTATTCTTAATGACCCAGCCCATTGTGGTAAAGAATTCTGCACATTGACTACCATCTGAGAGAAAATATTCCTCCCCATCTCTGTCTTAAACCCTCATTTTGAGATTACACACTTTGGGTTTAGACTGTCTCAAAAGGAGAAATAATCTCAGTATCAAGCCTGCAAAGAATCTTATAAGTTTTGATAAGGTCTCCTCTCATTCCACTAAATGCCAATGAGTACATAACCAACTCGATCTCTCCTCATCAGAAAATCCATCTAGACCTGAGATGCTTCGAGTGGACCTTCAGAAGCTATAGCGAAAAGACATGCCTACACTGCTTCCCGCTTAACATTGTATGTATTTTCAAAAAAAAACCCATTATTGTTTTATTAATCCCTGTGCTATGATTTATGATGAATAGACAAATGCTGCATTAATTACATTAAAGTTGCCATACAAATGTCAGTTGCTGATACAATTATATTCATCTCACTTATTGAGTCCATATAAATTTCAATTAGAAACTTGCTTTTAAGGCCTCCTGTCAATTAATATTATTAATTGATTAATTTCAGTTAATTGTGAAGAATATACGCAATAACAATGTCTTTGTGTCAGATTTGAAATGCGAAGAAATAATTGCAACATATTTAAAAAGCCAAATATATTACACTATAAGACCACATACTTCAGATTCTTCAGGGAAGTATACAAGCTGTCACATATTAAAAGAAGAATTGCAGTTACTACAGCATTTTGTAATTATTGTCATTGTAGCCTCTAGTTTATTTGACTCTATTTTGTTCCATGTTATAGGAGAAAGTGAGGACTGCAGATGCTGGAGATCAGAGCTGAAAATGTGTTGCTGGAAAAGCGCAGCAGGTCAGGCAGCATCCAAGGAGCAGGAGAATCGACGTTTCGGGCATCAGCCCTGATTCCTGAAGAAGGGCGCATGCCCGAAACGTCAATTCTCCTGTTCCTTGGATACTGCCTGACCTGCTGCGCTTTTCCAGCAACACATTTTCAGCTCTGTTCCATGTTATAGCAGATATCAGCAACTTCTGCAGTTGATGCTTATATTAAACAATGGTTGGTGCTTTGATTGCTTGTGCAAATATTCTTGCTTTTGCTATGGACAACCCAAACTGCAACATTGTCCAGGACATGATTAATTGCATCAGTGTCTCGCTATGGACTCCTGAGGACTAAGTGAGCCCCTTCTTAAATTGTAGTAAGTTCCTCTCTGTTAATGTGCACTTAATGGGTAAAGACCAGTCTTATATCTTGTAAGTTTGCTCCCACCTTCATAATGGTGATTTTAAACACAATCAGTCAACCATTCTCCCCTCTGTTGTCTCATGGACGGTTTGTTAAAGACTGACTGCTCCAAACTGGGAAGGGTGCGTGTGTGTGGTGAGGTAGTTGGATGGAAAAGTTTGTTAGCATAGTGCTATTTCAATGATTGCTTCCATTGATGAGCACGACTT
The DNA here is from genome assembly GCF_047496795.1 of Chiloscyllium punctatum. Classification (NCBI taxonomy): domain Eukaryota; kingdom Metazoa; phylum Chordata; class Chondrichthyes; order Orectolobiformes; family Hemiscylliidae; genus Chiloscyllium; species Chiloscyllium punctatum. The sequence continues at coordinate 64,246,839 of NC_092750.1, read as the reverse complement.
GAACCATGCAGGTAGCAACTTGCAGTGCTCCCTGTTCCTAGGAAATCGGAGGGGTCGAGGTTCCACTGTCAGCATCAGCCAGGGCTCTTCATTAACTAGGTAAAAGCAATGACTGCAGATGCTGGAAACCAGATTCTGGATTAGTGGTGCTGGAAGAGCACAGCAGTTCAGGCAGCATCCAAGGAGCTTCATTAACTGCCTTCCAGAAGCATCTCATCTATGTTCTGTGTTCCTCAGGTGGTGCAGTGGTTAGCACTGCTGCCTCACAACACTAGGGACCTCGGATCAATTCCAGCCTCAGGTGACCGTCTGTGTAGAGTTTGCGCAGTCACCCCGTGTCTGCATGGATTTCCTCTGGGTACTTTGGTTTCCTCCCACAGTCCAAAGATATGCAGATTAGGTGGATTGCCCATAGTGTCTGGAGATGTGTAGGCTAAGTGGATTAGCCATGGGAAATGGTTATCATGGGAGGGGTGGCTCTGGATGGGATCCCTTCACAGGGCCAATGGGTTCTTTTTCAGAATGGCAGCCAGTGACGAGCGGTGTCCCGCAGGGTTCGGTGCTGGGGCCACAGCTGTTCGCATTATATATTAATGATTTGGATGAGGGAACCGGGGGCATTCTAGCGAAGTTTGCCGATGATATGAAGTTAGGTGGACAGGCAGGTAGTACTGAGGAAGTGGGGAGGCTACAGAAGGATCTAGACAGGTTGGGAGAGTGGTCCAGGAAATGGCTGATGGAATTTAACGTGAGCAAGTGCGAGGTCTTGCACTTTGGCAAAAAGAATAAAAGCATGGACTACTTTCTAAATGGTGAGAAAATTAATAAAGCCAAAGCACAAAGGGATCTGGGAGTGCTAGTCGAGGATTCTCTAAAGGTAAACATGCAGGTTGAGTCTGTGATTAAGAAAGCGAATGCAATGTTGTCTCTTATCTCAAGAGGGTTGGAATATAAAAGCAGAGATGTACTACTAAGACTTTATAAAGCTCTGGTTAGGCCCCATTTGGAGTACTGTGTCCAGTTTTGGTCCCCACACCTCAGGAAGGACATACTGGCACTGGAACGTGTCCAGCGGAGATTCACACGGATGATCCCTGGAATGACAGGTCTAGCATATGAGGAACGGCTGAAGATACTGGGATTGTATTCGTTGGAGTTTAGAAGATTAAGGGGAGATCTAATAGAGACGTACAAAATAATACATGGCTTTGAAAAGGTGGATGCTAGAAAATTGTTTCTGTTAGGCGAGGAGACTAGGACCCGTGGACACAGCCTTAGAATTAGAGGGGGTCATTTCAGAACAGAAATGCGGAAACATTTCTTCAGCCAGAGTGGTGGGCCTGTGGAATTCATTGCCACGGAGTGCAGTGGAAGCCGGGACGCTAAATGTCTTCAAGGCCGAGATTGATAGGTTCTTGTTGTCTAGAGGTATTAAGGGCTACGGGGAGAATGCTGGTAAGTGGAGCTGAAATGCGCATCAGCCATGATTGAATGGCGGAGTGGACTCGATGGGCCGAATGGCCTTACTTCCACTCCTATGTCTTATGGTCTTATGGTCTTATGGGCTGAAACGCCTGATTACACACTGTAGGAATTCGATATTAATAGTCCAGTTCAAAGCATACTTTAAATATTACATCCCACAATCAATTCTTAATGTTATTTGCTTGCCAGATTCTATAGGGACAGTTTCTGGATGCAAAGCTTTCAAACTGCAATTTGATTTTTCATAGTTTTTGTCAGCTGATTAATTATTCTCCATTGTGTGCCCCTAATACTTTTGCCTTTCACTAACTCCGGTGTTTCTATGAGGTTTAGATTAGATTCCCTACAGTAGGAAACAGGCCCTTTGGCTCAACAAGTCCACACCAATCCTCTGGAGAGTAACCCACCCAGACCCATTCCCCTACCCTATGATTACCCCTGATGTGGCAATTTAGCATAGCCAATTCAGCTAACCTGCACCTCTTTTGGATTGTGGGAGGAAACCGGAGCACCCAGAGGAAACCCATGCAGACATGAGGGAAAATGTGCAAACTCCACACAAACAGTCACCCGAGGCTGGAATTGAACCCGAGTCCCTATCACTGTGAGGCTGCAGTGCTAACCACTGAGCACCGTGCCTATGAGGTCTTTGTAACCTAGGAGGGACAGAGACTGCTGTGGCTAGTTTGAACACTCATGAGATACTTCTGGACAGTGAGCTCCGATCTGCTGGGGCAGTCTTGCCAAGCCAGGTTTTTTCTGGCGCCATTCAGGTTACAAGCTATCCAATCATAATCATCATTAGAGATGGCCACTGTCCATTCTCATTGCAAAACAAACTAGGACTGTAGCTTAACCATCTTGAAAGAATATTGGAACGGAAGGGGGAGGATCCAGTTGTTATGGTCTACACTGGGACAAACAACACAGGAAAGGCTAGGAGGGAGGACTTGTTTGGGGAGTATCAAGCACTAGGAACGAAATTAAGGAACAGGTCCTCAAGGGTCATAATCTCCGGAGCCACATGCAAGTTGGCCTGGGGATAAAATAATTAGGGAAGTAAACACGTGGCTAAGGGAATGGTGTGTGAAAGAGGGGTTCCACTTCATGGGGCATTGGCATCAGTTTTGGAACCGGGGGTGTTCTGTACCGATGGGCAGGTCTCCACCTGAACCAATCTGGAACCAGTGTTCTAGCGAAAAGGATAAATAGGATGGTCACTAGGACTTTAAACCAGTGAGTCGGGGGAAAGGGAAAATGACAGGAAGCATGATGGTAAATAAAATGGTAAGCAGCAGGTTAGCATGTCTGCATGGAGGGTTTAACAACATGGCAGACTATGAAGGAAGTAAAAAGGAAGGATAACTCAGGAGATATTATGAGAGATGTTGGAAATCATGAGGGTATGAAAGGTACTTTACCTGAATGCTCATAGCATTTGTAACAAGGTCGATGAGTTAATGACACAAATCATTGTGAATGAATATGATTTGGTAGCTATTACGGAGACATGGTTACAGGATGGTCACTATTGGGAGTTAAATATCCAGGGGTATCAGACTATTCAGAAGGACAGACAGGAAGGTAAGGGAGGTGGTGTAGCTCTGATATTCAAGGATGACATTAGGGCGATGCTGAGAGATAATATAGATTCTATGGAGAATAAGGTTGAAGTCATCCACCTTGGTAGGAGTAACAGTAAAAAGGATTATTACTTAAATGGCAAAAAGTTGCAGCATGCTGCTATGCAGTGGGCCTGGGTGTCCTTGTGCATTAATCTGAGAAGGTTGGTGACAGGTACAACAAGTAATTAAGAAGGCAAATGGAATTTTGTCCTTCATTGCTAAATGGGTCGAGTTTAACAGCAGGGAGGTTATGTTGCAGCTGTACAGGGTGCTGCTGAGGCCACACCTGGAGTACTGTGTGCAGTTTTGGTCTCCTTACTTGAGAAAGGATGTACTGGCACTGGAGGGGGTGCAAAGGAGGTTCACTAGGTTGATTCCAGAATTGAGGTGGTTGGCTTATGAGGAGAGATTGAGTAAACTGGGATGATATTCAGTAGAATTTAGAGGAATGAGGGGGGATCTTAGAGAAACATTAAAAATTATGAAGGAAATAGGTAAGATGGAAGTAGAGAGGATGTTTCCACTGGTGGGTGAAACGAGGACAAATGAGCATAGTCGCAAAATTAGGGGGAACAGCTCTAGGACTGAGTTGAGAAGGAACCTCTTCACCCAAAGGGTTATAAATATATGAAATTCCCCAACCAGTGAAGTAATTTACACTACTTCAGTAAACATTTTTAAAGCTAAGATAGGTATTTAAAAAATAAAGGAATTAAGGGATAAGGTGAGAGGGCGGGTAAGTGGACCTGAGTCCATGAAAAGATCAGCCATGATCGTATTGAATGGTAGAGCAGGCTTAAAGGGCCTATTCCTGCTCCTGGCTCTTATGATGAATCTTCATACTGCTCTGCTGGACAGGAGACTCTGGGGAATCAGTGACCCCAGTGTAGCCCTTCGCCGTTCAGACTGTCCAAAGCAGAGAGATCAGTTGAACCCAGAGCCTGTACAGTGCCAGTGACTTTTGAGACAGATTTTTGCAAAGGGGCTGAGAGAGAAATCAGTTGCAGTGATTCTCAAGGTCTGATTAATCTTTCTTTTTGTACACACATTTTAAGTCAACATTCGGTGAAAGTGGCAATACAACAACATTCGGGAGTTCAAAGAATTAATTAGGTGTCAAATCCAATTCTGCCCTGTGATCAGGTTGGCACTCATTGTAAAGTTTTCAGTAGGACAGTGCAAGGATCACCGAAAAACAGTCTGGGGCATACCTTAGCCAGTGAAAGAGTTAGAGATGAACAGATTCCCCTTTGCAGAGTGGGGGTAGTCAGCCGTACTGCCGGGAAGGCATCTGAAGTGAGGAATCAAGCGCAGTTGGATGGATCTTTGTTTTTTGAAACTAAACTCAGGTGAAGTTCTTGGATTAGGAGGCAGCTAAGCATTGGAGTCAGGACTCAGGAGAAGTCCTGGCTGGCTGAAAAACTGGGAAATTTACTAGCACTACGGTGGGAAAAGCTACATGGGGCTTGGAAAAAGCCAGTCAGCACTGATATTTAAGTGCAGCTCAGATGCTTTACAATCTTAAAGGTGGTGTATATAAGTAAGTTGTTGTTGTTATCATGTAGAAACAGAATAGCCTTGATGTTTTGGCCTTCTGTCATCACTTTGTTTTGGAAAGACCTGGGGAACAAAGGGGTGAAGTACTTGAAAGTGCAGACAACCACAATTTCAACTCCCCTTCACCCTGATTACACAGAATCAGGTCTGTGGTGTTTCTTTATATGTGGAAAATCCAAGCAGAAAATTAATCAATGAGGACTCTGCTGTAGTTTTGGCATTTTTATTTTCTGTGTCCAGGTTTTGAAGGCCAGTAGTGAGCAGTAAGCCGAAGAGAACCCTCAAGAGTGAGGCCTGTGCAACTGCTTACAAATGACAGCTGAGCTCAGGCACAGGAGGACGACCCAACACTTCTACATTTTCAGTCAGGTTCAAGGTCATCTACCCCCGCTGGCCTCCAAGGCAGAAGCTGTAGTGTCACAAGTGGGGTCACAAGCTGAAAATGTGCATGAGTGAGCTCCAAGGCAGGAACTGCCAACAATCCTCCCACCACCCCCCAACATTGATCATCTCCTCCACACCCACAATCTCGGGATTACTCCTTGTGCCACATGCTAGTGTGGCCAGAGTGTATGGTAATGATCTGGTGTAAGAGGGAGGTCCTCGTTAGATCTCGTCAAGGGCAGGGGGGACCTGTACAAGAAGGATGGGTTGCACCTAAACTGGAGGGACACTAATATCATCTCAGAGAGATTTGCTCGTGCCACTTGAGAGGGTTTAAACTAGCATGGCAGATGCTGTGAAGCAAACCCGTAGGTCAACATGTGGAGTGATTGAGGTGAAGGTAGAGTTAAGTCAAGTAAGTCTAAAAGGAAGAGTAGGCAGGGCCAGGTTAGTAAACACAGTTGGACTGACATTCTGAAGTTATTTATTTTATTGCAACAGATAAGGCAGAAAAGCTCAGAGCTGAGATTAATATGTGGAACTATAATGTTATAGCCTTTACAGAAACTCGGTTGAGAGAAGGGCAGGACTGGCAGCTCAATGTTTTAGGGCTTTGATGTTTCAGGCGGGATACAAAGGGATGTAAAAGAGGTAGGGGGAATCGCATTACTGATTAAGGAGAATGTCACACCTGACCTAAGACAGGACCTCGTGGAGGGTTCATCCAGCAAGGCCAAAGGGTAGAACTCAGGAATAAAAAAAGGCGCAATCACTATGATGGGGTCATACTATAGACTTTCCAATAGCAAGTGGGAAATAGAGGAACAGATATGTAAGCAGATCATAGAAAGATGTAAAGATATTCAGGGTTGTTGAATGAATGATTTTAACTTCCCCAATATTGCCTCAGTCTCCCTTAGTGCCAGAGGTGTAGTTGGGGGCAGAATTTGTTATGCGTATCCAGGAAGGCTTCTTGAAACAATGTGTAGAAAGTACAACTGGGGTAGGGGCCATACTAGAGCTTGTACTGGGGAATGCCCCTGGACAGGTGATCAAATTTCAGTGGAGGTGCATGTTGGGAACAGTGATCATAATTCTTTAAGTTTTAAGATAGTCATCGAGAAGGATAAGACTGGACCTCAGGTGAAAATGTTAAACTGGGGGAAGGCTAATTCCAACAGAAAAAGGCAAGAACTGGAGAAATTAGGCTGGGGCAGCTATTTGAGGGTAAATCCACATTTGACATGTGGGAGTCTTTTAAAGGGCAGTTGATCAGAGTTTTGGGCAGTATGCTCCTGTGAGGATGAAAGATAAAAAAGGCGAGATTTGGGAAACTTGGATGATAAGGCGATTTTGAAAGTTTAGTCAAAAAGGAAAAGGAAGCATATGTAAGGTTTATGAATCTGAAATCAGAAAGGCCCTAGAGGAAGATAAAGCAAGCAGAAAAGAACTTACCAGAGAGTTAGAAGTGGCCATGAAATGTCTTTGGCAAGTAGCCATGATGAGGAGATGCTGGTGTTGAATTTGGACAAAGTTATAAATCACTCAATACCAGGTTATAGTCCAACAGGTCTATTTGGAAGTACTAGCTTTCGGAGTGCTGCTCCTTCAGGTAGCTAATGGGACAGGATCATAACACACAGAATTTATAGCACAAGATCATAGTGTCATGCAACTGATGCGATAAATTGAACAAACCTAGATTGCTATTAAGTCATTCATCTTTTAGAATGGGTTGCAGGTTTTGATTCATTAATATGTAAATCCCAGAACTTTTTTCAAGTCATATTCTTAAGGTTTTATAAAATGAGGTGACATCTCAGCTCAGACGATGCATTAAAGATGTGAGGTTAGAGTCTGTCTGTATCCCAATCTTGAGTCAGACTCATTCTATTTCCAAAGTGGGAATTTATAAGATGTCACATGGATTGATTGCCTGGATTGACTGTCCACAGATTGTGTACTTTTTGAGCAAAATAGAATGTATCTGCAAATATAATTCTGCAAATGCAAATTCACTCCATAGACCGATCTGTGTGTGTGCATGTGAGGGAGAGAGGGGGGTTGAAACGCTCCCAGGGCCTGATGGGATCTACCCTAGAATACTGAGGGAGGCAAGGGAGGAGATTGGTGGAGCCTTGACAGTATCCTCATTAGATACAGGCAAGGTCCCAGAAGACTGGAGAATAGCCAATGTTATTCCTTTATTCAAGAAGGGTAACAGGGATAATCCAGGAAATGTTTAAGCTGTGAGTCTTAGATTAATGACACAAAAATTATTGGAGAAGATTTTTAGGGTCAGGATTTATTTGCATTTGGAAAAATAAATAGACTTACTAACGATAGGGTGGCCTTGTCTCACAAAGTTGATTTGAGTTTTTTGAGGAAACGATGAAGACGATTGATGAGGGTAAGGCAGTGGATATTGTCTACATGGACATTACTAAAGCATTTGACAAGGTCCGTCATGGTAGGCTGGTCCTAAGATTAGGCCACATGGGATCCTCAGTGAGTTGGTAAGTTGGATACAAAATTGGCTTGGTCATAGAAGACAGGGTAGTTGTGGAGGGGTGTTTTTCTGACTGGATGTCTGTGACCAGTGGTGTTCTGAAAGGATCAGAATTGGGACTTCTCTTGTTTGTAATATATATATAAATGCTTTGGATAAAAATGTAGGTGGTCTGATTAGCAAATTTGCAGACAATGCAAAAATTGGTGTATAATGAGAGAAGGAAAGTTTAAAAGAGATGTGTGAGGCAAATCCTTTTTACACAGAGTGTGTTAGGTGCCTGGAATGTGTTGGCAGTGGTGGTGGCAGAAGCAGACATAATAGCAATATTTATGAAGCATTTAAACAGACATATGAACAGGCAGAGAATAGAGGGATACTGACCATGAGCAGGCAGACGGAATTAGGTTAGAATGGCATCATTATTGGTGCAAATATGGTGAGCTGAAGGGATCATTGCAGCACTGTCCTGTTCTACATTCTATTCCTCCACTGCTCTCTGAAAGGGGTTGCAACAATTTTAAAGCTTTAAAGTGAGTTTGTGGTGGGAAAAGGCTTAGGTGGTTTGATCGCCACATGCCTAGAAATTTATTCGAGCCAGAATATCCAGGCTCACAGATTGAATAGTAAGTACTCTTTTATTGAATAGGGTACATTCAGGCCTATCACCTAGAGCAGTATAATCCATTGACCAAGCTCCTTAACAGGGTAAACATTTGAATCTTTTATTAATATAATATCACTCCATAGGAAAACATTTACTGGGTTAAAAATGTAGGAAAATTTCCATCCACTGATTTTAACAGATTGAAAATCAGTCACAAGCACTGGTATGGTTGAGATTCCCCTCTGTTGGTATTCATTTGGAAAAGTTCACCCCCTTAATAATTTAATTGTTTTGCTCAAGGGTTTTATTGCCATTCAGCAATACATATTAAGCAAAAATATATTTGAAGAAAAGTCCTTGAAGACTAAAGTGTGTTGCTTTGTTTTTCCCCTTATGTATATATTCAATCTCATTCAGGGGGTTTTATGTGGTCTTAATGTGTATTTACAGCCAGGTTATATAATACCATGAAGGCTACTTAAGACTTCCAAAGTTTCAAAAAGAAAGCATCAGTAGATGATTAAAATCTTAATGATTTTTTTCAAAGACTGCAATGAATATCTGTGCAATAAGTGCAGGAGATTCATAATTAAGAAATGCAACAAGAGCTCTAATTTGTTACTATGGCAACAAAGGTAATGACTTTTGCTCTTAGCTAAGCAAAGGGGGATTTGAAATCTGGTAGAGATGGAATTTGATAACCTGACAATTAAATTTCTCATTTCAAATTTATTTTAAATTATCAAGATTGCAGGGAGCTATTTGTAGACAAACTGAAAAAAATTAATTCATTATCCCTCTGTCAATGTGCTATACATCTGGCAATTGCTGTGTCACTGGAACTTTCTCAAAGTCATCTAATATATGATTATACATTATTTCTATAATAATTACTTACATATTTTTTATTATAATCATTAATATCTTTGTAATTAATTTGAACTAGGTCATGCAATTTACTAGCATAGTGTTCTACCCTTAATGTGCTCTGTAAACAGAATTAGGGAATTACAAAATGATGACTGTAAATTGTGACTGCACATTAACTAAATTTAAAATGTCATTTCAGTTACAGGACCACCTGGATTTAAATGGCTGGCTTTCAGCAAAGGAGATTTTTGTAACTTCATATCCCTGCAACACTTGCATTTCCAAACTGTGGGTCATTGCAAAAATGTGCCTCCACGTTTAATGGACAAATGGCTTAAAGTCAATGCAGTTGTGAGAAAACTGTAGTTTTTAAATTAGCACCCATACAGCCTGAAGATAATTAGCTTAAAGGTATAAAGCAAAGTTAAAAGAGTGTCTTGAATTTTGTAAAATATCAATACAGCATCAGACAGTGGATAAAAATAGTACCATCATATGTAGCAGTGGATCCATCTGAACCTATTTGTCATTTGAAACTGATTTTAGAAGGCAATTTTGCTGCTAATGTTGACAATATAAACATTACTGAAATGCTTTTACAAAGTCTGGGGAAAAGGGGTTGTGAGCTTGGCTGGCGCTCTGTTGTACTTGACTTAAATAAGAGAACACAGCAAGTCCATGTATTAGGTTTATTACTTTAATTAATAACATTATTCTGTACTACAAGATTTATGGTTATGATGATTTTGTAGTGCATGAAGCTGTCTGGTTCTGTTCCTACAGAAACTCGATCACTAAAATAATATGGTCAGATATGTTGACATTACATTCTCTTTATTGCCTTGCATATTTTGGGCAAGTTGTCTCAGACTTTGCAAAGGGCATGGACCAAATATTAGGTTACTGTATCATTGGCACTAGTCTCTGGTACTTTCCTGAGATGGACATATTTAATCTTCCCTCTGCTTTTTTGTGTAGTACACAACTTTTATTTCAATACATGGACCCAATTTTGAATTCAGGGGGGTCAATTAGCAGACAACCTCAGCGTGGATAAGGAAAATGTTTGTAGCCTCAGAATATCTGCCAGGGTAAGAGTACTCCATTTTTCTATATCAATTAGATAAGCAAAATGTGAGTATGTTGTCTGGTTATCTTTTGGTTCCCAAATATTAGAAATACTCATAATTTAAGCTTGGAAAGTTGAGTTTTTTGCTTATATTCTAACTTGCTTTGCTGCCTGGCTAAGAGGGTACCTTAGTCCTGTACTAGGTTTTACAGAAGCCTGACTCTTCAGAGCTGCCATGAAATGAGGACAATGGAACATTTACATGTACAGCTGATGAGCTGATTAGTTCCTAGATCTTTACCATGCAATACAACAATGTATAACATTCCACTTTCTTTAAAACATAATTCCGCTTTCACTATAACTGTTCCACTCATTAACTTCTTTAAACAAAGGTATATGTAGCCATGAACATGTCATAAAGATTTCCCTCTCAAGTTGTTTAAAAGCAACTGATATCACATACATATGAATACGGCAAGAAATTACAGAGAATTGTGAATGGAGCCCAGTCCAGCCTGAAAACCATTGAGTGTGTCTACACTTGCTGCTGCCTCAGGACGGCAACCAATATAATCAAAGATCCCTCCTACCCTGGCTATACTCTTTTCCACCTTCTTTGTCGGCCAGAAGATATAAATGTTTGAAAACATGTAACATGTTTTAAGAACAGCTTCTTTCCTGATGTTATCATACTTATGAATGGACCCTTCGTATATTAGAGTTGATCTTTCTTTGCATCTTCTCTGTAACTGTCATACTATAATCTGCAGTCTGTTGTATTACCCTGACGTACTTTTGTAAGATATGATTTGCCTTGTTAGCATGCAGATCAATACTTTTCACTGTATCTCCACACATTTGACAATAATAAATCAAATAAATTAGTGAGCAGCATTTTCATTTCTGAGTCTAAAAGCTATGGGTTTATGTCTATCTCACAACTTTCAGCACAAAACCTGTGCGAACATTCCAGTGCAATACTGAAGGAGTGCTGTACAGTTCGATATCCAAGTACAGACCAAGTCCTCTTCATCCAGCACCCTTTGTAAGATGTCCCTTAAAAGCTATTTCTTTGATTAAATCTGTTCAAAAATCTCCTTTCATGGCTCACTGTCAAATTGTATGTAATAACATTTCTAGGAAGCACTGCACAATGCTTTGCCACATTAAAATACTGTATAAATTGTGCATGATATTGGATTGGGAGGGGATGGTGCGTGTTTAATCACACTATTCCTATCCTAGTAATACAAGTGAGGAATACTACAAGGAACCATGCTTAATTATAGCAATCAGGGAATGTGTTTCAGCACAATGCAAATATAATACAAACAAACTGTGAAGTTGTGAAGTCAGCAGCTAATCCTTTATTAGTCCATTGTAGCCAAACAGAGAACAAGCCTACTCTTCACTTCTATTTCATTGTTTGCGATTGTTTGGGAATTGTATCAGGGCTCACTGTAAAATTAATAATGAACTCTAAACCAAACCATCATTGAGAGAGTCATTCTGTTGTTCATACTCCAGAATTTCAGCTGTAGCAGACTTTGTAGCACTTCAATCTCTGCCATGATCATAATGAACGGTGGTGCAGGCCCGAAGGGCAGAATGGCCTACTCCTGCACCTATTGTCTATTGTCTATTGGATTAATAGGTTCTAATTTTGAGTCTGTAGCGATTGTAATGAATAGAAAGATGTGGCGCTGGAAAAGCAGTCAGGTCAGGCAGCATCCAAGGAGCAGGACAATCGATGTTTTGGGCATAAGCCCTTCATCAGGGATGTTGCCTGATCTACTGTGCTTTTCCAGTGCCACACTTTTCAACTCTGATCTCCAGCTTCTGCAGTCCTCACTTTCTCCTAGTGATTGTAATGAGGATTGTAAATGGCGGGTGACTTGGTGATGGGATACTGGCACCTGTGAAGTTATTTCAGAGTCACTCCCTAGAGACTTGACCCTTGAACTCAAAAATAGGTACAAGTTCCAAACCGTAATGGAGATAAGACTTAGACTTTAAGATCTGAATGTTGTTCTTATTTTTTTAGCTTTCTTTTATTTCTGTTTTTTTAAAATGCTGGTTTTGTAACCAAGATGGCGCCAGAGTGGTGATCTTGTACACTTTTCACTGTAATCATATATTCTGATACTTGAGCACATGACAATAAAATATAATTCTAGTTCCAATTCTCTGCTGCTCTGTCAGAGACTGTATTAACCTGCTGAAAAGATTGATCACCTTTCTGCTCAGTCATGAGTGTGGTGGATACTGCATACTCATTAAGAGTTTTCTCCAGTCTCTGGCCAATATATATCTGTCACACAACATCTTTGATTCTGGTCATTATCATATTACAGTTTTTAAAACATCACACGACACCAAGTTATAGTCCAACAGGTTTATTTGGAAGCACTCTGAAAGCTAGCACTTCCAAATAGGCTGTTGGACTATCACATGGTGTTGTATGATTTTTAACTTTGGCAACAGTGGTAGGCCAGATGCTGGAGATTAGAGTGGTGCTGGAAAAGCACAGCAGGTCAGGCAGCTTCCAAGGAGCAGAAAAATCGATGTTTCGGGCAAAAGTCCTTCATCAGGAATAGGAGATGAAGGGTTTTTTTTTGTTTGAAACGTTGATTTTCCTGCTCCTCCGACGCTGCCTGACCTGCTGTGCTTTCTAGCATCACTCTAATCCTGATTTTTAACTTTGTCCACCCCAGTCCAATACCGACACCTCTACATCATATTACTGTTTGTGAGAGCTTGCTGTGCGTAAATTGGTTGTCATGCTGACAATATCAGGACATGGGATACCTTACAAAAATTCCTAAATTTCAAAAATAGTATTTTAGAAAGGGCGTCCCATGGACGTGAAAAGACTATACAAACTTTGTCTTTCCCACTCAAGTTCAGACTGACGCTGTCCCTTTAATAGAAGGCTCCGCCCCTTTGTCTGATTGACATGCGAACCGAACATCCGATAGGAGGATAGGATGACTGACGCGCGAGATTACCAATGGTTGTGCAGGGTGTAGCGGGCGGGACAGGGTTTGAAGGGGATACATTGTAACCACTCTGTGTGGAAAATGGACACAGTGTATTCGCCAGCGGCCGAGATTCCCAGAGCAGGAGAGTAAGGAGCCCAAGCTGGAAATCACTAGCCCAGTGTGCCCACCTAGGCAATGACCGCTGCCAGTCCCCAGGCCCCTCACTCAGGCCGTCTGCTGAGTTTTGATGTGTGCTGCGGCCTGGAGAACCTGCCAGTGTCAGTCCTGAATGAAGTGGACGACGACTGTTTGCCCCCCTTGCAGGTACAGCAGCGTTTAATTTACAGAACTACTGTAGCCCTCCACACATCAACAGAATTGTTAACTGAGTTTTAACCTGGTGTAACCCCCCGTGAGTGCAGAGGTCACCTTGCTTTAGATTACATTACAGTGTGGAAACAGGCCCTTCGGCCCAACAAAGTGCACACCGACCCGCCACCCACCCATACATTTACCCCTTACCTAACACTATGGGCAATTTAACATGGCCAATTCACCTGACCTGCACATCTTTGGACTGTGGGAGGAAACCAGAGCACCTGAAGGAAACCCACGCAGACACGCGGAGAACGTGCAGACTCCACACAGTCAGTCGCCTGAGGTGGGAATTGAACCCAGGCCTCTGGTGCTGTGAGGCAGCAGTACTAACCACTGTGCCACCGTGCCGCCCACTTTGTGTGGTTGTAATGTGTGTCTCATCGACTGTGCAATTGACCCCAATTCTAACCGAAGTGCCAATTAAAGTTTGCAAATGTTAGGTTCTTTGCGAAGCCTACACTGCATAGTCGAACACAGTCAGAAGAGAAGGTAACCTAACCGTGGTCACACTTAAACTGCAGTGTGAACACAGACCAGTTCTCTTTCCCGAGGGCTGGGAACAGTGTAAATGGGCCAGCAGGTTAATCAAAACTGAAAATAGTTTAGGTATTCAGGAACATTCTGAGACTTGAACTTAATACTAATCAACCTGTTCAGAGATGTCATGTTGCACCTCTGGAGCAGGTGAGTTACAAACCCAGGCCTCCTGACTCAAGTAGGGACATTAATCAAAATCTTTGGTTTGATTTATTATTTTCACGTGTACCAAGTTACAGTAAAAAGTATTGTGTTCTATCCAGGTAAATCAAATGTTACATAAATACATCAAGATAATATAATAGGATGCAGAATATAGTGTTACAGCTGCAGAGAAGGTACAGCAAAAGATCACCTCTAATATATGAGGTCCATTCATTAATCTGATAACAACAGGGAAGAAGCTGTTCTTTAATCTGTTGGTAGATGTTTTCAAACTTTTATATCTTCTGCCTGGTGGAAGAGAGTGGAATGGTGTATAACTGGGGTGGGAGGGGTCTTTGATTGTGTTGGCTGTGTTTCCAAGAAAGCAGGAAGTAGAGGCAGAGCCAGTAGAGGGAACGCTGTTTTTCATGACGGACTGGGCAATGTTCACAACTCTCATAACTTCTTCTGGCCTTGGGCAGCACAGTTACCATGCCAAGCTGTGATGAATCTGGATAGGATGCTTTCTATGGTGCTTCTGTTAGGTTCTTTTTCCGAGGTTTCACACACGAGATGCAATTCGTACACACCACCTTCTGCAAATAGTTAAAGTTTATTAAAGCTTGTACAAGCTAAGTGACCACCTTCGCAGGCGTGCAAAGTCAAGACAAAAGAGGCCCCAAAGGAAGGAAACACATCCCCTTTATACAGGTCAGTTGGTAATGCTCGCAGGTACTGTGGCCACTACCCCCCATAACTGCATGTTACCCCAGGTACAATGGTGGGATGAGATCATCCACTGAGATAATGTAAATGTAAATGCCCTAATCCCGGGGAATCGTTATGCAAACAATTTCCTGATTCCTGATTTCGAAGACCATATAGATGAAATATGTCCTAGCTTCGGAGGATGATCACACAAACTTATTTGATTGGCTATGAAAGCATTTCTGAATGGAAGAGACTGAATGAGAGTTTAATTTGATAATAGCAGTAGAATAGTAGTAAATGGCTGCCCACATGAAGTGTGGATTACAATGGATACTCACCCACTTTCCTGCATGCTGTCTGTGAGACAGAATGTCACCTTCCCCCCCCCCCCCCCCCACTTCCAGAATGTTCAGCTTCTTGGAGAAAGACAGTGTAGTTTAACCCTCTAACATTAAATTAATGTCCAGAGAGAGAGAATTTAACATTGACCCTGACCAATTTTTATCAATGTGTTTTTGTGGACATGCCAAATTTTCTTAGCCTTCTGAGGAAGTAGAGGTGTTGGTGTGCTTACTCTACTGTAGCGTTCACATGAATGGACCACAACAGATTGTTGGTGATAGTACTCCAAGGAACTTGAAGCTCTCGACCATCTCCACCTCAGCACCACTGATACAGACAGGGGCGTGTTCTCCACTCCACTTCCTGGAGTTGAAGACCAGCTCCTTTATTTTGTTGATCTTGTGGGAGAGGTTGTTGTCTTTACGCCATGTCACTAAGTGCTCTATCCCTTTCCTGTACTCTGTGTCGTCATTGTTTGAGATCCAACTCACTACGGTGGTGTCATCGGCAAATTTGCAAACAGAGTTGGAGGTGAATTTGGCCACAGCTGTGAATGTAAACGGAGTATAGTAGCGGGCTGAGTATACAGCTTTGCGGAGCCTTGCTGTTGAAGATTATTGTGGAGGAGATGTTGTCACCTATCCTTACTGATTGTCGTCTGTGGGTCAGGAAGTTGAGGATCCAGTTGCAGAGGGGTAAGCTGGGTCCTAGGTCTTTGTGGTTAGGTTTGAAATTATGGTGTTAAAGATGGAGCTAAAGTCAGTAATTAGGTATCCGACATAGGTGTCCTCATTGTCCAGATGTTCCACGGATGAGTGTAGGTAAGGGAGATAGTGTCTGCCTTGGACCTGTTGCAACAGTAGACGAATTATAGTGCCCCATTATTTACACTTAATCAACTTGTCAAGAAGAAACACACAAGGTGTCTTAATTATTAGTACTCTTACATGCGGACCATCTGAGATTGATTTTTGTCATTCTGATTAGTCATCTAAAGGCTGAAAATGTCCATGTGATTGGTCGCCATCAGCAAATGACATCACTTATCCCTCATATGCTTATCTTTAGCCCCTCGAGAGTGCATCACCTTTAACTGTCTCAACTATTTCTGAAAGTGACAAGATCCATATTCTCACCATTCCCTGGGTAAAGGTGTATTCTGAATGCCCTATCTAATTTCTTGGTGGTTGCATGATATCGATGGCCTTTCGTTTTGCTCTACCCCATAGGTAGTGACTAACTTTCTCAATATTTCACAAATTTAAAGGTCTCAACCTCATTTAGAATTTTACTTTCCAAATAAGAAATGATTTATGTAATGTAGTACCTCACATTTAAAATTAATTTGACAATTAGACATGGCTATTCTGTAAGTTTATTAATAATGTGACCTAGATGTTACCTGGTTGACATCATACTGTTCAAAATATATTAGATATAGTCACAGAAGCTATTACAGGAAATTGTAATAAGTTGAATTGCAGGCTTTATGCCCTCAAACTTGCGTCAAGTGGACCTTTGAACCAAAGGATCCCCGATATAACCTGGTATGCCTGCAAACAATAGGTTCTTGATTGTCAAGGGAATCAAGGGTTACGGGGAGAAAGCAGGAGAATGGGGTTGAGAAACTTATTAACCATGATTGAATGGTGGAGGCCTGATTTCTGCTCCTATGTCTTATGGTCCAAACATACTCTGTTTAAGAATAAGTACAAATGGAGTAAGTATGTGGAAAAAATTTTTGGTTCAATTTGTTCACACCGAGAATGGCATAACCATTTGTGGCAGCCTGGTGGCTCTGTGGCTAGCCTCACAGTGCCTCGGACTTCAGTTCGATTCCACCCTCAGGCAACTGTGAGGGGTTTGCATATCCTTCCTGTGTCTGTATGGATTTCTACTGGGTGCTCTGGTTTCCTCCCACAGTCCACAGGTGTGTAGGTTAGAATGCCCATGCTAAATTGTCTCCAGGGTTATGCAGGGTAAGTGGATTAGCCATGGGAAATGCAGGATTACAGGGATGAGGTGGGTCTGGGTGGGATGCTCTTCGGAGGTTGGGTGTGGACTCAATGGGTCAAATGGCGGCTTCTATGCTGTGTAGGGATTCTATCATTGTACAGTAAAAGGCTTGGAAAATATTGGGAGTTAGCTTGGAATAAATTCAAGAATCCTTTTTTTTGTGTAGCATGCTGTCTTTGTTCAAGTCTGATACAGTCTGCCATTGCATCAATCCAGTTGAACCTGTTTTGCCCCATAGCAGAGAATCATAGAATCCCTACAATGTGGAAACAGGCCATTTGGCCCAACAAGTTCACACCGACCCTCCCAGACCCATTCCCATAAATAATGTACCTAACCTACACACCCCTGAACACTATGGGCAATTTAGCATGGCCAATTCACCTAACCTGCACATCTGTGTACTGTGGGATGAAACCGGAGCACGCGCAGGAAACCCACACAGACACTGGGAGAATGTGCAAACTCCACACAGACCTGAGGCTGGAATCAAACAGGGTCTCTGGTGCTGTGAGGCAAGAGTACTAACCACTGAGCCACTGATCTCTACAGCTTCAGTGAAAGAAACAGATGCATGAGTGGGAGGGCAATTCTTGTGGCCCAACTATCTATCTGGATTTCAGTAAGGCCTTTGAAAAGATTTCCTGTGGTTGGCTACTCTGGAAGGTTAGATCACATGGAATCCAGAGGGAGCTGGCAAATTGGATCCTACTTCATGGTAGGAAGCGGAGGGTAGTAACTATTGGAGTGCCCATGACTATTGGAGTGCCCATTGCTGTTTGTTGCCTATATCAATTATTTGGATGAGAGTGTACAAGGCATGATTAGTACGTTTGCTGATGACACTAGAATAGGCAGTATCGTGGACAGTGAGGAAGGTTATCAGAAATTGCAGCAGGACCCTGATCAGCTGGGGAAATAAGCTGAAAAATGGCGAATGAAGTTTAATTCGCCATTTGGAAAGTCTTGCACTTTGGAAAGTCAAATCAAGGTAGGAGTTTTGTGGTGAATAATAGGGCCTTAAAGAGTGGAGTGGAACAGAGGGACACTGAAGTTTAGGTGCACAGTTCTCCAAAGCATAGGAGACTGAGGGGCAACCTCATAAAGGTGTATAAGGTCATGAGAGGCAATGGATAGGGTGAATGTACTCAGTCTTTTTCCCAGGGTTGGGAAATCGAGGACTAGAGGGCATCAGTTTATGTTAGAGGGGAAAGAGTCAAAGGGAACCAAAGGGGCAAATACTTTCCACAGAGGGTGGTGAGCATAAGGAATGAGCTGCCAGCAGAAGTGGTTGACGTGGCTACATTGACCACATTTAAAAGGCATTTGGACAAATACATGGATAGGAAAGGATTATATGGATATGGGCCAAGTGCAGGGAAGTGGGGTTAGTGTGGATGGACATTTTGGTTGGCACGGACCAGTCTGGGCCCTAAGGGCATGTCTTTGTGTTGTAGGACTCCATGACTCCATTACATCATTACCCCTTATTGCACAGAAGACAGTGCGTTTCTTTGCCTTGTCTTGAATTGTTCCAGTCATCCATCAGGTGAAAGCTCAGCCTGTTTGTCCTTCAATCAACAAAATATTTTAACTTTCTCTCAAGTTTTAACTTGCAGGATATGGGCATTTTTTTCACAGAAAGATACTCAATGCTGAATGATAGCTGCCCATGATTTCATGCTCCAGCCTTGTCTAACTTTGCTCCAAATAATAATGTGGTCATATGATAAGTGTGTACAGATTTGGGTAACCCAGAGTTGCCAGTCCAGAACTTTGGCTTACCACGGGTAGGTTGTCAGCAAGCTGGACACAGAATTCTTAACATGGAGGTCAGTGTGGGTATTTAATAGCTTCCTCTGACTACTGGCTATGAAGAGGTTCTGTGTTGGTCACCATGCAACAGAATCTCAGTGTCTGGTCCATGGGCACCAGCCACATGTATCTCTCCTCCATGGAGATTCATATCTGATAGTATTCTCATGTCAACTCTCGCTTACTAACCCATTCGCTTAATAAGTTGAAGTCTGCATTGCAGGATGCTCCAGAAACTAGCATTGAAAAATTGCTGCAAGGATACTTTGTGTGCAGGTACAGAGATCTAGCTCATGAATTTGACTATTTTGGATCTCTGGGCTGCCTCACTTGCTAAGTGTTCATTCACTTCGCTCTTATCTGAATGCTCACAGCATCCTTACCTTGTCAAGATACCTTGTTATGACAGTAGGAATGTAGCGAAACTTCTCACCAAATACTCTCTTGATTTGGACACCTGCAGGTTATTAAAAGCTGAGAAAATTTAAGCTCTTAGTTTTGTGAGAAGACTGTTCATGTTGTCTTTTGTGCAAGAAGGCTCTATAGTTTACAGATCAGAAACTGGGGGAAATCAGTTTAAATGGGGCTTAAAGACTTGATGTGGGGGGTTGATTTCTTCAAATTTGATTTTCTATAGCAGATATAGATAGATGTGTCTGCCTTAAGATCTTAATAACTTACTGTCTATCCATATATAGTTTTTTTTGCATATTTCTTCTTTTTCATCATAATCTTCTGTTCAGTGAAGAAATCCTGTAGCGTCCTTGGTTTTAGTATTTCAGTGACTGACCACCAAGTTAACTATAATAAAATATAACTATGATCTGTCAAGCTAGATTTCATTTTGCGATCTGACTTGGTATCATATGGGATTGTAACAAAAGAGTGGAGTGTTCATGTGGGGGTACGATGTTAGCAGAGATAGCAGGTGAGACTGAGGGGTCTGCCATATAAGACAACATTCTGAAGTTGAGCCACTACACCGCAAGGAGGCAAATGAAATGTTGTCAGATTTTAATCTTTATTCTTTTGTTAGGTCTAGGCATTGCTGCCAAGGCCACCATTCATTGCCCTTGATCTGATTAAGTGGGTTTTTCAGAGGGAGTTAATTGTCAACGACAATGCTGTCTGTCTGGAGTCACATGTAGGTCAGGTAAGGATGGCAGATTTCTATTTCTAAAGGATGGCAATAAATGAGGTGGATTTTTATGATTTCATGGGATTAGCTTTATATTCCCAAGTTTCTTCATACAGTTCAAATTCTGTCATGGGCCTCTGGATTATGAGTCCAATTGCATTATTGTCTCCCCATTATTGTAGGTCAATGGAACGTTGACATTTAGCACAAAGTGAATGAATTATAAAAGCAGATGTTATGAAGATATGAGTGTACTGTATCTTTTAAGAGAGTTAAAAGCTCGCAAAAACTACCTGAAAACACCAAGTGTTCTGAAAAAAGAAATAATGTAACATTTGGTTGAACAACTTGATTAGCTGGTTGCCTGGAAACAAAAATAAATTCAAATTCAGCCCATCAGTTTAAATTATACCCCAAAATACCCACCTTCTGTTAAGTTTGAATTGAGTATATTGACTACCTTTAAAAGCCAATGACACAATCTGTTGCTTTTGGGAGGGGGGGGGTAATAAGACTGGGGAAAATTGAACAGTTGAGAGGAGAACTGCCAAGCTACCAGCATGTAAAGACTGCCTGAGAAAGATGAGAGGAGTACAGAGGAGAACCAAAAGCTGCCTGGTTTTGAGATGAGAAGTGTTGTTTTGTAAATCTTAATTGGGTGTTTTATTGGACTAGTATTATAGAAGGGAAGGTAAAAGATAGGTTGGAGGAAGGAGTTGTAAATAGTTGTTAATTAATTAATTCTCTGTTATGCTTTAAGAAATAAAGTTAATTTTTACTTCAACTAGTTCTTGGCTTATTGAATTTTCACAGGGTACTGCACGGGATAAATCTATTCTGTGTTGCTGCTTTAAACTAAGCAGGAAGGTTTACCCCATGTCGTAACACAGAAGTTATACAACAATTGTATTGATGTAAGTGGATCCACTGCATCTGGAGTACCATTTTGGTCGGCTTACATCAGAAAGGATATAATAGTATTAGAATCAGTTCAGAGAGGTTACGTTTGCCTGCTTGCTGGGACGGTGGAAGGATTACCTTATGAGGAATGGTTTGACAGATTGGGCCTGTGTCCACTGGAGTTTTTGAAAAATGAGACGGAAGACCAGAAAGTGGAGTTGAGGCTTCAG